>NC_087352.1:76086038-76699788 GCF_030014295.1 Loxodonta africana
GACTATACTTCCTTCTATGTGTATGTTTGTGAATTGCTCAAAGGATGGTTTAGGTGTAAAGATACATGATTCACTTTATTAGTACGTATAATCTTATTGATAATAAACACGTTTTATATGTATGCATTATGTATGTGTATATATAAAAAAAAGAAAAACCTATTGCTGTTGAGTCGATTCCGATTCATAGCGACTCTCTAGGGGCCCTGGTGGCTCAGTGGTTAAGTGTTTGCCTGCTAACCAAAGGGTTGGCAGTTCGAATCCACCAGCTGCTCGACTGCCCCATAGAGTTTCCAAGGCTATAATCCTTAGGGGAGCAGACTGCTGTATCTTTATCCAGGGGAGTGGCTGGTGGGTTTGAACCACCAACCTTTCGGTTAGCAGCTGAGCACTTAACCACTACGCCACCAGGGCTCCGTGTGTGCGCACGCGTGTGCATGTGTGTGTGTACACACAGAGCAAGATATGAAAGGGTGGTCAGCACACTGTTAATGTTGTTTATCTCTAGGTAGTGAGACTGGAACTAATTTAAGAAACCAACAAACCCAAAACCCTTCTGTTACCCTATTCCTACATCTAACAGCTCCTCAGCTAAACATCTCATCTGACTTGCTGTCTCCACTCCTTAACTTTCAGTTACTTCATAACTCATTGTGGTCTGACTTGTATTCTCAATAACCTTACTAAGACAGCTTTTCCTAAGTTAGCGTGTCTTATTTTCTACATTTAATGGACATTTTCCAGTACTTACCTTACTGGATCTTTCTACTGCATTTGAAATTCTCAACCTCTAGGCTTTCAGTACAACACCCCCTGCTCCTGATTCCTCTTGTCTCTCACCCTCAGCGTCGACCCACTTCTCAGTACTCAGCTGCCCAGAGTTGCACCCTTGGCACACTCATCTTCCTGCACGCATTCTCCCTGGGTGAGAGAAACTGTCATGATTTCAACTGTAGTCTGTGTGTATGCTGATGGTACCAACTTTATATTTCTAGCCCATATTCTTTCCTTACACTTCATACTCATCTGAATTACTTGTCAGCTATGTCTTCAAGAGTGTCCTACTCAACTCAGTATGTTTCACTCTAAACTCACTACCCACCCTTAAACCGGCTCTTCTTCCTATATCCTGTTTGGTGGCATCACTACCCAAGCCAGAAACCCGGGAGCCTTCCCACGACATCATCCCCCACATCCTGTGATTAAAGCCTCACTGATCCTATCTTCAATGCATATCAAATGTGTCTTTAAAAAAAAAAAACTTCTGCCCTAATTTAAATCCTCTTCGTTTATCACTTGGACTACCTACAGCCTTTTAAGTGCCTCCAGTTTTGTTCCCCTCAAATCCTCCACCTACACAGTAACCAGAGAAGTCCACAGTATTTAAAAAATCTCCCACTTTACATTTTTGCTTTAAATCCTTTCGCTATCTCCAGGCCAACAAGCTAAAGGCTAAGCTCCTCAAGATGACAAAACAAGGTGCTACTTGACCTGAGTCCCACCTACTTCTCCAGGGCATCTCTTGTCAGTGACTGCCTTACTCTGTACATTCCTGCAGTGCTCAGTGTCCTTTCTTTAGTCATACTGTCCTCTCTGCTAGAATAATTGGGTCCTGCATCCATCATCTACGAAGCCTCTTAGAATGATAGCTTCGTGGATGAGAATCAGAATAAAGCCAACTCCCACAAGGCAGAGATCCATCATATTCCTGCTTTCCCACTTCTTCGTCCTGTCTGATGCCAGCCACCCACATGGTACTCTCTGTCTTTCTGTCCCTAGCCATCTGGGGCTAGATCAGACCTTAGAAGTTAGGAGGACACTGTCTTTGGGTTCATTCATTCATAGGTACAGCTTACAGAACTAACAGAAGATGTTATACTTATGACTACCAGTTTTCTTACAGTAAAAGGATAGAAATTAGGATCATCGTGAGGAAGAGATTCATGGGCAAGGTCTGGAGAGGTTCCCAGTGTGAAGCTGCCATGTCTCAGAGAGAGCACATCACCCTCCCTTCGCCGACCTTGAAGCACCTGAGCTTTCGTGTTCTGGGCTTTCATTGGCCAGTCCTGTATGATAGCCTAAATCATGCCTCTTGAGACTAGTTGGTATCAGCCTCCCAGGTGAGCCTTTTCTAGTCTGACCAGCCCCCACGTGCCAGAACTGATCCTCACCTGTGGTCTAAAAGTTCCAGACCAGGACACCTCGATTACTCAGTTCTCCAGAGCCAAGGACAAAGGCCACCTCACTTACGGTAAAACCAGTTTCTTTACGCCACATCTCCTCTGATGCCTCCTTGGTGTTTCTGTAACACTCTTGTCTCTTTGGCAAGTTAGAAAAATTCACTGAGACACTGTAGGTGATTTCTTTATTTACCGGACACTCTGTGACATGGTTTTTGTAATAATTATCATGCCTTCATCTTAAAAGAATTATGGGGGCTTGAAATAAATACATTAAAAAACTCGCACAGTAGACATTACTGACAAAGCATCTCTCCCTCTCTGTTAGTGCTGAAAGGAGAAGGAAAGAGTTTCAGGTCTGTAAACTCTCAGCAAGGCTGATTTCTTATTACCTCTGCTCTAAGACATACAGAAATCTATTTAACATATGCAGAGTTTGAGTAATTTGGAACATTGTACAAATTCCTGATGTGAAAAATCATTTCACAACTTTTAAAGAAGCGTGTGGGCCCTGAAATGTGAACCTACACCTGGGATTATTTTTGCCTTTTACTCAGTCACTCTCTCAGAATACCTCTGATGGCACGCAGTTGTGCCAGCATGCAGTGCTCCTTAGAGCTTATTTGTGGAAAACACGGTAAAATTAAAGCACCATTTGGATGCCACAACTCTTCTGATCTTCCTTCACTAGGAACAGCGGTGTGGGTAGACCATCCAGATCAAACACAGACTAAATGTCCACCTTCTCAAAGGATGATTATTACACTTGTGTGTTGAATTCCCACAACAGATTTTTCTTGGTTAACTGTATTTAAACTAAAGAGCTGGGCATTGCCTTTTAATTTAGCTATTATTTATTGCAGTGGACAACTAGGTTTCTTATATTTCTGATCAAAAGGCAGTGCGTACTGTGTGTGTGAGAGACAGAGAGAGACAGGAAGAAAGAGAGAGGCAGGAAAGAGTCTGTAAAGGAATGAGAAAGAGTGGCCAGGAATGAGCTGGAAACTTAACTAGGACTAGGTTTTGAAGGGTTTTTATAGATCCATTTCTGTTAATTAAAACTAATAACCACTTGTACTTAGCACCAGGGCCTTTGGAGACTTGATGACCTTAATATATAAAAGATAGAGTTCTGGCCATCTAGAAGTTATAAATGAGGCAATGAGAACAATAATCCAGAGTAAAAAGAATAGTGTTTTTATCAACTGAAGAAATATTGAGACTTCTATGTCAATTCTACTATGCAGCATTTTTACCTGATACTCTATGGAAATTGTTTGTCACCAACAGTGACATGTTGGTAACTGGTGTGAAGACCCACAGGTACACAGATGTTACATAAAATTTTGAAATAGTAAATGCAGCTCGGTTTTGATCAGTGGTTCCTTGTCAGCAGCAGGCATTCATTAAGCATTTTTTTCCATGTAGAGCCCAACCACTGGCAATACAAGAAAAAGGATAAAAGAACATGACCCCTTCCCTCAAGAAGATAGCACTGAAGTGGAAACTCAAGTTGCAGCACGAGTCAACAATTCCCAGTGTCCACTGAGGGATGCCAATGAGAGTGACATACATTAGTTGTGAAGGGGAGGGTGGGGCAATAGCTACAAGGGCGTTTGGGAAGAGCAAGGTTCTTATTCTCCTTGGCTGAGTTTTCAGAGAACAATAGAACACACAGGTGCCCACGTCCCTCTCCTACTTTCACTCATAGAAACAGGTGGAAAGTGGTATAGAATGCAAAGATGACATTCTGTCTCTGGGAGGACCCTACTTGATATCTTCTTCTGGTTTGGGCAAACAGAAAGGAGTTTAAAAACAAAAAAAAACTACTTTTTCTCTTCTGTGTGTTTTCCCAAGAAGACTCTGAGCTGGGCCTGAAAAGATGCTCTTCATCTAAGCAGGCCAAAAGAAAGGGGAGGGTGTAGGAATGTACATGATGTCTTTAGAAAAAAAGTAAGTAAATCCATTTGCCTAGAGTAGGATCTCAGGTTAGGAGCCCTGGTGGTACAATGCTTAAGCACTTGGCTGCTAACCAAACCCAGTTGGAACCCAGCCAGCAGCTCCTCTGGAGAAAGCCTTGCGACCTGCTTTTGTAAAAATTACAGCCAAGAAAACCCTATGGGGCAGTTCTGCTGTGTCACATAGGATTGCTGTGAGTCAGAAATAGACTTGATGGCATCAAATTACAACAGGATCTTAGTTTAGGAGTGATCATCTCAAACATGTCATAGTTTTCCATGACTCTACCTTCGTACAGGTAGTTCTGTCTGTTACCAGTGACCTCCCTATCCATCCTTCAAGCCTGAGATTAAATGCCACCTCCCTTGGGAAACCTTTCCTGGCTCTCCTAGACAGCTGGTCATTCCCTCCTGCGGATGAGGTACTGGCTGTTCTTACTCCATGTAGGTTTCACTTTGTATGGTAAGTAGGTATGACGTATGCCTCCCTTGTTTGCTCAGGATTCGGATTGGAGCCCTGTTCTCATCCTTCTATCCACTAAAACTCGAAGAGTACGCAACTTGGATATGCCCAATAAACAAAATAAATAAAATTTGGACTTTGGCAATGAGGAACTATTGAAAGATATTTGTTCTTACATTTGTTTTGGTAGGGAGGTAAACCTTGAAACTAGATAAAGTATAAGAAATTTCTCAAAGCACTGTATCTTCTGTAAATCAATGGAATTTGATTCATCTGTAGATATTACAACATAAGTATCTTAGGAGTAGAAAGAGACTTGGTCTGAGCCTTCAACTCAAAGTATAATCTTAGTCTTAGATGGCAACTTTATTAACTCTGAATTTATAGTAAGAAGTATTAACTAGTATAACTTCTGTATTCATACCTACTAAGTATTGTTCTTCAACCAATAGCAAATCAGTATCTGATGGTATTTTTTAAATATGTATGTTTGAAAACAGTAGTTAATCAGTTTTGTTTAAAGAGAGACTTTTCTTGGGCTGTGCAGAAAATTTTTTTAAATTCATGTAATTTTTTTTTTTAATGTATTGCCTTACATGACAAATAGATATGTTGGTTTTGCTTGTAGACTGAGGTTAAATTTAAAATAAAAAAAGGTGGAGTATCTTTTTATTTTGTGGATTTGTTTATTTTGTTGTTGCTGTTTTTGTTTGACATCAATCAACTTGAAAACCTGATATACGAGATTATAGGTTAAGGACACCACCACTGTTACATGGCTCTGGGTGTGGGGCAGGGGGCTAGGAGAATGTTATAAAGGTAGTGACGTTGTTTAAGTAGGTTCCCAACTTGCCCATGTCAGTGTAGCCGAGCATCAATAACACCTCCCCAATTTTTTAAATTTAGATGGAAAGAACTATTATTAGTATTCAGAAACCAATTTTTTTTTTAATATGCAAGGTGTGCAGTAGAAAGTACCTAACCCTAATATGATGGGCCAAATATATTTGGTTTCTCAATCTTACATTTCACCTGTTGACAATAAAACTATATTACTGAGGACCTGAATTCCACCCACTGGTTTTTCCAGAATATTTGCAGGATTTTTTCAACAATGAGGAGCTGCCAGCCCAGCTTTGGTATGTAGACCTCCCAGCTAGCCAGAAGCAAAACAGAATTTAAATCATTCTTCTTTCTTGCATAACTGCCAATTGACTCTGGCACTTAGTTTTAGTTAATGGTTTTAACCAAAGTTTATCTTTTATTATGATGTGGTGGTTAGACTTTCTTATAAAAATGGATGAGGAAGATAATTAAAAATCACATTGTCACAGCTTTCTAGTCTACCAACCCTTTAGATTGTTGAACACAGATCTTGGTAAACAAGAATGTTTCTCTCTTATATACAGGCCCTCTTCCCATAAGTATATAAATGTAGTATACCTTAAAGAATCTTGTCACTCATGCCTTGTTCTGGGGTGGGCCTTGCATTTATCACCCATAACTTCATGTATAATTCAATTTATTCAGCAAATACTTGTTAAGAACCCTTCTATGCCAGACACTGTACTGGTCACCTTGGCAAAAGGAAATCATAAACCCTGCCTAAAAGGAGCTTACTTATTGCTACAACATAAGGTAATAAGTAGTACTATACCAGAAAAAAAAAAAACCCGTTGCTATCCTGTCAATTCTGAGTCATAGTGACCCTATAGGACATAGGAGAACTGCCCTATAGGGCTTCCAAGGAGCCACTGGTGGATTCTGAACTGCTGACCTTTTGATTAGCAGCTATAGCTCTTAACCACTGGGCCACCAGGACTCCAAATAGTACCATAGGGGGAAACAAAGGTGCTATAGGACCATTTAGAAAGGGCTCTTAACTGGACAGGGTGAGGCTTTGGTGATTCAATGGTAGATTTCTCTCCTTCCATGTGGGAGACCTGGGTTCGATTCCCGGTCAGTTCACCTCATGAGCAGCCACCACCCTCTGTCAGTGGATGTATGTGTGTTCTGATGCTGGACAGGTTTCAGTGGTGCTTCCAGACTTAAGATGGACTAAGAAAAAAGGCCTACTGATCTGTTTCTGAAAATCATCCAGTGAAAACCTTGTGAATCACATCAGTCCAATCTGCAACGGCTCACAGGGATGATGCAGGAGTGGGCAGCATTTCATTCTGTTGTCATGGGGTTGCCATGAATCAAAGCCAACTGGAGGGCAGCTGACAACAACAGTAACTAAGTTGGGGTAGAAGTGGGGGTAACTAAGGCTGTGGTCCTATTGGATCATAAAGCCAGTAAAGTAGGCCAGGTGGGGTTGGGGGGAAAGAGAGAAGTGTTACAGGCAGGGAGAGGTAGCAGTATATTTCAGTCAATATATTTGGAGCTGCTGGTGCCAATGGTTTGAAGAAAGAAATGGAGAGAGAGCTGAACTGGCAAACAGGAATCAGATCTGGAGGACCTCATGATTTACTACAAACTAAGTAACACCTGGTGCCCCAGTGGTTAATAGCTCGATTGCCAACCAAAAGGTCAGCAGTTCAAATCTACCAGCCGCTCCTTAGAAACCCTATGGGGCAGTTCTACTCTGTCATTTACGGTCACTGTGAGTTGAAATCGACTGAACCACAACTGGTTTGGTTTTGGTTTAAGCAACATCTAAAGAATATTATTTAAGGAGTTCGGGAAATCTTCCTCCACCTTCATAAATCTTCCCCTACCTAAGGGTGAAATTCATCATTTAACTTTTATTTATCAAATGCAATACCTCCAGAAGTTTACTCATAATAATGATGATGATAATAAAATCATACTTCCTTGTGAATTATTTTAATGGTGTTGCTTTCCTTCCAAGATCAGCTTAAGGGAGTTAGAATTAGTGCTCAGAGGAAGACTGTGTGATGAGGTACAGGTGGCAGAGGTGCTAGATAGCTGAAAAGCAATTGGAGTGTGAAACAGAGGAAATCCTGAAATAGGGCTTGGTTGGGGGTACGTTGGGCTGGGGCAATGGGAATGAGTCTGGAAGTATGTTGTTTGGCCAGTGTGTTACCATCCTGAGAGATTCGGTCAACCCTACCTCCTCTCTTCCACTTCCCATTTTCCCATGATAATATATAGAGCACATTTATCCACGGTATCCACATTTTTTAACCAAAAATTGGAACCCGTGATCTTACAAAAGATTTTTGTATCACTTCCTGTGAGATATTTAGACCCTTAAATATTGATCTCACAGGAAATTCCCATGATACATTTGTACAGGAAACAGGATATTTGACATCAAGATGATTTCTGTTGCTTACATGTAGTTGTAGGTGTGGAATGGCACAATATTTCATGATGATGTGAATGGCTAGTATTTTTTTTTTTCTCTTGAATAAATTGAAGTATATCTCTTATTGCCAAAATAGTAGAACACCAAAGTTAAAGACAAGTGAAATGACAATTTATAATAAGTTACTGTTTCCTAATAGAAATAAAATTAATTCTGTATATACAAAGGTTCTGGTTATATTGTAAATTATTGTTCAGAACCAGAATTCTTCCTGAGGGTTCCCACTGCCCATTTATTAAATTCTTACAGGTGGTTAGGAATCCCTGGGTGGTGCAAATGGTTAACGTGCTGGGCTACTAACCAAAGGGTTGGAGGTTCGAGTCTACCTAGAAGTGCCTCAGAAGAAGGGCCTAGCAATCTGCTTCCAGGAAATCAGCCATTGATAACCCCAGAGTAGAGCACAGATCTACTCTGACACACTCGGGGTCACCTGGAGTCAGAGTCAGCTCTGTGGTAGCTGGCTTATAGGGAATTAAGGGCACAGGTTTTAAGCAGTCCTGGGTTTGAGTTTTTACTTTGCCATTCCCTACTCTACTTCATTGACACCTTGGGGATCGGTTTCCTCCTCCATCTATTTTATAAATAATATATTGAGAAGTCTTAACAGGTAGCATATATAAAGAGTTTGATGTTTTTTTGAGCTCTTGTATGTGGCACATGGTCTTGAGTTTTAAAACTTTTGATCTCCTTATGTCATGTTATATATCTTTGCCATGTGTTTTTCCTACTGCTGTTAACATTCGTCTTATATTATAAAGGTCTTTTCTGTACATCAGTGCCATGAGCTGAACTAGAGAATTTTATAAGTGTATTTTACTAACATTAAAAGATTAGTGAGATATAAAGTGTTTTGTTAATATTAGCACACTGGGGCTTTTATAAAACCTCTAAATGTAGTTCTTATTTTTGGATTTGCTTTTGTACCACTCAGCATTTTTGTGTTGTGTGCTCTGTGTGTTGCATGCTGTGTGTATGTGGGGGAGGATGTTGTACCCTTAAGGAAGTGAGATATTGAAATTATTCTTTTAATGGTACCAGAAAGATTACCTTGACCAGAATAAGCCATCATGTCAGTCTGGCAGAGGATGCTCCTGTATTTCAAAAGTTCCAAGAAAGATCACCTTGAGCCCCTCCAGGATGACCCTTCTTCTACATGTAGATGACTGAAAATCCACAAACTGAATTTATTCCCTCTGTAAGGCTTTGTCTCTTTGGAAAGTTCAGAATCTTCCATCGTTCTTAGAATTGGGGAAGAACTGAGGTAATTCATTAACCTTTGCATTTCTTTGCAAAATTTTCAAATCCTTTATTGAAATCTAATTAGGGATGAAGACAAGAGACCTAGGTCAAAGAGGGGTCCACCGCCAAGAGCTGAAAATCTTAGTGAATCAGAGAAATACTAAAGAAATTTTATTTATTTCAGTTTTAACTACTATAATTTATAGATGGTCACTGATAATTCTCGTCAGCATAGTTAACGATATGATTTTAACACCGTATTCATTTTATAAAGAAATAGTGGCAAGATAATGTCCAAAAAGTAGCATTTACCTGTGCAAAGAAATGAAGCCATGGATTAAAGTTAATGGCTAGTCACTTGTTTTTAAATTCCTTAGGATAATTGTTTTAAAGGTTTACTTACTATTTAGTCTTGCGATTTTTTTGCTTTGAAACAGGAAACTGTTTTTCCCTTTACAAACATAGGTATAATATTATAATAATCCCTAGAGAAATTGTAGTATATCCAGTTTTTCAAGAATATTTCTGTTTTTGTTAAGACAAGACCATTAATTTGGACTGAAAACCAAACCCCTCCATGTGCTTTATTGACAAAGATGAATACTTACAAGCTACAATTCCAGTTTACCCCAATTTAAGTAAACTGGATTTTAAAAAAAACCAAACCCAGTGCCATCGAGTCAATTCCAACTCATAGTGACCCTATAGGACAGAGTAGAACTGCCACATAGGGTTTCCAAGGAGCGCCTGGCGGATTTGATCTGCCGGCCCTTCCTTGAACTTGATATGAGTCCAAATAGCCAAAGAAGCATAAATTAAATTATTATATACTTGACGTAATTTGCCACAGGATTCTTCGGAAGAGCAGTTTTAGGTAGTCAGTATAAAATGATTGGAAACCCTGGTGGCATAGTGGTTAAGCGCTATGGCAGCTAACCAAAGGGTTGGCAGTTCAAATCCACCAGGCACTCCTTGGAAACTCTATGGGGCAGTTCTACTCTGTCTTGTAGGGTCACTATGAGTCAGAATCGACTTGACGGCACTGGGTTTGCTTTGGTTTTTGGTTTATAAAATGACTCAATACAGATATAGGTATATATTGAGGTTTACAAAGAGGTACACAAATGGATAATTATATAATTAGTGGAATGTTACTGTTTCTAAATTAAAATGTCAGATCTGCTGACAAACTCATCATTCCTTATGAGCATCCACTCTTTTGTTTTGATAGTTAAAATACCTTAAATTTTCTTGTTTTGAAATGGGAACTGAAAGAGCAGATTGAAGTATAAATAGATGGCTGGTTATCTTTTTGATGTCTTAGTGTTAGGGTTTTTAGCCCAGTAAACACTAGCTTAGTCATCATTTGGTTAAACCATATAAATTTGTCTCTTTCAGTCATTGTATAATTGAGGTTTTCAGGCTTCCCAATGATTTCTCTTCTGGGTAGTTTGCCTTTACAATTGCGGCGTGGAAAACTGAGAAAATCATGCGTTCCAGTCATCCATTATGGATTAGCTACATATATCTAACAACAGAAGGAAAATATTATAGTTTCAAGTATTATTTGTAATTTAAAGCATAATTAGGAGTACAGTAGGTGATCATTGAGCCACTGAAATTTTTAGGAAGGTCTTTATAAAAGATGTGAAAAGGTCTTACTGTAGAACATGTGTTTCAAAGACACGTATTGTTTAGATATGTTAAGAGTAAATGTAGAGAAATGGAAAGGAAGTATAAATAGTGCAGACTGATGGGAAAGATGAGTTAACCTGAGAGAGTTAATCCAGGAATAGGAATTCTTGGAACTAGAACATCTGGTATGGGAGATACTTAAAATCATAACTGCGTAGTCCAAACGTTGAAGATTTGTGTGTCTGATCATTTTATTTCTATCTTCTGCCTGCCCACCCTCTTAACCAGACCAATTCTGGTAGTTGATAGTAACTTTTGAAGGTGGCAGAATGGTTTATAAACTTGTATTTTTGTATCATTGCTTGAAAATAGTTTTAAGTGATATATACAGATGATTACAGTTAAAATGAAGATATACGCTGATACAAAGGTAGGTACTGTACTCCACATTGTAATTATTAACCTGGCGTATATGCCTTCAGAAACTGAATGAATGGATTTAAAGGAGAGAAATTCCATTCCAGTTTCTACCTGATAGATTTAACCTCTTGATGTTGATTTTATATGAGGTACACAATAGTATGTTTTATAAACTCTTCTAGGAAATAGAAACAGTTTACAATGTTTTCTAAAATAATTGGCTCAAACAGGATATTGGGAAATGAGAAAGAAATACTGATGTAAAATCTTTCATGGAACGTCTTAATTTCATTTCCTGTTAGTTTTGTAGGGAGGCTATGTCGGCTTCCCAAACGCTTTTGTTTGACAGTGGTTTTCTATCTAAAACCAAAGCTCGAAGAGAGCTTGCCTGTTCCCCTAAGTGGGTTGGGGGTTAATCATACTATTAAAGTTAATAAGATTCAATTAATTGTTCAGAAGTAATATTTTAGTTCTTTCTTCCTTATCACTTTTGTTGAGGGGGAACAATGAATGATTCATCCAAAAATATACTTAATGTATTTTTTATTGGTTTTTGTAAGAGTTTCCTTCATCACCATGCATGACTTGTTCCCACATTAAGAGTAGCCCAGAGTCCTTAGGCTTATGCCAACTAAAAGTGAATGAGAAAGCAAGCCAGACATATGTGGGTTTGGGCAGGAGTAAGGAGTGTGAGACCAGCCTGAGATTTAAGGATCTTCTGCAGGTGATCCCCAGAGCTATGTGTCTCTGCCTTGTGCAGGCAGAGCACAGGTGCCAGTATTTATTCTCTCTTCAAATCTAGGAAAATGAAGTGGAGGAACAAGTGGGTATAAATCCCTAAGAGCAAACAGAAGGGAGAGATGACAGAAAATGAAAGATAGTAACAAATCTCTGGGATAAAATATGGAAATGTTATTGATAATCTATTGAATTTTCACCAGCATGGAGCCATGGTGGGGATGATAAGTCAGTACTAAAAAGAGGATTCTGTGGAAGTCTTAAGTAAACAGGAAAAACCCCAGAACTCTCCCCAACTTGGCTTTGAGGTTAGCACCCCAGGGGCTAGCTGACCAGGGATAACTCCTCCAGCAGGAGACTGGGGTAGTAGCCTTTGGAAGAATGACCCAAGGAAAAAGACCTATAGGTACTGACATTTGAGGTTCCCCTAATAAGCTGTCTGGCTCCCAGATAATCACACTACAGGTAAATTAACCAGTCATGTGCACAGAACTTCCCATCGAGTGTTAGTTCTTAAATAAGAACTGGCAATGAGAATAAGGAGCATCAGACTTGTGAAGAATGTCTGCTATAAGAGCAAACCAGACAACAGAAAAAAGAATCTCGGAAGAAACACCATCCAGGAATCAGAAGAAAAGGTCTTTAATTTCCTGAAAGAGATAAGAGAATAAAGGATACTTATTAAACAAAAATGGGACTTTCTAAAAAGAAACAGAACAAACAAGCTCTTCTTTAGGAAATTACAAATACTGCAGAAGTAATGAAATTCAGTGGACTGATTAGATAGATGAGAAACTTTCTCAGAAAGTAAAACTTTCAAAAGGAATATAAAATAGAAAAGAAACAAATTAGAAAATGTCTCTAGGAGGTTCAAGAGTTGAATAATCAGTATTTCAGAAAAGAAATGGCGAGAGGAGATTGCCAAAATAATTTTTTTAAGGAGAGAAAACTGATAAATTGCCTGATGTGTTTGACCATTTTGAGAGGATTTTTATATCTTTAGATAGTTACTTCAAAAAGCAAAGCAGCTGTGAAAGTAAGACCATCATTTACCCAGGGGAAAAAAATTCAACAATGGGCAGGAAAGGCTGTATAATCCATTTGACTTTGCATGAATTCTGTAATGTAAATGCTGAATATTGATTATAATCCCAACACTGTCAGAGAACCAAATTGAGGGAATTAGGGAGGGAGAATGGGGAGTGTGAATGTAGGTGGCGTAATAAGCCGCCCACATAATGGGAAATCAGTGGAGGATGCATACAATTCATACATGTTTGGAGATACGGAGACAAATATCAGAAGACCCAGCTCAGTTGAAAATGTGCACCTCTGGGAAGCCAGGATCCGAGGTTGAGAGGTGTAAGGCAAGGACTGCTGTTTCTGTTTTTTTTTTCATCATTATGAGCCCTGCAGCTTCAGTGTAGCTTCCAGACTGTGATGGACTAGGAAGAAAGACCTGACAATCTACTTGCAAAAATCAGCCAGTGAAAACCCTATGAATCACAACAGTCTGATCCACAACCTCCTATTGTGGGGATGGCACAGGACTGGGCAGTGTTTCAGTCTGTTGTGCTTGGGGTAGCTTATTCACCAGCAGCTAACAGTGCCATCTGATTGTTCTAACTATGGGTTTCTTTTCCTTTGAAAAAGTAAAGAAAGCAGGAGGCAAAGTTTTTACAAAGCCTGCCACATAAAGAATTTTAGAAGCAACATGTGAACATCGTAGCGTGAGGGATAGAAACGGAACGCACAGCAAGGCAGTTTGAGGACGGACATTCTGTTCTTCTAATCGGCTCTGGCCTCATAGGCATGCCCCCACGCAGTTACACAGGACCCTGTGCTTTCCCCATTTTGAAATTCATGGTAAGTTAGGAACAGTGGGCCCCACGTTTTCATTTTGTACCGAGCCCTGCAAATGACCTAAGGAGACCTGTTTCTAATAGATACACTGTTTGGATTATGGCTGACTGAAGTTTTGGATCCTTCACTTGACCTTGACCTCCTAGCGGAGTGTCTTTTCAGCATGCTGACACTGACATGGTCACAAAGATTGGAGTAAACTGAAAATCCTCCCAAAGGAATTTGGAAGTCATGTATTACATGACACCCCAGAAAATTGTTCTGGCATCTTTTATTGCTTAATTCCGTGTCCTTTTAAAGGAGGCATTTGGCACAGAGAAGGGTTATTTTTAATGCTGAACTAGGGACTAAGTTGATAGTTTTCATGGGAAAGAATATCAGTGCTTCAAAACAGGTAAGCGGGCAGCTAAGCAGGCGGTGCCATTTTGGGAAAGAAGGAAGCGTAAATCATTGTCCTGATTTGGATGTTTATGGTGACCCTATGGTGTGAAGGGACCCAGTAAACAATGAAGACAAAAAGAGGCCTCAAATCTGGCCCCTTACAGGCAAGGCCTCACATGTGACCTCCCTCAGCAGGGAGTTCTCTTCCTGGCTGGTTACCACACTGCAGTTCCACCTGTGTTACTTCGAAGACCTGGGATCAGAAGCACAAAAGTCTGGAGTGCTCTCCAAGGTCAGCCTGTGTGGCCTTTCTGCTACCAATCTTTCTCTTCCGGGCCATACTGCAGAGGCCTCCCCATGGGAACTGGGTGTTGTTTAAGCTCAGTGGTGGTGGCTAAGCTGAGTGAGGCACATGGAGGGGGAAGGGACGGAGCAGAACAGACTAAGGGATAATGACTTGTCACCGTAAAATGAGAAGACAGATTTTCTTGTTTGGTTAGTAAATTGATTTTAAAGGCACTTGCCGAAGAGGAGCCTTTGAGATATCTAGTGCAATAATGACATGACAGTCATTATGTAGCCCCCAGAATGATGTATTTGAAGGGCACCACTCTGGTTTAGTGCTACAGCTGCTAACCAAAGGATTGGCAGTTCGAATCCACCAGGCGCTCCTTGGAAACTCTATGGGGCAGTTCTACTCTGTCCTATAGGGTCACTATGAGTCAGAATCGACTCGACAGCACTGGGTTTTGGGTTTTGGGTACTCATTTGTATGTATGAATTCTGCCGTATTTCTTTAAAGAGGTCGTGGCATTTATAGTTATATCTTACTTATTCATTAGAATTACTTAAAATTGTGAAGTTCTCGAGATAGCTGTGTTTCGTATACAGAAATATATGTGACTTGTGGCTTAGATGGGTTGTTTTTTTTTTTTTTTCCATTTCAGGTAGAACCGTTTTGAAAAGGGTGAAAATGGAGGTAACATTAATTCAGGCGTGCCTTAGAGTGCTAGCTAAAGCTGGTGAAACAATTGGAGGCCTTCCTTTTTCCCGTTAGATTCTTACAGCCTACTTAGCTTGTGATGGCCCTTCTTGATAGCCATTTGGGTTTCATGCTCCTCGCTGTGCTAGACCCTAGAGATACAAGGTTGAACAAGAAAAAGTCAGTCTCTATCGTCATGGAGCTCATGGCCCAGGGAGAGAGGGATGCTAAAGTGACACAAATAAATATAAAATTATATATTGAGGTAAAGGCTTTAAATGAAAAGTTCAGGGTGTTGTGAGAGTTTCAAAGGAGGAGCTAATTTAAGTTGAATTCTGGAAGAATCCTTTTGAGGAGATGACATTTAAGCCGAAACCTGAATGACAAGAGTAAAGGACACGGTATTGCAAGCAGAGGGAACAGAGTGTGCAAAACACTTGAAGCAAGATCAAGCTAAGAGTGGAGTGGCGTAGGACTGAGCTGCAAAGGCAGAGAGAGGTCAGGTTAGCCCAAGCCAAAAGTCCCGTTAAAATTTTTCATTCTAAAATCATATGTGCAATGGGAAGCTATTGATGTAGGGGGAAAATTTTAAACCACAAAACTAGAAATCGCTGGATCTTCAAATATCCTCATAATGATGGTTCCCTGGAGAAGGTAGTTTTTACACTTTACTGGAGATTTCTGGCTTAGGGGTCAGATAAACATGGGTTCAAATCTTGGTTCTGCTCATTGTTAGCTGTGTAGCCTGGGACAGATGGCTTAACTCCATTGAGCCCAGCTTTCTTACTTGTAAAATTGGCATGATAATATCATATATCATAGTGGAGACTGGAAGAGTCTGGCATATAAGGTACCTGCGTAGTACCCGGCATATAGTAAGCTCTTAACATATGGTTGTGGTGGGAATTAAACAGCAGTAATTGTCATCATTGGCGGCGTTATTGTTATGATGATGATGAGACGTGAGGAATTTAAACAGGCGTAAGTGGACACAGGAGCAGAATAATAGGTAATTAAACAATGTGGCCATTAGATAGGAAAGCAATAAATAAGGGATTTGTCCAAGTGTTTCAAACAGAAGGGCCCAGAATTTGCATTTACTTAATTTTCTTTGTGATAGGAGACTCAAAAAACTGTAATTTCATTCCTTTTGCTCCCAGTGGGCGTTTTTACTTTATGGAATTAAACAGCTCGTATGTGAGAGTTTTATGTGAGAGTTTAGAAGGCAAACACGGGAAAGGAGTGTGAATGGTCATTAGACAAATTTGAAAATCCCTGGTAAATAATTACCAGTGCATTTTAAATTGCTCACTTTCTCAAGAAAAAGGTCTTTTTTTTTTTGGAAATTATAAGTTTTTGAAATAGGAAAAAATTGCTAACCTGACCTGCTTGGTGGTGATTCATTCTTTTCCCATTTTGCTCTTTACAACAAGATTTTTAGTTGCCTAAGATGACAGCCATTGGTTTTGTTTTGTTTTGTTTTAGAAATCCTGAATGAAAGAAAAAGTGCTTGTTTAAAATGGCCAGGTCTGTTTAGAAAGATAATTATGACGATTGAAGCAATAGAATGTGGTTGTAAGAGTGTTGCCCCTAGCAACGAAGGGCACTTGTAGATACATTAATTTTCTAAATTAAGCCTTCCCTAGTAATAAGCCTGTGTGGAACCTTCCTGTTCACTGTACGGAGTGTTCTTTTTTTCAATGACTGTGCTGACCTAAATAATATTGAGTTTAGTAGGCTTATAACTTTTAGATTACTTCTGTTTGCTTAAAAAATCTTCCATTTCTTTTATAGAATCTATTTTACTTATCAAGGTACTCTTCTTTGCTCTTCCAGCTAATTTAAGTTAAACTTCAATGTATCAGGGTACTAAGAAAAAGTCCTTAATTCTCCCATATTTATAAATAGCAGGGTGACATCAGGAGTTTTTGTTTGTTATTCAGAAAAGGATAAAGATGAAATAAGAAATGTCTGATGTTTGCATTGTTGCTGAGTTTTTTATGCTAGTTGTTGTCGGTGTCTGAAACATGAGTGTAATGCTAGTATTTTTACCACATTCCTCTCTATTCCTGATTTGTTTGGGTAAAATTTATGAATGATTATCATAAGCAGAAATCCAGATAAAGCTGTCATATCAAAAAAGTTATCAATTCCAAAGATGGCAAAACCTTATCACAAAGGAAAATCTTAGTAATTTGTCCAAAGATAGAATTCTAGTACCAGTGCTTTGTTCTTCATCATAGACATCTTTTTTTTTTTTTTAAATATATTTTATTGTGTTTTCGGTGAAAGTTTACACAGCAAATAAGGTTTCCATTTGACTATTTCTATACAAATTGTTCAGTGGCATTAGTTACATTTTTCACAGTGTGACAACATTCTCTTTAACTGTGGTCTGGTTGTTCTATTTTGAGTGCTGTAGTTTCCTTGCCCCCTTATCTTCTCATCTTTGTTTTAGAGTAATTGTTGACCTTTTTGGTCTCATATAGATGGTTTTTTAATGGAGCACCGTTCTCACGGTTGTAATATCCTTTATTTTGTGTGCCAATGTTATTTCACTAAAAGGCGACCTCGGAATACTTTCAGTTCACGGTTTAAAGACTATTTTGGCAATAGTCTCAGGGAGTCTTCTAGTCTCATCCGGTCCTCTGAAGCCTGGACTTTTTAAGAATTTGAGTTCTGTTTCACATTTTTCTCCCATTTTATCAGGGTCTGTCTATTGTGGTCCTGATCAGAATTGTTAGTAGTGGTAGCAGGGCACCATCTAGTTCTTCTGGACTCAGGGTAGATGTTGTGGCTTGTGTAAGCTATTAGCCTTGTAGTCCCATGAGACAAAGGTCCTAAGCCTTCAAATCCAAAAATTCAATCTCAAAAGATGCTTAATTATATCTGAGAAGTATCTGTAACTGTGTCTTCTGTGAATATATGTGCATGCACATACATATCTGTACATACATGTGCATATACATACTTCTATCTGTGCACGCATATGTACACAGCTGTACCTGCCTACACACATATATGCCCACATACATACAGATGTGACCCATCATAGACTTTTTGTTTCAAAAAAAATGTTTTTTAAAAAATTAGATGTAGATTTGTGTTATGAATTGAATTGTTTCCCCCCAAATGTGTGTCAGCTTGGCTAGGCCATGATTCCCAGTACTGTGTGGTTGTCTGCTACTTTGTGATCTGATGCAATTATCCTAAGTGTGCCCTTTGGACCTAGGGTCCCTGCCCTGAGAAACTCCTAGTCCAGGGGAAGATCGATGACAAGGACCTTTCCCCCGGAACCAAGAGAGAGAGAAAGCCTTCCCCTGGAACTGGCGCCCTGAATTGGGACTTAAAGAATATAAATAGAAATTTATTTTCTCACTGTTTAGGAGGCTAGAAGTCCAAACTCAGGATGCCAGCTCTAGGGGAAGGCTTTCTCTCTCTGTCAGCTCTGGAGGAAGGTCCTTGTCTCTTGGAGCTGCTTCTCCTGGATGACCTTCATGTGGCTTGGTATTTCTCTTCCCCCATTCCTGCTTCGTAGCTTGTTTGTGTAATTTCTTTTATATCTCAAAAGAGATTGAGTCAAGACACACCCTATATTAATCCTGCTTCATTAACATAAAAAAGACAACCCATTCCCAAATGGGATTATAACCACAGGTGTAGGATTTACAACACGTATTTTGGGGGAACACAACTCAATCCATAACATAGTCTTTCTAAGGACAAAACTTTGTTTTCTTGACTGCCGAAAGTTTGTGTTCTTCCTCCCTCTCCTCTCCTCTCTTCTTTTGCCATTCACAAGTTCCACAGTTCCCCCCCTTCCCTATCTTGTTTTCCCAGCTTTCTAACAATTCTAAATCATAAATGTCCAGATTCTATTTGCCAGTATTTTTGCACACTCACAAAAGAGCATAGAATTACTCCATGATCAGAACGCGCTTTAGAAACCACTTGCCCCAAAGGTGGTGTGCTGTGAATATAGTCAGATTCCCCAACACTGAGGAAACACCTGACACAGCATAGGTCCTCAAAAATATATGTTGAAAAAAACAAATACTTCATTGACATCTGTTTTGAATTATTTTGTACATTTATGTCGGAACATTTAAAAATACTAATTTTTAACATAAATGGCACAAAAGTCAGTGAAAAATACACATAGAAAATTAGCATAACTATTATTTCCATATTAACATCTGGCTTTTCTAAAAACTTACTCCTCTATCAAAAGGAACAGATGATCTAATTGGGGTATAGAAATTTATATTTGAAGGATTTATTAATAAAAAAAATTAATTGGACTTATTTGTTTTGTTATCTATATTCTAAGTTAAGGCAGTTGTAAACCTGGATGTAATGGGGAACTCCTCTATCCCAGAGTCACAGCTAGAGATTTCCCTCTTCTGCAAGAAAATCGGCCCGGAATTCTCTCCTCCGTGTCCTTTCTTCCGTGGAGATTCTTGCTTTCCCTCATAATCATAGCTATTCCCAGATCTGGTCTTTTAAATCCGGTCATGGAGAAAGAAAAGCTAGATCCAGAGAAAGGAGAAGGGAGGTAAACTTTGCTTCACATCTGGTCCTCACTATCCTATCCCCATACCCCATGCCTCTCCTATTCCTGTTCCATCTCAACTCCTTACTCCTCTCTACCTACCCTCAACTTCTCATTCAACTTGTCACCCAAAAGCCCGTGGTCCTGCTCCTCACCTCCTGAAACTGTGGTTCTCTTAAGGCCTTGCCTTATGGTGTGTAGGTCCCAGAATCCTCCAACAGCAACTGGCAGAGGGAAGGGATTCTTGGCTCCCAGTAAAAATTTTTTTTTTTTTTTTAGTGAAAGGGACAGGATCCCTACTCACCAAGAAGATGGCTTCCTACCAGCTCATGTGGGGCTGGCAAATGGGATGCATTTCCCATTGTTCTGTAGAACCCTTGGCCCTTTTTTAGTATTATTACATACTAAACCAGTTACTGTGTGCTGACCTAGTAATTTCATCTCCAATTGTAATTTTTTTTTCCACTGGGAAGATGTTAAAAGTTTCAAAAAGCTGACTTATAAATGAACTTTTAAAACCATGCAGCTGTAAATTGGTGACTGACTTCTGATAATGCTGTGTCCTGCAGCTGTTCTAGGATGTTGTTGAGGGCCAGGGAGAATTGTTCGTTTGTTTTAACATTTAGAATTTTAAGCTCTAAAATCACTTTGTAATCATTTTCATTGTCATTAATTTATATTATTCTTCCATTCAAGTTTGGGCATTATATACATAATACGTTTGTACAGAAAGGCATGTATTTTCAATACATATAGTTCCATAAATCTATAGATAACAGCTGTGTACCTATGCTGAAGAAAAAGTTTCCTTTTACAGGCATTTCTTTATGGCATGGAAACTTAGATTTTAATCTGTCTTTTAAGAACATACTGAGAATTTTCGTACAGGGTAGCTGGTCAGACTTAAACTGTGGTTAGTTGAATCATGCTGAGTAGAATTTATTTATTAATTTTAATGATGTTTTCTGTTCAACTAAGTAATAGGCCTAAAGGTAGGAGAAGTTATTGCTTTAGAAATACTTATATTTTCTTTTTTCGAGGTATTACCCAGAATCTTTATTAACCATGTTACAAGGGCCTTGGATCTTTCTCATCATCCTCGAACTCATTATCTCTTCAATTCCCATTGTTAAACTTGACTAAATGAAATGTGTATTCCGGAATTTTTTTTGATTATGTGAAACCCATATCACATAGGCACTTTAATCAATAGCTAAAGCTTTTCTTGGAAATTGTGTGAACCTTTATAAATATATGTATTATTTATATCTGAGTTACATTAGGGTCATTGTTGTTCTCCTGCTTGCATCAATTGTTCTATATAATCCTCCACTGATAAACTTGAGTCAGATTAATGACTAATAAATCTGGAGATAACCTTAAAAAACAATTGGAGAGCCAAGAAAGTGAATATAGAATTGCGATTACAAAGGATATGTGGGTAAGACACTGAAATGCATGTCATGTGGTGATGAGTACTCCTTTCTAGTTTAATACAATTGGATGAAAATTATTACCTACCGCTACCAAAGTAGCATTATCTTTCATGATGTAGGGAGCTACAACAGTGCACCATAAAAATGAGAAATTGAGAAGACAGAAGGAGCAGAAGTTCAAGGGATTAAGAAATTAATTTTGAGACAGCAGTTCCTAGATACGATTTGAGTCAACGTTCTCACAAACTCTTGCTAATGTTAGCCTTCTTCCCAGTTAAAAATATGCATACCATTAAAAATCATAATGCATTTGTCAAAAAGTAGGAACTTTATCTAATAAATGGAAATTTTATTGAAACATCCTGTTTTACATTCCTGATATGCTGTAAAACTTAATGGGGAACAGGAACATAAAACCTTGACCAGTTGGGTTTGATGTGTATTTTGAAACCAGAAGGCCATCACTTGGTTTGTTTTTGCAGTGTGAACTTTGATGTTTTTGTAGCTTACATTGTCTTTTTATTGCATAGAGTAAAAGCAAAAGCTCTTCAACTTATAGTTTTCTAAATAATGAGGGACAAACAGTTAAGTTAAAACTTTACAGTGATTCATAACCTATAAGAGTTGGCGTAGCATACAAAGCTATTTTTAAAATTGCATTTAAATGCTGTTTTCACTGTTCCTAGAGAGAAGGACTCTTGTCTTTCAGGAGAAGCAGTGTCAGATCGCCCACACGGTATAGGCAGAAATATTAATGACATCCGTGAGTTGTAGTGGAAATGTGTATCCTTCCTTATACCTCATTTAAATGTCTTTGGATACATATTTAAGACATTAGCTATATTTTTTAAAACAGCGTACTAGTATTAGCCAAAAACCCTAATCAGTGTGTTATAATGGTGGTTCTATTAAAACTGAGCTGCTGTGGGTAATTTTATTTATTTATTTATTTTTTCCAAACTGTAAAGTGGTTATATTAGTTTCATAAATAGACTTTTTTTATGTCTCCATGTGTATATATATTTAGCTAGGAGAGAGACTCTGAATGACTCATTCTGAGGAGAAGGGGGGCCAGTTTTAAACTTTTCAAATAGCTTTCTTTTCTTTTCCCATATCTTCACTGAAATTTCCCAGTTACTGTACATAAAAGCACTCCGTTTCTTTTTAACTGTCTGCTGGTTGCCAAGGTGTAAATCAGAAAGCCCAAGTTTCTTTCTCCCACTTCATAAACAAGACTCGGTTCTGCCTCAGACACTTGGAGCCCTGCCAGAGTTGTCCTGATGATGTCAGTTTACCAAGAATGTTCACATTTCTCATGCTGTGCTCCACATTCCCTGGACTCTGAGCAAATGTCCTTTTAGAGCTCATTGAAGTTTTAGGGTGGGATTAAAAAAGCATGCCTTGTTTCCAGTACTTGGTCTTCATGTGCTACCTTTTCAAACTCAAGAATCCATTTTTCACAGCATGAAGTTCATGGACCCACAGAATTAAGAAAATACAAAATGTCCAAAAGCCTATCTATGAGGTGGTGAAACCAGTCAGATTTGCTAGTCTAATAAGTTGAAATGTTATTAATTTAGTATTCTCCCATTTGGCAAATATTTATTTATATTTATCCTTTTATCATAATAGATTTATTTATACTTATGGTATATTGTTTTTATTTATCTATTATTTATTTTCATTTTATAAATAGCAATGGCATCCAGCTATTTTCCCGAAAGTCATTCTTGCCTTCCACGCGGGAGGCCTGAGTTCGATCCCTGGCCAGCACACCGCATGCACAGCCACCGCTGCTGGCCTGTCAGTTCAGGCTTGCTGGCTGTAGGTTTCAGTGGAGCTTCCAAACTAAATAGACTAGGAAGAAAGTCTAGCAATCTACTTTAGAAAATCAGCCAGTGAAAATCCTGTAGATCACAACAGTTCGATCCCATCGTGCGTGGAGTCACCATGAGTTGGGGGCCAACTTGATGGTGATTAACAGCAACAACACAACAGTTCCTATATATAGGAAATGTTACTCAGTGTACCAAAAAACCAAACCTTTTGCCATCGAGTCGATTCCAACTCATAGCGACCCTGTAGGCAGAGTAGAACCGCCCCATAGGGTTTCCTAGGAGCAGCTGATGGATTCGAATTGCCAACCTTTTGGTTAGCAGCCGAACTCTTAACCACTGTGCCTCCAGGGCTCCATAAATTATATGTCTAAATAAAAAAAATATTTATTTATTTATAGGTTTGTTGAAATATTTAAAAGTGTGCCTCCTACCTTTAAATAGAAAATCTTATTAACAGCTTTCCTCCAAAACTGTGTTGTGAGATACTCTGATAATCTGTACCATACTTTAGTTCAGCCATTTACCTGAACATGGTGAGGTATGATGAGATTGTTCATAAGATTGTTGTTCAGTTTGTTTTCAAATTCAACGAAGTAAATGCAGACCCATTGTTAGAAATTAAGGTGCCTGGCAAACCACTTATGGCTGCACAGCAGCGGTGTGTCAGTGGAGATGAGACTGTACAGAATTCTCAAATACCTTTGCAATATTTTTCGGCCCTTGGCCAGCTGATTGGAAGCCACTGTGCTGGAGATAATAATTTCTAATTATTGAATAAATGATTTTGGTCTGTAAGCCGTAAAATTAGAAAAACCTGACAGTTTTTGACGATTATTTACAGAGATGGCTACAGGTAAGGGAAGAGTTTAACTTTATATATACCTGTCCTGGTAAATACAACAGAGTTTTCATTTATGGAGACGCTATTAGGATCATGAAGAGTTTAGTCTTAACAACATCAAAAAGGTGCGTAAGCTCAATTTTTCAGAGAACAAAGGTTTAAAATAAAACCTGTTTTATATCAGCTACCTTTGATCTTGTCGTCACATGTAGTTCAAAGAAACGTGTAGAATTTTAGTTCTGAAGAGGTTCGTGAAGAACATATAGTTGAACTACAATTTTATAAGTAACGCCTAAATAGGTGAGTGATTCTGGGCGGTTTAACTACTGGTTAGAAAAATTGGACTATGATAAATTCTGTGAAATAAATTTGTCCTCAGACAGAATTCTTTACAAATACCAAACAGATACAGATGTGTTTACTTGGATTTGTTATAGTTAATATTCATTAATGACCTAATTAACCTAAGAAACAAAATAGCAGCAAATAGTTATTTATATTGTACATATATTTGATTTTTTATGTTTTCTGCCATTTGAGTTGATAAATTATAGAAAAAAGAAAGGAAAATTTTCTTGAACAGTATTTTCAATTGGGCTTTGGTTGACTTTTTAGGCTGACGTTGAATATTGCTTACTTTTCCATTCTCTTATGAAAAAGTGAGGTATAAATAGTTTTTTTTTTTCCTAATCCCCAAGTTTTGATTCATTCAAAATAATGAAACTTCTTGAGACAGATACTAGCCAGAACACTGAGAGTAGCATTGTTAATCTTAGGCAAAAAAAAACCCAAAAAACAAACCCATTGCTGTCAAGTCAATTCTGACTCATCGCAACCCTATAGGACAGAGTAGAACTGCCCCATACGGTTTCCAAGGAGCGCCTGGTAGACTTTTGGTTAGCAGCTATAGTTCTTAACCACTGCGCCACCAGGGTTTCCATCATAGGCAGAGCCCTGGCTGTGTACCATTTGTTCTCATTGAGTGGCATGATGACTTTTGATGACATTCCAATTCATAAAGTCAATTATCGTGAATTTTATTTTTAATTCTACTCAAATTGTTCAAAAACAAATGCCTTTTTGAGAATTTTAAAGCATCTCCTTGTGTCTTTACAGAAGTTTGATACCAAGTTTAAACTAGGCAAATGAAAATCTAGTTTGAATACAGAGATTTTTAAGTCTCTATTTTAAGAAATAATTGTAGATTCCAAAAGTGGTTCGCAAATTAGCAAGGAGGCCTCAACCAGTGTTTCATTCCCGTCTTAGAACTCCTCATCACATTCTCTAGAATTTAAAGAGTGAGTTTGCAGAGCTGACAGGGACCTCTGGATTTGAACAGCGCCAAGCACCCAGATCCCACCTTCCCTGAAGTCAGTTCATGACGGTGAGAAATCATTACCAGTGAACTGATTATGGTATATTTCTACAATGGAATATCATAGACCTCTTCACACAAATGAAGTAGTTGGCATGAAAGGATAGCCAGGATAAGTGTTTGTTAAGCCACACATTTTTGTTGTACTGTTTTAGAGATTACTACCCAGTTACTCGGTGGGTGTATGGGCTGGGGCTCTCATAAACTTTATTATACTCTTTGTTGTCCACTTGTATGCATTGCACAAAATACATGAACATTTTATTAATTGACATTAATTTGGTCTTTCTGTAATTTTTCATTAAAGTTGTTGTTATTTGTCTTGTGCATCCATCCTATGGCATTTCCTAAAGGAGAAAGGTGTCCTTTTTTCATTCAAGAAGTCTTCCCTAGTTAGCTCAACCCGTCTCCATTGCCCAGTTAGTTCAGTTGCCTCAATTCACCTTTGAAAAGATTGTTTTTCTAAATGTGGTTTATTTACTGTTTCTTTTGTCTCCTTATTTCCAGTGTGAACTCCATTAGGGTAGAGATTCATATCATTTACTCCTTTTGTTCACAAGCAGCCAAGCAGAGTTCTGGAAGGGCCCTCACTCAACAAGAACATGAGGTTAATTTCCTTTGCTATGGAGTTATAGAGTAATGCTTTCCATAGACTAGAGTTACAATATTTCTTTTAATGCTCTTGTTTCTAAAACCTTAATCTCTTGTTCTCTCACCTATTCCTTTTTTTCCTCAACTATCTTAAAATCACTCCTTTTTATTGTTTTATGCTCACAGCTGGCATTTGGGGACACCATATATGCATATTTCTGTAAAGAAAACAGCCTCAAACCTGGCTGTCTGGGAGCAGGTTTACATTCAGACTTCTCCAAATTCTATTTCCTAACAGAAGTGTAGTGAGAACAAAGGAGGGACTGAAGATTGAGCTGAACCGAGATGGAGCCGACACACTGTCTCCTCTTTTTCTCTTTAGCCCTGGTGACCGACCGCCTTCCCCTTTGTAGGAAGTTCTTTTTAGATCTGCAGCCGTCTGCAAGGCCCTTTCTCCCTTGCAGTTCAACTCTGCTTTATAAACATTCTTTTAGTGTTGGTTGTGTTTTTGAAACCTTATTAAAAGTTCCTAAATCCGATGCCGTTGAGTTCTCCAAAATCCAATGATTATGCATGCATCCCTTCACTTTTCAGTCTGAGGCTCAACCAGGAGTAACGTGTCGGTCGTTTTTCTGATTTCCATGGCATTAATGCACTAAAATGGAATCAGAACAATAAGCTGTTTATTCTCCCTCTGTCAAAGGAGAGCCCAAATTCTTCGGTTGTTATTAGAATTTTATTTTTATATATGGTCTGGAATAAAAGAACCAGCATCTAGAGCTTGGGCCCTGTTATTCGTATAGCAATTTATCTCTATTAATATCTACTATATAAGAAGATTCTACTATATCTACTATATAAGAAGATTCTTTTTATATCGATGAAATATTTACAGATGACTTAAAGGAATTCTCCTAGAAGTACTGTCCAGTTTGTGTTGGTAGACCTAAATCAGTAGAGATCAATAATCTTATTTTATGCAAGTGTATCCCTAAATGTATATATCTAGTTCTTACATTTAATATTCTATATTTGCTTGACCTTCTTTCAGTTATACATTTGTAATTAAGCAATATGTTGATTTTGATAGTGTTGTCAACTCTTAATAAACATGGTGAATTTTGTGGGAACTCACAAATTCAACCCAAGTAAAATCAGCCCAGAGTGTAATATAAGCTGTTTTCGTTGTGTACCATTGAATTGATTCCGACTCATAGCAACCCCATAAATCAAAACCAAAAACCAAACCTACTGCCGTCAAGTCAATTCTGACTCATGGTGACCCTGTAGGATAAAGTAGAACGCCCCCATAGGGTTTCCAAGGCTATAATCTTTATGGAAGCAGACTGCCACATCTTTCTCTGACAGAGCCACTGGGTAGGTTTGAACTGCCAACCTTTCATTTAGCAGCTGAGCACTTAACCACTATACCTCCAGGGTTCCTTGCTGCCAGCCCAGTCCCCACCTTAAGAACCCTGGCATAAACAATTAGAAGAGGGATAGGTCACAGTGGCATTGTTTGGACAGAGAAGAAACGGGGACATTTGGGAGATGGATGGGCTCTGGATAATTAGACAAGGTGGAGGTGGAAGGGTAAGCAGCAAGAAATGGAGGCAGTGAGAACACAGGCGCACAGGGAAGCCACAGGCGGGAATGGCCGGCGCTGGAGCAGCCGGTGGGTTCAAACCACCAGCCTTTTGGTTAGCAACCAACCATTTTAACTACTGGCCCACCAGGGCTCCAGCGACCCTATAGGACAGAGTAAACTGCCCCATAGGATTTCCTAAGCTGTAATCTTTATGGGAGTAGTACTTTTCTCTTGTGGATCCACTGGTGGGTTTGTATCACCGACCTTTCGGTTAGCAGCTAAGTGCCTATCCATTACCCCACCAGAGCACCTTAATATAAGATAAAACCAGACCCGTTGCCATCAAGTGATCCTATGGGACAGAGTGGAACTGCTCTATAGGATTGGAGGCTGGTGGATTCCAACTGCTCACCTTTTGCTTAGCAGGCATAGCTTGTAACCACTGTGCCCACCAGGGCTCCTAATATAAGATAGACCTACTATCATCTTAGTGGAAAGCAGATCCAGTGTTTAGACCAGGGCTTTGAACCAGTTTGTTCCAGTTCAAACCCCTGCTGAGTGTTTGTGCTTCTAACAAGTTCCCTGCTGAGAATTTGCGTTGCCATCTAGACATACTGAATCAGAATCTACAGTTTAACAAGATCCCCAGGTGATTCTTATGTATATCTTCCTGGGAACTTGTTAGAAATGCAAATTCTCAGTAGGAGTTCAAACCAAATGAACCAGTTCAAAGCCCTGGGATAGACTATTCGGTGATTAAGCACCACCCCACAAGTAGTCTGCTTCAGGCTGGCTGGACTCCCTCTCACTCCCTTTGTCAACTGTGCCCACATAGCCTGGTTCTCAAACCTGGGTCAAGTTCCCCACTAATGTCATTTTCATCAGCTTGATGATATGAATTCCAGCCAGAAATTCATCAGCTACTTTTCGTCCTGAGAAGGTCAAATAAGTGTTGGCTTGTTTGGGCAAATTTAACCAGAAACTGGCTTTTCTTGTGCCCATTTGCCAGTTTAAGCAAAGTAACATTGCCTTATCAAAGTCGTTGTGAGAGGACTCATTAAACATTTCCCTGTGTTTTATAACCTACTTGAAGAACTCAGTGAAGGTTCAAATGGGATTAATTTGTCCTTTGGTTAAGCTCAGCTACTAACCAAAAGGTCGGCAGTTCAGATCCACCAGCTGCTCCTTGGAAACCCTATGGGGCAGTTCCACTCTGTCCTGTGGGGTTGCTATTGGTCAGAATTGACTCGACGGCAACAGATTTGGGGTTGGTTATCTTTTTTCATATCATAAATTTTTTGTTCTACAAGTTTATCATTGAATGATAGATCCAGTCATTTATCAATTAAAATGTTTTACCAAACTTTAATTTTGGTTTCAATCCCAACAATTTAGTTAGATAAAATGTGATTGATGAAGAAGAGATTTGCCCATGATGGTGTGAGGGTAAGACTGGGTTCCCTGCAACGGTCTTTGAGAACATAGACGTTTTCTCTGATTTGTAGTTATTCTAACCTTTTAACGAGTGCCGTGACTTTGTAGTTACTTTGTCCCCTGGATAATTGAGAGGTAACTGTACTCTCTGCCTGGGTTCGATTTGCTCATATATTTCACTTGTTTGTTTATAGACTATTACTCAGCTTTTTTATGTATAAATGATATGCGTATGTTTTCTCACTTGATAGTGTTTTATTTTGAAAATGGCTAGAGTTTTTGTATCAGAAATCGTTAAGCATAGTTTTACCCATATAATTTCATTTCCAAAAAATTACTCAGGTAATTAGGCATTTCTGGAAAGAGTAAATTGCTGTCTCTTCAACATAGCCAGCAGTTACTTTCCCCCCATTGAGCATGATTAGACATAATTATTGATAATTTCTATTTATAATCTGTTTTATACGTTAAGAATTGGAACATCAGTGCATCCTCTTGAGCTTCTTTTCCATGCCCGGTTGTCCATATTAGCTTCCAGCAGAAGGTGGGTATGCATTACCTAGCTTAAGAGGAGATTGAGTTGCTGGTCACCATTGGCCCTGATTTCAAGGAACTTTCAAAGCTGAATTTTGGGAAGTAGTGCAGGACCAAGTTTAACAGGAATATAGCTGATTCAGTCAAAGTCCAGTTGTGTGTCTCCCCAAAAGATCAAATCCCAAAGAAACAGGACTGACAGATGGCACTGGGGGTGGGATGGGGGAGGTAGCACAGTTCTGTGAATATAATGCAGAGGTGGTATTAATACCAGTGACCAAACTGGGCACTTCCAAGACTTCCGCCAGGGTAGGATGGGAGGAGACCAGAGCAGGATGCAGACAGGCCTCTGGAGATCTGGCGTTGGCAAAAATAAAGTAGAGGGATGGTGTGAAAGCCAGTGTGTCCAAGAGGAGGTTGGAGAAAAGCCTCCCCAGTGCTTGGGTGGAATGGAACCAGCCATCAGCATCTGTGTTCAGGCGTTGGGCAGAAGAGCTCAGAGTGGGAGATGCCTGTGAATAACCTGGACCTCTGCCCTCAGCAGGCTGCAGGGGAGTGCGTGGCATGCTGATACCTGGGTGTACATTCTATCTGCTCAGCTGGATCTAGATAGTGAGGAAGACGGCAAGTTCTGTTTCCTGTGATGTTGATGTAAATGCGAGTTAGATCAATGGTCATATGTCATACTAAAACATACTAATCTGAAATATATGACATTGATTATATGAAGTACAGGTTATGTTTTGTTTTAACTAGTTTGGTTTAAAAGTACTCTTGTGGTTTTTCATAACAAAATTAACCATTTTAAAATGTTCAGTTCAGTGGCATTTAGTACTTCACACTGTTGTACAGTCATCAACTCTGTCTAGTTCCATCAGTATTTTTTTCATTACCCCAAAAGGAGACCTAGTACTTACTAAGCAAACATTCCCCATTCCCTTCCCTCTTCAGCTCCTGGCAGTCACTAATCTGCTTCTGGTCTCTATGGATTAACCTATCCTGGATAGTTCATATAAATGAACTCAGGTGATAGGTGACATTTTGTGTCTGGCTTCTTTCACTCAGCGTAATATTGTCAAGGTTCCTCCATGTTGCAGCATGTATTAGTACTTCATTCCTTTATATGGCTGAATAATATTCCATTGTACCAACATCCCACATTTTGTTCATCCATTCATCAGTTGATGGACATTTGGGTTGTTTCCACCTTTTGGTTATTATAAATAGTGTTGCTTTGAACATTCGCGTACAACTGCAGGGCTGGATTATGGCATAGGTGGACCCTAATCTGTGATAATCAGTGGTGCCACCTCCTCTGCTTACTCACATATTCAAACAGGATATGTCAGTTTTATATATATATGTGTGTGTGTGTGTGTGTCTTAGCTATCCATGATGTAACTTCTTTTTTAAATATGACTATAATTGAATGCAAAATTGGCAGTTGCTATTTTAGCAAAATGAGGTGAACTGGATTTTAAAATTTTTAGTGGGTGAATGTAGCAAGAGTTAGACTCAACAACCCACCCGTACCTCTTGTTTATTAGAAAGAAACAGTACACTCCCAAGAGACCCACCGAGATGAGGATATTCAATTATATGGGAGGCGACCATAGGAAACAGATGTCAACAAAGGTATTGAAGTGGCGGGGGCCTCATATCTTAAACAACCTTGCGCATGGGGGCCCTCGTGACCCTGCGTGCACTTTTGTTTCCGGCCGGCACATTCTCACGCACTGGAGCTGGTATCAGTTTCGTTTAGCGCCCTGCCAGTTCCCTTCCACTGCGGTGCTTGCTTTTCCTTGTGTCCTGTTTCCTTGGCATCTATGGGTCTTTGCTTTGGACAACTGATGACCCTGTTTTGTTGATGCCCTAAGCATGTGCTTACCTTGCTTATTGGGTAGTCCGTCCATGTATACAAGTTTTTATTTGAACACCCATTTTCAAAGAGAGAACAAAAATGGTTCAGGGGTATCTGGGGGGAAGTTCTCATTACTGCCTCCAAGGCTCTGCATGATATGGTCCCTGCCGATCCAGCAGCTTCATCGTATGCTTCGGCATCCCTGACGCATCATCCTCTTCTTAGTATCTGCAGTGATTTTGCCTGACCCCTGGTCGAGATCATTTTTCAGGGGCCCGTACCTGTGCCCAAGGAGCTTGGTAGTGGGGTGGATAAAGCACTCAGCTGCTAACTGAAAGGTTGGCAATTCGAATCCAGTAGGTGCTTCACAGGAGAAAGATGTGGCAGTCTGCTTCCACAAAGATTTACAGCCTTGGAAACTCTATGGGGCAGTTCTACTGTGTCCTATAGGGTCACTATGAATTGGAATCAACTCCACGGCAGCGGGTTTTTTACCTGTGCCCCTTAGACAAACTTAGACTCCCCTGATACAGAGCACTTTTTCTTCAGAGCGTTTTTCCTGGTTGTTAATGATATATTTCTCTGAGTGGTTGACTTGGCTAGACCCTCTAAAAAGCCAAGACGGTCTGTTTCATTCACTGTTATATCCCTAGTGCCTAGCACAGCAATTCTCTCAAGCAAGAAGGAAAAAGGAGTTCCACGTGGAGCTGAGAGCCCTTGCAAAGGCATGGCAGGGAGGAGGCAGGCTCTGTGAGCACATGGCAGAAGGGACGCTGGAGAAGAGGGCAGTGGCTACATTTGGAAAAAAAACAAACCGGTTGCCATCGAGTCGATTCCGACGCATACATTTGGAAGGATAGTATAATCTCTGCCAAGGATTTTGAGTGGTATCCAGACATCTTTGAGGAACTATTGAAGGATTTTAGCCAGAGGCATGTTTCTAAGATTAGGTTGCATTTTAGAGCAGCCACTCAAACACCAGTATGGTAGATAGGTGGAGTATAGAGCCAGATTGTAGTCCAATATAGAGATAAAAATTGCAGATGGCCAGAATTTAAGCAGCAGGAGTAGAGCAGAAGGAACAGATTCGAGAAATTTTCAGATGGAAGAACTTATAATACTATGTGACTGACTGGATACAGAGTGATGTGCAGTGATAATGAAGATGATGACTTCCACGTTTCTGGGTTGCATTACTGCATGGATTGCAATTTTCATTTGGGAAGTTAAAAACCAGAAGGTAAGGATCGATTTAGGGTGAAATAATATGAAATGATGGGAGTTCCTGGGTAGCGCAAATGATTAAAGCACTGGGCTAGTAACCAAAAGGTTGGGGGTTCAAGTCCACCCAGAAGTACTTCGGAAGAAAGGCCTGGTGATTTACTGCCCCAAAAAATCAGCCACTGAAAGCCCTGTGGAGCACAGTTCTACTCTGACACACATGGGGTCGCCATGAGTTGGAGTCACCTCAGCAGCAGCTGGTTCCTGGTTTAATGTGAAATGATGTTTGACTGTATTAAACCCTAGAGGAATTGCCTGGGAGGCTTATGCACTCTGGGCTAAAGAGAGGTATTTGGGAGACACAGGTCTGCACAGGTAATAGAATGCTGTGGTTGTGGACGGGGCCATCCAGACCGGATTCCTTCCTACAGGCGCATTTTGAACCCATCTTATTCTATAAAGAAAATTTCAGTCCATAGTGATTCCAATTTTTCTGCCATTTTGCCTAAGCTACCTTAAAAAAAAAATATTAACTCAGGCTGTAGATATTTTATCTTTGTAAGGCTTCTTTGCCGCAAAAGGTATCTCCTCAGGGGCTTTTTTATTTCATAAGTTTTTCTTAGAGGCCTACAGGGAGGTGTTAGCTACAAAAATGCCATTTCTGCCCTCAGAGATTCCCCCGCAGCACTAGGACAAGGTCTTCACATAGTAGTAGGTATGAAAGAAATGCTTCTTCAGTCTTTTGTCAGAGGGCCACAGGAGTAGCATTCACGTGAGCAGTTGGAATGGGAGCAAAGAACAATGTGAAATGAATTTTCATGGTTTATTGTTTAAAGAAAATTAAGAAAGTCAAAGCCCAGAAAGCTGCCCTGCCTGTGACCTTAGTCTGCTCCAGGAAAGCTTTGGAAGGCAGTAAAAGATGGCCTCTGGGTGAGCTTCAGATTTTGGTCTGATCCTCTGGTGCTTAAATGTAAAGTCCGTAAAACACCCAAAATGTTGAGAGCTTTAAGGAACCAGAGGCCTTCCTTAAACTAACAGGGAGCTTCACCGTTGCTTTAGAGGTGCTTAAGCATCACTGTTTCTTTGTTTTGTTTTCATTTGCATTACCGTTCAAGAGCAGAGCACGTTGCCCTTACAGACATAAATCAGCATTTATGATTCTTTTCTATTTTACAAATGATGAATCTAAACTGAGACAGGGCCATATTAGGTTCCATGCCAAATTGATGGCCAGTAAATGGCTAGGAATTGAACCTGTGTCTTCTCACCTTAAATTGACCCCTTATTTCAACACCTTATTTCTAAAGGAAAAGGAGAGAGAATGAATGAATGAACAAACAAATGAACATTTACAATAGATACAGTAGAACACCTACCCAAATTCAGTACCACCAAAAAAAAAAAAAAAAACCATTGCCATCGAGTTGATTCTGACTCAGAGTGACCCTACAGGACGGAATAGAACTGCTCCAGAGGGTTTCCAAGGAGCGGCTGGTAGATTTGAACTGCCAGCCTTTTGGTTAGCAGCCAAGCCCTTGAACATCGCGCCACCAGGGCTCAGAACTTGGTATAGGAGAAATAAAAAGTTTGACCAGATCATATGCCTAACTTGGTCCCTCTGGGGTTGTGGGTACTTCAAACTACTTGGAAGTTAGAGGAAATTTAGGTTTTGAGTCCATTCCATTCTAGATCTGCATTTTTGGTGACTATATTTGTGGATGAATAAGTATTGAAGCTTTAAAGAAACCACCTCCTTTGCCCTTCCTGGCTCACCCTTCCCACTACCCCGTAGCGATTAAGAGAGTGTTTTCACAGTCCTCCAGTCTGCCAGGATTGGGTCCTGTGGTATGCCTCCTTCCAGTTTATTTGGTTAGTTAGCTAATGTGTTTAGCATTCAACCAAGGAAGTTCAAAATACTGTCTCTGAGAGGGCCAGCTAGGGTGGAAATGCTCTCCAAGTTACCGAGTGGCAGACTGGCAGAGTTCTCCGGGTGATGATTGAGCAAACCACCCACTAATTTTAGGCTGAGAAAGCTTGGAGCACAAATTCAGTTTTCAGTAGAAGAAAATAATGTCCTCCTGAGATTTCTATAGCCATTGGAAGTATCTTCTGGCCTTCTAAGCCCTTGGCCCTTTTAAAGGCTCATTATATTAAGTATTGTGAAGATTTTAGTTTTAAAAAAGTTAATGCTCTACCTGAGATCATCTGGATCTCAAAGGTCATGAAAACGGTGCTTGTCTTTTTTTTCCTGTGACTAATGAAGATGGACGAGCCCTGGTGGTGCCGCTAACCAAAAGGTCAGTGGTTCGAACCCACCAGCCACTCCATGGGAGAAAGATGTGGCAGTATGCTTTTGCAAAGATTACAGCCTTGGAAACCCTATGGAGGGCAGTTCTACTCTGTCCTACAGGGTTGCTGTGAGTTAGAATCCACTCGAAGGCAATGAGGAGGAGGGAATATAGGTGGCAAGCAATAAGCCTCAGGCAGCAGTCTCACCCTTAAGTGGATAAGCTGGTGTATAGCACACCAAACCAGCCAAACCCATTGCCGTGGAGTCAATTCCGACTCTTAGCGACCCTGTAGGACAGAGTAGAACTGCCCCATAGAATTTCTAAGACTGTAATCTTTACAGAAGGAGAGGTGCTACATCTTTCTCCTGCAGAGCAGCTTATGGGTTTGAACTGCGGACCTTTTGGTTAGCAGCCGAATGCTTAATCACTGTGCCACCAGGGCTCCTCGGTAGTACACAGGGCTACAGAATTTTCCTGTATTACCACGTTCAAGCTCATATGCCAGATACTGAATTATAATGTACCAAAAAGTATATTAATTAACCACACTTACATACATATTATAGCTTGATTCAAACATTTTCCCCGTGTGCATCAGGTAGTCTCATCTGCCCTGGTTTGCATAGATGAAGTTTAACTTTATAGCCAAAGCTGCATTGGTCTTTCAAGAGGAAATTGTATATGGCTTTGTTAGTTCCTATTTTGACACCTTTTGAAAATTTTGAAGTTAAAACCATACCATTAAAAATAAAACATATGCTTCCCAGAGATTGATCTCCCAAAGATAATACCAGAATACAATATATTTTTGCTTTGAGTATAGACATGCCAATGTCTAATACTTTATGGTTCGAAAGTACTTCCCCCTAGATTATCTCAGTGGCTTTTCATAACAAATCTGTACAGTAGGTACAACAGCTGGTGTCATTACTGTTTATAAAGTAAGTGAAAACAGAGGAATGACGTTCACCTAAGGACCCCTAGACTGACTGCATATTTTTAACAGCTACCTTTTTTTTTTTTTTTTTTTACCTTTTAGCAGTTACCTACTCTGCATCAGGAATAATTGTGCTAGCTGTTTTATATACATCCATTAATATTATTTAATCTCTGTAACAGCCTGTGAAGTCACTGGCAGGGCTCTCACTTTATAGGTGAGGAAGGCAGGTTTCAGGGAAGTTATATAATCTATCCACGGTCTCACAGCTGGTCAGTGGAGCCCATCTGGTCAAGCCCAGGCTTTTCTAGTCCTTAGGCTGTGCCCTCATTACAATGTTCAGATTATATCGTCGTGTTGTATAGCCAGACCATATTTAGTTTTTAATGCATCACAGCATTTGAGTGAGGAATAGGTCACAGCCAATGCCAGTTTGATTTGTTGGTAATTTGTGGATCCCGTCTGTCTTCACTTCATGTAAACTTTAATACAGAAATGCCATAGGTCCCTGCATTTGCATTTTTATGGCAGTTGAGGTGTTTCAACTACTTTCTTCTTGAAAGTATAACATGAGCAAATTAAGATATGTAAATTCAACATTTATAGAGCACCAGTGTCTTCTAGGGACTGTAACTGAGGCTTTCATATATAGTATTTGATATGATTTTTACAACATCTCTAGAGGCCGTAATTATTGTTTGTTTATAGGTAAGGAATCTGAGGCTCAGAAAGAATTAAATTACTTGCAGAAGGGCACACAGCTAAAAAATAGAGCTGGATATGAACTGGGGTCTTTTAACTTGGGAGCCCGTCACTCTCTCTGGTCATGTTAATGCTCGTTGCTTACAACCTGTTCCATTGCTGCTGTGGTCTCTCTGCTGTTTCTTAACACCTACCCCAGTCAGCCCAGGGCCTTCATTTGCATCCCTTCACTTGTGAGCTTCAGATAATTTAGGCATCAACCCAGACAGCATTTCCTGAATTGTAACTGGAATTGTCTGTGGGAAATCATGCATCTAAAGAAGGTATTATATTATGCAGTCATTAGCATCTCGTTTAGAACCTCTGCTTTTCAGAATTAATTTCACAGAAAGCCTCCGCGTTATCTGTCAAGCATTTCTGAGAAATAAATACAAGAGATGGATACATGTAGTTCAAATCAGGACAACTCATTACATCTGCAATGGGTATTTAAGGAGTCCTGAGGTAATTGAACATGGTAATTGTGTTGTTGTTTCTGAGGGGTTTCACCGACACTGGTTTTGTTTGTGTTTTGCCTGAGCCCATAATTGCAGAAATATTCTGCCATGGTGATTAGTTCCCAGTTTAAAATAGACTGTTTCATTAAAGGTAACTGCTATAATGAGACCGGTGAGGACCCAAGCTCAGTGTTTGAACGACTGCAATACCTTCTTAGCTTGCAGCTTGACCATGTGAACACATAATGGCGTGAGTTAAAGTCTTCAACTTAAGTCTGGCTTGAATTGCAAGAGAAGAAGAGGTTGAATTACATTGCCTTTAACAGCCCTTCCAGCAGTTAGCATTCTCTGATTCTTTGGAATATCCACCAAATGGAGGTTCAGAAATTGATTCTGCTTTCACACTGAGAGGGAAGAATGCCCGCGATTGAATAAAAGATTAGAAACTGTGAGGAGGAAATAGTTGTCTTGAGTGAGTTCTTTTATTGGAAATCAGCCTTGTACTACTGGACAGGAAATTAAGTTCTTGCTTGGGTCATTAATCATCGTGCTGATTTGATAATTGGCAGTGAGGGGAGGTGGCTATATTTGAGGAGGCAGGAAGGAGTGGGCGGAAAGAGCTCTTCTAAAAGCTCACCAGCCTGAGTGGGCATTAGCCGGCAAAAGATAGAGTGATATCAGCCACCCCATTCTGTTGCAGGTGTCTCTGATAATTTGGTGAGTTGTTCTGATAGTTTTCCTCTTCTACCGAAAGCGGGTGAATAGAACCACAGGGTTTTCAGAGAAACAGGCAGAGATCGAGTAATGGGGGCCACATTTCCCTCTTTAGCTCAAGGGAGCTGTTATAAGCAAGGAAGAGCACAAATTGGGATATCCTTAATTTTTGTCAAATTAATGACAATAAGAACCAAAAAAAACAAGCAAAAACATGGGTAATCAGATTATGCCATGCAGAGCAGCCTGCGCCCTTTAAAACTCCTCTATTTTTTACCATCTCCTACATCCCTTCTTTTCCTTTTCCCAAGAGAAACCTAACTCAGGGGAAAACTCTTCCGCCACAGAAATTTGGAGCTATTTTCTGCATATGCTCATTGTGCTAGAAAAATATCAAGACCATCCTCGTTATCACTTTTCTGTAAACCCTCCCCCCTGAATATGTGACTGTTTTCGAGTACTTGCACTTTTTTTTCCCTCCTTCCCTCTAAGGTGAAAATTTTGGTAACGAAAGACTTGGCAGCAGATTTTATTTCCACCAAAATGACGATTTTGACATCTCAGACTGTCATCTGTCTCTGAGCCGTTCTCAGTGGAGTCTAAATATATCACTGGGCTTTCTCGTTGCCCATCAGAATCACCTAGGAAATTTGTACCCTAAGGGGCAGGAATGACTAAGCCTGCTATAAAGCTCTCTTCTCTTAGGGTTTTTTTTCTGATGGGAAAGTGGTTAAGTTAGGTTGGGAATTAAAGTATTTGGCTCGGTTACAGTTTGTGTGGGTTTTTGCTCTTTCTCCCTCTTTGCAGACACCTGCTTCTGTGACTCTGATTTCACAATGTTCTTAGCTGCTCAGTGCACAATATGGGCCTTAGCATCCCCAGTGAGTCCTGCCCGAATCATCCTCCCAAGCGTGAGCACTCCCGGGCTGGCCTGTGTGGTTATGGCTTTCATGCTTAGGTGGAACAGAAATAGACGTTGGCTCTTCCTTCTGTAGATCACATACCAGCCTGCAGAGAGATCTGAGTCTTCTCTCCAAACTAGTCACAGCTGCCTCTGCCCCCATTATTTGCACTAATGATGAGCATTTAGAGATTATTTCCCAAAATTAAAAAAATAAAATCAACAACAGGTTAAGTGCCATTGTCAGCCCAGCAAGAGCGTTTGGAGCAGCTAATGATGCAGAGGCTGAGACCAACTGTCATGAGCCGCCTCTTCACAGGAAATCACACAGGCTTGGAGTATTCGGAGCTCTTTTGAATTAAAAAGCATAGGCTCGGCTTCCATTTTATTGGCGTTTGTATACTTAGCTTGAGGAGTGATGCAGGTTACTTGGTAACTCTTGAAGTTCTGACTTGGAGTACTAGTTCACAGCAAGGCCCTGATCTCGTCACTTGACATTTCCTGCTTAAAAGTTGGCTTCCGACGTCACAGTGACTTCTAATCGTCAGACCTCTACTCCTTGACTCTGTAACAGTGAACACTAATGGGAACTGTCCTTGAAATTCTTCTTTCTTCTGTCTGTAGCATACCACTTCCCTGGCTTCCCTCCACCTTTGTCTTCCTTGTCTTCTGTGACTCCTCACAACTACGTTGACCTTAAGAATCAGTGCCTATTCTCTCTCTCACCCTCTCTCCATCTCCCCAGAAAACCTAACCCATTGTCACCTCCTATATAGATTTGGCTCTTTAATCTTCTCCCTTTCCAAAGTTCAGCTGCCTCCTGAGTTCATTTCCACTCACTTGTTGTGTTATCATCTCAGCCACAACTTGTCTAAAGAAAAAAGAAGAAAAATTTCTCCCATAAATGAGATCCTTCTTCAGATATGTCTATTTTTGTCAGGGCGGTATCATTTTATCCATGTTCCAGGCCATGATGTTTTGTTCTCTCATACTTTTGCTCCATCATGCTGGTGCTCTCAGGGAAAGGCCTATGTAGGCTTCCAGGACACACATACAAGGGACCAGCATTGAAAGCTTGGGGACAGTAAGTTCCATCAGGGAAGCACTGTGTAAATGCCAAGGACACAATGCTACTCTTTTCTAGGTTTAGTCCACTTAGCTTGCACAGCATCCTATCAGGTGGTGACCAGCTATAGGACAGGAGGGGAGTGGTCATCACTCCCCCTTCTCCTCTTATAGGGAGAGGGAATAGACTATAAATCTAGGTTGTCTTGTTGGGGGCAGTCCCCTTGGGAATTTTGTGGTTGAAGAGGGGCCTTGGGTGCCTTCCCTTTTTCTTTTCTCTTCCTTTCAGGAGTGGTAAAACTTGGTTTTGGGATGCCTTCCCTTTGGGAGTGAGAAATACATGGCTTAGTGCAGGCCTGGAAACCCTGGTGGCTTAGTGGTTAAGTGCTGCAGCTGCTAACCAAGAGTTCAACAGTTCGAATCCACCAGGTGCCCCTTGGAAACTCTGTGGGGCAGTTCTCCTCTGTCCTATAGGGTCGCTATGAGTTGGAATCGACTCAACGGCAGTGGGTTTGGTTTGGTTGGTTTGGTGCAGGCTTTGTCACCAAGGTGTAGAAGACAGAGAGGGAGCCAGGAAGATTTTGTCATGTCCTGACCCGCTTGGGTCTGAAGTCATGCATGCTGACATTCATTCATTCAATAAATATTTATTGTGCTGAGGCATACTGGGTAACACACTAGAGATAGAATGCAGCCCCAGCTCTGGGAGGAGCAGACTTTATAAAGCTAATTTATGGTTATTATTTAATTGAAATTATAATAAGTGCTTACAAAAAGAAGTCCCAGTGCTATGAAAGTTTGGTAGGCAGAAGCCCTAGTGGGTAGGAGCATGTTGCTGTCTTGTCTGCCAGGCTTTCTGTTCAAGGAGTCCTAAGTGCAGAGCTATACTTCAGGAGGTCTCGACTGCCTTAGAACTGAATCCAGACTCTTCTTTAGTCTCCCATCTCTCACCAGGCCCGTCAGGCTGCTCCTGTGTCGGCAGTTCCTGCCCGTAGCTTCCCCGTGCGCTTGTGTTCTCACTGTCTCCATTTCTTGCTGCTCACCCTTCCACCTCTACCTTGTCTAATTATCCAGAGCCCACCCATCTTTAGGGTCTCCCAAATGTCCCCATTTCTTGTCTGTCCAAACAGTGCCCTTGTGATCTATCCCTCTTCTAATTGTTCATGCCAGGGTTCTTAAGGTGGGGACTGGACCAGCAGTAAGGAACCCTGGAGGTGCAGTGGTTAAGCCCTCGGCTGCTAACTGAAAGTTTGGCAGTTCGAACCCACCCAGTGGCTCCGAGGGAGAAAGATGTAGCAGTTTGCTTCTGTAAAGATTACAGTCTTGGAAACCCTATGAAGCGGTTCAACACTATCCTATAGGGTATCGACTCGACCACAAGAGGTTTGTGGTTTTGTTTTGTTTTTTTAATGTGATGATAGGTCCCTGGTGGTGCAAACAGTTTGTGCTCAATTAACCTAAAAGTTGGCAGTTCAAACCCACCCAGTGGTGCCACAGAAGAAAGACCTGTGGATCTGCTTCCATAAAGATTACAGCCAAGAAGACCTTGGGGAGCGGTTCTACTCTGTAACACAAGGGGTCGTCATGAGTCTGAATCGACTCAACTGCAACAGATTTGGTTTTTTGGTTTAATTGAGGGTGGAGGTGGGGTTAAAATCTGAAACAGTAACACGGTTATGCAGTGATGAGCATCAAAACCAGAATAGCAGCAATGGGCACTGACGGCACAGAGATTTTAAGGAAATAAAGGGCAAGACGGGGGATGCGGGGGGCGGGAGCGGGAATAAGTATAGGAGAAGATAAAATGACGCCAAGATGTCTAGCATCACACGTTAGCAGACTTGCTCAAATCTAGGACCTTTCAGGTTTCATCATGTTTACAATAAATTCATCACAGAGAATATCTGATAATTCTGTAGAAGCAACTGAATGATTAGATCCATCAAAAATTCAATTTTCCATTTTTCAAAAAATAAGGAAACCGTTTTATGGTATAAAATATCTTGGCTGATTAGGACATGTGCCAGGGAGTGACTGGGTTTTTAACCCAGGGAGGGGTAGTTACGTTCAAGGATGCAGTTTCAGAGACTAATGTATTGACAACTTTTTATACAATTTCAGAGGGAAAAATGAATAGCAGTACTCACAGATGATTTATGATGAAGGTCATTATTTTTTGGTAAATGATTTGCCTTCTGTTCTTTGGCTTGAATTTCTATTCTTTGGGGTTATGTGTTTTGAGCCTTCGTTCTTTATTGTAATATGTTATCAGTCTTTTCCTCCAACTTCACTTCCACTTCCACTTCCTTGCCTCTAAGAAGTCATGATTACAGGGACTGTCTAGAAGTGACATGGGGAGTCGGATGTCAGAATAGGGAAATCTGTGTGTAGTATTTCAAGGTTTGTATCTTTATTTTAAAAATAATGCTTCAGATTAGTAGAAATTTCACAAATTGGTAATAAGACAATGAACAGAGAATTCACAGAGTATGAAATAAATTACTAATAATATTTTCAAAACAACCTTATCCACTTCTATAATTTGAGAAATGCAGTTAAAATCCCAGTGAGATACTAGTTTTTCGCCTCTCAGGTTGACAATGAAATTTTTTTTTTTTAAGTTTGACAGTAAACTCTGGAAAGAAGGTCTGGAAAAACCCATTGTTGGTAGGAGTGTAAGTAGGAACAACCTCTGTGAAGGATATTTGATAACATCTATCAAAAGTAAAAATGCACTTAGGCTTTGCTGCAACAGTTCCACATTTAGGCATTTATCCCACCAATGTACTTAACATTCAACACACAGTACAAGGGTATTAATTTCAGCACCCCTTGTGACTGCAAAGGATTGGAATAGACACAAATGTCCATCGGTAGGGGATTAGTCAAATTCATGTAGTATAGCCACAGGTTGGAGTACTGTGTAGCTCTTAAAAAGACTGAGACAGGTTTATATGTAATGGTGAAATAATTGTATATAGAATGCTACCATTTGTTTTCAAAAGGGTACATTGTGTGTGCAGATAGATATGTCAGGTACTGTCTCTGTACAGACACACAAGACAGTGATTGATAATGACTGCTTCTGCCAGGGAATCTGAGGACAAGATTGGGAAGGAGACTTGATTATCACACTTTACTGTCTAGTACTATTTCAGTTTTTTGGGCAATGACACATATTAAGTAACCATTAAAACAATTCACATTACCCAAGAAGAGGGAAGCTAAGTGGCATTCATTTTTGGTGAAGGGTTTAGGTAAATGAGTTCTCACATACTGTTGGTGGAAGTGAATATTTGCATAATGGCAGGTGTAAGGTAATAACTCTTAACATGCTCTTATTTGATGACCTCAGCTTCTCTTTACATACTTGATAATCTTTAGGATAGACTCCCCCGTAAATTGCCTGTTTATATCTTTTTCCCACCCTTGTATAGTGGTACAGTCTTTGTCTTAGTAATTGGCAGGATTCCACTGAATGTCGGATATCAGTCCCTTTTCACTTTTAGCTTTGCAAACATCCTCTTTCCTAGCACCTGTGTGTCACCTTTCCCCCAAGGTTTCCTTCCTGGAACAGAAAACTTAACTTTCATATGATCATTGCTTTTTTGCCTTATCGTTCTGCTTCTGAAGTTTCATGTAAGAAATCATTTCCCTACCCCTAGATTGGGTCAGGTAGGGATTCGTTTTTAGTTTTTCTCCCTATAGTGAACCAGTCTTACACTACCAAAGACGAAACAATAAATCCGCTTCCAGTTACTTGTGGTGACATTTTTATCATGTAATATAAAGATCTTTTTCCTTTTTTCTAACCCTGTCTAACTTCATTGATTCCACAAAAATGCTTGTACAAGTTGAAATGACTCAGAAGGCTAGAAGAATAAGCTGCCTCCAGACAACTAGTAAGATTTTTTTTTTTTTTTTTATTACCCATGAAAACAATGTCTGCATTCCCTTACCCAGGCCCGGGAAAGTTTCAGCTGGACTCTAGTTGGAAATAAAGTGTAGTTCCTGAGGGAAACTCTTACTTGTTGACGTTGTTTATTCTACATACAGAGTGTTGACCACATCAGCCAGCATAAATTCAGTTCTCATCCTCCCTTTTGTGATTCAGTTTATCAACTATCTAATCATTTTGGAGTTATTATATATGTATAAAGAACAAACTGACTCGTGCTGTGGATTCTTTCTCATGTATAAGGCATGCAAAATAAATATAACTACTCTAAATCATCTTTATATTAAACATTGGGTAAACATTGGAGAAATTCAAACGTGTATGTAAATGAAAGAGAAACACAGAAATTGCTAAGTATTTTTGTGCCCAGTAATTTCTGAGCTCCTGGAAGTACCCTTAGCACTTTATACACTGCCCTGAACAGAGTAATAAATAAATAGATATTCTTTAAATTTTTATAATAGTTTGACCGATAGTTACAATGGGGAAGAAAAAAATCAATTTGGTGCTGATTTTTATTTCTCTTATTGAATCCTAATAATAAGAAGAAAAATCATATTGATCATACTACTGATTGGATGCTAACCGTGTCAAGTCCTTTCCTGAGTACTGTACATGCCTGGTCTCCTTTAACCATTGCAGCGATCCCATGAAGAACAAATCACCATTCCCATTGTATAGGTGAGGAAACTGAAGTCCAGAGGCATGCTATTTTTCCCAAGGTCACATGTCTACTAAGGGGCAGGGCTGAGATTCAAATCCAGGTCGGCTTGATCCACAGCTGGGATCAGGTCCACTACTCACACTGCCACCTGTTAGTGTGAATTGAACTTAAGTAGTGCCTCTCTAGCTCAAGATGTATTTGTATTTACGCAAAGATACTTGAATACTGCAGTTGCATTTCACATCAGCAACTCAGGCTCAGATGTTTGATGTCCAGCCACATGCTATGTTTACAGCAAAATTGTAAACCAAGTTCTAACTCATTAACTTTCTAGTTTTTCCTTCCTTGTGGCTTGTATTAGCTGGTGTCCGGTTTCAGTTGTTGCAATTCCTGTTTTCACTGGTACCGTTTTTCTTCATTATGAGCCATCATCACCTTAGTATAGTGAATCTGCTAAAATTAGTGCATTTTAATATTTTTCTTTTGTTTGCAAGGCTAAATACTGCATTTTCATCACAATTCTAGGTGCCAAATATTAATGAAGACACAGTAAAGCTTTATCATCACTAAAGATCAACAGGAGTACAATCTACTAATTTTCTGATGAGCGCGTATCTTTTTTAATTGATAAGATTATTAACCTAATTTCCATTCAGCATCTTAAACCCCCAAAAAACCCAAAACAAACCCCATTGCCGTTGAGTTGATTCTGACTCAAAGTGACCCTATAGGACAGAGTAGAGCTGCCCCAAAGGGTTTCCAAGGAGTGACTGCTGGGTTTGACCTTTTGGTTAGCAGCCTAGCTCTTAACCACTACACCATCAGGGCTCCATTCAGCATCTTGGATGTTTTAAGTTCTTAAAGTACCCTTCTGATACCCCTAGTACTTTAAATGTTTTTGGTTTTTACTTTTAAGGGAGTAAAAATTTTAAACTAGAAATAGAAAAAGGTTGATCTTTATTCTCTCAGTATGGTATCAGAAATTATAGTTGCCAACTTGGTCGTTATTGTCTGTTTTAAATCCCCCCCAGGGATTTAGGTTTATTGCAAGCCTGCTCTTGCATTAGAAACAAGAGTATTTTTATTTGAAATGTATCTCTCTTTCCTCACGAAGTCCCTGCTCTCCAAGAGTACTTTTTCTCCAGCCTTGTTTATCCATCAGATATTTCTGCCCTGTTTACGTAACTGCCCTTGTTGGACGGAATATTTTACTGAGCGGAGTCCTACCCTTGCACCGCAGCCTGTTTAACATGGAATAGGGTCAAAACCTGAAAGGCATTAGAGAATGCTCAATAAGCAAGATCCATGGTGAATAAAACTAGAGGCATTTGGATGAGAATGAAGCACTGGAAGTAGGGAGCAAGAGCAGGGGGCATTTTGTCAGCAAAGACTAAAGAAAACAAAAGACGAGAGAGGAGTTCCTTCGTCAGAGGTGGAGGGGAAACCCATTAGCTGGTTCTGGGATAGGACAAAGTTATGCATTTACTATTTGAAATCATGCTCATTAATAAACACTTTAACAAAAGTGGGGCTGCAAGTAGACAGAGCAACAGCAAACATATTTGCTTCTCCATTTTTTAATTAAAAGAGAAAGATGTGGCAAGAATGAAGGGCTCTCAGTAGTATAGGACCTTTTCATTTTACTGAAGTTTCAGATTTCATTGCCATTTTGGCTGGTTCTTTATACAATAGGGTTGTAGTCTATTGTTATTGTGGTCACAAATCTATTTTAAAAATTATATTTTAAGCATGAGACATTTTAATTGGAATTGTTCTTCATTTGAGCAGAGGGCTCACTCAGTAGGCAGCTTATCATAGAGAAATCAGTGTTTGTTATCTTCCACTCACTGTCGTTCCCATCACTGGCATCTCCAACCAGGTGGCAGTACATCACTCTCATCTCAGCATAAACACCTGTCTTCTGCATTTCTCACTCCTTTACCCAACTACCAACGTGCTGCTTCTTCGTCTCTGTCAAATTTACAATACTTTTTGATGTTTTATCTTGGAGGAGTTTTTCCAAGATTAATAGAAGGACAAGCTAACATTTTCCCATCCAATAAGAAAACCAGAATAACACCATGATGACACTCCTTTTCATTGATGATAAGTTATTTTTGTTCCACACTTTGATTTTTCTTTGATATACACATTCATTGAAACCCTATTGTGTGCCATTTACTGTGTGAAGCCCTTTATAGATGTTTATTCTTCCCAATTAACTCTGTGATGTTGGTACTATTGCCCTTGTATTATAGTCTTTGGAGCCCTGGTGGCACAATGGTTAAGAGCTCAGCTGCTAAGAATTGACTAAATGGCAACAGATTTTGTTTTGTTTTTATTATAGTCCCTGGGTGGTGCAACCAGTTAAGTGCTCAGCTACTAACCAAAAGGTTGGAGGTTCAAATCTGCCCAGAGGCACCTGAGAAGAAAGGCTTGGCAAGCTACTTCCAAAAGATCACAGCCATTGAAAACTCTGTGGAGCACAGTTCTATTCCAACACACATGGGGTCACCAAGAGTCTAAATCAACTTGATGACAACTGGTTTTTTTATTTTATTATAGAATTGTAGAAAGGAAAGTGAGGTATACAAGGTTATGATTTAACCATAGTGCACAGTAGGAAGGAAATCAAAGATTTGAAGTCCAGAAGTTCATGTATTTAACTGCTGTGCCTGTGAGTAACAATAGCCCTTGTGCTGAGCCCTGATGAGGAGAGCACTCCTGCCCCTGGGGGCAGCCATACGCTAACTGTGCTCCTGTATCAAATGCAAGACTTTAAGGAGGTACCTTGCTTTTTGTAGCTACAGAATTGGGCAAAAACGTATCCCTAACCTTTACAGAAATGCAGTCTAGGAGCTGTACAATATGCTGTTAGGTCTTTGTTAGCTTTCCCATATTCAACTCACTGCACTGAGCCAGGGTGGCCGTTAAAATTTGAACTGTTCCCCCTCTTTGATAATGTAGCATATGGGCTACATCATACTTTTAAAAAGCCATTCCTGTGTCTGGGCATGGAGTTTTAATCACTTCAGTTTTGGCACAAAGGTTAAAAACTAAATCTTTTAGAATCAAGTACCCCCCCTCCGCCGCCGCCGCCCCAATGAAAACCGCAGCCTGAGCAGCTGCTTGTATTATTTTCTCTCCTCTGTGGTCCCATTGGTGTGTGGGAGTTTACTGTTGCCTTGTGGAAAAGGGAGCAAGTAAGAAGCCAAGAATGGGGTTAGATTTCAATAGAGAAATAACAGTGGAAGGTTAAAATCCTTGAGTATTTTCTTCACCCGCCTCACACTTTGAACATGCAGTCTGGCTTTCTTTTTCCTTTTTAAAAACTTCCATAAGACATGCAAGAGAAGCAAGAAGACCTATAGTATTGAAAACTCCTAAACTTCCGCTTTGATCTATCCAGGATACCTTCATTTTTGCCTGTAGTTGTAAAATTACAACATAGCTTTGAAGTCTGTGTTGGGTACATTTCATATCTTGTCCATCTGAATTGATGTAGTCTTACTTCTCTTTGTCTGGGTTAGAATAATGCTTAAAAAAAAATGCTTATCTATGTTTAATTCTTTTTTTTTCCTCATACAGATTTCTACGTGTTCCATTTTCTTTTTATACCTGTCTGCTTCTGTATCACCTGTTTTACCCATCTTCTCATTCCTGATCCCCATTTTCCTGTTCACCTTTGTTTTTATCTCAGCATTTCATAATATACCATTTAAAATTCTACAAATAAAAATAGTTTTATTTTTGCTATTCTTAATTTTTTAAAGTAGATAAATAGATCATTTCATGTTTCTCTGAAAGAGTCTTACCGCAAATACAATTGCTTTGATTTTCATATGTAGGTTTTTGATGCTTAATAGGCAAAAGCAGGTGCTTCCTCCTGACTGCAAGCTATAACACCAGGTATTATAACAGGGTGGCTGGGATCTGTTTGTACTGAATGGGGTTAGTTATCTGTGAAACCATGTACCTTCCATGCTTCAGTCACCTAAGTTATACTTAAACAAAGACATGTTTAATCATTTAAATCATTGCCAGGGTAATGTTCAGGATTAAAGGAAGCAATCTGAATAGGCTTTCAAACTCCTAGAAAGAAGTAATTGCATATATAAATAGTAAATGACCCTCTCTCTTCCTAGTAACTTTTTGGGTATGTTTTCAGGTACTTAGCCAGGTCTCCTAAGGAAGTATTGGTGTTTTTTGGAAGCAGCATGGTTAAAGTGCTTGAGGTCAGAACACATATGCTACTGACTCACTGTGACCAAAGGCAAAGTCCTTAATCTCTGGAAGCTTCAGTTTCCTCATCGGTAAAATCGCTAATAATCCCCACGGCTCTTCATGCATTGTTTAATGAGGCAGTGTGTGTGAAAGCCTTCCAAGGCTGGAAAGCACGTGGTGACTGTAAAGAATCCCCCTGTGATATCTCTCTACTCCAGAGGATCAGGAGCGGCTTCGTTTTCCAAGCTGTTTTGTCTCTCCAGATCTGATTTAGTCTCTTTCTTAAAAGCTGGACATTTGGTATTTGATTCTCTCTCCTAATCTTTTTTTCTTTTCCCCTTCTTTCCATAGTTGATTTTTTCCTAACTCTTACGTATTTTGTTGTTGTTGAGAATATACACAGCAAGACATACATAAATTCAGCAGTCTCTGTGTGTACAATTTAGTGTGACATTGATTACTTTGTTCAAGTTGTGCAGCCATTCTCGCCCTCCTTTTCTGAGTTGTTCCTCCTTCATTAATATAAACTCACTGCCCCCTAAGATTCCCGTCTAATCCTTCGAGTGGCTATTGTCAGTTTGATCCCATATAGATAGATCTTGAAAGAGCTGAATGCTCAAGATAGTTAAGCTAAATTATTGGTTGGTTTTAAGAAGACTTCAGGGGATATTTTTGGTTTAAGATTTAAAGACTGTCTCAGGACAATAGTTTCAGGGAATCATTCACCTTCCATGGCTCCAGAAAGTCTAGAGTCCATGAGTGATTCTCCCTTCTAACCTTTGTCAATGCTGGTATTTAACATGTCCTGGAATTCAGTCAGGCAAGATCTGATGTCTTTTATTACCATATCTTAGTTTGACTACATTCCGCTAAGGAGCCCTAGTGGTGCAAAAGGTTAATTGCTTGGCTGCTAACTGAAAGGCTGGAGGTCTGAACTCACCCGGCAACTCTGCGGGAGAAAGACCTTGCAATCTGCTGCTGTAAAGATTACAGCCAAGAAAACCCTGTGAGGCAGTTCTACTCTGTCACATGGAATTACTGTGAGTCAAAACTGCCTCGACGGCACCTAAAAACAGCAGCACATTTGGTGGGCCAGTAGAAGTAGAAGGAGCTCAGAAGGTCTCAGGCACAGAGCACTGTCAGCAGCATAAGGTTTAAAGGAGTTTGCTCATAATGCTTAGGCTGAAATCTATAAACAAAAGCCTTCTAACTTCAAATCTGTGATTTCAAAGTAAGGGGAGAACAAAGCATCCCAAGAGCCTCAATGCCCCGCCTAAATTTCTTGACCATGTCCTGAACAATATTCACCTACTCAAATATAGCATCAACTAGATCAGTGATGTTATAAGCTCTGGCTCAAACAATACCTCTGCTGTCCCCAGTCTCAGAAATGCAATATGATCCTTGAGTTAGATGAGATTTTTTTTTTTTTGAGCCAACCATTAAAAATAGGAAGTATTTGTCTAGAAGTCCAGGTTTCCTGCCTCTGGAAACCAGTAGTTGCTTGAGCTACCAAGGAGCTATCTCCACTTGTCTCATTTTACCACTGTCTAAGACTTTTCTAGAGCCCTGGTGGTGCAGTGGTTAAGAATTATGTCTCCTAACCAAGAGGTCGGCAGTTCGAATCGACCAGCCGCTCCTTGAAAACCCCATGGGGCAATTCTGTTTTGTCTTGTAGAGTCGCTATGAGTCCAAATCAACTCAACGACAACAGGTACAGCAAGACTTTTCTTGTCCCATAAGTGTTTGAGTTTGAGATTCTAAAACTACATGTATATTTCTCCTACTCTATACTGTTGTTCAAAGTAAGCGTTCATTAAGTCTCTAGTATGGACTCAACGTGTGCTTTCAGAAGCATAAGACATAATTCCTGCCTTCAGTGTACTTGTGGTCTAACAAAAACTGGTGAAATAAGTAGAGAATAATTAAATATTAGCTGTGGTAATAAAGGAGCCCTGATGGTGCAGTGGTTATGAACTAGGCTGCTAACCAAAAGGCTGCTAGTTCAGAGCCACCTGCTGCTCCTTGGAAACCCTATGGGGCAGCTCTACTCTGTCCCGTAGGGTCGCTATGAGTCAGAATTGACTTGACGGCAGTGGGTTAGGTTTGGTTTTTTGGTGGTAATAAATACAAATGAATCTCAGTATAGGCTGAAGCTGTCAGGGAAAGCTTCGTGGGTGAGGCTGGACTTGAGCTGATGCTTAAATTTATCTCATTCAGCCATGGTTTATCAAGCACCTATTATGTGTCTTGCGGTGCTAGGTACTGGAAATAAAAAGGTAATTGACACATCCCCTGCTTTCTTTAGAGAATTTACTCTTTGTCTGCAAAGATGTTAAACGAATGAGAACAATAAAATATTGTATATGCTTGGCTATAAATCTGCAGATAAGATAATGAGGTCTCAGAAAAGAGTGTGGTCAATTATATCTATAGCGTAAGGAGTTTTTTTTATAGAGTAAGTGATAATTGTATTGATTTTGGAAGATAAATAGTGGCCAAACCTGGAGTGATGTAGAGGCATTCCAGATAGCGAGTTCTCTGAGAAAAGGCATAATTCACTGTGGATGGATCTGGATGGGTTGGAGCATGATAAGTGGAAAGCGAGGACCAGATCTCAGAGGACCTATGTACTTGCTAAGACATTCAAACTTCATAGGAAGTGGAAAACCACCGAAGTGGGGACATCGCCCATATGTCTTCCCTTTTCCCTAGATATACTTTTCACCACCTCTAACCTGCTTTATTCCAGAAGCTAAATCAGCAGGCTCACTTGCCTTCTGATTTCCAGTCAGGTTCAGCAAATGGGAATCCCCAGCAGAGGGGTGGGAAGAGACTGAGGTTGAGGTCTTTATTCTCCTATCTGTCTCCCTTGAAAGATCACCTGAGACCTGCTGCATCCCCCCCTTCTCAAGACAACATTATTTACACAACTTTCTTCTTTCAGTAACTAGTCCCTCCCCTTGTCCCTTCAGGCCTATGGTGGTGAAGTCTTCCCCTCCTCTGATACTATTCCAAGGTAATTACCGTATTTCCCTGCAGCCCACCCACTCCATATTACCATTGTGAATAAATCCTCTAAAAATTATCCAAATTTGAAATATGGTTAGATTTTAAGTTTAAGCTGTCATGTGAAGGAAGGCTTCCTATGGTAGAAGTCTTGAAGCAAGGCAACAACTAGGAAGACTGACCAAAGTGAGAGATGATGTGTTTGGAAATACTTAGTAGCACTGGAGATAGAAAAGAATGGATCAGTTCAGGACATGTAATAGAATTGAACTGACACCAGTTTGGATGTGACAGGTTAGAGAATGGGATGGGTCAAGGATAACCACTTAGGTTTGATGATTCAGGAAGTAGAAAAATGAGTTCAGCTTCACACATGTCAATTTTGAGATCTTTATGGGAGAGTCACCGGAGATGTGTACCAGGTGTTGAGTTCAGGAGAGATCTAGCTGGAGGGGAAGGTTGGTCAGTTGTCAGCTTATAGGTGGTTCTTGAAGCCAGGGTGGTAGAGGAGGCACCCCAGGAGAGCTGAGAGAAAAAAAGGTAGAATAGGAGAAGATGGCTGTGAATAGAACTTAGAATGTCATTAAAAGGATCCGTAGCTTTGCAGACTGAGGAAAGAGCATGAGCAAAGACAGAGGGGAAAGAATGAGTATTGCACAGAAGTGGTGGGGGAAACGTTTGCATAAACTGAGTGGAGCCAGACAGTGGAGGGACTTGAAAGCCTAGACAATAAAGCCTGGGCTTGGTGGTTAGAGATTAAAGAGCTATTGCTTGTTCACTTATTTCATTCATTCAACAAGTGTTTATTGACCACTTAGAGGTTGTATTTTAAGGTGGTTATCGAAAGGTCGGCACTTTGAACCCACCAGCCTCCCTGTGGGAGAAAGATGTAGCAATCTGCTTCTGTAAAGATCACAGCCTTGGAAACCCGATGGGGCAAGTTCAGCACTATCCTATAGGGTATCAGCTCTGATCGAAAGGGGTTTGTGGTGTTTGTTTGTTTGTTTGTTTTTAAATGTGATGATAAGTCCCTGGTGGTGCAAACAGTTTGTGCTTGACTAATCTAAAGGTTGGTGGTTCAGACCGACCCAGTGGTGCCACAGAAGAAAAACCTGTTGATCTGCTTCCATAAAGATTACAGCCAAGAAGACCTTGTGGAGCGGTTCTACTCTGTAACACAAGGGGTCACCATGAGTCTGAATCAACTCAACTGCAACAGATTTGGTTTTTTGGTTTAATTGATGATGGAGGTGGGGTTAAAATTTGAAGCAGTAACACGATTATGAGGTGATGAGCATCAAAACCAGAATAGCAGCAATGGGCACTGACAGCACAGAGATTTTAAGGAAAGAAAGGGCAAGACTTAGGGAGAGAAAAAAGTATAAACCCACAAACCAAACCCACTGCCGTTGAGTCGATTCCGACTCATAGCGACCCTATAGGACAGGGTAGAACTGCCCCATAGAGTTTCCAAGGAGCGCCTGGGGGATTCAAACTGCCGACCTTTATGGTTAGCAGCCGTAGCACTTAACCACTACACCACCAGGGTTTCCGGAAAATAAGTATAGGAGAAGAAAAGATGAAGATGATGCCAAGATGTCTAGCATCACACGTTAGCAGACATGCTCAAATCTAGGACCTTTCAGGTTTCATCATGTTTACAGTAAATTCATCACAGAGAATATCTGATAATTCTAAAGAAGCAACTGACCAATTAGATCAATCAGAAATTCAGTTTTCCCTTTTTCAAAAAAAAATAAGGAGCCATTTGCATGATGTGAAATAGCTTGGCAAATTAGGACACGTGTCCAGGAATGATTTGGTTTTTAATCCAGTTAGGGCTAGTGAAGTTCAAGAATGGAGTTTTAGAAAGTAATGTATTGACAACTTTTTATACAGTCTCAGATGGAAAAATGAACAGCAATACTCACAGATGGAGTTCATTATTTTTCAGTAGATGATTTGCTTTATGGAGTTGCTATAAGAATAGACTCAACGGCCACGGGTTTGGGTTTTTGAGGGGAGGGATTTGCTTTCCGTTCTTTGGCTTGAATTTGTTTTCTTTGGGGTTCTGTGTTTTGCGCCTTCATTCTTTATCGGTCTTTTCCTCCAACTTCACTTCTACTTCTACCTCCTCTAAAAAAATCATGATTTTAGGAACTATCTAGAAGTGACGGAGGGAATCGGATTATCAGAATAGGGAATTCTGTATGTAGTATTTCAAGGTTTTTGTTTTTATTTTTAAAATAATGCTTCAGATTAGCAGAAGTTTCACAAATTGATAATCAGAAAATTCACAGAATGTGAAATAAATTACTAGTAATATTTTTAAAACAACCTTATGCACATCTATAATTTGAGAAATGCAGTTAAAATCCCAATGAGATACTAGTTTTTCACCTTTCACGTTGGAAATGAAGTTTTTTTTTTTTAAATGATTGGCAATACTGTGGAAAGAAAGGTCTGGAAAAACACATTGTTGGTAGGCGTGTAAACAGGAACAACCTCTGTGAAGGATATTTAGTAATATCTTTATCAAAAATAAAAAGGCGCTTAGGCTTTGCTGCAACAATTCCACATTTAGGCATTCATCCCACCAACGTACTTACATTTAATACATAAAGCCTTTAGTACAAGGATATTAATTTCAGCACCACTTGTGACTGCAAAAGATTAGAATAGACACAAATGTCCATCTTTAAGGGATTGGTCAAATTCATGTAGTATAGCCACAGGGTGGGGTGCTGTGTAGCTCTTAAAAAGACTGAGACAGGTTTATATATAATGGTGAAGTAACTGTGTATAGGATGCTACCATTTGTTTTCAAAAGGGCAGTTTTTGTGCAGGTAGATATACAAGATACTATCTCTGGACAGACACACGAGAGAATGATCGTGACTGTGTCTGCCAGGGGATCTGAGAACAAGATTGGGAAGGAGACAAGATTATCATGCTACACCCTCTCTGATACTATTTCAGTTTTTCTGGCAATTACATATATTAAATAACCTTTAAAACAATTCACATTACCTGAGAAAAGGGAAGCTAAGTGGCATTTGTTGTTGGTGAAGAGTTTAGGTAAATGAGTTTTCATATACTGTTGGTGGAAGTGAATATTTGCATATTTACGTAAACTTCTTAAAAGGCAACATGGTGGTTAAACATGGTGGCTAGTACTGTTCAAATTAACAAGGTGTATATATCTTTTACTTCAGTCCTGTAGAAACTCCAGCCTGCATGCATACGTAAAGATAAAAATACAAGAGCGTATTTAAAGTTAAATTTTGATTTTAAATCCAGATTCCTGTCCAGTTTTATTTACTTCTTGAAAAATACCAGCTGCTGTGTTGTTTCTCTCACTTGAGAATAGCCCGTTTCTTCACATTGGAAAACCACCCAATAGTTTTAAGATCCAGTTCTTTGAGCTGTTTAGAATGTATTCCATCTGCACTGACTTGAAACCGTCTAACTGAATATCCGTGACTTGTGTCTATAGAGGTAAGAGAGAAAAAAGTGAAAAGAATGGATTCATTCATTCAGTAACTTTATTAAGTACCTACTTTCTGCCATGCGTCGTGCCAGGCAGAGTACCACACTGAGTAACACAGACGTGGTCCCTCCCCTCAGGGAGCTTTCATCATTCTGAAGTTCCCTTTTCTTAACCTTTTGCTCATTTTAGCCATCCTTAGGTTGCTTTTGGAGCCAGGTGGCACAGTGATTAAGCTTGTGGCTGCTAATCAACAGGTCAGCAGCTCAAATCCACCAGCTGCTCCTTGGAAACCCTATGGGGCAGTTCTACTCTGTCTTATAGGGTCGCTATGAGTTGGAATCGACTCGATGACAATGGATTTAGGTTGCTTTTGTGCTTTGGTGCCATCTTTGTTGTTGTTGCTTTCTTTTCTATTTTTTATCATTTTGTTCTACTTTATGAAACGTTTCTGTGAAGGGGACGTCAATAGAATGTCATTGTTTGCTTGAGTTATGGGCCCGCAGATGGTACTAGGGGCCTCAGCTCTCGTTCTGTTTCATTTTATTTGCACACATAAAGCAGACCACTGTGCCGGAGGGATGGAAACAGTAAAACCATAGCTATAAAAGGGGATTTCCCACAGGCCGTGCCCATTACCAGCATGATGGAGACCGGGGGTGCACAAATCACTGGAAGCCCCTGTGGCACGGAGCTTCCTTCCCACTGATCATTTGGCCATAACTTTTCAGCCAGTAGGGAAGTTGACAGACCTGAATTTGACTGCCTCACACTCTCCCTGTTGATTATTGCTCTTTTTAATTTAAATTTTTTTGTTAAATTTTAAATTTGCTTCCATTTTTTATTCTAACAGGTAATCTTCTCTAAATAAAGGAAAGTGGATTATAGTACAGTCCCTTTAGTGTTACACAGGTGCTTGAAACTTACATGCCTACAGCAGAACTTTGGACCTCTCCACTATGCTTAATACTCCATTGATTTTGAGGTAAATCGCTGTGATCTAGACGGGTGCAAAAATAATATTCTCTAGATGGCAGATACTTCTTGCCAACATATTAATTATATGATATAGCTTTAGAACCATGTCATGAAGGCAGTGACATATCAGCATCAATCTCTGCTTTCAAAATGTTAGTTTGAATTCATTTAAACCGTAGTCGATGCTCACGTCACTGGTGTTGAATCAGTTCTGGGAGTTTCAGGGTCCTGCAGATGGAACAGCTCTCATGGTGGAGACATTTTTACAAAATCATCAAAGACAGTGCTCTTTCTCCCTCTCCTAAGGCAGAGTTTGACAGTAACAACTCAGAACAGATGTTCCGACAGCCTCCAAATGTTTTTATCTGGTGGCACAAAGACTCTGTTATTCATGAAATGGTCTGTTAAAAAATTAGTTCCTCCATGTGGAGGCTGTGGGAATATGTGTTACGTAAATTGATTTCACATTTGGCAGGGGACTCGGGCTTAGCTCTTTAAGTTGTCCCTGAGGTTTGAATCTGACAAGTTCCGTGTTGCAGGCCACGGCAATCACAGAGGATGCAGTGATACAAGAGCTTAGCATCTTTCTCAGGGTACTTAACGCTGACTGATCTGAGAGGATCATATTCTTTTATAAAAGAACTTAGCAAAAGTTCTTAGAAATTTAGTCCTGCAGAATACGAGAGGAGGTAGGCATTCATGTTTATGAATATTTGCATTTTTCTCCTGATACAATTCCATGTCCAAAGCTTACACTTGTTGATTTCTGACTCCTATTAAAGGAAAAACTGCTATTCTAAGGTAAACATAGGGGAGCTTAGAATGTGAACTCAGGTGCCTCACAAGAGACCTGTTGTTGTTAAGTGCCGTCCAGTGCAGATTTCGACTCATAGCAACCCCCATGGGACAGAGTAGAGCTGCCCCATAGGGCTTTCTTGGCTGTAATCTTTACAGAAACAGATCACCAGGTTTTTCTCCCATAGAGCCACTGGGCAGTTTTGAACTGCCAGCCATTGGGCTAACTGCTGAGTACTTAACCATTGCACCACCAGGAGTCCTTACAAGAAACCGAGGTATAACCATTTAGTAGTATGGAATAAGAGGACTAGGACCATTTTCACTTTGAATATCTTATCTTCTTGCCCCTGCCCTGATTTGTACTTTCATTCCTTAAATTACAGGACAAGGGTCAGTAAACTACAGCCTAAGTGCCAAATCTAACCTGCTGCTTGTTTTAGAAATAAAGTTAGACTGGCACATAGCCACGCACACTTGTTTGTTTATTATCTATGGCTGCTTTCGCACTAGTAACACCAGAGTTAAGGAGTCATGATGAATTGTATAGCCCAAAAAGTCTAAAATTTTTACAGGGTAAGTTTGCCTACCCCTGCAATAAGAGGTCACATATGTACTGTGATCCAGTGCTTAAAAACATTTTGTTAACAAGATGTTTGTTAGCTTAGTTATTTAGACTCTAAAGGCATTTGTGAGATTTAGGAAATGTAAAATAATTGATTTTAGGTAATTAGGCCTGTCACAAGAAAATACTTAAAATAATAATATATGTACCGAAATCAACATATAAACTAAAATCTAGCACAATCTGAAGAAACTGCATGGAAAAAAGAGAAGGGAGTGAACCAACTCATTAGTATTCAATAAATATTTAAAAGAATGAATGGAAGAAATCTTCTAAGGGGATGAACAATAGATTCAAATACTAGAAGCTGCAACATTTGATAATATTTGGCTATTTCATTTTATTATTCTTTGATCTTAGTATTATTTGTTAATTGTTCTCAGTATAATGTCTTATCAGGTGCTCTCAAGTGTTTGTGATTCTGAAGTCTTCCTGACCAACAAGATGACAAACATAGGTGGAACTAGAAGTTTAGAAGATATGCAGCTTAGTATTGACACCATGGCCATACCAAATACGATTGTTCATTTGGTTCATATACCAAAATGTATTTGAGGCTGCTAATGATAAAAGATTACAGACACATGGCACCGAGACCTTCTCTTGGCCCAGGACAGAAACCATGCCCAAAGCCAACTCTTCAGACAGGGATCGGACCGGACAATGGGTCGGAGAGGGATGCTGGTGAGGAGTGAGCTTCTTGGATCAGGTGGACACTTGAGACTATGTTGGCATCTCCTGCCTGGAGGGGAGATGAGAGGATAGAGGGGGTTGGAAGCTGGTGAAATGGACATGAAAAGAAGAGAGTGGAGGGAGGGAGCAGGTTGTCTCATTAGGGGAAGAACAATTGGGAGTGTAGCAAGGTGTATATGGGTTTTTGTGTGAGAGACTGACTTGATTTGTAAACTTTCACTTAAAGCACAATAAAAATTTAAAAAGTTCACAGACACAATTAAAAAATAATAAAAGAATGCTTAAAGAATAAGAATCCAAGTTGAGAGAGACAAAAAAAAATGGTGTTAAAAGAATAGAAGTAGTTATATCAAGAAACAGAGGCTCTATTATTTGAACCAAAATATCAGCAATTTTGGCAAAGAGGACAAAAAAGAAAATGTAGGCACTCTACAGCTCTTATTTCACAAAAAGAGGCATCCTGTGTTGTCAGGTGATGTACTTTTGCCCTGAGAGGACTCTCTATCACATGTCGTTCATTTAAGGACTTTGGCACTGTGTCTGTAATCATAGTTTTAAGGGAATGCAGAGATGTTCTAGACCTGTGCTTCCAATACAACAACCACCAGCCACACGTGGCTGCCGAGAGTTTGAAACGTGGCTAGTCTGACCCGAGATGTGACACAAGTGGAAAACGTACGCTGGGTCTAAAAGAAAAAAGAATGTAAAATATCTCATTATTTTTTTTAATATTGATTTTAGATGTATTGGTTTAAATATTAAAATCAATTTCATCTGTTTTGTTTTTTTAAATGTGGCTACAAGAAGATAAAAAATTGCATATGGGACATACATTATATTTCCATCAGTGCTATTCTCTAAGGTAATGTCTCATTTGATGTACAAGTATTAGGTTGCAAGGATGCATCCTTGACCTGTGAATACATTTCTGAAGGGACGAAATAGAATTTAGTATAGACATGTAGATTCAAGGTAATCTCTTAGCTCAGAGATTGAGCATCTACAGATCACTTAATGAGTATGTGGCGTGCATACAGACACCCCCCCCATCTTAGGAAAATTTTCCTAAAATGTTCATAATAATTTTAAAATAAACTAATCACTTTATATTCTTGGAAAGATACCGTTCGTTCATAGGCTTCCATGAACCTATACCTCGTTTAATAGCAGATAGCTTGAGTTTAATCAGTTGTACATAGACTATCGTTTATTCACTTGTATGTTCACTGTAGTACGAATTTGTACATGGGCTAGGTGAGAATAGAGAGAAATGAAAAATTTAATTTGTTGTCGTGGCAAGATTTAATTAGTATTATTGAAGTTGTCATAATCTTGATTTTTTAAAAATTCTGTTGCTTTCTGTGAGGTGTATGTTGTTGTTGTTAGGTGCTGTCGAGTCGCTTCTGACTCATAGCCACCCCTTGCACAACAGAATGAAACACTGCCTGGTCCTGTGCCATGCCCACAATCATTGTTATGCTTAAGTGCATTGTTGCAGCCACTGTGTCAATCCATCTCATTCAGGGTCTTCCTCTTTTTCGTTGACCCTGAACTTTACCAAGCATGATGTCCTTCTCCAGGGACTGATCCCTCCTGACAACATGTCCAAAGTATGTAAGATGTAGTCTCGCCATCCTTGCTTCTAAGGAACATTCTGGTTGCACTTCATCCAAGACAGATTTGTTAGTTCTTTTGGCAGTCCGTGTACATTTCTAGTGTGTTGATAAATATAGTGTTCATACATCTACCTACTTCTCAAATGTATGTGAACTGTTACTTTACACCTCTTTGCATTCTCTGTCCTCAAAAAAGCACACAGTCATACTGTCTGGCTTCACTTAATTTGTGACCAAGAACTTCAAGTGGGAACTTAATGCTGCCCAGCAGTCATATGTGATTCATTCTCACTGGAGTTTTTTACAGTCTTCTCTTTCCTGGCGCCTCCAATACCTCTCACTCAACCTTATTCTCAACTGATGCCTTCCTTTCTACTTTCATTGGAAAAATTGAAACCATCAAAAGGGAGCTTCCACCACCTCCCACTGTTGCATCTCATGTAGCTAGAGATGAACTCCTGTCGGAAGCCCAGCCCCTCCTCTCCTATATTAGATGCCACCCTCCTGTCCACACAAGGATATGACTCCAGTAATTCCTCTGTTATCAAATTGTTCCTCTCCCTTGGGCATTCCCATTACCATCCAAACATACTGTTTCTTTTCCCATCATATTAAGAGAAAAACATCACCCCCTATATCCCACTTCTGCTTCCTCTCTTTACAACTGCTCCCTGTCTCTCCTTCTCTTTTTTTTTTAAATAATTTTTATTGTGCTTTAAGTGAAAGTTTACAAATCAAGTCAGTCTGTCACATATAAACTTACATACACCTTAGTACATACTCCCATTTACTCTCCCCCTAATGAGTCAGCCCTTCCAGTCTTTCCTTTCGTGACCGTTTTGCCAGTTTCTAACCCTCTCTACCCTCCCATCTCCCCTCCAGACAGGAGGTGCAAACACAGTCTCAAGTGTCCACCTGATACAAGTAGCTCACTCTTCATCAGCATCTCTCTCCTACCCATTGTCCAGTCCCTTCCATGTCTGATGCGCTGTCTTCGGGAATGGTTCCTGTCCTGTGCCAACAGAAGGTTTGGGGACCATGACCGCCGGGATTCCTCTAGTCTCAGTCAGACCATTAAGTCTGGTCTTTTTATGAGAATTTGGGGTCTGCATCCCACTGATCTCCTGCTCCCTCAGGGGTTCTCTGTTGTGCTCCCTGTCAGGGCAGTCATTGGTTGTGGCCGAACACCAACTAGTTCTTCTGGTCTCAGGATGATGTAGGTCTCTGGTTCACGTGGCCCTTTCTGTCTCTTGGGCTCTTAGTTGTCGTGTGACCTTAGTGTTCTTCATTCTCCTTTGATCCAGGTGGGTTGAGACCCATTGATGCATCTTAGATTGCCGCTTGTTAGCATTTAGGACCCCAGATGCCACAGCTCAAAGTGGGATGCAGAATGTTTTCTTAATAGAACTTATTTTGCCAATTGTCTCTTCTCCCCTTTATAGCAAAACTCCCCCAAAGCGTCATCCAGGGTCCATTCTTGTTGTTCCTGGTTTCTTCCTTCTTAAACCAACCAGCTGCTGTCAAGTTGACTCTGACTCGTGTCTACCCCATGTGTGTCAGAACAGAACTGTGCTCCACAGGGTTTTCAGTGGCTGGTTTTTTGGACGTAGATTGTCAAGCCTTTTTTCCCAGGCACCTCTGAGTGCACTTGAACCTCCAACCTTTCAGTTTGCAGCCAAGTGCATTAACAGTTTGCACCACCCAGGGACTCCTTTTCTTAGTCTCTCTTAAATCCAGTTCAGCGCTCTTAACTATCCTACTGCTCTTAACAAAGCTGGCAATTAAACCCAGATAGCCAAATCACACAGTCCTCACTGTCCTGTCCATAGCATTTAACCCAGCTTTCACCCCTTCCCCTGGAAGCCCTCAATTCACCTCTTTTCTAGGATGCGCCCCTCTCAGTTTTCTTCTTATTCTTCTGGCCAATCCTTCTCAGCCTCCCAGGGCTCAAATTTGACCTCTTCGCTGTCTACACTCAATCCTTTGGCCCTGTTATTTCTAGCCAGATCTCTCTCTGCCCCCCACATTCATTCATTCATTCTCTTTATCTATCATGCCTATTCTATATATTTCATGTAAGTGGGATTATATGTATGTATATATGTATGTATACGGTCGCTATGAGTCGGAGTTGACTTGAGGGCAACGGGTACGGGTATATGTATATATTTGGACCAGGAAATATTTGTTCTGTTGTATATAGGGTGGCTATGAGTCAGAACCAACTCGATGGTGCCTGACAACAACAACAATAACAAATATATACACACACACACACACACAAATGGAGATAGGTATATGGAAAGCTTTTTGGATATCTTTGTTTGCATGTGTAATAGGCATCTCAGACTGTACATGTCCTTCCCACCCCTCTAGATCTTCCCGTCTTGATTAATGGCAGCTCTGTTCCTTCATTTGCTCCGTCTAAAAGTATGGCCAGATTCCTAACACTTTCTCTCATCACCTCTTCTGGTAACCCCACCCCTAGTCTAAACCACTGGCTCTTTGTACCTGGATTATTACAGTAGCTTTCTAACAGGAAGACAGAGTAAGTTTTCTATAACATTGGTCAGATCACCTCTTGTCTGCTCACCCTCCGGTGGTTCCTCATCCCATTCAGATGAAGAGCTCCAGTTCTTCAAGGATGTTCGTGTCCGACCACCTGTTATCTCTCTGACTCTCTCTCTTGCCGCTCTTCGCCCTTGCCCACTCCACTCCAGCCACAGTGGCCTCTCAGCATGCCAGCAGGCACCTGCCCTTCACAGGGCATTTGCACAAGCTGCTACCTAACCCCAGCTACTGAACGCATCACTCCGTCATTTACATCAAAAGTCACCTCCTTGGCAACACCTAATAATACTTCTTACCTACTAACACATATATACTGTATACCTTTATTGTATTTATCCTCTTTGTCTGCTAGAATGTAAGCTTTAAGAGGCCAGAGATGTTTGTTCTGTTTATTGATGTATCTTCAGCATATAGAACAATGCCTTTACCTAACCCGTTGAACCCGTTGCTGTCAAGTTGATTCCAACTCATAGCAACCCAGAGAACTGCCCCCACAGGGTTTCCAAGGAGCGGCTAGTGGATTCGAACTGCTGACCTTTTGGTTAGCAGCCGAGCCGTTAACGACTGCACCATCAGGGCTCCACCTAGTAGACACTAAGAACTGTGTTGAGAGTATGTATGAAAGCTTCCTTTTGTCTGCCTGCTGCTCCCTAGACAAATGCTGAGAGGTCTGCCTCATAAGAGCTTTAAATTCCTTTTTAAGCTTCTCAAGTGTTAGATTGTAAACAGGATTCAGAAAATAACTACTAAGAAACATTAAGTCCTTGACTGGATTACATATGGTCCTTTTTTCTAAATTGAAAACAAAAACTCCTCTAGGATGTAATGATGGTATCATAAATATTGAAAATGTGTAACAACATAATTGGTCCCTAACATTTTTAGAAATGTGTTCAAAGCCCTTCAAAAGCACACCCAGTTGTGGATACCACGGTAGTACTTCCTTTTCCTATAAATTCACACATGGCAGGAAAAATTAAAGAAGCCACATGGAGCTCCAGGTGCTGAGTGGCCCACAGGAACCAATCATTGGGAGATGTATACTCAGAGCCCAAACTCTCCATGCTCAGCAGCAACATCACATTTATAGCAGCTTATATTGAATATCAATTCTGTGAAAGCCAAGAGTCCACTATATTACTTTATTCTATTTGAAAAAAAAATTAAATACTAATTTTTAAAAATTAGTTACCCCAGGCCACTAGGGCTTGGTTCCAGAATGTGATATGTGTGGGCAGTATTATAACTAAATGACAAGGTGACTTACTGCGAAAAACAAATTGAGTAACCTTTTTTTTTTTTTAATTATGATGGAAATACATACAATAAAACATTTGCCAATTCAACAGTTTCACATTTCAGTACAGTTCAGTGGCATTGATTACATTCCCCACGTTCTGCAGCCGCCACCACTGCCCCTTTCCAGGTTTTTTCATCACCCTTAACAGAAGCTCAGTGCCATCCATGCAAAGACTCCCTCTCCCCCGCCGCCATAGTAACCACTAATAAAATTTGGTCTCTATACATTTGCCTATTCTAGATATATAAGTGAGATCATACAGTACTTGTCCTTTTATGACTGACATTCATTCAGCACAGTGCTTTCAAGGTTCATCCATGTTAGGGCGTGTATCCGAACTTCATTTCTCTTTATGCCTGAGTAATATTACATTGTATGTATATATCAAGCTTTGTTTATCTGTCCATCTACTGATGGATTTTTAGGTTTTTTCTACCTCTGGTGAAAAGTGCTACAATGAACATTGATTTACTGAGCAACCATTTTTAACAGAGACTTAATTATTAGGTTATTTTTACTTTGAGATCAAATTACAAATCAGCCTCCCTTCAGTTTAATTTTGGAGCTCTGATAATAAACTCTGCATGTAAAGTAAAAACACATTTGTTTTCATTTTAAGCTGAACTTTAAATATGTATTCTAGTTTGTGAAAGCCTTCTCCTCTGGTAACTTTTTTAAAATGATGATGATCGCGGAGAATGGTAGGAGTAAAGAGAGAGGATGCTGTGGTCGCCCAGACAGCTGTCCAGCATAAACACCTCACCTCTCTTCTGTTTATCACGTGTTTTAGGGCAATTTAAGCTGCTGGAGCAAGATCGAGATATAAAGGAGCCAGTGCAATATTTTAACAGCGTGGAGGAGGTGGCTAAAGCATTTCCTGAACGTGTGTACGTCATGGAGGAAATAACATTCAACGTGAAGGTACCTCTTGAAGATCCAAATATTTATCCTTACCAAAATAACTTTTAAGCCAGTAAGTGTACATCTGTATCTCACAGGAGAATTCCGTCTTCCCAATGAGTTAGCGTCAGTGCCCAAAACTCATCTATTAAAAACTGCATTCTAGTAAAGCTGACTGGATTCTCTGACAATTTACTATATTCGTTTTTTCCTTTTTTTTTTCTGCTAGAATTTAAAACTGATATCTGAGTTAAAAAATATAACTATTAAATTAGATCAAAAGATTTGCTTTTTTTTTTTAATTGGACTTTATTTGCTACTGTGTAACATTTGCTTGACCAGATCTTCTGTTGAGTTCGAAGCCTCCACTTTTAGGAACAAAACTTATATGATAAAACTAATGGCAGACACTTATATCAAAAAAAAACAACCTTCCAGAGCATGCTTTGAGATCAGTGCATATTCATCCCATATACATAGTCTTTTTGACTATCAATATACATAGGGAGTATTGAAGTACAGAATGTTGCCCAATAGGTGTCTTATTGATTTTTGTTCATCACAGAAAACCTAAGCAGTGTTCACTGTGCTGCTTTTGTTGTGTGTTCTTAAAGGGACAGTTCTGTCCTCTTCTACATGTTGAATGAGCTGCTCTGATAAACTTATCGTTCAGGAGGGACCAACCAGAGAAACCATGCCACCAGCTAGTTCCAACCCTGTTGCCCACAAATCCACTGCATTTTCTTCCACCAACCAAACCAAACGCACTGCCGTCGCGTTGATTCCGACTCATAGCGACCCTATAGGACAGAATAGAACTGCCCCATAGAGTTTCCAAGGAGCGCCTGGCGGATTTGAACTGCCGACCTCTTGGTTAGCAGCCGTAGCACTTAACCACTACACCACCAGGGTTTCCATTGCATTTTCTTCAACAGCACCCAAATTACACTAAAATGTTTAGAAAGTGTTCTCATTGAAAGCGTTTTCTGTTTAACCTCCTTTCAGCAGGAAGTCCAACTAAGTTGTGCTCTCTGAAAATTTCCAGAAATCCAGGTTTAATTTAGGAAGCAAGATTCCTTTTTCTTAGAAATCCACGCTGTGTGAAAAACAGGCTGCATGGGATCTTAGCCCAAGAATGCAGCAGTGTCTCTGTGCGTGAGTCACTCACTCCACCCCCAGTCCTCAGGAAAGGGGGAAAATGCCAAGACAGCCTCCGTATTGGAGAAGCAGTTCTGCCCATTTTATTGGCTAAGCTAAGTCATTCTTTCTTCCAGTCTAAAAATACAGATGCTATTGTGTGCACTCTTTAGTTCTGTTATTAAGAAGGGTAAGATTTGTGTTTTGTAAATTCTTTACTAAGTAAATTATGTTTATATGCAAAAATATTTCTAATTTTAACTCCTTCAGTATCCCAGTACATGAGTCATTGAGACAACTTGAATTCACATACAGTGAAAATTTCTGAGAACATGTGCATCTTTAAACTAACCAAGACTCATTGGCCAGAAGTTAATCAAATCCTAGTCTGTTGGTGTGTTGCTGTGGTTTAAACCTCTCCTGAAACTTACATTTAGAATTACCTTAATGGTGGGGGCGGGGGGCTTGTTTAGAAAGTTAATACTTTTAAGCTCTTTTCCAAAAACATTTCATTTGCTGATAAATTATGAGAAGTCAGCATAAAGATATTTTAAGGTTTCTTCAAGTATTAAAATTTAACATGCATTTATTGCATATTGGTCATGTCAAGTATTTTCTAAAGATGCCTCTAGCAGCTAATCCATGGCTGTGTGAATTGTATTAAATCAGCAATGACTGAAAGGGTAATAATGCAATCCATGCATTTTGATTTTTTTTTTTTTATGGAATACCATAATGAATGTATTTGTTAAAATGTTTGTAATAGAGATGTCATTTAGGAATTCAGAGACACAAATAAGTGTATGATATGCAAGCTTATAGCATCCACAGAGCTAATTGGATTTGGGTTGAGTTCCTGTGCTGTGCATGCATAAATATTTAATACCCCAGTCTATTACTGACAAAGTTTTAAGGTGCCATCATATCCAGCTTGCACTAAACATTAAGACATTACTCAGTTCTATTTAAAGAAGGATTGATATAGGTATCTCTGGAAATTTGCATCAAGAAAGACACAGAAGTTGGTATTCATAGTAAATAAACACCCCAGTAGATAAATAAACCGAGGCAAAGATATCTGGGTACTACCTGGAACAAAAACAAAGTTTGGAAGTCATCGTCTTTAATTAAAAGTAGAATTGATTGTAGTATGTATAGACGTGCATTGCAATGCTTAATTCAAGAACTAAGTAAAGGTACAGAAATGGGATACTTGGTTATTACTTTCCCTGGAGAGGGAGAACAAAATGAAAAACGGTACTGCTTATTCAAAAATACAGCCATTATCCAGGAAGTAATTTCTTAAAAGATAGCAGATTTCAAACCTCCTTGGAAAATTATACCCTCTGCTTGCCACTTCAGATATAGCATACATTAGACCAACAGGATAAACAATTGAAGAAACAGCTGCAGTTACAAATTGATAGCTAACTGGCATCATGATAGTCAAAAGACATAATTATTATTTGAAATAAAGAAGTGTGTATGTGTGTGTATGTTCACAAATACAAATTGAAAGGAATAATGATAAGAATATGGAGTAGAGCAAAAGTGTTGAAAGAATGGGAACTCTAGTTCTGATTTTTTTCAAGACTATTGCAGATTTTTAACTAAATAAAATCTAATGGGTAGCACTAGTATTATTTACAAATTTATTTTAAAACAAGACATTCCTATTAGCTTGAAATTAAAGAAAATTGTCCTTAAAAGATGGTTTAATGTGTTTGAAATATTATCTACCTGATTGTCCCATCATTGATTAACTACATGAAATTAATTAATATATATGTGTTTAATTCTTTAGGCAGCAAATATATTTTGAGCACTATGTGCCCAGCACAGTTCTAGGCACTGGGGGTAAATAGTGAATATGCAGATCCCTGCTGGCATGAAGATTATAGTCTAGTAGGGAAGGTGGCTGATGAATGGATAGATGGATGATTGATAGATGGATAGACAGATAGGCAGACAGGGGTGGGGAGGGGAAGGGAGAGAAGAGAAAGAAAAACCAGCTCAAGTAGAGGTCAAGAAGACAGATATACAGGTCTGGAGCTTTTTGAAAGATCTAGACATTTGGGGTATATCACCTTCTAGATGGCATTTGAAGCCACAGAGTTGGTTAGAGTTCAACTACATCAGTGCTTCTCAATTGGGTGATTTTGGCCCGCACTAGACATTTGGCTTGACATTTTGATTGTTGTGGTTCTGTCACAGCAGTTTTGAAAAGTTGCAGCAAAGACCATTTAGCCCACAAAGCCTAAAATGTACACTAACTGACCTTGTAAGAAAAAGTTTGCCAAGCCCGGATCCTAGTACATACAATCATACTAAAATACAGTTACAGATTTTTTAAAAATTTCCACCACAGATTATTTCACTTACTCTCTGTTTAATACTTTATACCCAGTGTCTTAATACTAAGAACTCAGTGCATAATAGCCGGTTTTGTTTTGTTCTCAAAATGCACCTTTATCTCAATACTTTTTTGAAGACTTAATACAACAGTACCTAGTGAATTATTTCAAATGCCTTCCACCGTTTCAAATCCAGCCCTGTAATGATTGAAATTTTCCCACATGTGTATTATTTTCTGCAATCAAAATAATGACTAACAAAGTAACTGCTGAAATTCTATCTTTATTGTGACAGTTGTGGAGAGAGAGGGAAGAAAAGGCAGCCCAAATTTAGGATTGGGTAATTTGCAGCTTTCCTTGAGTAGTGGGTAAGAGACATCCTGTTTTCCCTGCTGTAGCCCAAAAGCTTTCTTTATTAAAATCCCTGCTTTCAATTCTGAGAGATCCCCAGTACCCCACAGTACCATAATCTGGATGGTAGAATGTTGCTATTTTAGCCTTGCTAGAAAGGTCCATGCTTCCAGTTTTCCCACATAGATTTCCCTAGAGGCAAAATAGCGAGTTTGCATCGTTTCAACTAGGGAAAGTAATCCACTTGGGAGTTGGGAGGTTTCAGTCAGATGTGAATTGAAGTATAGACGGTGCCTTAAGAACCTCCATACCACATGGTCTAAGGTGGGGTTGAACTGAGAGTCCAGTCACCTGCACGTCAACTTCTGATGACTCAGTTTGTCACCTGCTTTTGGAAGGTGTGTCACTGCCTCGCAGAGAGTGGCTGTAAAGTGGGGAGAAGGATTTCAGAACTGTCTTATTAACAGGAAAAATCATATACAACTCAGAGAACTTAAGTGATAGTCAAGCTTCTTCGTACTGAGAAACATGACTATGAATAAAATAATAAAATACTATAAATAATTCAGCAGGATTAGGAAGTTTATAGACATTGAGTTTTTATAATCAAATTTTATACTTAGAAAGACCCTTAGATACAGTCTAGTCCTACTTCTTTTAACAAGCAGGAAAGCTAACATACAGGTACATTAGCTGACTTAATTGATTCGCATGAAGCCACAAAACTACTTAGCCACAAGACCTGGTATGGAACCCAGGTATCCTAATTGAATCTGGTCACCATTCTGCTGCATCACATTCTATTTATGGATTCGAGATTGTGATCAGAATATACTTTAACATTGATATGAATTTGTACAGTTAATTCATTTTCTTTTTTAAAAAGCTCAACATATTCATTATTATTGTGTGTTATACAGTACCTAATGTTCAGTGCATCAAATCTATCCTCTAAATTCAGTTGGGAATATCAAGGTCATACTTTGGCTCTCACGGCCTTGTTTTAGTTTTCTTCAGCTTCAATTTGAACTTGCGTATAAGCAATTGATGGTCTGTTCCATAGTCAGCCCCTGGTCTTGTTCTAACTGATGATATTAAGCTTCTCCATCATCTCTCCACAGACGTAATGGGTTTGATTCCTCCATGTTACATCTAGTGAGTCCACCTGTATAGTTGCTGTTTAAGTTATTGAAAAAAGGTATTTCCAATGTATAAGTCATTAGTCTTGCAAAATTCTGTCATGTGATCTCCTGCATCATTTCTCTCACCCAGGCCATATTTTCCAACTACTGTTCCTTCTTTATTTCTGACTTTCACATTCTAATCACCAGTAATTATCAATGCATCTTGATGATTACCAAGACTTGCCTGAAGACCAGACAAGTTGTGGGACATCTAGGACATCATACATGAAGAAAGCAAAAGGTCATTAAAAAGACAGGAAAGAAAGAAAAGACCAAAATGGATGCCAGAAAAGACTGTGAAACTTGCTTTTGAACATAGAGTAGCTAAAGCAAATGGAAGAAGTGATGAAGTAAAAGAGCTGAACAAAAGATTTGAAAGGGTAACTCAAGAAGACAAAGTAAATTATTTTAATGAAATATGCGAAGACCTGGAGTTAGAAAACCAAAAGAGAAGAACACACTCGATATTTCTCAAGCTGAAAGAACTGAAGTAAAAATTCAAACCTCAAATTGCAATTTTGAAGGACCCTGGGCAAAATATTGAATGATGCAGGAAGCACCAAAAGAAGATAGAAGGTGTGATCATTAAGGTTGTGTGTCAACTCGGCTGGGCTATGATTCTCAGTGGTTTGGCAGTTATGATGTAGTTTGGCAGTTGTGTAATGATATAATCACTGTCATGATGAGATCTGCTGTAATGTGATCACCTCCATGGTGGCGTCTGCTGTGAGTAGCCATTCAGTCAAAAGGGAGTTTCCTTGGGAGTGTGGCCTGCATCCAATATAGGTGGACTTTTTGGCAAGGCTTGAGGGCTTTTGCTTGCTCTGGATCCTACAGCTGGTTCTCGTTCATCTGACCTCCAGTACTTGGGACTTGATCTAGCAGCTTACTTGTTGATCTTGGGATTTGTTAGCCTCCTCAGTCTGTGAGCCAGTGGCCCGCCAGCTTACCTGCTGATCTTGGGATTTGTTGACCTCCTCAGCCTATGAACAGAGGCCTGTTGTCTGACCTACCAATCTTGGGTTCCCCAGCCCCTGCAGCTATGTGAGAAGCCTCCAGCCTGACACATGAACTTGGAACTTCCCAGGCTCTACAACCATGTGAGCAATTTCCTTGATATAAATCTCTCTATATAGAGAGAAAGAGATGCTTCACTGATTTTGCTTCTCTAGAGAACTCAGCCTAAGACAGAGGAATACACAGAGTCACTGTACCAAAAAGAACTGGTTGATGTTCAACCATTTCTGGAGGTAGCATATGATCAAGAACCAATGGTATTAAAAGAAGAAGTTAAAGCTGCACTGAGGGCATTGGTGAAAGACAAGGCTCTGGGAATTGATGGAATACCAACTGAGATGTTTCAACAAATGGATGAGCACTGGAAGTGCTTACTCATCTATGCCAAGAGATTCGGAAGACAGCTATCTGGCCAGCTGACTAGAAGAGATCCATATACGTGCCCATTCAAAAGAAAGGCATTCCAGTAGAATGTGAAAATTATTGAACAATTTCATTAATATCACACACAAGTAAAATTTTGCTGAAGATCATTCAAAAGCAGTTGCAGCAGTACATCGACAGAGAACTGCCAGAAATTCAAGCCAGGCTCAGAAGGTGACGTGTAATGAGAGATATTAATGATGTCAGATGGATCTTGGCAGAAAGCAGAGAATACCAGAAAGATGTTTATGTGTGTTTTATTGACTATGCAACGGCATTCAACTGTGTGGATCATAACAAATTATGGATAACATTGCAAAGAATGGAAATTCCAGAACATTTAATTGTGCTCATGTTCATAGGCCAAGAGGCAGTCATTTAAACAGAATGAGGGGATACTGCGTGGTTTAAAATCTGGGAAGGTGTGCATTAGGGTTGTATCCTTTCACCATACTTACTCTGTCTGTACACTGAGCAATCTGAGAAGCTGGACTATATGAAGAAGAACACGGTATTAGGATTGGAGAAAGACTAACAACCTATGATGTGTGCAGATGACACAACCTTGCTTGCTGAAAATGAAGCAGACTTGAAGCACTTACTGATGAAGATCATAGACTACAGCCATCAGTACGTATTACACGTCAACATAAAGGAAACAAAAGTCCTCACAACTCGAACAATAAGCACATCATGATAAATGGAGAAAATGTAGAAGTTGTCAAGGATTTTGTTTTACTTGGATCCGCAACAACACCCATGGAAGCAGCAGTCTAAAAATCAAATGACGTATTGCACTAGGAAGATCTGCTGCAAAAGATCTCTTCAAAGTGTTAAAAAGCAAAGTTGTTGTTTTAAGGGCTAAGGTGCGCCTGACCCAAGCCATGATATTTTCAGTCACCTCAAATGTACGCAAAAGATGGACAATGAATAAGGAAGACTGAAGAAGAATTGACATCTTTGAATTATGGTGTTGATGAAGAATATTGAACATACCATGGACTGCCAGAAGAATGAATAAATCTGTTTTGGAAGTATAGCCAGAGTTCTCCTTGCAAGCGAGGATCGCAAGACTTGGTCGCACATACTTTGGACATGTTATCAGGAGGGACCAGTCCCTGGAGAAGGACATCATGTTTGGTAAGGTAGAGGGTCAGCAAAAAAGAGGAAGACCCTCTACAAGATGGATTGACAGAGCGGCTGCAACAACGGGCTCAAACACAGCAACAATTTTGAGGATGGTGCAAAACGCAGCAGTATTTCGTTCTGTTGTACATAGGGTCGCTGTGAGTCGAAACTGACTTGCCGGAACCTAACAACAACACAATATCTAGCCAGAATCCTTCTGTCTTTTGTAACACTTGTGGTCTAACACATAGTTTTATGAACATTATACGTGCAGATTTTTAAATCTTAAATCATGCAAGAATACGATGCCAAGAATTTTTAAAAAATAAAATGTTATAAGTTAATGTTTTCTCTCTGTCAGCATGAGTGAAGTTTCTAATTAGAGAGCATGTGCCAAGATGAGCCCTTTAAAAATATCACTGCAAAGTATTAACCCACAACAGAGAAGCAAAGCTAGAGTCGGGTTCCTGAACTGTTTCTTGAAATAGTGTGTAGCAAGGTACTCTGAATTGGCAAAAGTCGCATCGCTGAGTAAATAAGCGAGAGTTCTAAAGTTTAATATGATTCATGCAACATGCAAATTAAACATGTGTCACTGTTACTTTTTCACATATTTTTACAGACTGAACAACAAATAAGGCCTTGAAAGTATATCAGTGGAGGAGTTTTTGGCCGCTCCTGATTCTACTCCTGCCATAATTATTTTTTTCTCTTCCAATTTTCTGATCCTGTTTGTCTTTTAAAATGTAAAAACAGTGCATTAGTGCGCTTGGTTCTGCATATATTGGCCATCCTAAGTTTGTCCTGTGAAGCACTGTGCAAGTAGTAATACTTTTAACATTCTTTGTTTTGGCTGTTGTTTTTGACAGTGTAGTTTAGTCACAACTACCATTCCTAATTTAAAATACTGGTCCTAGTATCTGTCTTGACGGTTCAGAAAAGAGCCCTCCGCCTTGTGTTGTGAGGCTATGATAATGTCGGGGAGGCAGATTTTTCCATTAATTTTTAGAAATAGGTGGGGTTATTAGCTCTACTATTTTGCCTCTCCTTTCTGGAGGCTTTGTTGTTGTTAACTACAAGTGAGTCGGTCCCTGACTCGTGGTGACCTCATACATAAAAGAAGAAAACGCTGCCCAGTTGTACGCCATACCATCCCCATGACCAGCTGTGGATCCTACCATTGTCATCCATAAGATTTTCATTGGCTCATTTTCAGAAGTCACCAGGCCTTCCTCCCTAGTCCCCCTCAGTCTGGAAACTCTGCTGAAACAGTTCAGCATCACAGGAACATGGACAGGTGGGTGGTGGCAGCACATGAGGTGCGTTGGTTGGGAATCAAACCTGGGTTTCCTGCAAAGACGGCAAAAACTCTACCACTGAGCTACCGCTCCTTCCTGAAACCTTTAGAGCATGAGTAATTCTAGAGAGCCAGCTTTTCAGGAGAGCTGTGAGTTTTAACAAAAATTTTGTCCAAAATGACTACAGTTTTCTTTAAATTTTTCTAAAAATGTGTTGTAATTTTCTGCCACCTTAAAGCATGTGAACAGAATTTAAATTTATCCTCATCTCCTGATGCATAATTCACTGAGGCTGTCAGTGCTTCTTGCGAAGTGAGGTGTGTATGACTTTTGCCTTTATGTGGAGAGACCCTACAACACTGAGAATTTGGTGTTTTATAGTCTCATGTAAAATTTTTTTGTGTGTGTTTATTGCCCTTTGTGCCTGTTGAAGTGGCTACCTTAAGTTCCTATTTACAGCTTTAATTTGTGCTTCTGCTGGGAGCTGGGAACTGGTAACCAGATTTAATAGAGTTTAGATTGCAATTAAGTACACCGAGTTAGGGCCTTACAGGTTTACCCTGTAAACTCTCAAAATAACAATGCCACATCTTTTTGGCTGTGTAGAGGACTTAATAGCTCACCACCTTGTTCTTGGCTATCTTCCAGAGAGGTCAGAAATACAACTATACAACCTGAATTTTGTCAGATGGAAGATGAGATTTTAAAATGAAGGTTGAATAAGCATAGAATTTAGACATAGCCTATTTTTATTTTCTAGTTTTTAAAAAAGTTGCATTTTTTTGACAAGTCAGATGTCATTTATCTTCAAGATTCATTCAGAATGATAAATTGAATATAATTGTGAAGTTAATTGGGTGTTTAAAGACAGCTGAGCATTTTTTGTTGTTGTTGTTACCTGAGGTTTTGAGACCACCTCTGAAAAAACAAGTTGCCAAGCCCTCTGCTGTGTTGTCACAAATTAAATTATGGAGTGTATACTTGTCATCCTTGTCCTAGTTCCTGTTTTTAAAAAACCACAGTCAGGATTAACATTTATCTTAACTCTTAATGCCCTTTTTTTCTCATTTTTGGCCATTTTCCCAGAGAAAAGAGTTTTATAAAAATTGAAGTTTGGGGAAAATGGTGTAATATTAAGTTTTATCTATGTAATCTATATGTCAGATCATTCCTGATTTTTATTCCAAGAATTGGAATTTTAACCTCCGTTACATGTTTGGTCTTAAAACAAATGTTCTCAGAGAACAGAATGTCAGAGCCATCTGTGTGTGGGTGTGTGTGTAAAATTTTATATCAGTGTTTTAAAACGTTGCTTGACCCAAACCCCCATTGCCATCGAGTCAATTCCAACTCATAGTGACCCTATAGGACAGACTAAAACTGCCCCATAGAGTTACCAAGGCTGTATCTTTACAGAAGCAGATTGCCACATCTTTCTCTCATGGAGCAGCTGGTGGGTTTGAACCACTGACCTTCTGGTTCGTAGCTGAGTGCTTTAACCACTACACCAGCAGGGTTCCATTGTTTGACCAAAAAAAAAAAATTGTTTGACCAGGGGGTATTAATTCTGAATAGTATCACGAACAGTAAAACCTTGATAGTTTCCTGGATTAGAGCTATTAGACTTGTTTAGATAACACACTTTGAATTACTTCCTCTCAGGAAACATTGAAACTGAAAATGTTAACCAGGCACACATACTGAAGCACTTAGGACACATTGTTTCTCTTGCTATTCAAAAAAAAAAAAAAAGGAAGGAAATTATGCAAATAAATCACATCTGTAGAAACCTGAGGAGACTGTTTGGCTCAGTTGCCAAAGGAGAAGAGCTTTTATTTATGAGATTCTTCATCTGTCATTGACAGTGACCACAAAACTGGTCAGTACATAGCTTCATAATTTATGCAGGGCTAATTGCTAGCATTAATGATGACTTCAGAGTTGGAAGCATAGAATTACAGACTGTACTCAAATATGCTATGCATTTTAATGTATAAGAGAAGGGGTAAAAACTTTTAGAAATACACAGCTACATGAAAATGTAGACAAAACTATTGACTGTGCCCAGATAATGACATTCAGTAAGGATAATTTTGATTTGTTTAATCTGTGCACCTACTGTCTCATCTCACATGTAGCTTCTGAAGATATTAGAACTCTCACAAGCCAGGTGGACATCTTCTTTTAATTCATTTGGTGTACGGTACTTCGCTAGGTCTATAATTTCTTCATTTTGGAAGACTTATAAAGGTAAATTAGGCAAGATATGGTAAGTATAGATATAAACAGATAGAAAGAAGCATGTACTTTGTTATTCTTCCATGTTTTAGAAGCACTGTTGGCTCCCTGTGTGTTAGCTGAAAATACTTATTGTATGAGTATGTGTATGTATGTGTGTGTGTTCCTCAAATCTCACGAGAGCCCTTTCTCCCAGCATCCCTGTCTCTACCATGATCCAAATGGGTGAATTGCCAAGTTTTTGTTTGTTTTTTTTTACAAAGTTCCAATAAAAAGGAAGCATAGCAATGCAGCTGAGCATTTTGGAGACTAGTCTATCCTAGAACAGTATATTCTGAATGGTTTCAATGTGTTCACTTCCTTTGGGATATAACTAATGATTTTTTCAGGCTTTATTCCAACATTAAGTTTTATTCTGGGATGACATACTCAATAAATACTTGAGCAGTTCTTCAGTAGAGAAGAAAAAAATAATGTTTAGAAGGAGTGGCTAGGGCTTGAAAACAGAGTTGGTAGAAATTTAGACACCAATGTGAAAAGAAGTTGTGAAAGGCAATAAGAAACAGGATTATAAGAAAGAAAATATTTTTATTGTTAGTAATAGTAATAATATTAATGGCCTCTGTTTACTGAGATCCTACCATATGCGAGGTACTAAAGGTTGTACATCAGCAGGGAACTGCCAGAAATTCATGCCAGATTCAGAAGAGGACATGGAACGAGGAATATCATTGCTGATGTCATATGGATCCTGGCCGAAAGACATTTACCTGTATTTTATTGACTATGCAAAGGCATTCGACTGTGTGGATCATAACAAATTATGGATAACATTCCGAAGAACGAGAATTCCAGAACACTTAATTGTGCTCCTCTGGAACCTATTCATAGGCCAAGAAGCAGTGATTCAAGCAGAACAAGGAGATACTTTATGGTTTAAAATCTGGGAAGGTGTGCGGCAGGGTTGTATTCTTTCACCATATTTATTCAGTCTGTATGCTGAGCAAATAATCTGAGAAGCCAGAGTATATGAAGAACACGGCATCAGGATTGGTGGAAGACTCATTAACAACCTGCAATACGCACGTGGCACAACTCTGCTTACAGAAAGCGAAGAGGACTTTTGAAGCTCTTACTGGTGAAGAGCAAAGACTGCAGCCTTCAGTATAGGTTACACCTCAACATAAACAAAATTCCTCACAACTGGACCGATAAACAACATCATGAGAAACGGAGAAAATGGGCTTTTGTTTTTACTTCAAAGAATCGTATTTGGAGGCTTTTACAGTTAATTCCAAACATGGCCATCTTTCAGACAAAAACAGGAACCGGAAAGAAGTGGCTGAGCGGCTTGTTTTTTATAGCACTAATTTTTTTTTTTTTTTTTTTTTTTAATGTTGATTGGAAAATTGCTTTTTCCAGAGAGTGGAATTTTATGCGTATGACAGAGAATAGTGAGGAACTATCTAAAAGGATTGTTTCTACCTAGTTTTCTAAACAAATAACTAACTACTGTTATTCCATAAGCAATATAAACTGTATGATATTATCAGTCACTTTACCCAGACACTTTTTTATTAACATGAAAGAAAAAATCAGTGTCAGAGTTAGTGTCAGCCTGATACCAAAACCTGATAAAGATAGCACAATTAAACTGTAGACCACAGTCTCGCCTATGAATAAGATACATACATCATAGATCAAAGAGAATCATGCAATATATTTTTAATCATACCATGACTGTGTAAAAATTATCTCAAGCATGTGGGATTATTTTAGTATTTGAGAACATATTACTATAAACTCAGTAGATCAGAATTACAAACATACGATCATCTTGTCAGATACAGAAATAGCATTTGATAAAAAATGTAATTTCTCAATAGAAAGTTTTAGAATTGTGAAGAAATATTACTAATATAAAGAATATACCTCAAACAAATTTCTCATAGTTTATGTTCAAACACTGAGGATGTCCATAAAAATCCAGAACAGTACAAAAGCCCTTACGTGCACTTACTGGTGGGGGAGAAAGAATGAAAATTGAAAAGGTGGACATAAAATGTTTATCATTTGCATAAGATATGATTACCTAGGAATCTTAAGAGAGTCAACTGGAAAAAAGCTATTAACAGTGAGATTACTGGACATGCAAAATAACAACAAAATGTAGTCAGCACCTAGGAATCAACAGCAAATGTACAGGGATTGGTAATGAAGAAACAGCTTAAACACTAATAAGGGAAGTAAAAGATCTGAAAAAATGGAGCGAATTATCACGTACCTATTTGGAAGTAACTGACTACTGTAATAATGTTACTTCCTACCAAAACACTGTGTAGAATTAAGCCACTTCCAATAAAATTATCAGTGCAAATCAAGGGCAAAATGAGTTTAAAGTTCTTCTGGGAAAATATATAACACTTTTTTATCGTCATTTTTTTTCCTTTTAGCTTTTAGATTTCAATCTTAAAGAAATATTGCAAAAATAATATAAGAACTCCCTAATTAGCCATATTCACCAGTTTTTAACATTTTGCCACATTTATTTAAGCATCCTCCATTCCCCTCCAGGTACATATATAAAATACAATTTTTTTTCTGAACTATTTGAAAATGCATTGCATACCCCTTAATATGTCAGTGTGTTTACTAAGAACAAGGATATTTTCTTATGTAACTGTAGTACATTCAGGAAATTTCACATTGATACGATGCTTTTATCTACAGTCCATATTCCAAATTTGCCAGTTGTATCAGTAGTGCCCTTCATATAGCATTTTTTTCCCCCAGTACAAAATCCATTCCAGGATTGCATATTGCATTTCGTTGTCTTTTTTTTTTTTTTTTTCCTTTAAACTGGAATCGTTTTTCAGCCTTTGTCTTTCATGACGTTGACATTTTAAAAATATACACACCAGGTATTTTATAGAGTAGTTCTCCATTTGGGTTTGTCTGATGTTCCCTCATACTTAAACCCACTGCCATCAAGTCGATTCCAACTCATAGCGACCCTGTAGAGTAGAACTGCCCTGTAGAGTTTCCAAGGAGCACCTGGCAGATTCGAACTGCCAACCTTTTGGTTAGCAGCCGTAGCACTTAACTACTACGCCACCAGGGTTCCCCCTCATGCTTGGAACCCAGTAATTTGGGTTTTGGTTATAATGTTATATAAGAGAGATGGTGAACTTCCCAGGGAGTCGCATGCAGAGACACACGATGTCTGCATGCTGCTTTTTAGTGATATTAAATTTGATCACTGGCCAAGATGTTGTCTGATTTCTGCACTATATAGTTGTTTTTCTTTTTGTTTGCTTCTAACTGATAAGCATTCTGGGGGAAGACACTTTAAACCTTGCAGATAACCTACTCCTTAATCAGATTTTCCCCTATAAATGTCACATACATTGATGATTCTTGTATAAACCAGTCTTTACTGTAATAGTTGAAATATTATCGTTTTCTAGTCCTACCACTTCTCCACATTTATTACTCAGCTTGTCCCCCCTCCCTTTTTTTTTAATTAATTTATCCTTTTGTTATTAGTATAGACTCATAGATTCCTAATTTATTCAGTGGATTGTAATTCATTACTGTCTTGATTGTAATGGCACATTGCCCCAGATTTGGGCAGTGGGAGCCCATTCAGGCCAGCTGCTATGTCCTTTTGACACGTCCCCCACATCTTATGAGCACTACTTTACTTTCTGGCACGAGATATTCTAGGCTCATCTTGAACTTTTCCTGTCCTGTCCCTGGAATCAGCCGTTTCTCCAAGGAGCCATGGCTCCTTTTAGTGGGGAATGGTATTTAAAAACCGACCTTGGACAGGCGATATGTTCATACTGGTAGCCTTCGCTTCTAGTTCTTGGGGAGAACCAAGCCAAACCCGTTGCCATAGGGTTTCCAAGGAGTGGCTGATGGATTCGAACTGCCAACCTTTTAGTTAGCAGCCAAGCACTTAACCACTGTGCCACCAGATTCCTTGGGGAGAACAGGACTGAGAAATGTGTGTGTGTGCGCACAGTTTTTTTTGTTCGTTTGTTTGTTTTTAGTTAAGACCAACGCTTCCAATTCCAGTTCAACCCCATCAAGTTCTTTCTTGCTTTTCCACACTCCATATTTCTGTCTTCTTCCACAGTGAGAACCCTGGCTCTGAAAATTTCAACACATTTACTCATTTGCTGAATCCTACAGTATAGTAAAGTTGCTTCAGAATCACTATACCCATACTCCTATGAAAAACAAATCTACTAAAAAGAGCACGATATTTGTTGTTTTTACCCCACTTAGACTGACAATGCATAGTCAAAGCACTGTGTTCAAAGCTACTTGGAGTATTTCTCTGTCACCAGCGTGGTTCTTTTATTCATTTGAAATACAATTGGATTCATTTGTTTCCATTTTTATTCAGTTTTAAGTTTTTTTAAAAAAAAATTCTTACTGACTTAACTTTATTTTTTGAATATGTAGAACTTTAGCATGCTTCCAAATAGTCAAGCCTCTAGGGCAAGGTAAAGTCAAAGAGGTATCTCTCCTTTCCGTGCCCCCCCTACCCTGTTTACTCCTGCAGCTACGTCCTGAAAATAATCATTTTCATTGTTTTCTGGGTTATGTTTCCTGTGTTTCTTTTTCTACAAAAATAAGCAGAAAGTTATATGTTAATTTTCCCTTCTTTCTTATACAACAAGGTAGTATACTGTATAAACTTTTTTCCACTTTGCTTTTTTCACTTAACAATATATCTTAGAGGTCACTCCATGTCAACTCATTTCCTCATCATCATTGTTTTTGCAAAATATCATTACATCTGTGTACCATTGTTCATTCAGTCAATCTCCTGTGTTTGGGCACTTTGATCATTTTCAATATTTTGCAAATACAAACAATGCTGCAATGAATAACCTCATACTGTGTGTATTTTTATATTGTTGGAGGAATGTCTTCAGGGTAAATATCTAGAAGTAGGATTGCTGGGTAGAGGGAGAAGTATCTCTTGATTAGATATTGTCCATTTTCCCTCTACAGGGGCTGTATCATTTCCCATTCCTACCAGCTATGTCCAAGAGTACATATTGCCCTGTAGCCTAACTTAGAGAGTACATTGTCAAGCTTTTGAGTTTTTACCAGTCTGCTAGGTGAGAAATGCTATCTCAATGTAATTTTAATTTGTGTTTCTCTTTCTATGAATGAAATTAAACATCTTTTTTAAGTTTGAAAGCCATCATGCATCTTTTTTAGTGAATTGGTTTTTCATGTTTTTTGTCAATTTACATGTAGGATTTTTGGTACTCGTTTTTTTAAAGTTGCTTATGCATCAGGGATATTGTCCCTTTATTTGTTATATATATTGCAAATCCTTTCTTTCAGTCTATCATTTGACTCTGCTTTTGTTGTTTTTTGCCATCCAAAATCTTCTGAGTCAGAATAACCACAAATTAGGGCTGTTGTTACTAGATCTGAAAAATGTAAGATATAGTAATTAAAACAGTATATTTTTAATGGAAAAATAGACACAAAGGTCACTAGGATAAATGACAACAAAACAGAAACACACAAGTGTGTTTGAGTGTGTGTATAAATTTAGTACATATGATAAAAGCGACATTTCAAATCAGTGATGAAAAGAGATGGTTATTTCGGAAATGTACCAAAAACCAAACCCACTGCCGTCAAGCCAATTCCAACTCATAGCGACTCTATAGGACAGAGTAGAACTGCCCCATAGAGTTTCCAAGGAGCGCCTGGCGGATTTGAACTGCTGACCTCTTGGTTAGCAGCCGTAGCACTTAACCACTACGCCACCAGGGTTTCCAGGAAGTGTACCGGATACTCAATAAACTGTATTTAAAAAAAAAGCTAGAGCTCTATCTTAGATAAACCATCAAAGAAATTTCAGTTAAATATTTAATAAATGAATCATCAAAGGACTAGAAGAAAATATTGGTAATTATATCAGGATTCCTCAACCTTGGCACTATTGAAATATTGAACTGGGTAATTCTTTGCTTTAAGGGACTGTCCTGTGTATTGTAGGATGTTTAGCAGCATCCCTGCCCTTTACCCACTAGATGTGAGTAGCATCCCCCAGTCCTAACATTGACAGCGTGTCCAGGCATTGCCACATATCCCCTGGGAGCCAAAATTGCTCCCAGTTCAGAACCACTGATCTCAGCTAAAAGTAGCATAATGCCCAAGAATGAAATCACACAGGAAAATTTTGAAAACATTGACTAGCATAAAATTGAAATCCAAGCAACAAGTTGAAACTATATAGTGTAAATGACATTCACATTACATAAAAACCAAAAACCAAACCAAACCCACTGCTGTCGAGTCGATTCCAACTCATAGCTACCCTGTCAAAAAAAAAAAAAAAACCGAACCCACTGCCATCGAGTCAATTCTAACTCATAGTGACCCATAGGGCAGAGTAAAACTGCCCCATAAAGTTTCCAGGGAGTGACTGGCAGATTCGAACTGCCAAGCTCTTGATTAGCAGCCATAGCGCTTAACCACTATGCCGCCTAAAACTGCCCCATTTGGTTTCCAAGGCTGTAAATCTTTACAGAAGCGGACTACCATTTCTTCCTCCTGAGGAGCAGCTGATGGGTTCAAACCAGTGACCTTTTGATTAGCAGCTAAATGCTTTAACCACTGCACCACCAGGGCTCTTCTCATTGCGTAAAAGGTAATCGACAAGATGACCATCTCAATAGTATGTGGGCAAAAGACACAAATAGGCAACTCACCAAAAAGAGAGAGAGAGAGATCTAAATGGCCAGATAAATACGGGGGGGAAAAAAAAGAAATATTTACTAGTACTGTAATCAAAGATATTCAAGATAAAACAGGAATAAGTAAATTCCGAATGAACGCTTTCTGTTTCACAAGGGCAAACTTGAAATAAACTTCCCATGGGTCTGGGGAGACAGGTGCTTTCCCAGAGTGCTGGTAGAAACATAAATTGATGAAGTGTAATGGGAAATACATATATTAGACTTTTCAGATATATGCATAACTTTTGCCCATGCAATTCTACTTCTGGCACTTTATCCTAATAATTAAACTGTAAAAAAAAAAAATTATTGCTGTACTATTTATTACTGCTAGACACTCAAAAAGCCTGCACGTTTAACAATAGGAACTTGTCAAATAAATTATTGGTACATCTATATATAAAGTCAGCATCAGAATCTGTGATGAGGGGGTTCATACACAGGGGCAGATAAGTTATACTTAGAAACTTAGGTAACAAAATTATATATGTGTATTTATGTATCTCTGAGATAGATTGATACATCCCATTTTTTTTCCTATGTGTACAAAACCATTAGCAGAGATTTTGTGCTAAGATTATATAGAATTTTTAAATTTTTATGTCTAGTATCTAATATTTCTAATTACATCTTAATATTTCTAATATTAATTTTATAAAATGAAATAAAAGAACAGGGAAGAAATAAATTTTTAAAAATCCTTTGTTTCAATTCTAATTTTAGAGAACATAATAAAGCAAAAACAAGGAATTTTCTACAATGGTGCTCATAAAAGCATCATTTAGAACTGAAAAAAAAAATGGTAATATTAATCTCCCAAAATAATCCATAGGGTAGGCTACTGTACATGTATAGTAATAAAGACTGGGGGGATGTTTACCAGACCATTAACCATGGCTGCCTCTGTATCGACGGCAGTGATGGTTCAGCGGTACAGTTCTTACTTTCCATGCAGGAGACCCAGGTTCAATTCCCAGCTAGTGTACCTCATACACAGCCACTGTCTGTCAGTGGATGCTCGTGTGTTGGTATGATGCTGAATGGGTTTTAGCAGAGCTTCCAGGCTAAGACAGACTAGGACGAAAGACCTAGAGATCTACTTTTGAAAATCAGCCATTGAAAACCCTGTGGGTCACAGTGGTCCAGTGCACAACTGATCATGGCAACGGCAGAGAGCCAGGTAGTGTTTTGTTCCGTTGTACGTGGGGTTGCCATGAGTTGAACGCCAACTCGAAAGCAGTTACCAATAGCTGTCTCTGAATCAGGGTCATGGGGGTGTTGTTTTTGTGTTTTTCTTCTATACTTCCCAATTTTTTATCAAAGAATATAGATTACTTTTGTTTCCAGGAAAAAAAAAAAACATGTTTTTAAAAATCCAGACTAATATCTCAGACAAAAACTTTTTGTTAGCCATGTGAATGTTATAAAAGAAATGGAGTCTAAATTTGGTATTAAAACCGTAGTTTCCTCTGTGTGTGTCTTTAATAGTAAGCTCTTTATGTCCGTGTGTGAAAAGATGGAAAGAAATTAAGTTTGATTTCTCATACTGCAGGTTGCTTCAGGTGAATGCAATGAAGACACGGAAGTTTACAACATCACCCTCTGTACTGGGGATGAGCTCACTTTAATGGGGCAGGCAGAAATCCTTTATGCGAAGACATTCAAGGAAAAGTCAAGACTCAACACAATCTTCAAAAAGATCGGGAAGCTCAATTCCATCAGCAAGCTGGGTAAAGGCAAAATGCCGTGCCTCATTTGTATGAACCACCGGACCAACGAAAGCATTAGCCTTCCATTCCAGTGCAAGGGCAGATTCAGCACCCGGAGTCCCATGGAACTTCAGATGCAGGAGGGCGAACACACCATCCGCAACATTGTGGAGAAAACCAGGCTACCTGTGAATGTGACTGTGCCAAGTCCCCCGCCGAGAAACCCGTATGACCTCCACTTCATCCGCGAGGGGCACCGCTACAAGTTTGTGAACATCCAGACTAAGACGGTGGTGGTTTGCTGTGTGCTGCGGAACAACAAGATCCTCCCCATGCACTTCCCTTTGCACCTGACTGTTCCCAAGTTTAGCCTCCCAGAACACCTGGTGAAGGGTGAGGTATGGCCTGAAACCCTGGTCCATCACTGGCTGGGAATCTGCCAGGAGCAGTTCGATATTGATGAATATTCACGGGCCGTCCGTGATGTGAAAACCGACTGGAGTGAGGACTGCAAGAGCCCCAAGAAAGGCCATTGCTCTGGCCACAACCATGTGCCCAATTCCCTTAGCCATGCCCGCGACGAGCTCACCCACTCCTTCCACCGGCTCTCGGTCTGTGTGTATGGCAACAATCTCCATGGCAACAGCGAGGTGAACCTCCAGGGCTGCAGAGACCTGGCAGGAGGAGAGTGGGTCCCATTCTCTAACGACATCCTGCCCTACCAGGACTCTGGTGATAGTGGAAGCGACTACTTTTTCCCAGAAGCTTGTGAAGAATCAGTGGGCATCCCTGGGAAGTCAGAGCTTCCTTACGAGGAGCTGTGGCTGGATGAAGGCAAGACCAGCCATCAGTCTCTCACTCGATCCTTGAGTGAGAAGAGCAGATGTGATCATTTCAGAGGTTCTGTCCGGTCCAAATGTGGAACGTCTCCTCTTCCTGTCCCTGGGGCTCTGGGAGCAGCAAAGAAGTCTTCAGATATCGCCCTACCTCCACCTCCAGTGCCTCCCAAATCTGAAGCCGTAAGTTACTTCTGTTCTTGAGTGGTGTGCCAGTTTTGTTTTTTTTTTTTGGTCTGTCTGCTCAGTCACTCACTCTCTTTTCTTAAAGAAAAAACCCCCTGACTAAAGAGTATCAGAACCAACAAAATTTTAAAATTTGGAGTGAAATAGAAAGGCTAGCTAGATTATTTTTACTAGTTAGGAGTTTTATTCCATATTTGATGAGAAACACGAGAGGTTTTAACGGGAGGAGTTTAAACATTACTTTGCTGTTGCCTAGAGAATGGATTATAGGGAGGAGAGGGTAGAAGCTGGGGACCAGATAGGAGTCTACTATAATAAGGGAGGTATGAGAAGAAGATGCCTTGGACTGCAGCGATTGATAGCGTTAGACATCACTGAGGAACGTGCTGCTTCAGAATACGTTTAGGGGTAGACCCAGCAGCATTTACTGGTAAATTGGATATGGGGAGTAAAGAAGAGAGAGAAATCAAGGGTAACTAATAGATTTTTAGCCTGATCCACAGGGTGGATGTTAATGCCATTTACAGTGATGGAGAAGACTGAAGGAGGATGGGGGAGAATGATTATCAAGAGACGTCACAGTTACTTGTAACCCTCTTCTGTATCCCTTAAGTTACATCAAGGTCAAAGCACAGTGGGCATGCTCACGTGTACACACATACACACACATCACACAGGTGTCTGGGTGGTACTGTTTTAATTCTTTAGATGTAACTCATTCAGAGGTTGAGGAGGCATCTATCAAATTTTACTGTAAAAATACAAGACTGAAAAGGGGCCCCCAGTTTTGACCATGTTCTTTGACAGCCATTGAAAACCTTCGATACTCATTTTTGATCAATGGATTTCCTTATATCTAAAGGAGAAAGTGCTAGAGGCACTGGTGTGATTCTGCTCATCATTTCACAATATCTATTGCAGTGATTTCCTTCTTTCTTTCCCCAGCAGAACCCTTTAAAAAATATGGTAACATTTACATGAGTCCCAAGATGTAGAAGAGTTTAAAATCAAAACCAATCTGACTGAAGCACAAATTTGGGGAAGGAGGCCTTCCCGCTTACCCTGCCCTCTCTGCCTGCCCCCAGTACTTCCCTGGAACTCTGGGGTCTGCAAGACAAAGTTTCAAAGCCATGGGGTTACTGGGCAGGATGCTAGAAATCTGACTCTCAGTAAGGCCTGGGCTCTGAGCTCTGGTACCTTTCAGTTTTATAGGAAAGGTAACAAACGAAGAGAGCTGACTGCCACACAAGTTAAAAGGTAGTGAAGGATATAATCGAGATGCAGACACATAATGTGTGTGGGGATTCAGGGGAGAAAGAGATAATTCTAGTTGGGGGATGAATAAGAGAGGCCTTTGTGGAGATTGTAGCATTTTAAGTAAGCTTTAGAGAATATTCAAGAATTGGAAGAGCAGAGAGATGAGAAAGAAGGGCATCCAGACACAGAGTCACATGAGCAAAAGGCTGGAAGCTGGGACAGTTTTAAGCACATAGGCTTTACACGCTTTCGGTTGGGCTGACCGAAGAGGGCAGGGTGGCTAAAAGGCTGGAGCCAGATCACTGACAGCCTGACTGTTGGGCAGCAGAGTTTGGGCCAGCAGCCATCATGCTTAGCTGTCCATAAAGAGTCCTCATGACTGCAGAACTTACCCAAGAAGAGACCCACCTCTGCCTGTTTGTCCCAGCGCATAGAACCCCCCCCCCCCGCCCCCAGCAACTGCAGGTCCTGGACATAGCCCTGCTCCTTATAGGATCTTCAGGGACCTGAGGCACAAGCTCTAAGATCACTGTCCCCACGAGATGCTGGGGAAGATTTAGGGTAAATCTTTGGTGGAGTTGGAGTCCATAGCCATTGTATTCATGCCAGAGTTCCCTGAGCTTATCCTCAAAAAGCCAGGTAAAAAGTAAAGGGTCATTTCTCCTAGCAAGGACTTGAAGCACTTTTAGGTTAGTCAAAAATATACAGCTAAGCCATATATTTGACATTACTTGAAGATTGGGGCCCTGATCTTACACAGGAACAAGACCACATCAGCTTTTCCTGTAATTTAGTCCTAGCTGGCACACAGTAGGATTGACTCATCCAAGATGGTCACACCCACGGGTCATTTATGTAATCGAGTCTAGAGGTACGAAAGTAGCATCACTTTTTTTTTCTGTGGCTACAGACAGATGCGTAAGAACACATATATTATTATGAGTCCTGATTCCGACCCTGCTACTAAAAAAAATGCTAGAGTTAAATTTGAAACTAAAAGCAAATCTCACAGGAAAGGAAAACATATTGGGCCCCAATTTAAACTGTAGTTCCTTAATTGATGTAAGAGAATCTTTTCAGAGCATGCCCAGTGTTTAGAGAATGCTATAAACATACAGATTTTTATAAACACCTGATGTCATTTAATTTACTTGCCAAAGAAAAAGAAAAAAAGAAATTGGGGCATTTCATATGAAGTCATATTTCTTATTGGTTCTGTGACCATGAAATGAATTTTCCATTTTCAGGATGTGCATGGGATCCAGAGAACATCACAATTGTTGGATGTGGCTTCAGCTTGTAATTTTCAAAGGGGAACTTTAATGGGGCATAAATTCAAGTGCTCCCACAGAAATAAATAAAGCTTCTTCTTTGGATAGTTACAGTGGATTAAATCTTGGGAGAGATGCTGTGTGCCTAACAGCAGTCCCGCCAGACAATTAAAGATGGTGGTTAGCTTTCAAGCAAGGCTAGCTGGATGTATATGGGAAGGTGCTGGCTTCCACCAGGTTCTTAGGAATAGAAGGTGATAGAGCAATGAAAAAGAGTCAAGGAAAGAGTATCTGTCTTTCGAGGTCAGAGAAGCAAAGCTGGCCATTAGTGAGTAAACTCTGGCCACAGTGCCCGACTCAGTTATTTTAGGCCTAGAGGTTCAATAGCTGTACTGCAGTGATGTCACCCTGTTCTTTTTCTTCTAATCTTCACTTCCAGCTTCAGCGCCCTAAATTGTGACATGTTTGTACTCTCTCCCCAGAGTGAGAATAAATAAAAGTGAGAATTAGTCTTTCCCCTTCCATAACAATGCTTCTGTGTTTCCCTCATTATGCTGCAGATGGAGCCGCCTCAGGGTTTGTGCTTCTCAGGCCTCTCCTACCTTACCCTAAAGAGGAAAATGAGGCTGTGGGAACAAGCAGAAGCTCCTCAGTGGAGGAGGAATCGGTTCAGCACTCTTGATACACTTAGTACTTGGTGTGGCAATTTAGAATTATGCCAAGTCCTCTTGTATCTCTAAAGATTGCCTAATACCACTTTTTTTTTTTTTTGCCTTTTAATTTTGTTATTGTACTTTATTTTTTGTACTTTAGATGAAAGTTTACAGAACAAACTAAATTCTCATTAAACTACCAAAAAACCCAAAATCCATTGCCATCGAGTCGATTCCGACTCATAGCAACCCTATAGGACAGAGTAGAGCTGCCCCATAGAGTTTCCAAGGAGCGCCTGGCAGATCTGAACTGCCGACCCTTTGGTTAGCAGCCGTAGCACTTAACCACTACACATATTGTTTTATGACATTGGTTGACAACCCCACGACATGTCAACACTCTCCCTTCTCAACCTTGGGTTCCCCATTACCAGCTTTCCTGTCCCTCCTGCTGGTGTGCCCCTGGGCTGGTGTGCCCCTTTAGTCTCATTTTGTTTTATGGTCTGCCTAATCTTTGGCATAGTGGTTAAGTGCTACGGCTGCTAACCAAATGGCTACCAATTGCTAACCAAATGATCGGCAGTTCGAATCTGCCAGGCACTCCTTGGAAACTTTATGGGGCAGTTCTACTCTGTCCTGTAGGGTCGCTATGAGTCGGAATCGACTCGACTGCACTGGGTTTTTTTAGTCTTTGGCTGAAGGGTGAATGTCAGGAGTGACCTCACTACTGAGCTAAAAGGGTATCCAGGGGCCATGCACTCGGGGTTTCTCCAGTCTCTGTCAGGCCAGTAAGCCTGGTCTTTTTTTATGAGTTAGAATTTTTTTCTCTATTTTTCTGCAGCTCTGTCCAGGACCCTCTATTGTGATCCCTGTCAAAGCAGTCGGTGGTGGTAGCCGGACACCATCTAGTTGTGCAGGACTCAGTCAGGTGAAGGCTGTGGTAGTTGTGGTCCATTAGCCGTTTGGACTAATCTTTCCTATGTATCTTTAGTTTTCTTCATTCTCTCTTGTTCCTAAAGAGGTGAGACCAGTGGAGTATTTTAGATGGCTGCTCACAGGCTTTTAAAACCCCAGATGCTACTCACCAAAGTAGAATGTAGAACATTTTCTTTATAAACTGTGTTATGCCATTTGAGGTAGATATTCCCTGAGACCATGGTTTCCACATCCCTCCGCCCATCAATTTGGTCTCTCAGGGAGTTTGGATATGCCTATGGAGCTTATATGACCTTGCCTTGTACGAGTTGTGCTGCCTTTCCCAGTATTGTGTACTGTCTTACCCTTCATCAAAGTTACCATCTATCTATTGTCTATTTCATGTTTTTCCATCCCCACCCCTACCCTCCCTCATAACCATCAAAGATTGTTTCTTTTTTTTATTATTATACTTTAAATGAAGATTTACAGAGCAAACTAGTTTCTCGTTAAGCAAGTAATATATTGTTTTGTTGCCAACCCCATGACATGTCAACACTCTCCCCATCTCAACCTTGGGTTGTCCATTACCAGCTTTCCTGTCCCCTCCTGCCTTCTCATCCTTGCCCCTGGGCTGGTATGCCCATTTTGCCTCGTTTTGTTTTATGGGCCTGTCTAATCTTTGACTGAAGGGTGAACCTCAGTAGTGACTTCATTACTGAGCTATAATGGTGTCAGGGGGCCATACACTCAGGGTTTCTCCAGTCTCTGTCAGACCAGTAAGTCTGGTCTTTTTTTTTTTTTTTCGGTAAGTTAGAATTTTGTTTTACATTTTTTCTCCAGCTCTGTCCAGGACCTTCTATTATGTAAGCAGCCAGTAGTGGTAGCCAGGCACCATCTAGTTGTGTTGGACTCAGTCTGGTGGAGGCTATGGTAGTTGTGGTCCAGTAGTTCTTTGGACTAATCTTTCCCTTGTATCTTTGGCTTTCTTATTCTCCCTTGCTCCAGATGGGGTGAGACCAGTGGAGAATCTTACATGGACGTTCACCCGCTTTTAAGACCCCACTAATACTGCTTTTTAAACCCAAAACTCTGCTGCTATCTCCTGAGTATGGGAGGCTATTCCCTGCCCAACATGAATGACCCAGGGGAAAGCAAACTACTCCAGGTCCCAGGCATACAGAAAGGACACAACCGCTTGTACCCCCTAGAATTGTTGCAGATGAGCCCAAGCCAAGGGAGCCTGGCCAGGAAACTGAGTCGTGACATTTTTGTTTTTTGTCTGATTTTGGAAGGTGCCCCCAGATGAAAGGACCTTGCAGTCCCTCTTATGTTGGTTATCCTTATTGGTTCATATGTTTATTTTCAAGCAAATCCTTTATTTTAAAATTTTGTGGGCCTGTATCCATAATCATAAGGCCCCTGGGTGGTGCAAACGGTTTGCACTCAGCTGCTAATCTAAAGGTTGGAGGTTCAAATGCACCCAGCAGTGCCATGGAAGAAAGGCCTGGCAGCCTGCTTCCATAAAGATTACAGCCAAGAAAACTATAAAACAGTTTTACTCTGTAACTCATGGGGTCTCCATGAGTCAGAAGCGACTTAATGGCAATACCTTTGGTTTTTTGGATCCATAATTTTAGATGACCCTTGGTGGTGCAAAAGGTTAAGTGCTTGGCTACTAACCAAAAGGTTGGTGGTTCAAATCCACTCAGAGCCGCCTTGGAAGAAAGGCCTGGTGATCACCCTCTGAAATGTTACAGCCTAGAAAACCCTACATACAGTTCTACTCTGAAGCACATAGGGTCACCATGAGGTGGAATCGACTAGATGGCAACTGGATCCATAAGTTTAATATTCTAGGTATTGGCTGATATGTCTACAATATTTACCCAGGTACATTCTACAAGCGATAATCTCCATGGGCTCCCTCCACCCCTTGGAAGATGGAGTTTTGGAGCGTGATGATAGGAAGACTTTATATGGCATGAAATTCTGTAAATAGAATGTTTTGATTTCCACAGTGCAATGGTTTATGCAGTGAATTATAAATCGTTATCAAAACTACAGGTCACAACTCTTCTCAGACCATTTATGCAGCAGTATCCTACCTGGGGACCCTAGAACCCGGTGATGAGAGTATCCTCCATCTGTCTTCAATAACGGAAAGAAATGCGGTCCCTCTTAGTTGGTTGCTGACATCACAGCCATTTCTGAGATTTGTGGAAGGAAAATAATAAAAGGAGCTCTAGGTTTTGAAGCACTGGTTTAAACCAAGTTTTATGTGCATTTTTAATGAAGAATTTGTTAGCCTTTGTGATAGACTGCCACCCTCTCCCCCCTCCCCACCCCACCACCCCCCAGCTTAAGAGAAACCAAGATGTCAGGATTCAGTTACTAGATTTCTAACATGTATTCATTGTTACAAGGCTGGAGGGCCATCATAAATAAAGATCCTTTAATGAAGCATACTGCCTTGTTGGTGTCTGAGAAAAATAAAACTTAAAGGGTGAATTTATTGCCAGAATGACTGGGCCTAATCCAGTAGGTGCTTAGAAAAACTGATTTAACAATAGAGAAGTGAGTTGGACTGTCTGGACCGGTCTCAGACAGGCTGAACAATTGATGAGGAAATAGAAGGATATACTAGGCACCTTGGAGATCTTCACTTCCCTTCTTAGTGAGATTTAACTGAAAGCAGGGAGACAGGTGATCTGCCACATGCCGTGAATAAATCATTAGAGGCTGCGTAGTGTCACGTGTGAGAGCCATACTTGGGTTTGAATCCTCACTCTACCACTTCGTAGCTTCCTACCTTGAGCAAAATGTTTAAGCTCCCTGAGTCAGTTCCTGTGGGGATGATAATAACTTCTTCATTGCATTATTGCACTGTACAAAGTACTTAGCCCTTTTCCCTGGCACTTAGTAAAAACCCAGTGAGCATTCAGTAACTAGCAGCAGTAACTTAATATAAGATGCATTCCAATTTAGGGTCAGATAGAAAATGTTATTTTGGAGATTCTTCGTTTATCCTTTCTTGACTAAGGAATGGAGAAGGAAAGTCTTCTTCTTCAGCTGCATGGGTCCTTCCAGAAGCATGAAGGCTCATGGGGATGGCATACCCACCTGAGCAGCACTCGGGAAGGGAGGGATGGTCATCCTTACATTCCAAAAGTACATGGTGTTAGTTGCCTTCAAGCTGATTGCGACTCATGGTGACCCCACATGTCAAGCACTTCACCGTTTGCACCACCCAGGGACAGAAGTACACATAGTAGTTTCATTTTGCTTGGTCTCTAAGATACTGGGTTTTAAAATAACAAAAGATCCTTTTCATCTGACTAAGAAAATGTCTGCTTAATTAGACAGGTGTTATATTGTAGTGACCTAGCTGTGGAGCCAAATTTGTAATTGTCATAAACCAAAAGAGCTACTGAAATGCTTAGCATACTGTGGATCGTAAAAACTTTTAATCCTTTAATGGAGGGATTAGGCGTTTCGAAGAACTGGAGTGCCTGTGAAAGGGCCACGTGTTGTTCCAAAGTTGCAATAAGTGTGAAAAAACCAATATTCCCTGCAATCCTATATAAAAATGTTAGAGCTGAGAAGTTGCCTTGGGTACTTGAATTCCTGCGGCATGGCTGGGTTATGGCCCTACTGGACCTCGTAACTCTGGACATGATCACCCTTAAGAAACAGGGGGCCTTACATGACCCCCCAATTAAGAAATTGTTATAGAAATATGTCTGTTTATAAACTGAGGGAAGTGGCTATAAGAACTGATTCTACTCTGAATTTATTTTACTTCATTTTGTTTTTCTCTTTGGGCTTTTTGCCTCTGTCAAATTTTAATATTCAGAAAGTCACTAAAGGATAGATTTTCTTAAGTAAACCTGATGTATTAATATTCCCAATTAGGTATTAAAAAGATTAATCCTCTACAAAAAGATTTACTGAGTATTCCACTAATTAATGAGGTCTCCTGGGGCATTTGACATTTAATTAATTTTAATTACAACTTTTGAGGAATTCATCTACTCTGTAGACAAGCCATACCTACGTTCCCATTTGTTAATTGAAAGACAAACTAAATTAGTATTGTGTTTTGGTGGTTTTGAAGCTAATTGCTTTCGGCTTCATGGACGTTTATTTGTTTTTAAGGGAAACCTTCCAGGCCCAGAATTTTTCTTCTCCTTCAGTGTCCGCTGATATTCTCCATGATTAAAATGTTAATAAAGATAATTATGATATTCTATTGGATAGTTCGTGTTTCAGATCTGGACTTATAGGTGCCATTTGTACAAAATCACATTTATAAACCCATCTATCGTTTGTTATACTTCTTGCTCAGAAAAAGTCTTTATGCTGTGCCCCAGTGGCGTATTCTTCCTTCTGAATCCATGGAAGCACCCTAGAATTTAAACAAGAACTTCCTTTCAGAACCACTTGCCCCTCTTGCCTCCAAGTAAGTGACCGTCTGCTCTCTCCCCTTTGCCTCCCTTGCCTGAGGCTTAAGTATTGGAGGCCATTTCAGAGACAGGTCTGTTTGAGGGCCTTCTCGTTCGCTGAAAAACTGGAAAAAGCAAACTATCTGAGAATCAGAATTTTGACGGTAAATCACATCTGCCCTCCCATAATTAATCAACGAGAGGTTAATTGTATCACCACCCTGTCATTGTAATACTTTAATTTCTGTTTGGCTGGAAATATCCACTGATAGCTATGTGACAGGGTTATGAACTCTTTGTATAAAAGCCTCTTTATAAATAAGATTTCTTAAGGCTGTACTGATTTGGTTATCTGGGAGAAGAGTGTGGGAAGAAATGTAAAATACAGGGCAGAGAGCATGCGGTGAAAGGCAAAGTTACAAAGTTCAGGGAAGCATAGTTATAAAACTCTTTTCCTTGGATCGCTGACTTATCCTCGTTTGGAGTTTTTAGAGAAGAAAACTAGTGGTAAAGGTGATTCCGATTTTAGATCAAGCTCATCTAGAGTATATGTTTTTTATGAATGATTTTATGAATGATTGTCAATGATTGCAAAATGAACCTTACCCACCTAAGTATTCCCAAGTGTCTCTAGACCAAGCACCCACATTCCAAGCTGTGTGATCCTTGGGACAGGAGCATGTAAGGCAAGATTTTAAACTGTGTGAACTGAGAAGTGTGCTTTCCTAAGCAGATGTCCCTAGATCCCTTGTCTTGTATTGAAGAGCTGAGCAACTACTGCTGTGAAATTTATTTTCCCAAGAGAATATCTAAAGACAGCAAAATATATGTCATAGTGAGTGTTCCATTTACCATTCTTAAGTTGTCTTTTTGTCTAGTTAATGAGGGGTGTGAAAGTGTCATTGCTTCCATAGAAGAAAAGTAGAGAGTTCCAAGAAAGGAAGACTTTCTGTCCCTTATCATACCAAAAAGAAGTCCTGGTGGAGCAACAGTTAAGCGCTCAGCCACTAACTGAAAGGTTGGCAGTTCGAACCCATCCAGCAGCTCCATAGGAGAAAGACCTGTCAATGTGCTCCGATAAAGATTACAGCCTAGAAAACCCTAGGGGACAGTTCTTTTGTGTCACTGGGGGGTCACTATGAGTCAAAATCGACTCCATGGTACCTAACAGCAACAACAAAATCGTACCTGAAGGCGTCCTTTCCCGCACTATATTGTTTCATAAACATTTGGTGTGTCTTGTGTTTATTTTAACCTCCAGGAAGTGTCAGAGGAAGATACGTAACAGAAGAAAGTTAGAAGTTAGTTCATAGGTAATGTGTATAAAATCCTCTAATTGTATGTAGTGTTTGAATTTTTATCTTCTGAACCATGAGTCAGAATTGACTTGACAGCAACTAACAACAACTCCTACAACAAACATCTATTTGTAGCCGTTTTCTAGTCATGCAATAATGAGGTTTGTACTATTAACACATTCTCATACATTATTTTTTTAACGTGGCTGTAGTGAGAAGACCTTCTTCACAGATTACTGGTGCTTTTTACCCTTTGCCTATTTCCATCCTCAGTAACTGGAGTTGGGGCAGTAGGGAGTGGGGAGGGGGAAAGAAGCTTAAATGCCTATTCCAAGAGTGAGGAAATCAAGTTAAACTTTGTAGACAGTTTTCTGAAAATAAAGAAAATAGTCTCATTCTGTGACGTGTTTGATTTTGACCAAAGACTGGAGTTGTGTTTTGTCTTTGTTGACCACCTTTACTTAGAAACACAAAGCTTTCCAAAGTCACTTGTTCATTGGGTGTATGTGGTCGTTGGTTTAGCTGTTAGATAAGCTACCAGTAATGACAGTCTAGTTCTACATGGCCGGTGATGGCAGGGCTAAGGCAGAGAGGAATGGAAACATGCGTGTTCTTCCTCCGTCTTCTTAAATGAAAGGAGAACTCAGGTTCCAGCAGCCAGTGTGTACTTCACTTCTAAGATACCGTGCATACATGCACATATTTCCCCCTTTTCCTCAAAGTTAAAAAAAAAAAAGGGAAGGCATGCTTCCTTCAATCCAGCATCCCTTTCTAACAATTGCCTAGCTCTTTCCTTTACCCCAATATTCTCGAAGAGTGGTCTGCCCCCACTAACTCCACTCTCACCTTCTGCTCTGTCTTTGACTCACTGGAATCTAGCTTCTGCTCCCCTCCCTTGACTCAAGCCACAGCTGCTAAGATCACCAGTGACCTGCTAACTATCATATTCGGAGAACCTCTTCCAGATCTTTCTTGACTTCTCACATCTCTGATACTGTCTTCCGGCAGACCTCTCCTTCCTCGGCTTTCTTGACATCATTCATTGGTGGTTTTCTTGCTCTGTGAGTGGTTAGCTCTGGTCCCTTGTTTCCCGCCCCCTTCGTCTCCTCTTCTGCCCATGCCTTAGGAGTTCAGCCTTTGTTGCGTCTCATCTGGGTATCTCAGTGCCACCATGACTCCAGATTCTGTCTATACACAGGACACCCAGCTCACACTCAATATTTTCAAACCTGAACTCTTTGGTTTCTCCCAAACCCTGTTCTTCCTTCTAAATTTCTATCTGATAAATGTAACCACTGTTTTTTTTGCCATCTCAGCCCCCGGACCAGAGTATCATTCTGGTGGTTCTTTCATGCCTCTGAAATGTAGTCTCATAATTCCTTCTTCGCCAAGGCTTTCCCAGTAAAATTTCTTATGAATTTGTTCTTCTCCTGCCCCCTGGAGTGCATTCATGGTACTTGCACAGACCCATATACCATATTTTTACGCAAATAATGCATGCCTTTTTTTTTTTTCCTACATTTGTTTGCCAGCCAGTGCCTCCCCCCAGAGGTATTTTCATAAGCACACTATGCTAATTTTTTTACAGCTGCATATTAAAAAAGTTGGCATATTGGTGCCTAGGAAAATACCTTGCAAGTGGCTGGCAAACAAACGTGCAAGACGACCGTTATTTGCATGAAAATACGGTACGTACTTCTATTATTACATCTACCAATTTTGTATCTTGATTACATGTCTGTTTCCCTCCCTCACAACTACTTCCATGGACTACAGATTTTTGTGTATTCAATACTAGTTCATTGACCATATATATTTAAACAAGTAAATGAACAAAACAGAATTAATGGAAAAAAAGTAAATAATGAAATTAATGTAGTATGTAGGAAAATGCAAAGTCATGTTCTTCAGACTCTTAGGGACAGTGGAAGTGGATGGTGCCTGTGGTCCCAGCAGTTTGCCCCCAGGACAGACACCTTTTCCAGCTTACTTCAAACCCACACTGTCAGATCATTTCGTGGTGTTAAATGGTAGCCATTTGAATATGCATCCCTAGGAATATGCCTAGTAGACTAAAGAAAAGCAGCAGTTCTCAAAAGAACAGAACTTACCATTTCTACCTTTCGATAAACTAACTTTATATTTAGCTCTGGGGTTAGCCATCTGCTGCGTGTATACCAAGGAGAGTTGTGTTAATACCGGGGCAGTGGCGTCTTATATTAAATAAGAAGGGAATCACTGAACATTTTAGAAAAGGGAAAGACATGCTGTGAAGAAGCAAGGATGAGAGAGAGAATTAGGCTAGAAGTGTAACATCCAGAAAGAAAATCTTTAGACCAGAGAATTGCTCATGAAGCAAGGTTGTAGTTATGAATGGGAGTTGGCTTACCCGGATGCCACATGAATCCATGCTGTGCTCATTGACCGTGTCATAAACGGTAGGACTTTGGTGCCAGGAGCGTCTCTGCAAATTCCCAATCTTCTCATAACCAGGAATTACCTACAGATAGGCAAAGGTCACCCATAATCTGCTAGGGGTGGCAATACCCGCTTCAGTAGAGAATGCCAGCCCCTTGCTTAGCACCTGTGCTAAGAGGTTTATTACTGGTAATGCAGGCACCTTCCCCCTCCCCGCCCCCACCCCGCCCCGTTGCCAAATGAGGCTCAGTCTTCAGTGCTGCTTTGGAAATTAAGAGGTAGACTCTAGGCCTCAGGCATGATATATTTTATTATTAAGTAACAATAATTACTGAAAATTAGTGCCAAAAATTAAAGCCACAGACACCACTTTAGAAGTACATTTTAACCTAATACTATGTCAAAATGTGGTGGTGGTAGTGTTTTTTTTCCCCCTAAATTGACACTAACATGAGGATACTTAGAAAAATTAGCATCTAACCCAAACAACTTCTCCATAACAAGTTCTTATGACTATAGACTTAAAAATAAAAGTGCCTTTTGGCTGTATTTTTGTGACATCTGTTAACCTCTGCCTGGTGTTCTGAGTGACATATTTGTGCCAGAGGTGACAAATGCCCAAACTCTACTATCCACAGGACACTAATAGGAAGAATGAGGATGACAGTCTGTACCATTTTGGCTTGCAGGCTAGTTAAATATGAATGAAAAGTAAGTAAATATAAACAGTATGTGTTAGCAGAGTTCAGAAGACGTGGTCACTTCGGGTGGCTACTTGAGATGGTCCCAGAGTATGTAAAGTTTGGGGCTGGGCCATAGAAAGTAGCATTTAGGTGGGGATGAACATTAAAAACCAAAGTGAAGAGAGGGGCAGGGAAGCACAGGGTGTGTTGAAGTGACACTGAATCCACCACTTTGGATGGTGCCATGTTTTCCTGTAGAGGAGGAAGGAGAGAAACAGCTAGAATGAAGGGTGGGAGCCAGACTGCAGAGGCCCTGGGCTGGAAGGCAAGATAGCTAGACTTCAGCGATCAGAGGGGCCACTGAAGATGGAAGGTAACGTGATGAAAGCCACATGCTGAGGTTTTTAGAATGTGCAGAAAATATAACACTTAAAAGTTGTAACTGAATATGAGGGAAAACTGGAAGCAGGGTGACTGGCCATCCAGTATTATAAATTGCCTTTTATTGTCAATAAAATTCATTTAAAGCACAGCTACAGTTCTCTTGGATATAAATGGCCCATGTTGTATCATATCAAGAAGCAAAGAAATGTAGAATGTTATAAGGTTGTAAGAAAATTGGTAAGATGGCACAGCAAACCCTCACTGTAACTTCTGAATTCCAAAATATGTATATCCCACCAAAACATCATTTTCCCCATAAAATCCAGTGCGGTGTGACTTCACACAGACAACCACGTATGCAGCAGCAGCAAGTTGAAAATACCAAAGGCATGTGGAGATGTGTTGGCAGGGTCATCAGCCCTGCTACCCAACCAGACCGCCCCTCACACCTGCCCGGGGCGATGCAAGCCTCTTGTCTTGTGCCTCAACAAACTACAGCCGACGTCTTATCATGGCCTTTAGTTCTTTAACTGTGAACTCCAATGAATTGCCTCCTCATCACAATGTAAGCAAATCTTTCTTTGGTCTCATATTCATCTCTTTTCACTGGCCACATTCCATCTCCTAAAGAGTAAGAATTACCCCATACACACACAAGTCCTTTAACCTCCTCTGAGGAGTAATGTAGCCATGCTTTCTATGTCTTAAATTGTTTTAAGAGGTTTAGCTGTAAACACTCTCAGTTAGCTAAAGCTCACCTCCTCACCAGGCCCAGTGGCTTTCAGTTGTCTATATTTCACTAATCCCTTCCCCCTTGCCTCTTCCCAAGTGGAAAACCTATTGGACAGCTGGTCAGGACTGTCGAGTCACGGAAGGAGGCGGCAGAATCCAGCTCTAAGTGGTCCTGACTGCCCGTGCATGGTTATAAGAACAGGAAGAGAGGACTTACTTCCCATGGGTCAAATTCAGCTACAGAGTTCTAAGACCTTGGTCAAAGGATTATTTCTAATTGATGTTTCAGCAATACTATAATGCCCATTTCAGTTAGACTGTTCCTAATGAAACATCATATTTAATGGCTAATTCCAAAATTTGGAAGTTGTAAACTGATTTCAGTGGCGCAGTGGTTAAGAGCTACGGCTCCTAACTAGGTCACCAGTTCGAAACCACCAGCCACTCCTTGGAAACCCTATGGGGCAGTTCTACTCTGTCCTACAGGGTTTCTGTGAGTTGGAATCAACTGAATGGCAGTGGGTTTTTTTGTTCGTTTGTTTGTTTTCTCTCATTGGAAGTGTAAAGTGGTGTTAGCCAGAAGATTTCAGAAAGGGAAGCCTAGAGCTATTGAGGAAGAAAGCCTGCTGCTCTGAGTGTTTTATTGTAGCTAAAAGGGCTTCTCCAGATGAAACACTTTTTCTTTCCAATCCAGTGAGTCCCAATTACCTGGGCTCTGGGTCGCCAGGTAGAAGCAACAGGTGAAACTCTTAAATTGCTTCCGTTTCACATAGAACTGAGGTTTGCCGGCCATCCGTAGTCACCTGGCCTTTCATCTGGTTCTCTTCCACAAGTGCATCAGGCCTGGGAAGCCAGGTGGAGGGCTTGTGTAGTGTAGGTGGTGGCAGTTGTGTCAAGTCCGTTCCAATTCATTGCGACCCTACAGGACAAAGTAGAACTGCCCCATAGGGTTTCCAAGGAGAGGCTGGTGGATTTGAACTGCCAACCTTTTTGTTAGCAGCCTGAGCTCTTAACCACTTCCCCACCAGGGCTCCATGTAGGTGGTAGAAGCTGCAATATAATGTGAACCCTTTTTATTTTGTTGGATGCGAACTTCAGACCAAAGCTAATAGGAACTTGCTGTTTCATTGTCTTCATTACCCTCAGAGCTGCCTGGATAGAAAGATGTCGAAGGCAAAGGTGAAAGAAATTGATGGGAACACGTCCTAAAAGCAGACAAAGAGGCTTCAAAGCACAAGCGGAATGGGCTTTCTCTTTACCTTGTACTTTAGGGTAAATGGGCAGAACCAGGTGTAACCTGCCCCCTGCTGCCTGACAGAGAGAAGTACATGTAAAATGTACTTTTCATTAAAAAGTCTGAATGAATGTCTGTGGTGGGTGGAAAGCCAAGTGGAAACAGCTGGCAGAATCGAGGAGGCAGTGGAAGGCACAGGCTGCCAAGACCCTCTCCAGTGTGAATATGAAGGGAGAGCGGGAGGGTTGGAGCAGCTCTTAGAAGAACTACTGCTTTGGGGGTTTGGAGAGCTGCCTTATTATTTTCCCTGTAGCCTTGATTCTCACAATATGGCCCAGGGACCAGCAGCATCGGTCTCACCTGGGAGCTTGTTTGAAATTTAGCATATCTGTGGGACCCCCTAGGCTCACTGCATCAGGCTGCATTTTAGCAGGATCCCCAGGTCCTACACGTTATATTTCCATATGAGAATCCCTGAACTTAGCTTCAGAAGGAGCTTTAAGCCAGAGAAAGTCTACAGAGAAGGTCCACAGAGGCCTAAGTTTTGGATCAAATGGAATGGAACTTGGCACGGTGAATAAATACAACTCAGTAGGAAAGGGTCACCTCATCCCATACTACAGGAAGATCACAATTGCTTTGTGTCCTTTTTTTCTTAACACATTTTATAAGCCCTCACATTTCACTAGCTCTTTAACCAAAGACACTTGAAACGTACACGTTACTTCCTACATTTCAGCAGTATCTTATGTTTACCAAGCAGTTTCTTTCAAAATCAGTCTGTCCCTCCATGTATCTGATAGGCATCCGATTTTCTCTCTGGCAGCCTCTGGTGTTTTCCATCCTTCTTGTTTGCTCCAGTCTTCTCCCTTCCTCACTCCCACTCTTTTCCTGTTTAAGAGCAGTGACATGACCCTTCAGGTTGGAGCTGGCCCCGGTGGCATTGTCAGTCTGTTGCTAACCCGGAGTGTTCTTTTCTGCGCCAGGTCAGGGAAGAATGCCGGCTCCTGAACGCCCCACCTGTTCCACCCCGAAGTGCAAAGCCTTTGTCCACAAGTCCCTCCATTCCTCCTCGCACAGTCAAGCCAGCGCGGCAACAGGCTCGTTCTCCCAGCCCCACCTTGTCCTACTATTCTTCAGGGCTGCACAACATGTAAGTCTTCATGCCAGGTCCCACTTCAACAAGGTTCTTCTCATCAGCCGGTTCACGGGTTCTTGAGAACGTTTACAAGGTAGCCGAAACCTAGGTAGAGCGGTGGGAGAGGAAATGTTTTTTCGTTTTTTTTTTAAGGAATTTTACTGGAAAGGCATGATGGGGACCCAGTTGGTTTTGAGCTAGGATGGAAGAGTCAATGTCTTAGGAAGAAAAGAATCTGTAAGAAATGCAGTGATTAAGGCCAACTGTATTCTCTTGGAAGCAACTCTTGGGCTGCCATCACTTCTCACAAACCAACATCTACTTCTTTCTGCTTTGACTTTGACACAAGCAGATAGACACCACCTTTTCACCCAGGACCTAAAATTGAAAGGCTCGTCTCAATTTCCACCCAGTACAGGAATCCCTTCTTAGCCATCACTGTCAGGTAGCCATTCACTTCTGTCCGGATCTTTCCGGTGCTGGGAGCTCATTCTTTTGCAATGCGGCTCATTCCATTGTTGACAAATGCTGGTAATTATTTTTATAAATCTTTCATAATATCAAGTTGAAATCTATCTGTATTTAACTTTCGACTATTTCTTATGTCTAGAAAAACAAAAATAGGTCCACTCCTCTTCTCTTTGTCACTCCATGAAAAGTTGAAGTCAGCTATGATGTAAGTCTTCTCTTCTCCAAAAGAAACAGCCTCAGTTCGGTCCACTGTTTCCCTTGGCATCGCTACTGATCCCTCATCAGCCTGGTTACCTACCTTTGAGCACACTCTAGTTTCAATGTTGCTCTTAAAATATGGCACCCGGAGCTGAATGCACTACTCCCAATGTGATCTTTACAGTTTAACGCAGCTCTCCTTGCAGGTATTTTTTGTTCTCTGGACATTTAAATCTTTATGCTAATGATATTGAATTGTACATAAGCCAGGGCAAACATACACATTTATTGAAACTTTTCCTCCTACTTCAGACTTATTGATGGAAATAGAGTAATAGATGGTGATGATGTAGTCATATCAGTGTATCACAAAGCTGGCAGGCATGAGGACACCCGTTTACTGCTCTTTCATTCAACACTTGCCCACTGCAGACGTCACAAATCAATCATGGCACCTGCTGATGCTAAGCCCAAATATGACTTAAGAATTTTTTCATCATAAAGATCCAGACATCCACTAACTAATTTTAATGATCAAAATTTTCTTGTTAGTTTCTAAAAAAAAGAAAGTATATATATATGCCATAAAATCATTATGTCCATATCCATAACTACCAATGTGTTTTATTAAAGATTGTTAAAAAGAAAAACTCACTTGAGATTAGTGAGTACTTTATTGAATTCATAAGAAATTTTTTTTCCTACTTGCAAGTAACATCTGTGGATAATGACAGGCTTGGAATTGGGGCTTTTATTTTTCACTCACCCCCATTTCTGTGTTTGCTTTTAAGCAGCGCTACTAAAAGTGACACAAGTCCTTCTGAAAGTGCTCCTGTGTCCTGCTATCCATGCACCCGAATGAAAGCCGACTCTGTGGGCCTGTTATCCCCGTTTGGAAGTCCTTCTGGCGAAGCTCTGTCCTCCAGGCTCTCATGGCCTAACCATTATACGGCAGCATCTGAGAGCCAGACGAAGAGTGATTTCCTGTTGGATCCGAGCAGGAGCTATAGTTATCCTAGACACAAGACACCAGGCACACCAAAGAGAAACTGCCCGACACCTTTAGATTTTGATGACTGTGACCTCTTCACCAGCCAGCTTGAACCCAGCTCAGTCACTGCAGAATTCAGTAGCAGCATCTCTGGTTGTCCCAAGTCAGCAAGCTACTCTTTGGAGAGCACCGATGACAAAACTCTTGCAGCTGGCACGACAAAGCAGAGTATTTCATGCCCTGCCTTACCCCCACGGCCCCCAAAAGCAGTGGAAGAGAAAGCCGCCTCCGAAACATCTCCTTTGCCTCTGAAAATTGATGGTGCTGAGGAAGACTCCGAGTCTGGGTCACCAGACCTCTCCAACAACCAGTATTTTGTTCAAAAGGGCATGCAGGACATCTTCTCGGTCTCCTATCCCTTTTCATCTCCACTCCACCTCCAGCTGGCACCCCGGTCTTGTGGCGATGGTTCCCCATGGCAGCCACCAGCCAACCTTTCGGGGCTCTCTATAGAAGAAGTGTCCAAGTCATTGCGGTTCATCGGTTTGTCTGAAGATGTCGTATCGTTCTTTGTGACTGAAAAGATTGATGGTAATTTGCTCGTTCAGCTGACAGAAGAAATCCTTTCTGAGGATTTCAAATTAAGCAAGCTACAGGTGAAGAAGATAATGCAATTCATTAATGGCTGGAGGCCCAAGATATAGCCAAATAACCCCATGTAGCATGGAACGAAACTGGTAACTGTGTGCTAGAAGGGGTGGGCTGGGACAGAATTTCATGATTTTGCACTAAAAACCTTCTCTGTGAATAGATAGGAATGAGAGACGCTCTTACTATGCAGATTACGGTTTTGAATGGTGAACAGGCTATTTTGTGCATCAATAAAAATGCTGTACAGAACACTTAGAGGTGTGCCTTATAGGTCACTCAACGCACAACAGCTGCTAAAAGGAAAAAGGCACGTTCCGAGAATTCATTCTTACCCAAGTAGGTTTTTGTGAGAAGGTATATTTATTACAAAATAGCCAAAGCTGAAAGACATAAAAAATCTTTAAAAAAAAGAAAAGAAAACACTTTTGAACAATAATTCCCTCCTTTAGGGGAGGATTGACTTTAGACAATTAAGTATATTCTGTGCTCAGTCGTTTGGATTGCTTAATGCTCATTGTTTTATTCTTGTGCCTGAAAATGTTAGTGATATGAAATGACACTTTAATGTTACATGCTTGATGGGGAAATGTTTTTATCAGAGGCATTTTCCAGAAGTCATCTGTTGGAGGATATATGACGACGTCCTTAGAAATGACACAAATCCATGACCACAATTATTTATCTGTAACTGCTGCTAATTTTTTTGAGCAGACAAAAAACAATATATACTTCTATGTATATATTTATACATACGTAACACCCTCGCACATGTTTTAAAACATCATTCTGAGTCACATATTTTAGATAACATCTGTCCCCTTTCAAATATCTATTAGGTTTTAGGGCTGACAAAGTTGATTCTCTTAGGAATAGTGGACAGAATGATTCCAAAGATTCTCAGAACCCCTGTCACTCAAAGTTGAATCTTATTAGGCTTCATGACTGAAGACTTAGAACAAATCATTAGAGAGTCCATATTGAAGAATTAAATTTGAGTTAAGCCCATTATAGGGCTGGCTTTTATATATAATCCTTCCATGCTGATATCTGGGGAAATGACAGTTTCTTTCTGTCAAATGATAATTCTTCCCTGGTTTGAGGGTCTTATTCCTGTGGTGTCTGATAGAGATCTGAAGAGCATTTCCTGGGGCACCTTAGATGTTCTCAACATGCCTCATGCTTTAGGAGAGCTCAAAGTCAGGTATATTATTCCCTGTTGCTACATGTGCTACGTCTATTGAGTAATTTTTTTAAAATATCAATGAGAGTGCTTTTTTTATTTCTCAAATCTCTTTTTTTCCTCTCTTCCAAAGAAGATACTTATTACCCTATTTTTATTCCAATTTTATTTGAAGAATGCCAGGACATTAGTCTGACACTTTTTACTAAATGTGATTAAATATTCCAAAATAAACGCATTTTCATCATTCTTTTTGAAGGAGTATAAATCTTAGACAAGTTTAAAGTTTGAGCAAGGCGCCTTCCATACAACTCTGCCTTCTCCAGGGTCTGCGCCAGATTCTGGACATACAGGCAACGTGTGATCAAGCTGCAGCCTGCGTGCTGGGCAGGTCAGCCAACATCGTGTCAGCGTGACTTGCAGGATTAGATTTTGTTCTATTATCTGGTCCTCCTGCTCACCAGAAAAAAAGAATTTAAAGACAAGACATCGCGATCTTTTGGAACATGCGTCTACACACCAGTCTAGTTTTGCAGATCTTATTTTTGTCCTCTGCAATATATCCTTTTTTCTTGGCATTAAATTTTAATCTGTCTGATGATTAAAGTTGTGGTAAGTTGATACCTATTCTCATAAGTCGCCATTGAGTCAGTCCCAACTCATGGCAGCCCTGTGTATGTTACAGGAGATCTGTGCTCCATAGGGTTTTCGATGGCTGATTTTTAAGAATTGATCACTAGGCCTTTCTTCTAAGGCACATACGTCTGGGTGGACTTGAACCTCCAGCCGTTCAGTTAGCAGTTGAACGTGTTAACCATTTGCACCACCCAGGGACTCCTTTTCCATGTTAGATCTTCTTAGAAAAGGGGTGGGGGGACATTTTTTTTTCTCCTAGATGTCTCCCAAAGTGTAAATACTATAGGTAAAAGAATGCTTTAAAATTTGTCAAACTGGAGCACCCCTTCAGAAGTAACCGACACACCTATGAAACAGTTTCCAGTACTGCACTCACATGACAAGAGATCCCTCAGTTACTTTAATGTTTAGAAGCATTTTTTTTGTGGGAGGGGAACTCCCTTACCAAGCTCACCTCTCAAGAACTTTCCTTCAAAATGAAAACAGACAAGATGTAGTTAAAAAGCTGTTTTCCTTGTCAAACTTGCTGAATCAGTTTTAAAACACTTGGCGCTTGGACACAACTCTCAAATTCCGGAGGAAAAACAGCTGAGTTTGGTTTACTATGAAGGTTGCCCCACGTGAACAAGTGACTCTTTTTACCTTTTTTTTTTTCTTCCTTTGATTTTTTCCTTTTGCAAAACTACACAAAAGAGATTTTTTTTTTTTCTTGTTTTGATTGACAATATGGAAACTCCTTGAGGGCAGGAACTGTGCCGTTTCATTCATACGTTCGTTCATTGATTCATTAAACATTTATTGAGCACCTTTTGTGTGCCAGGCACAGTGCTAGTGCTGACTTTACAAGGCTGGAAAAAGACACAGCTCCTGCCCTCTTAGAGCTCATATTGTTTATATTTGAAATCACAGTTCCTGATATTGTGAGTGTGAAATGTTTAAGGGAGATGAAATTCTCTGGGCAGCTGGGTGTATGGAGTTAAGTGTGTCCTATCTTTAAAGAATCCGCAGATGGGAGAAATGGCAGCCTCTCTCAAAGAAAGTGTAAACACCACCAGACAGACAATTAAAACTTGCAATATATGTGAGGCAGAAAGTAGCCTTGTCTCCCACTAGTTATTTTTTTTCTTTCATTGACTTGGAATATTTTTTAATTGTAATAAATATGTTCTGTCATCTCTAAAGCTACAAATAACTATAATCGCAATAAGCCATTCCTGAGCTGAACACCTCTCTGTAGAAGACCTGGGCACCCTGACTAGACAAGTCCCTCATACCCACAAGAGAACCATGACAAGAAGTAGAGCAGAGGTCTGAGGGAGACAGCCTTTCCCTTCCCAGAGCTGTGGTGTTGCCGTGGAAAGCGATGTTCACACATCCCCACAGCAGCCCGTTTCTAACCCACCAGCTCAAGTCGGTGCGTCTCCTTCTGTCAGATTCCTGCAGTCCAGGCAGCAACCACCATGCTTGCAGGAGAAATGTCTCTTTAAACAGGACCCTTTTGTTGGATCCTTAAACTCATGGCTAAAATCATCACAGCCTTGCTCAGAAAAGAGCGATCAGCAATAAACCAAGCCAAGCAGCTAAAATCTAAAATGTGGATGTGATCATGTCGTGAGGGAGAACCCAAACGCACTCCTCAGAATCTTGTAAATGCCTGCAAGTTCTCTCCTCTTTAAGTTGAGCTGCTCAGCTTTACGAACTGTGAAATTTACACTTAGGCTTTTTGCCACACATACACAATTCAAGTTCATGAAATCTCAGTGAACTGCTCATTTGGCTAACTGGTGATATTTATTGTCTCATGTAGAATAAAACAGCCGTCTTTCAGGACATATGACAGTGGACTCTGACTGTTTTCAGACACATGCATCAACACCTGTCTGCTCACATTCCAGACCCATAGCACATCCATTCAGCTCCTCAGAGAACTTTGAGAGGTGGGCTTGGATGGATAGAGGGTCCTTCACCTTCCAAATGCTGTCTAAAAAAGTCACTACTCGGCATGCCCAACTAGTATGATTAACATTTTGGATAACTGGAAAACAAAATAGCTCTTCGAAGAAGATTTCAATTTCAGTCTACTGGAAACATTAAATCTGCAGCTGATGCACAAGGCTTTCAGAAACTTTCTGCCCATTACATCAATTCCCACTTATTTACCTAAAAATATAGAGGTACCAAGGCTGAGAGGGAGAGAGGAGTAAGATGCCCAGAGTATAAATGGTAGAAAGTAGGACTTTAATACTGCAGGGTTGTAATAGTGTAGGGTTTCTATGGCCACGTCTTTTTAAATCACATCACTTAGTCTTCAAAATTTGGTGTTTTAAAATTTGATTGTAAAAGTCAGAAATAAGGGATAAATGTGATTTGAGTTAAAATTATATACAAATATCTTCTGTAATTTTGCTGCTCTAACTTTTAGGCTACGAAATCTGTAATGAAGCTTAATCACATTACAAATATCCTTTGTTTACAATCTCATGATTTGTAGTAGGGCTCAGATAATTTCTTAGCTATAAACTGTTTCTCCCTCTTTCATAATCAGTTCCTTTTAAAATATTGTTTATGCTACTAGCTTGAAAAATGAACTCAATTAATTCAAAATCGCAGAATTTTCCTTAAGTGGAAATGGTATATTCTTTTCAAAGAATGTTGTAACCACCCTTACAGTTTCTTTGCCTGGAAAACTTCAGTTGTTAACTACTGGTTAACAGTTGTAGTAGTTTCCAGAGCGTTATAACGGGCCCAATTTGTACCTCAAGATAAACACAGTATGTTACGTCTAAAAAAATTCATTTAATGATTGATTTAAATGATTCTGAAATGTCTACAAATAAAGAGATTTTAAAAACTTCCTTGCCTTGCAGTTGTTTTTAGTGAGTCGGACCTAGTGTATAGTTTTGTAGAAACACACTGCCCCATCTGCCTTCAGTGTCTTTAAAAAATCCTTATCTCCTTTAAGTATTTAAAGTATTTTTAAAATACTTAAGATACATACTCCTGGAGGAGTATGGAATTTGTCTGGAAGAATACATCATATTGCAAGCCCATTCTGTATTCTTAAGAATTGGAGACTGGCTACTCTACACAGAAGAGGCTGGTAACCAATTTACCTGATGGGATTCAAACAGAATCCCATTTGGTGCCTGTGTAATCTGGAGTTAGAGGAAAAGACAAATACAGGTGAACTGTTGAGCTTTAAAAGAGTAAATATACATGTTCACCTGGGGAGAAGAAAAACCACACAAATTCATGTCTCCTTGGCTTACATGCAATTTAATTTACGTAATTACAGCTATCATAAACAGAGTGCCAACATTGGGGGCTGTCTTCATCATCTAGTGCTGCTGTAACAGAAATACCACAAGAGGATGGCTTTAACAAAGACATTTATTCTCTCATGGTCTAGGAGGCTAGAAGTCCAAGTTAGGGTGCCAGCTCCAGGGGAGGGCTTTCTGTTGGATCTGGGAGAAGGCTCTGGTCATCAATCTTCCTCGGTCAAGGAGCTTCTCAGCACAAGGACCCTGAGTTCAAAGGCTCTTGTTTCTTGATAATATGAGGACCTTCTGCCTCTCTGCTCCCTTCTCTCTTTTATATCTCAAAAGAGATTGATTTAATACACAACCTAATCTTGTAGATTGAGTCCTGCCTTATTAACATAACTGCCTCTAATCCTGTCTCATAACATCACAGAGGTAGGATTTACAACACATAGGAAAATCACATCAGATCCCAAAATGGTAGAGGATCACACAATACTGGGAATCATAGCCTAGCCAAGGTGACACATTTTGGGGGGACACAACCCATGACAAGGGCACAAGACAAAAATTGGGAGCATTCAGCATGCTGCAGCATCCACAGTAGATTTTACAGAGAAGGTGAAGAATTGGCAAGTGGACGTTGGTTGAGAGAGCTTTTACTGCACTTGAAATAGTATGAAATAGCTTCCCAACATATTATGCCCTAATTTCCCTCTTCTTTTACTAGATTGAAGGGATCCCCAAATCTTTGTTTCTTCCTTACACCTAAGCTTCCCACTACCCATCCCCTGTATTTTGCAAAGATAAAGACTGTGACTAAATCTGTATGTGGCCACTTTCCTGGGTTTCAGGGATGTGCACTAGGAGAGCCTATAGGATTAACACGAGTTAGCTAAATGTCCAAGGATCTACCCAGGGTCCTAGGATTATGTAGAAACACATTAGGACATGTGACTCCCCAAATTGAATATTGCAAAGTAAATCTGAGTTTAGAAATAAGCTGGCTTAGAATCAAATAAAGGAGCCCTGACGGCCCAATGCTTAAGCACTAGGCTGCCAGCTAAAAGTTTGGTAGTTTAAACCCACCCAGGCTCTGTGGGAGAAATACCTTGATAATCTGCTCCTGTAAAGATTACAGCCTAGAAAACCCTATGGGGCAATTCTCTGTCCCATGGGGTCTTTATAAGTCAAAAATCAACTTGACAGCACACAACAAACAATCAAATTTCCTTCAGTTCCTACATATCTGAGGTCAGAAAAAGCCAAATCATTGAAAACGGTAAGTACTGAAAAAATCTTTCTTGGCTGAAATGAATTTCCCTCCAAGATGTTGCCCTCCCACCTCAATCCCTCTTAGTTTAGCTAACTAATACACATCCTTTAGGATTTACCAAGTATCACCCCCAGGCCAACTGGGTTTCACTCCTATGCTCCTTCTATGCTAACATGTAAGAGTACATATCTGTGCCTATCTGTAAACTGAGCTCCTTGGTATCAGGGCTATATCTCCATGGTTGTTATCTTCAAAAGTAGATGCCACTTGAGGTTCTGTTGAATGACAGAATGAATGCAATCACAGCCCCGATGGCTACCAGTCTTTGTGACATCAAGATCAAGCTTTCGCTTCTGTAAGACACTGCAGCCACATCTAATGTCTAATGAATGACATCAATGAAACTTCTATTCATCATAAAATATCTGAGCAAACTTTTAAGAGAGCAAGATGTGAACTTTTAGAGATCCCAGGTTTATCACTTGCAAATTAATCATTTTTTACAGTTTAAATTAAGCCAATTATCTCAAATTTTTAATGGCTGTAAAATGAGCTAAAAAGATCAATGTGTTCCCATACATTGACTCAGATATTGTCCCCAAAAATCACAGGCAGTTGAAAAGTAAACTATTGTGAATGGATGACCTGAGCTAAGAGTGATCTCAGGACCAGAGGCAGTGATGAGTAGACAAGAAAGTGAGTTATCTTCTTGGAAATACAACTGGCCAGGAGACATTGTGCAAGAGATAGCTGTGAAAGGGTGGCCTCAGACCTCCCTGTCTAACTTCAGAAGGAGGAGAGAGAATAATCAGCATCAACCCAAGGCTGATTCCTATGAGGTGGAGGTCAGAAAGACCTCTACTCTCCAGCCTTTTCATCAATTCCGACACCAGCCATCCCTCCCACAGCACTCTCTACTTCTCTACCGGGTTCAGTAATTCGTTGCAATGGCCACACAGAACTCACAAACCACGTCACAATTATGGAATTTATCATGTTACAACTCGGGATCAGGATCTACTTGGAATTAACAGGAATGACTCAGGATACAATTCTTTAATCAAGATGGCTTCTTCTCAGCCTCTGCTTCCAGGCCCTGCTGCCATCTCATGCCGCTACCAATGCCAATGTAACAGCTCTCCAATGTTTCAGCTCTGGTGTTACAGCTCTCCATCTCCTTGGCCTAGGAGATTCTCAGCACAGGGACCCTAGGTCCAAAGGGCATGCTCTGCTCCTGGCACTTCTTCTTGGTGGTAGTGAGATCCCCTTCAATCTCTGGGATTGGGATGGCTAAACTGGCCAATCCCCTTGGTGGTAAACAGGCACCTTATCTGCATATCCCAGCCAATCATGGCAAGAGTTTTATGTACCGTGTTTGTATAGTCCCACCGAATCATTTCAAGGAAGTTACAAGACCATAGCTAGAAAAGCCATATAAAAGGGATTCATTGTATTGCAATAGCAAATGCCATCTGTGGGCAGATCCCTAAGATGTAGGGCCAGAAGGGACCTTAGAGATGATCTGGTCCAACCTCTTCACTTTGTAGGTGTTGTTGTTGTCAGGTGCTGTCGAGTCGGTTCCAACTCATAGCGACCCTATGCACAACAGAACAAAACACTGCCCGGTCCTGTGCCATCCTTACAATCGTTGTTATGCTTGAGACCATTGTTGCAGCCACTGTGTCAATCCACCTCCTTGAGGGTCTGCCTCTTTTCCGCTGACCCTGTACTTTGCCAAGCATGATGTCCTTCTCCAGGGACTGATTTCTCCTGACAACATGTCCAAAGTATGTAAGAGGCAGTCTCGCCATCCTTGCTTCTAAGGAGCATTCTGGTTGTGCTTCTTCTAAGACAGATTTGTTTGTTCTTTTGGCAGTCCATGGTATATTCAATATTCTTCGCCAACACCACAATTCAAAGGCGTCAATTCTTCTTCGGTCTTCTTTATTCATTGTCCAGCTTTCACATGCATATGGTGCGATTGAAAATACCATGGCTTGGGTCAGGCGCACCTTAGTCTTCAAGGTGACATGTTTGCTTTTTGACACTTTCAAGAGGTCCTTTGCAGCAGATTTACCCAATGCAATGCGTCTTTTGATTTCTTGACTGCTGCTTCCACAGCTGCTGATCGTGGATCCAAGTAAAATGAAATCCTTGACAACTTCAATCTTTTCTCCATTTATCATGATGTTGCTCATTGGTCCAGTTGTGAAGATTTTTGTTTTCTTTATGTTGAGGTACAATCCATACTGAAGGCTGTGGTCTTTGATCTTCACCAGTAAGTGCTTCAAGTCCTCTTTGCTTTCAGCAAGCAAGGTTGTGTCATCTGCATAAAGCAGGTTGTTAATGAGTCTTCCTCCAATCCTGATGCCCCGTTCTTCTTCATATAGTCCAGCTTCTCGGATTATTTGCTCAGCATACAGATTGAATAGGAATGGTGAAAAAAAACAACCCTGATGTACACCTTTCCTGACTTTAAACCAAAAAGTATCCCCTTGTTCTGTCTGATCAACTGCCTCTTGATCTATGTAAAGGTTCCTCATGAGCACAACTAAGTGTTCTGGAATTCCCATTCTTCGCAATGTTATCCATAATTTGTTGTGATCCACACAGTTTTTGATTTTGATTTTGATTTTGCCTTTGCAAAATCAATAAAGCACAGGTAAACATCCTTCTGGTATCCTCTGCTTTCAGCCAGGATCCATCTGACATCAGCAATGATATCCCTGGTTCCACGTCCTCTTCTGAAACCAGCCTGAATTTCTGGCAGTTCCCTGTCGATATACAGCTGCAGCTCTGTTTTGAATGATCTTCAGCAAAATTTTGCTTGTGTGTGATATTAATGATATTGTTCTATAATTTCCACATTCAGTTGGATCACCTTTCTTGGGAATAGGCATAAATACGGATCTCTTCCAGTCAGTTGGCCAGGAAGCTGTCTTCCACATTTCTTGGCATAGATGAGTGAGCACCTCCAGCGCTGCATCCATTTATTGAAACATCTCAATTCATATTCCATCAATTCCTGGAGCCTTGTTTTTCACCAGTGCCTTCAGAGCAGCTTGGACTTCTTCCTTCGGTACCATCGATTCCTGATCATATGCTATCTCTCGAAATGGTTGAACATCGACTAATTCTTTTTGGTATAATGACTCAGTGTATTCCTTGCAACTTCTTTTGATGCTTCCTGCGTCGTGTAGGTGTCACCGAGTGGAAGACCCAGGTTCTTGCTCAGCATGACTCATAAAAAAAATATTGACCAATAAATGAGAGACCAAGGTGAGAGAACAGGAAAGACACCTCTATTTTATTGTATAAGGAAAGGAGTCAGGCCGAGGTGCTGCTGCCAAGACTGCTCGCCAAGGGGGGCAGGCAGGTTAATTTTAAAGAGGTTTACAAGTAGGGAGTTCACACAAGTTACATCAGCAACATTCTTAATCAAACTACGCAGGCGCAATGGGGTTTACATATAACCTCGAAGCCAAAGCAAGATTCACACGCAAAGCTGGGGTGGGAGGGGAACCCGGTAAAGAAAACAGGGCTTTTCAGTATGACACTGGGGGGCAGGAAGCCAAGCAAAGAAAACATGATTTTTAATACAGCACTGTGTGGGCTCTGTCTCATAGGAATAAACTCATGGAGGGTAAATGACTCCCTCAGACCACATATGAGTGGAAATCAGAACTAAGGTTAAGATAAAAACTGCTGATTTCCATTGTGTATTCATTCCACTACGACACTGTCTCCCAATTTCCTTGACTTTTGACTTTTGACAATAAATTTTACTGTTTTTTTTAGTGCATGGAATGGCTACCCTGGGTCCTCTGACCACTCTTTTTCTAAGGCTGAAAAATAGGAGGCAATCCTCAACTGATGTGGAAATCAACAGAGGCTCTGAGCATGTCTCCTGTTTTTGGTCAAAGGGGCGATGACTCCATGGAGGTACTAAATCAGACCAGTGTAAGATGGGGAAATGTAAATGATTCATAAATAGCACAGACACCTTTTATCCCACTGAATCCATGGTAGCTGCTAGGAGGAGTTTACAAACTTGTGCACCTAGGTAGAGAAGCAGCTGTAGTACTGAACATAGCCACAGGGTGTCGGGCTTTTCCAACCAGTTAATGACTACCTGTTGCCATTGGAGTCGATTCTAACTCATAGTGGCCCTATGGGACCCAGTTGAACTGCCCCATAGGGTTTCCAAGGAGCAGCTGGTTAATGACTACTGGAGTCCCTGGGTGGTGCAAAAGATCAACCCACTTGGCTGCTTATCCAAAAGTTGGAGGTTTAAGTCTACCCAGAGGCACCTTGGGAGAAGAGTAGGGCAATCTACTTCCAAAAAATGTACCACTGAAAACCCTGTGGTACACAGTTCTATTCTGACACACATGAAGTCTCCATAAGTCAGAATCGACTCAAAGGAAATGGTTAATTTTACAGTGGGGACATTGAGGTTTCAGCAGTGGAATCCTTGCCTTGTATTCAGGAGACCCAATTTGATTCCCAGCCAAGGCACCTCGTGCACAGCCTGATGCTGAATAGGTTTCAGTGGAACTTCCAGACTAAAATAGACTAGGAAGAAAGGCCTAAAGGTCTACCTCTGAAATAAGCCAGTGAAAACTCTGTGGATCACAATATTCCGATCTACAACAAATCAGGATCCAGGGGATGGCACAGGATAGGGCAGCATTTCATCCAACTGTGCATGCTGTCCCTGTAAGTGTGGGGCCAGCTCAACGGTAGCTAACAACAACAATGACTACCCAAGGATTACTCTAGTCAACTCTTTGATGGAGTACAATGCCAAGTCAAAGGTTAGTACAGGGTAAAATTTTAAGTCCGGCCATATTGAAGGTCTCTTATGGCTGCTAACCAAAAGGTTGGAAGTTCAAATCCACCAGGCCCTCCTTGGAAACCCCATGGGGCAGTTCTACTCTGTCCTATAGGGTCGCTGTGAGTTGGAATCTACTCAACAGCAATGGATTTGGTTTTTTGTTGTTTTATCTTCTCACTAGTCACTTTTCCATTTTCCTCAGTTAGCCAAAGGCATTGAAATCCTGAGATTTCGGAAAACAAATAAACAAAAAGGAATTGTACTTCTTCATTTTTTTTTTTTTAATTGCTTTGGTTGGTTGTGGAACTAAAAAACCCTCAAACTGCAATAAAAGCTATCAGACAACATTACACTAAAGCTGACGTTAAAGTTGGGATTGAGAAAGCACATCTACAATCTCCCTTCTTCACCTTAAAAGTCAAACTATGAACCTACCTAATTGATCATGGAAGGATGTATAAAGAAAAGGCAAATCCCAAATGAGAAAAAGAGAATCATTGTCAAAATCTAATTTTTGCATAAATGTTTTACACTTCATTTTCTATGCTCTTTACTACCTTCAGTAGTGCAGTTTTTGACAGTGAAGGAAGACTTTTCAATTCAGGTGATTGATTCTTATAAAATTCAGTAAACTACCAAGAATTTCAGTTTTCATGGTGTAGGCTGCCATCTTGAAACAGTACCAAGGCCAAATAAAGTTTTCACGTAAGCATGCTTATCTGTTTTTATCACACTGCAGTCATTCATCAGTAAGGATCGTGGAGAAATGTGATTGTCTTGAGAGCGGCCCACAACTGTGGATGTGAGTAGAAACGGACTGAAAGAAGGCAAACCTAGGTGCTGAGAACCAAGTAGGAGACCATAGGTAATTCACGTAAGGGGTGAGGAGGCCAAGCTGTACCAACAGGGACATAGAGAAATAGATCAGTTAGAACAGTGTTTAGGAAGTAAAACTGAAAGGACTTGGTAACTGTCTTAGCTTCCTAGTGCTGCTGTAACAGAAATAGCACAAGTGGGTGGCTTTAATGAGCAGAAGTTTGTTTTCTCAGAGTTTAGAAGGCTAGAAGTCCAAAATCAGAGCACCAGGTCTAGGGAGAGGCTCTTTCTGTCCACTCTGGGGGAAAATCCTTGTCTCAGCTTCCCTAGCATTCTTCTTGGTGTTCCTTGGAGATCTCCACCTGGCGTCTATCCTTCACCCATTTGTGCTTAATTGCTTCTATGCCTGATCTTCTTTAACATCTAAAAAGTGATTGGCTTAAAACAGATCTTATGCTAATATGCTCCATTAACATTGCAAAGAAACTCTATTCTCAAATGGGTTTACATCCACAAGTACAGGGCTAGGATTTACAGCACTTATTTGAGGGGGACACTATTCAATCCATAACACTGGTCAAACGTGACAGCTAGAATTTATCTTTGAAAGCATGTGCCTGAAGCCTCCCAGAGCCCCACACACCTATGAGTCTTTCAAACTTTTGCCACTCCCCTCCTAATACAATATGAGAAGAGGGGAGCAAAAGACTAGTATGATGGTAGTATCCCAGGGGTTGCTAGATATAAGAGACAATAAAATATGAATTTTATGACAAATTTACAGTGCTTAAGCCAGAACCCCTGCTTGGAAGATTGAAAGACAGTCTGCTCAGTCATGAAGAATCCCTCAATCGACAGGCTCGGTGGGGTATCCCTTCATAGCATTTTCCCTCTGTCACCAGCCATATCAGGCTTTGTAATGTTTAAACACAGAAAGCATGGGGTTTCCCCAAAGTCGGAAAGCTACAGTGACTGACCCCCCAGGAGTTTTGGGGGCTGCACTTCAGCTGGCTGGTAGCTGAATAGCAGAAGATTACGCTCAGAGCAGTGGCAGTGACAGTAGTAAAACAGGATGTCTCAGCTTACTAGGAATGAGGGCCAATGGGACTGAAGATGGATTCCAGGTCGTCCACTTGGGCAAACGGATAACAAAGAAACAGAGAAGCAGGGTGTGAATAAGACAATGATTCAGTTTTGGCTATTGTTGCATTTTAGGCAGACTTCTTTTTTTTTTATCTGTTAGGATTTTGCTTGGCTGTACAGAACTAAAACTCAACTACAGTGGCTTAGTCAAGTAGGGGTTTGTTTTTCTCAAGTTACAAAAAGCCCAAAGAAGGCAATTTAGGATTTGTGTGGTTGCTTCCGGAGGCCAGGATCCTTCAGGTCTCCTGCTCCACTGCCCTTGCCAGTAGCTTTCCTCCTTGGGATCATAACATATATCCTGTGCCTGCAAACATTTTTCCCGACTTCCAAGCAGAAAGATCGGTTAGAAGCGTGAAGAGCAAAAGACACATGCCAACTGAGTCTGTTCCTTTTTAATCAGGAAAAGTACTTCTCAGAAGCTCCACCCCATAAGTGTCCACTTGGCCAAAAGTAGGTCACATGACCACCCCAGCTACAAGAGCTGCACAGATGAGTATATCTAACTTTGAACAAACCAGGGCTCTATGAACAAGGAAAAAAAGGATATCAGACTTTGGTTCGGTAACCAGCATCGTCTGCCATGGCCATGCAGTAAATATGCTTTGTTTCAACATTAAATGTAGAAATATGGGCCATCTTGGTTGTCTTGGTTATCTAGTGCTGCTGTAACAGAAACACCACAAGTGGATGGCTTTAACAAACAGAAATCCATTCTGTCACAGTTTAGGGGGCTAGAAGTCGGAATTCAGGGCACTAGCTCCATGGGAAGGCTTTCTCTCCCTGTCAGCTCTGGGGGAAAGTCCTTGTCATCAATCTTCCCCTGGTCTAGGAGCTTCTCAGCTCAGGGATCCCAAGCCTAAAGGACGTGCTCCACCTCTGGCACTTCTTTCTTGGTGGCATGAGGTCCCGCTCTTCTCTGCTCCCTTCTCTCTTCTATGTCTCAAAAGAGATTTATTTAAAATACAACCTAATCCTGTAGATTGAGTCCTGACTCATTAACATAACTGCCTTTAATCCTGACTCATTAACATCATAGAGGTTAGGATTTACAACAGATCACAAATTGAAGGACAACTATCCAATACTGGGAATCATGGCCTAGCCGTATTGACACACATTTTGGGGGGACACAATTAAACCTATAACATTGGTGAAGATATCTCCCCGCCCCTACCGCAGTTATTTTTTATATAAATTAAAAGTTGAGGACAGAACTCAGCTCTAGAACAAGTTAGGCCTTCATCTCTCCTAGATTATATCCTTATTCTTGCCTGTATTTTCAGTTGTCTCACACCCACAGGAAAAAAAAGTGGAATGTTATATGTTGTATTGCACCTCTTGAATATGCATAATGCACATTAGTATATCACAAAAAAAAACCAAGCCCACTGCCGTTGAGTCGATTCTGACTCATAGCGACCCTACAGGACAGGGTAGAACTGCACCATAGAGTTTCCAAGGAGCGCCTGGTGGATTCGAACTGCCAACCTCTTGGTTAGCAGCCGTAGCACTTAACCACTATGCCACCAGGGTTTCCAGTATATCACAGGCTCTAAAAAATTCTGAATAAATTTTTTTTTTACTATATTTAATCGAACTTGGTAAATTCTCCAGACCATGCTTTAGAAAATGCTGGTCTAGAGCAATACCTTGAGATCATCCAATTTTTAACCCTGGTGGCATAGAGGTTAAGAGCTACGGCTGCTAACCAAAAGGTCAGCAGTTCGAATCCACCAGGTGCTCCCTGGAAACTCTATGGGGCAATTCTACTCCGTCCTATATGGTCTTTATGAGTCAGAGTCTTGATGGCAACGAGTTTGGTTTGGTTTTTTACAGTGCAATAAAAATTAGGGTGTTGTACCATAGTCTTGGAGGACATCTAGGTCAATATGCATAACATAGTTCTTAAAGAAAATGTTCTACATCCTACTTTGGTGAGTAGCATTTGGGGCCTTAAAAGCTTGCAAGCGGCCATCTAAGATACATTTACTGGTCCCATCCTATCCAGAGCAAAGGAGGATGAAAAAAACCAAAGACACAAGGAAAATATTAGTCCAAAGGACTAATGGACCATATGAGCCACAGCCTCCACCAGCCTGAGCCCAGAAAAATTACTTGGTGCCCATCTACCACCACCGACCACTCTGACAAGGATCATAATAGAGGGTCCAGGGCAGAATGGGAGAAAAATGTAGAACAAAATTCAAATTGAAACACACACACACAAACAGACTTACTGGTCTGACAGAGACTGGAGGAATCCCCGGACACCTTGCTAATTCAGAACTGAAGCCACTCTGGAAGTCCACATTTCGGCCAAGTACACATTATAAAACAAAAAATAACAAACGTGAGGAATGTGTTTCTTAGTTCAACCAAGTATGCTAGACCAAATGGGCAACACCTGCCCAAAAGCAAAGATGAGAAGGCAGGAAGGGACAGGAAAACTGGGCTAATGGGCACAGGGAACCCAGGGTGGAAAGGAGGAGAGTGCTGACACATTGCGGGGATTGCAACCAGTGTCACACAAATAATTTGTGTATACATTTTTCAATGAGAAATTAATTTGTGCTGTAGATTTTCACCTAAAGTACAATAAAATAAAAAAGAATTAAAGTGCTGGCAGGGGCAGAAGAAATATAATGTCTCCACCCCATATAATGGTAAATGCAGGACTGGTTTCCTGGGTTACAACCTGCACAGTCACACTTAGAGGGGCCCCCACACTTGGACTAATGCTCTGTCTTCACCATCTTGAAATTCTTAATGATTTTTTAACAATGGGCTAATTTTACAGTGGGCCCACAAATTGGGTAGCTGGTTCTGGGTAAACAGGATAAAGATTGGATATGTATGATATATATTTTTTTGCTTTTTCGTATTTCAGAAGTAGTTGCCTGGTAATTGAATAAGTTTGTCCTTAGTGTCGTACAGAACTCAAACTCACATAAAAAGATTATGTTCTGACTGAGACTAGAGGAACCCCAGACGACATGGCCCCCGGACTCTCTGTTAACCCAAAACTAAAACCATTCCTGAAGCCCACTCTTCAGACAAAGATTAGACTGGACTATAAGACATAAAATAATACTCGTGAAGAGTGTGTTTCTTGGTTCAAGTAGATACACGAGACTAAATGGGCAGCTGCTGTCCAGTGGTGGGATGAGAAAGCAGAAAGGAACAGCAGCTTGTTGAATGAACATGGGAAACACAAGGGGGAAAGGAGGAGTGTGCTGTCACATTATAGGGATAGCAACTAGGGTCATATAACAATATGTGTATAAATTTTTATATGAGAAATTAACTTGAGCTGTAAACTTTCACCTTAAAGCACTGTAAAATGAGTTTGTCCTTCTCACTGAAATATATAAACGTATATGAAAATGCTGGAACATAGAACTATTCTCTCATTTCAACACCCCTTCCTCACTCCTTTTTTGGGGGGGATGTCAAGTTGTATCGAACGTAGTGAAAGAAGTAATTAGCCATACTTTATCATCACAACTGGCTATGAAGGGGAATTTAAAGTAACCTTTTTTTTTTTTTTAACAGTAAAACAATTAAAGCCATTAGGCTTTGAGTACCTTGGAGATTAGAATAGTGTTTCATTAATTCATGTATGTTCAACCCAGTTCTATAGAGCTGCTGTGAGTCAGAATCGACTCGACAGCAATGGGTTTATGTTCAACATATAGTACAGTGCATGGCCTATAGTAACTGCTAAGTAATTACTGGTTGATGAGTGAATGAAGTTGACAAAACTCATTCACAGATGAAAGATGAGAGAGCCTCTCCAAACAGATGAGAGAACCTCTCCAAACAGCCAAAGCCACAACTCAGTCACCAGCTGTAGATTTTGCTAAAGCTCAAGATCTTTTTTTCAAGTGTCAGTCAATCCTTTTGTCAAGTTTATTTGGGGTTCTGGAATTTAAATATATGTCAATGAGTCAGAGCTAGTCACAGACCACAAAAAACACTTCCCTCGCCTCCTTCACCCTGACCCACACAAACAAGCAGCTACCAGGTATCTAATTGGTCCTCTGCATTGAATAACAAAAAACAACAACAACCCATTTGCCATGGAGTCATTCCAACTCATAGCGACTCTATAGGACAGGATACAACTGCCCCATAGAGTTTTCAAGGAGCGCCTGGCGAATTTGAAGTGTCAACCTTTTGGTTAGCAGCCGTAGCACTTAACTACTACACCACCAGTGTTTCCAATGGAATACCTAAATGTAGGGACAAAACGTTCATAATTGAAACTAGGCTAGGGAGCCTCTGGGAGTGCAAAAGAATGATATGGTGGTATAAAAAGACTTACCCAAAGACTAACCAAGAAAACAAAAATAAAGATGTTGATTTCTTTAGCCTTAAAGCTCTAGGCAAATATCATCCAGAGGTTTTAATTCCTCTTTCACTGTTCTTCCATTTCCACTGTAGGATTAATTTATACAGATGACTCTTATCACCACACCTGTATGAATGGAATGTAACAAGTCATTACAGCAAAAAACAAAATGGTTTGCAGCGAAAGATTAGACAGGCCTATAAAACAAATAATAGTACATCTAGCTCAACCATGTATATGAGACTATATGGGCACACGAGACTATATGGGCACACGAGCCCAGAGACCAAGTCGAAAATGCAGGAGGGGACAGACAAGCTGGACGAATGGAAATGGGGATCCCAAAGTTGAGAAACAGTGTTGTGGGGTTGGCAACGAATGTCACAAAACAATGTGTATTAATCGTTCAACGAGAAACTAATTTGTTCTGTAAACCTTCATCTAAAGCACAATAAAAAATTTTTTTTAATGTAGGAAATGGTGCATTCCACAAAGGATCATTTATGAGTCAGTATACCTCTCAGTCTAGGATAATTTATGTCTAACTTTCTTTAACTTTGAAAAGCTTAAACAGAAGCATGGGAGCAATACAGTATTGGAGGGATAAAATTGCCTTTGGGAAGAACGAGCCAGGCTTTCCTTTCTTTGAAAGGGGAAAGTTGTGCCCAAAGGAAAAACAAAAAAAGCAAGTACGCTTACATATTAAAAAAAAGAGAGTAGTGGAGTCTTTGTTATTATTTGTCATGTAAAATGGTAAGATAATGAACCAACAAAGATTAACCTTTTCAGTGAAAGGACAGACTTGGCATTTAGACTCCTTTATTAAGGTCAGGAACTGGGTCTTATTCATCCTTATATCTCTCTCACAGCAACCAAGACAATGATTTATCCATAGTAGGTGCTCAGTAATATCTTTTGGTTATTTGCTGAGTAAGTGGGTGATGAATTTGGGTCTAAGCTTCTTGTTTTGTTGCTGGATTGCGAGTTCCTATGTCTAATTTCCACCACCAGTCTGTTGTACTGTGGTACCTTGTGTGTTGCTATGATGTTGATATGTGCCACCGGTATTTCAAATACCAGCAGAGCTACCCTTGGGGCACAGGTTTCAGCAGAGCTTTCAAACTAACACAGACTAGGAAAAAAGTCCCGGTTATCTACTTCTGAAAATCAGCAAATGAAAAACCCATATGAATCACAACAGAATATTGTCCAATATGGTGCTGGAACATGAGCCCCTCAGGGGCTCAGTGGCCACAACAATGAACTCAAACATGCCAATGGTCATGAAGATGGTGCCAGACTGGGCATCACTTCATTCTGTTGTACAAGGGGTCGCCATGAATCTGAGCCTACACGAGGGCAACTAACGACGTGTCTTATTTATCTTAGTACCAGCCCCCAATGGCAACCCTGGTGGTGTAATGGTTAAGTGTTAAGGCTGCTAACAAAAAGGTCGGCAGTTCGAATCCACCAGGCCCTACTTGGAAACTCTATGGGGCAGTTCTACTCTGTCCTATAGGGTCACTATGGGTTGGAATTGACTAGACGGCGATGGGTTTGGTTTTTTGGTTGTTTAGCCCCCAGAACTCCCCCAGCCGCCCCTCAGCATTGTTCTGCCCAGGCTACATTCAATAAATATATGTGCCATTGCACGGGTGAATTTAAACAAATTGAATATTTAAATTCTGCTTTTGAAAACAAACTCTTCTTTAAGTGGTATTCTAAAAAAAAAAATCATTCGCCAAAAGCATTAAATGTTTTAAAATACCTGTACTTCTTTTTTCCTAAGAGCTCAGCTGCTAACTAAAATGTTGGCAGTTTGAATCTACCAGCCGATCTTTGGAAACCCAGTTGGGGCAGTTCTACTCTGTCCTATTGGGTCAGTATGAGTTGGAAACGGCTCAACGGTAACAGGTTTGGTTTTTTGGTTTGTAGTTACTATTTAAGAAATTGTTTTTGTACTTAAAGTTCATGCCTACATTTGGTTTTCTTTCCAATGAAATAATCTATCAAAACTTTTAAAAAATACAGGGCACACAGGTTTCCTGATTTCTGTTGTTGTTTTAGTAGTGTTTCCCTGCTCTCATTCAAATTTGCCAAAAAGTTTTCAATGTAATAAATACATAGTTCTTTCTACATTATTATGTGGTTTGCTTTTTACGGTTTGAAGCATTTTCCTGTGCTAGGAATTCCTTCTCCGCTCATGTGAAGAACCAGATGCCTTGTGCCAAGTTTGCCTCAAAGCAGAGAGAAAACCAATAGTCATTCGAAGTGTCTTTAATTCTCACAGCCCATGTTGTAGAATTTCTCTTTCAAAAGTTTATAAGAGAGCACAAGTCTCAAAAAACAAAAGAAAGAAAACACACAGTATAGTGTTCTATCTGAGATTTAGAGAAGGCAGGCAAAGGTTAACAAAAATAGAAAAAAAGAAATTTAACTCATTCCATTTTATTGAAAGCAGTTTCCAAGTAGCTCATCTGTTATGAAGATAACTTCATCCAAGCATTTATTTAATAGTTAATTAGTGGCATCTCTTAAAAGATTTCTGCAGACTAGAAAACACAAGGCCATAATCCTATCTCATAATATCAAGCTGATGAGCAAAGACATAGCACCTACATTTTCAGCTGATGATATGGCAAAGATCATGAAATTCTGCAAAACTCAATCTAAAGTGAGTTATAAATTGCACAAATACCAGCTAATGGATAATGAGATCCTATTCTAATGTTGATAATGTGCAGTGTAAGTGTTTCCTGTTTCTTAAATAGGATATCTTTGACCATTTAAACAAGTCTTTAGCACCAAGCATCCACAGGCATGAGTATATTAAAAAAGTCATTTTGTGTATGCCGCTTGGAGGTAATGAGAAAGTGCTTCTCGATGGAACACGCATAAGAGGAGACATCAATGTCTTATTAATAGGTAAGAGCACACTGAGTTAATAGTGCATTGATAACTTATTTTTATTGTCCCTTCTTCACCACGCTTGTGTGACTCAGTGATATAATATTATTAGCAAGAAAACAAAAAGCCAAACTAGCACAATTACTGTGTCATCATTTTCCTGGATAAAAATGTGCTTGCCTTTTATTGGAAACATTTTTTATCCTTGAGACTATCATTTGACCTTTTTTCACAAATATCTGTGCCCAATACATCAATCCCACACCCCAAAACTCCCCGCTTATCTCCTTTCTCCCACCCTTTTATCTGGCACCAAGTCCTAACATTGACCTATACAAAACCCTACGATCAAGCACCCTAAAAAAATCTGAATCTTTTTATTGTCTAAATTGCCCTCTAACCTCGGCTATTTCCCGTCTTTCATTTTACCAACTGAAGGCTCAAAGGCCAAGTGGAGTTTGAGTAGACTTTGGGATGCCTTCATTGAGAACTTGAATGCAGCAAATCTTTATAGACCACTCACTCTCTCTCTAAATGCCAGGCATTCGGGGGGAGGATGCAAAAATATATATAATACAGTATCTATTCTCAAAGAACAGTTTAGTTGTGGAGATGACATAAATATATTTATTGACCATACATTTATTAAATACTCCATACCAAACAGTTAACATGCTCGGTGCTGCTAACCCAAAGGCTGGAGATTTGAGTCCACCCACAGTTGCCTCGTAAGAAAGAACTTGGTGATCTGATTCCAAAATTCACCCCTTGCAAACGCTATGGAGCACAGTTCTAATCCAACATGCTTGAGGTCACCGTGAATCAGAGTCAACTAGATAGCAACTGGTGTTTGTTTCTCTGCCAAGCACTGCTAGCTACCAACAGAACAAAAATAGAAGACACAAAGTTGGTCCTCAAGGGGTTAACAGTAGAGAGCAAGGGCATTCGCATGCAAAGAAATGAGTGCATCAGTGTGCAACAGGCTCTATGATAAAAGTGTAAGCAGAATGTTGAGAGGGCACCAACAGAAAGTTCCAGAAAGGACAGAGACATTCAGAGCAGGAAGATATCACATGGGTGGAATGGTGAAGTTTCCAAGAGTAGGATTTTAGCTTTCAATACTTCACTTGAATAATCATTTCAAGAACTCATTGGAAAATGTTCCTAAACAATACGTGCTTCTAAGGTATTCCTGAGTATCTTCCAAGTTTAGTGCGGCAACTTATTTGGATTTTCATTTAAATGACACCATCAAGAAGCTTAACTGGACTTCCCAAAGTAGAGCAGTCACCCAATCACTCTCTTTCATATAGCCTTGTTTGCAATCTTCTGCCTAACAATTATCAATATCTGATATTTTTCTTACATTTTGTTTATTTCCCATAAGCTCAAGAATGTGGGGCGCTTTGTTCATTGCTGTATCCCTAGGGCTAGAAAAGTGCCTGACACATTGGATGTGTTCAATGATATTTTTGAATGGATGGATGGTAAATTCACAGGATTTTCTCAAATCTGCCTTCCAGCCAGACCACTTTCCCTTCCTTGAATCTGCATATTCCACAACTTTCCTCCATCCTCATCAGTCCTGAATCAATGTCCAATATTGTTTCTCAGGGAAATAAATTTTGCAGTCAAGAAGGCTTATCACACCCTTCCTAATATCCTCTCGACACACCAGAAAGTGGCCCATGGTCAGAGCCAAGGCCTATGACAATTTTGAGACTGTACAATGTCAAATTATAACAATTAAATTTTGAAGAATAAATAATATAAACTATGTAAGAAAATGAATTCTTGTAAATGTCTTTGTGCCATAAGTTTATGGACACTTAATTTGAATTTCAGGAGGATTTAAAATTTGGGGTAATGCATTTTGCTCATTTTCTTGAATTCTCTGTCAAACAAAATGACTGCCATTCTGAGAAGAGGGAAAATGGCACAATTATATTTAATAGACAAGTGAAAAAATGTCTCCTAAGTATTATTTAGGTCTAACTAGTTAATGGAGTTCTTGAGCGGTGCAAATGGTTAACGTGCCCTGCTGCTAATCAAAACGAAGGAGGCTCAAGTCCACCCAGAAGCACCTCAGAAGAAAAGCCTGGTGATCTACTTCTGAAAAATTAGCTATTGAAACTCCTGTGAATAGGAGGAGACAATGGAATATGTGGCTAACGGCCTCACTTGTCATGACACCAGAACTCGACGGTGCCTGACTACTATTACTGAATATTTTGATCAAAGATTCTAAAGAAGAATCCTGCTCAAAAGGGGGTGAAAAGCAGACCAGAATTTCAAATTCTCATGGAATCCAGGTTTTCTGGAGCTATGGAGGCTGGATGAATTTCTGAAAGTATTGTCCTGAGATAACCTTTAAACCTTAAAACAAAAATATCCTCCGAATTCTTCTTAAAACCAACCAACCATTTAGCTTAAGTAGTAAAAAAATATCTGCTTTGAGGATCGTGCTCTTTTAAGATCTATATATATGGGATCAAATTGACAAAAGCAACTCAAAAGATTAGATAGGAAACTTAAGGGGCTGTGAGTTTATGTTAATAGAGGAGGAACAACTCAGAGAAGAAGGGTGAGAATTGTTATACAACTAAAAGAATGTAATCAATGTCACTGAATTGTACATGCAGAAACAACTGAATTGGTATATGTTCTGCTGTGTATATTCTCAACAATAAAAATAAAATAAAATATTTAAAAAAAAAAGGAAACCCTGTGGAGCACAGTTTTACTGTGACACCCATGGGGTTGCTATGAGTCAGATTTGACTCAATGGCTACTAGTTTGTTTTGTTTTTAAATAGCTGATATAATAATAATCCAAAAGAGATATGTCTGTGCTTGAAAGTTTCTTTCTCAAAAATAATTCCTTGAAATGTATTATTATGTTTTACCATGCCTTTTATTGTGGTTATCTACTCAGTTCAGTTCTGCATATATTTACTGCATACTCCCAGGCATTTGGGGGTGAGTGGAGGTGGGCTCAGAATGTAAAGATGAATAAGAACCTCCAGAAGCCTCAAGTCTAGTATCCTACCATGTGATCTAGGATATTCTTCTATAAATGTCCCATATTTAAAAGGAGCATGCTTCTCTTCACTCTGTGTTTTGAATAACCAAATGGAAAAAAGGTCAGAGCAAGCTGCACTCTGTCATTGAAAAACCACACATCCGCAGCGCCGGTTCACCCAGCCCCGAAAACTGTTGTGGTTCTAGTTTCCCTGCTTGCCTTCTCGTCAGGAAAATTAGCAGAGTGTCTGTTGCATTGAGCTGCTCTATGAGATGACATCCACAGAAGGCTGAAAAATAAAATAAAATAAAGGGCTGCAGATTGTTCAAATTAGCCTACATTAAAAGCTAGAGGAACAGCCAGCCATTTAGCTGTCAAATTAGTCTGCAGATTCGAGGGGACAGATGACAGAACGAAGAGTGTTAATAAACCCGGAAAAGGTGCAAAGTGAGCCACAGAGAAGCAAGTGAGTGCCAAGCAGATGGACAACTAGATTGAACAGAAGGAGAAAAGTGAAAATTTTAGATTGAGTTGTTTAAAAAGAAACAACTCACATTGCTACAGATGCACTCCTTTTTCAAAGATTTGTAAGTCCTTCTCTTTGTTTCCTGTCCGAAAAGGAGGGACAGGGGCTGCTGGTGAAATAACATAGATAAGAACCACCAGGGAAACCAAAGAACCGAAAGCAGGAACACCAGTGTTCGTCGCAGCACTTTTCACGGTAGCCAGAAGGTAGAAACAAACTAAGTGTTCATCAAGAGATGAACGGACAAATTGTGAAATGTACACACAATGAAACGCTACTCTGACATATAGAGAAAACATTATGCTGAGTGAACCAAGTCAGTTACCAAAGGACAAGTATTATATGTCTCACCTACATAAAACATCTAGACTAGACAAAGGTATAGAGACCAAAGTTCAGCAGTGGTCACTAGGGGTAGGGGGAGGGGGAAAGAAGGAGTCATTGAGGCACCGAGGTCCTGTTAAGGGTGATGAAAAAATTTCAAAACAGATAGTGAGGAACATAATGAATGTCACTGAATTGTACGTGGAAAAAATATTAAAATGACAAATGTTTTGCTATATACAGTCATGTGCCACATAACATCTGTTCCGACAGAGTCCAACAGTATATATGTCCGTGGTCCCATTAAGTGATAATAGAGTTCAAAAATTGCGATCGGCTAATGAGACACAGCGAACGCAATGGCTTCCGGCACACAACACCTGTATCTCACGTCTCTTGCATACAAGCAATTGTGCTAAAAAAAAAAAAAATTTTTTTTTTTTTTTTTTTTTGCTGCTAGGCCTGAAATGGTATAATACATATATAACCTATAATACATACGTCCTGATTGTCATAATAAACACCTACGTTATTGGTTTATGTATGTACTGTACTTTCTATTGTTATTTTAATGTGAACTTTCCCTACTTACAAATAAAAAGTTTACCGTATAAAAACAGTGGATGCTTCAGCTCATAGACAGCATCCAATCTTGAGTTTCGCGCGTCTCCTGAACGTTGTAGCGTTATCTGTTTAATTTTCTTTCGAAGATGTTATCGTGAAGTGCATCATAGCTCCCAAGTGCAGAAAAACCAGTGCCAGTGATAGCAGCTGGAAATCCTTTGGGGCAGTTTTACTCTGCAAGTCAAAATCAACTGGACTGCAACGAGGTTTTTTGTTTGTATGTTTGTTTTATTTAGGAATAGCAACAGCAAGAGGCAAAGAAGAAGTATCTATTTGGATGTGAAACAAACAGTGATTAAATAACACAAAGGTGGAAAATCAGTGAATGCTATTGCTCGCGATTTAGGCATGTCACACTCGACAATCACTACAATACTCAAAAAGGAAAACAAAAAATTCTCCAAGCTGTTAAAGCATCAGCTCCACAGAAAGCTACAAGACTAACAAAAATGTGACAGAGACCTATACCAGAAATGGAGAAATTGCTAATGACGTGGATTGAGAACCAAACACAAAAGTGAATCCCTCTCAGCACATTGATGATCACTGCTAAGGTATGAAGCTTGTTCAAGATGTGTAAAGAAAAAGTAGGGCCAGACTACGATATTGAGTTCAGTGCTAGACCTGGTATCTGCACAATGTCCAAATCACGTAACGTCCTATTTCACAGAATGTATTGTGAATGTTAAGCAATGTATGACTGTGTACACTTACCACAATAAAAAAAAAAAACAGATAAACACCAAGGTAAGAGCGCTGGACATTTTCCACAAATCTCAGAAAGCACTGTGCCACTTCATATGTTAAATTACATACATAGGCATGTTATAAGACTCTAAACCCACATAGCCTATTGAGATACAAAAGAACTATTTATTGGGGTGCCATTTGAAAATGAATTACATAGGTGGTGAACCCCTGCAATTTTGAGAACCAAAACTTTTCTATTTGAAACTGTTGAATGAGATAAAATGGATTGTACAATTGCATCCAACAGCTGACACTGAAGCTAGTTTCTTGATGATGATGCTACAACGACCCCCTCAGGGGTTGGAATGTGAGTTGGGATCATTTAGGCAGCCCCCACCTGGGGAGTCTCACACAATGGAGCAAGCCTAGAGGGCCAGTGGGATTGGCCAACCAGGAGACTATGCTGGCCCCTGAGGAGCCTGCTGCGAGAGCACAACCTCCAGGAATAAGTGACCAAACCCACAACCGGAGCAAAAAACAGTACCCAGTCTCTTAAGCAAGGAGAAATTTTATGTTCTGCACGTCATTAATGAGTCTGATTTCCGTCCCTTTGAACAGCTCCCACAGATTCATATCTAAGACCTTGGGAAACAGTAACATGCAAAGGAAAAACCAAAAAGAAATACCCTTGTATAAGAACCCTGTACAACACTGGTAATTGTACTTTGGAGAAAGGCTTCTTTTCAATTTCCCACAAAATCTAGCATACTTTCAGAGAACATGGGGACAGTTCTAGCACATCTGCAGCACCCATGAGTGAGAGAGAAACAGCCCGTTGTCATTGACACTGGGCGACTGCAGCAGTAGCAACCCCCCACTAAAGGCGACCCATGGTAGAAGTGTCCCTGGCTTGGAACAGCATCACAGCTTAGCCACAATGGCACCACCACACCACCAGTCTGTGCACACTATCAGCAGTGGCAATGACAGACGCAGTCATGGGGCTTAGAGACTCTCATTCAATAAAGGCTAACTGCATACAGTGTGCCAGACTGTGGGTGACACTCTGATGATACAGTGACAAATGAGATATACTTGTCCTCTGCCCTTATGGCACTTGTATTCTGGAAAGGACTTGGCAGGAGAAACACTGGAGGGAGCTGGAGCAGGAAGCGGGCCTGTTAACCTGCCGCTGTCTAGTCGATTTTGACTCATAGCGACCCTAGAGGACAGAGTAGAACTGCCCCATTGAGTTTCCAAGAAGCGCCTGGTGGATTCAGTCAACTTTTTGGTTAGCAGCCATAGCGCTTAACCACCACGCCATCAGAGTTTCCAGGAACGGAGCAGGGGTTGGGAATGGCAGAAGCCACATGTAGCTGAGAAGACATGCTTTTGATCCCATGTGAGAAAACTCTAGAAATCTGCAAAAAACTATTTGGAAAGGTTTTGCTAGTGTTGGGAGAACTCAGAATAGCAGATGAAGATAAAAAAAGAAAAACCAGAAAAATAGTATCTATTACTCTTAACGAGGCCTTCATTTTACTCCCAGGCTAGGAAAACATATGTTTCATATGCTATTCTGTTTTCTTCCAATTTTTTACATATTAAAAAAAAAAAGTAGCCCTCTGAACAGTTTCAAATGCACTGATGTATACAGAGTAAACAGAAATCTAAATTAATTTTCTTTATACTGATATCCAATTACCCCAATAATCTTTATTCAGCATGATTTGGTAAGGTTTTGTAGTAAGTTTTATTGTATTATAGTCAGGGAAGCAAGAATTCCCAAATCCAACTCTGTCAACCATATCCATCCAAGCCTTCCCCTCTGCCTGAGATTCCCAAGGAATTTGCGAGAAGAAATAGAAAACAAGAAAGTACCACTTTGATAGAACTGAGTTAGTGTCCAGTACTTCCAGTGCAGCGCTATGATAAAGCTGGGTTGGAGCATGCAACTTGGGCCTCCCAACCAAAGGTGCACCCAGGTCCTGAGCTAATACCGCTAGCCACTGCGAGATACAGAAACCCAATGATCTGCACCTATAGATATACATGTGGAGAAGAGAGAGACCTGACAGGCCCTGAGTCCATTTATCCACCCAGATGCATGCAAGAGGCGCACCAATAGACTCCAGACCTGGAGGCAGAGAGGCAAGCAAAGGCAAGACCACTGCTTCCCCTAGGTAGAACCCCTTTTCTCAGTTGTCATGTTGCCTCTGTTTGTCTTACATTAGGTTTGTATATACGAACAGTGGAATAAAATGTCTTGGTCAATTTATATTTTTTTAACCAGATACAGTAATGTTTTAGATTTTATTGCTTTCTAAAATGTTTCAAATATGACAGAGCAAATTTATATAAGTATACACATATTTATAGATTCATATTCAGTCCTTAACGAGCTCTGGTGGCACAGTGATTAAGCATTTCGCTGCCAACAGCAAGGCCTGCGAGTCCAACCCACCAGCTTCTTCTTGGGAGAATGATGTGGCAGTCTGCTTGCATAAAAATTACAACCTTGGAAAGCCTATGGGGCAGTTCTCTGTCATATCAGGTTGCTGTAAGTGGGAGTTTGATTTGGTTTATTCAGTCCTTTAGTCCTCCAGGTGACTATCAAATTGTCAAGCTGTATTTTCTATCCTGTTATAACTTCAGTTGATAATGCACCAGTGATGTCTAACTCTATGGATTTTATTTAATTAGGGACTATCATCTTCTTAAAATTCTCAGCTGGGAACTTTGTCCCTTTATTTTTGTCCTTATTTTTCCTGTTAGGATTTTATGATTTTCTTGAATGGTGTGTGTGGGTATCCTGAATTAATTCTCAATAACTCAATATTTGCACAAAGGAAAAATAAAATATTTCATTATCATTGTATATTTTAGCATTATAGCATTCACATATACAGATAACAATGAATTTTGCATGTTTATTTCCGATATACAATTGTTGTTGTTGTTGTTAGGTGTGGTTGAGTCAATTTCAACTCATAGTGACCCTATGTGACAGAGTAGAACCATCCCATAGGGTTTCCTTGGTGGGAATCTTTTTTTTTTTTTTTTTTAGGTGAAAGTTTACAAGTCAAGTCAGTCTCTCAGACAAAAAGCCATACACACCCCACCGTGCACTCCCAGCTCTTCTCCCCTTAATGAGACAGCACATTCCTCCTCTCCACTCTGTATTCCCCATGTCCATTCAACCAGCTCCTGTCTCCCTCTTCCTTCTCATCTCTCCACCAGACAGGAGTCGCCCACATAGTCTCACGTGTCTACTTGAGCCACGAAGTTCGCGCCTCACCAGCATCATTGCCTATCTTATAGTCCAGGCCAACCCCTAATTGCAGAGTTGGTTTCAGGAATGGTTCCAATTTTGGGCTATCAAAGGGTCCAGGGACCATGACCATCAGGGTCCTTCCAGTCTCAGTCAGACCATTAAGCCTGGTCTTTTTACAGGAATTTAAGATCTGCATCCCACTGTTCTCCTGTTCCATCAGGGATTCTCTGTTGTGTTCTCTGTCAAGACAGTGATCGGTGGTCTCAGGCTGATGGAGTCTCTGGTTTATGTAGCCCGTTCTGTCTCTTGGGCTCATATTTACCTTGTGTCTTTGGTGTTCTTCATTCTCCTTTGCTCCAGGTGGGTTGAGACCCCTTTGCTGGAATCTTTACAGAAGCAGATTGCCAGGTCTTTCTCCGACGTAGTTGCTAGGTGGGTTTGAATCACCAGCCTTTTGGTTAGCAGCCAAGTGCTTAACCATTGCACCACAAACATACTACTACTGGTAATTTTTGATAGATTCTTTTAATTTTCCAGTGATAAACTCATAAAATCTACAAAAAGTAAAATTTTTATTTCTTCATTTCCTTTATTTATAATTATTTTTTTCTTCTCCACTACCATAAAAATTTTTGAATGTTAAACCAAAAAACTGGTTGCCGTTGAGTCAATTCTGACTCATAGCAACCCCACGTGTTACAAAATAGAACAGCTCCACAGGGTTTTCAAGGTTGTGAACTTTTGGAAGCAGATTGCCGGGCTTGTCTTCTGAGGAGCCTCTGGGTGGGTTCAAATAGCCAAACTTTTGGCTAGTAGTCGAGCACTTAACCATTTGCACCACCCAAGGACTCCTCTCTGAATGATAACTGGGGCTTTTTTTTCTGTCTAACAATTAAGCATTTTCTCCATGTCTGCAAATCTTAATACATGCTATTTTTAAGATTAAATGGAAAGAACAAAATGAGATTAAATATAAGAAGTTCAAATGCAAAAAAGGTAGAAGCTTTAATTCCTTTTAATGAAGAATTAGAAAAACATCTCTAAAGGATAGCTATTTGAGGCATATACTTCAGTAATCGCCAACTTTGGGGGCCATTAGCTGCTTTCTCTTGACCTGAAGTTTTCAAGAGTAATGCAGCCTGTGAGCGGGGAGCCAGGGTTTTGTGGAGAGGAGCAGAGGGAGACTCTATAGCCAGGTCTGCTATGCCCCACAGAGGAATATGTAGCAGGAAGTTTCCCTCAAATCCTTCCCCAGTGATTGATTGGTTTATTCAAACAGAAAAAAGAATAATCAATGAGTCTAGCTCCACGATCAAGCGATTAAGGAATCTGACTTCTAGCATAACTGCTTGAAAAACATAATCTTATTCTTTGTATGTGTGTGTGTGTGTGATTCCAACATCAATTACTTGTAGTAGGCACAAAATAAAAGGAGCCCTGGTGGTGCAACAGTTAAGTGCTCGGTTGCTTACCCAAAGGCTGGCAGTTCAACTAACCTGGCAGTCCGAGGGAGAAAAGACCTGGCAATCTGCTCCCATAAAGATTACAGTCTAGAAAACCCCATGGGGCAGTTCTACTCTGTCACATGGAGTCTCCATGAGTCAGAATCGACTGGACAGCACTCAACAACAACAGGTCTCTTGTAAGGTACCTGAATCCACATTCTAAGCTGCCCTGTGTGTAACTTAGAATGGCAGTTTTTCCTTTAGATAGAAGTCCAAAATGAACAAGTGTAAGTTTTAGACATGAAATTGTATCAGGAGAATAATGCAAATACTCACAAACATGAATGCTCACATTCTGTCATTGTATTCTGCAGAGCTGAATTTCTAAGAACTTTTGCTTAGTTTCTTTTACAAAAGAATATGACACTCTCAGATTAGTCAGCTTTAAGTGTTCTGAGAAGGATGCTGAGCTATTGCATCACTGCATTCTCTGTGATCTCTGTGGCCTGGAAAACGAAACGCGTCAGAGTCAAACCTCAGAGATGATCTAGAATTAAGCAGAAGTGGAAATCGACTCCACGGCACCTAACAACAGGCACAGAAGAGTGACCACGCAATTCCCAGTGATTTTCCAGTGGCCATGTTTTCACCCCCTCCTTTGACCATAGGGGTGTGCACTCAAGCCAAAGTGAGCCAATCGTGATACATCAACCTTGGCACAAGAAATTGGCATGTGACCTAAGCCAGGTGAATCAAAACCCTTCCCCACAGTGCTTCAAAATAGAATGGAGGCACATCCAAACTCCCTGAGAGACCAGATTACTAGGATGAGGGCTGGAGACGATGGTCTTGGGGAGCATCTAGCTCAGTTGGCATAACATAGTTTATAAAAGAAATGTTCTACATCCTACATTGGTGAGTAGCATCTGGGGTCTTAAAAGCTTGTGTGCAGTCTTCTAAGATACTCCACTGGTCCCACTGGTCTGGAGCAAGGGAAAATGAAGAAAACCAAAGACACATGGGAAAGATTAGTTCAAAGGGTTAATGGACCACAACTACCACAGTCTCCACCAGAGCAAGTCCAGCACTAGATGGTGCCCAGCTATCTCCACCGTCTGCTCTGACAGGGATCTCAATAGAGGGTCCCGGACAGAGCTGGAGAAGAATGTAGAACAAAATTCTAACTCACAAAAAAGTCCAGACTAACTGGTCTGACAGAGGCTGGAGAAACCCTGAGAGTATGGCACCCAGACACCCTTTGAACTTAGTACCGAAGTCACTCCTGAGGTTCACCCTTCAGCCAAAGATTAAAAAAAAAAAAAAAACTTTTGATTAGACAGGCCCATAAAACAAAATGAGACTAAATGGGCACACCAACCCAGGGGCAAGGACGAGAAGGCAGGAAGGGACAGCAAAGCTGGTAATGGAGAGCCCAAGGTCAAGAAGGGGAGAATGTTGACACATTGTGGGATTGCAACCAATATCACAAAATAATACGTGTATTAATTGTTTAATGAGAAACTAATTTGCTCTGTAAACCTTCTTGTAAAGCACAATAAAAAAAATATTAAAAACAAAGAGCTGGGGCACAAAGAACCATGTCCTCTCCGTGGCTGAGCTGTTAGGATCTGAGTCTGGCACCACCAGCAGCCACATCCCCTGCCACACAAAGGGAACTGACTTGATAGACAAGGCCACCGCAAGAGAGAGGACAAGAGGAAGTCCTGGTGGCATGAGTGTTTCTGATTCCTGTCACTCCTGGGCCAGTTAAGGCCTTGGTCTTCCGAGGGTTAGTATTTATGGGCCAATAACATCCCTATTTGATTATGCTAGTTTGTAAGCTCTTCACTTAAAACCCAAACCAAACCAGTTGCCATTGAGTCAATTCCGACTCACAGGCACCCTGTAGGACAGAGTAGAACTGCCCCGTAGGGCTTCCAAGGAGCGGCTGGTGGATTCAAACTGCTCACCTTTTGGTTAGCAGCTGAACTCAACCATTGCATCACCAGGGCTCCTACAACCCAATGAGTCTTGAATTATACAGACAGGAATCATGTTTTAGCTCAGCTGTTTATAGTTTCTTTCTCCATCACCTGGGTTCCACTGGGATATCAATGACTAACTAGCAGTAATTTTACTGTCTTTTAGACAGCTAGAATTTCTCTCTCGTTTCTCATAGTTCTGGCCAGGTAGCAGTGAAGTACAGTGGCTCTGAAGTCCAAAGGCCTAGGTTAAATCCTAGCTCCAGCACTTGCTAGCTGGGAGATAAAGGCCCAGTGGTGACGCCTGGAAAAGGGATCTGTTTGAAACTAAAAACCAGTTGCTGACAAGTCTATTCTGACTCACGGCAATCCCGTGTGTGTCAGAATAGAACTGTGCTCTACACGATTTCTAATCACTGGTTTTCCTGAAGTAGATTGCCAGATCTTTCTTCCAAAGCACCTCTGGATGAGTTAGCAACCAAGCACACTAACCGTTTGTACCACACAGGGACTTCTGCTCTGTTTAAATGGACCCTATTTAACTGGGACTCCTTCTTTTCCTGGGCAGCTTGGAGGTCGGCATATCACACAGCTTATGCATGTCTCTAGGCAGTGGTCTCTTGGAGCATTATCTCAAGGAAGCATTCCCATCTGTCACTTAGGGCCATCATCAGTCTAGCCTGTTCTTCCTTTCCTGTTTCTTTTTGTATTGTCATTATAAATGATCCAGGGAGTTATAATGAAGAGAAAAATAACACAGAGGTAATGTCATCCAATAGAAGATAAAGGGTAGAAGATGGATACTTTTTTGGGACTGTTAGTGCTTCCAAATGAGAAATGTATTCCGTTCTTTTTGATGTTAACTGCCCTGGTGGTATAATGGTTAAGCACTTGGCTGCTAACTAAAAATTCGGCAGTTCAAACTCACTAGCCTCTTCACAAGAGAAAGATGTGGCAGTCTGGTTCCATAAAGATTACAGAATCTTTCACTCAATAACTCTGTTCTATAAGGTCACTACGAGTTGGAATAGACTCGACTGCAACCAGACCCTTTATATATTTACCCTAATATTGGCTTAGAAGCTTTCAGAGGAGACTATGGCAATTACTTCATGAGAGACTACCAAACCGTGGAAGCCGAGGTCTCCCTGATGAGATGGATGCTTCCGTGGCTAAGGTTTACTGATAAGCAAGCGTTTGTTGTACGTTGTAAGGGTCTGCCTTATTAGTCAACTCTGACAATTCCATCTTGTTTATTACACGTGGTAGTTTTCCAGGCTCCATCTAAAACGAAATGTTTCACAATCCTCGCTGCTTTCAGGTGCACCAAATAACAGACATTAGTTTATGATGGTCTTGTCATTTCCCAGAAAGGGGACACCTTTGACCTAAGGGTTTTCATCCAGGAAAGTTAAGTTCTTGATGATGTGGGGGAGGTTTTTTGTTCTGTTTTGTTTGCTTTATAATTATCAGAAAAATGATGGAAAAAATTGAATATTTTTACTGTGACCATTAGAGTAAGACGACAGTAAAATTTTTAGAGACAGAGCACATAATACTTGAAAGTACTTAGAAAAGAAAAAAGGAAAAGCAGACACCTAATGCCACACGTTATCTAAGCAATACACACTTGAAGTGGTTATATGGAAGACGTACAAATAAGATCCCTTTGAAAAAATTCATCTCACAGACAACAGCAACTTGAAAGATTAGATAGGAACCCTAGGGGGCAGTGCGTTTATGTTAACGAGGGAGGAACAACTCAGAAAAGAAGGTTGAGAATGGTGGCACAACTTGAAGAATGTGATCAATGTCACTGAATTGTGCATGTAGAAACTTTGACTACTTGGTGTATGTTTTGCTGTGTAGGTTTTCAACAACAACAAAATAAGTAAAATTTAGAGAATAGCAATTCATCTCACAGATTGTTGTTGCTATTGTGTGCCATAGAATCTACCCTATAGGACAGAGTAGAACTGCCCTATAGGGTTTCCTACAGTGTAATCTTTACTCACCCAGATTGCCAGGTCTTTTCTTCTGCGAAGCCACTGGTGGATTTGAACCACCAACCTTTCAGTTAGCAGCTGAGCGCTTAACCATGTGCCACCAGGGTTCCTTCTCTCACAGTTTAAATGACCTAATTCTAGTGATTGGAAAACATGTTCAAAAAATAAAATCCAATCATTTAAAAAATTAGAAAAAAAAAAGTTTATACCTTCTCCCTCTTTCTCTCATTCTCCTGCCCCTGTAGACTTCTCCTAAATCCCCAGGACACCTGTTTATGTGTTTATACATGTGTGGGTCCATCCTTTTGTAAACTGCTATGGTCATCAGCTCTGGGGCAGAAAGGCTACACTGAATTTCCAAACCTGGAACCTGGCTTTAAGACTTAGGAAGGTCAAGATCAGTTAAAAGCAGACACAAGGAAAGGCCTTAGGCCCAAGGATTGGCAGATCAAATAAGCCCCTTAGTAAAGCAAAGTGCTCAGTTTGAGGAAAAGCCTCCATTGTAGACTCAATCAAATTGTAAGTCAGATTTTTTACCTCATGTTTCCATGCTTATCAGAATAATTTCCTTTCCATTTGTTGTGGAGCTGAGGTTTGATTTGGTTTGGTTCTGCTTGATACTTTACCACCCTGAAGAGTTCCATGTAGGTTCTGAATGAGGTGCACTTAAAGGGTAGACAAGATGTGCTATCTCCCACCCCTGAGTCAGGGCTGGCCCCTCAGTAGGATGGCACGCCTAGCTGGAGCAACACACATGTGTGACAGAGCAGAAAACGCATGAGTTTAAGGCTTCTTTTTGTTGTTAGTTGGCTCCAGTGCAGAGCAACCTTCTGTACAACAGAAAACATTGCCTGGTCCTGCACCATCTTCACAATCGTTGGTGTGCTCAAGTCCATTGTGGCCACCGTCTATTCTGAGCACCATCCAACCTAGGGGGCACATCCTCTAGCAGTATATAGGGCAGTATTCTGTTGTGATACATAGGGTTTTTATTGGCAAATTTTTGGAAGTAAATCACCAGGCCTTTCTTCTTTGTCTTAGTCTGGAAGCTCCACAGAAACCTGTCTACCATGGGTGATCCTGCTGGTATTTGAAATACAGGTGCATAGCTAGCTTCCAGCATCATAGCAATGTGTAAGCCACCACAGTACAACACAATTGACCTAAATATGAACCTAATATTTCTCCTCTGCCAAATTAGAATAATATCACCTGTCACAAAGGACTGTTTTGAGGATTAAATAAGAACATATACAAAACACCTTACACTGGGCCTAAAATTGAGTAAACCAACCAAACCCATTGCCATGGAGTTGATTCCAACTTGTAGCAACCCTACTGGACAGAGTAGGTTTCCAAGGAGTGCCTGGTGGTTTTGAACTGCCAGCCTTTTGGTTAGCAGCCAAACTCTTAACCACTACGCAACCAGGCCCAAAAAACATGAGTTGCCTTCTGACCAGTGAGTGATGATCTCCAAGGGCCCCAATATTTATGCCTTATCTACCTCCAGTGGTTTGATTCCACGTCCTGGGTTGGTTTGACATAAAATCTCACGGCTGGATAAAGGGCCAGTGATCAATTATTCCTTTCCATAACAGCATTTCCTAGCTACCCACCTTAGTGCTCTGAAGAAAGTTTCTTATAATCAATAACTCTAATGATGGCAAGCACTTCGTTTCTAGTGTAAAATAAATCCCAGTACTAGATGTAATGTTCTTGAATGCTCCTAGTCTAATGGTTTGGGCAGTCAGAGTTGATTTCAGTGTTGAATTTGGTTTTATGTTAAAACTCTAGATGCCAAAGAATAATTGTCCTTCCCGCAGTCCACATTTTTATTTAAATACGATTTAGTGATATTGAAGATAGTCTGAACAGAACCTTGTTCTCTCCAGGGACTAAGGGGTGGAATCAGTAGAAATGCAAGAACTTTAAAATCTTTTTGAGCCCAAGATTAAATAATGTTCAGTTTCTCCCCAGTGCTTAAGAAAGTAAATTAACCCATCAATATCCCTAGCACCAATTGGCACAAAAGAGTAAAAGTGCTTCCAGGCATATTTAACTACTAGCATGTGATTTTGCCTATAAAGTATGGTGTCATTAAATTCTATCCAAAATGTAATATTAGACATTTGAAATAACACAATATTAAATGTATTAATAAAGCCTCTATGTAAAGATTAAATAATATGAAACATCCCAAATTTAAAATTCCTCAAGAATCTCATAATTTTGAAACTAGTGACCCACAGGACTTGAAAACTCTGATTATGCTATAAGTACAGGGCAGTGTCACATTAGCTGGTTTCCAGAAATATACATTGCCTTTCGTCAGTCAAAACGAGTAGAAACAAATAACCGTATGAACTCACAATTATACCTTGAACACTGGGCTGGACTGGCTGTGGAATGATAACATGGGAAAAGGTCTTTCGATTATCAAATCTAAAACCCCCACTTCACAGGGGATGAAGTATTCCATCGAAAGGATCTATTCTCTGCATTGAAATGATGTTGAAATTTCTTGAATGCCACCTCCTACGGAAGTTGTTGTATGCTGTTGGCTGGTTTCCAACTCATAAGAGCCCTATAAGACAGAATAGAAACTTCCCAAAGGATTTCCTAGGCTGTAATCTTTACAAGAGCAGATCGCCAGGTCTTTTCTCCTGGGAAGATACTGGTGGGCTAGAACCCCTTCCTTCCAGGTTAGCAGCTGAGCATTAATTATTACCTCAGGCATGTATCTTAAATAATCACAGAGAACAGGGACCAACAGAAAAAGTAATCAAATGAAAGTGTCCTGGTGCCAGTATCGTGGCAGGTGATGGATCATGACAGGCTGGGATATTTCCATTTTTCCTCTCACTTTAAAGATAAACGGGAATGAGGTGGGAGTTCTTGTACAACTGAAAAAGAGGAAACATTGCTACCCATCTCATATTGCTATGTAAGCTCCACTCGTAACCTTAGGAAAAAAACTACAAACCAAAAATCCATACACTAAAGTCTTAAGCCTAAAGGTTATAGAAACACTGCTAGAGATCGCATGATAGAATTTTGCAAGACCAACAACTTATTCGTTGCAAATACTTTTTTCAACAATATAAACAATGACTCTACACGTGGAATTCACCTGATGAAAACCACAGGAATCAGATTTGACTACATCTGTGGAAAGACACAATGGAAAACTCAAGAACAAGGCTAGGGGCCAATTGTGGAAGAGACCATGTAATTGCTCATATGCAGGTTCAAGTTGAAGATGAAAAAGTTTAAAACAAGTACAAGAGAACCAAAATATGATCTTGAGTATATCCCACCTGATTTTGGAGACCATCTCAAGAATAGACTTGACACATTGAGTGCTAATGACCGAGGACCAGAGGAGTTGTGGAATGACATCAAGGATATCATACATGAAGAAAGTGAAAGATCATTAAAAAGACAGGAAAGAAAGAAAAGGCCAAAATGGATGTCAGAAGAGACTGTGAAACTTGCTCTTGAACTGGAGTAGCTAAAGCGAAAGGAAGAAATAATAAAATAAGAGAGCTGAACAGAAGATTTCAAAGGGCAGCTTGAGAAGACAAAGTAAAGTATTACAATGAAATGTGCAAAGACCTGGATGGAGCTAGAAAACCCAAAGGGAAGAATACACTCAGCATTTATCAAGCTGAAAGAAATGAAGAAAAAATTAAAGCTTCAAGTCGCAATATTGAAGGATTCTATTGGAAACCCTGGTGGCGTAGTGGTTAAGTGCTATGGCTGCTAACTGAAGGGTTGGCAGTTCGAATCTGCCAGGTGCTCCTTGGAAACTCTATGAGGCAGTTCTAGTCTCTCCTATAGGGTCGCTATGAGTCGGAATTGACTCGATGGCACTAGGTTTGGTTTTTTTGGTTTTTTATGGGGAAGATACTAAATGACATAGGAAACATCAAAAGAAGATAGGAGAAATACACAGAATCACTGCACCAAAAAGAATTGGTCAATGTTCAGTCATTTCTGGAGGAAGCACATGAGTGAGAACCAATAGTATTGAAGGAAGAAGGCCAAGCTACAGTGAAGGCATTGGTGAAAAACAAGAGTCCAGGAACTGATGGAATACCAATTGAGACATTTCAACCAATGGATGCAGCACTGGAGGTGCTGACTCATCTATGCCAAGAAATTTGGAAGGCGGCTCCCTGGCCAACTAACTGGAAGAGATCCATATACATGCCCATTCCAAAGAAAGGTGATCAAATAGAATGCAGAAATTAACAATATCAATAATATTACAGGCAAGTAAATTTTTGCTGAAGATAATTCAAAAGCGGTTGCAACAGTAAGTACATCAACAGGGAACTGCCAGAAATTCAAGAAGAGGCAATTCAGAAGAGGATGTGGAACAAGGGATATCATTGCTAATATCAGATGGATCCTGGCTGAAAGTAGATAATACCAGAAAGATGTTTGCCTGTGTTTTATTGACTATGCAAAGGCATTTAATTGTGTGGATCAAAACAAATTGTGGATAACATTTCAAAGAATGGGAATTTCAGAACACTTAATTGTGTGGATGCAGAACCTGTACATATACCAAGAGGCAGTCATTCAAACAGAACAAGGGGGTAAAATCAGGAAAGATGTGTGTCATACGTATTCACTCTATATGCTGAGCAGATAGGCTGAGAAGCTGGACTGTATAAAGAAGAACACATTATCAGGATTGGTGGAAGACTCATTAACAACCTGCGATATGCAGATGACACAACCTTGCTTACTGAAAGTGAAGAGGACTTGAAGCACTTACTGATAAAGATCAAAGACTACAGCCTTCAGTATGGATTACATCTCAACAAAAATACTTTGGACATGTTATCAAGAAAGGACCAGTTCCTGGAGAAGGGCATCGTGCTTGGTAAGGCAGAGGTCAGCAAAAAAGGGGAAGACCCTTGACGAGATGAACTGATACAGTGGCTGCAACAATGGGCTCAAACATAGCAACAATTGTGAGGATGGTGCATGACCAGTCAATGTTTCATTCTGCTGTGCATGGGGTCGCTATCAGCTGAACCAACTCAATGGCACCAAACAACACCGTCTTAAGTATAAGCTTAAAATCTGAAAGTAACAGGTAACTTTTAAAACAGGGGTCCAAAATAGCTGAATGATACTAATGAATGGTATTTTACTAATGTGTATATATACCTGCTCATTCCCTTATCCTTATGATATATTCATATAACACATATCAGTAACATAATTATTTTCACATATAAGAAATTGGAGGTGCTTTCCTCTATGGTCCTCAAATCGAAAGTATAAAACCCTCAAAAATTTATCTCCATCTCACTTTTGGAATTCCTGATTATAGAGCAATAACAGCAACCACTAAAATATCTGTACAAAAAGATTTATGCAAAAAACACTATGTTGCGGTTGTTGTTGGTAGTTACCATAGAATTGATTTTCAACTCAGCAATCCCATGTGACAGAGTAGAACTGCCCCTAGGGTCTTCTAGGCAATAATCTTTATGGAAGCAGATCATCAGGTCTTTCTCCCAGGGACCCGCTGGGTAATTTGAAATGCCAACCTTTAGCATAGCAGCCAAGTGCTTAACTATTGCACCACGAAGACTCCTTCAAAAATACTACAGAAAATCGAGAGGCGGGGCCAAGATGGCGGACTAGGTGGACGCTACCGCAGATCCCTCTTGCAACAAAGACTCGGAAAAACAAGTGAATCGATAACATACATAACAATCTACGAACCCTGAACAACAAACACAGATTTAGAGATGGAGAACGAACAAATACGGGGAGGTAGCGATTGTTTTCAGAGCCTGGAGCCAGCGTACCAGTCAGGTGACCTTTGGCGCCCGATTTGGGGCAGAGCCCAGGGGGGCATATGGCACAAACAAGGGGCCCAGCCCTGGCCCCCGAGCTCATTCCGGGAGGGGGCCCAGCCAGTTGGCACGGGCGGCGTGGCGGCGCAGCCAGTGGGAGAAGTCCCCGGGAGGCAGTGACTGGTCTGGGAGCGGGGAGAGCAGAGTCCCAGCCGGGGAGCCGTCCCGTCGGGATTTTGGCGGGGCGTGGGTACGGCAGAAGCGCGGGGAGCAGCTCCACCCCCCTGAACTGACCCCGGGGGGGGGCCCAGCCGGTTCTCGATGGCAGTGTGGCGACGCAGCCGGTGGGAGAAGTCCCCGGGAGAAAGTGACTGGTCTTGGAGCAGGGTGAGCGGCGTCCCAGCCAGGGAACCGTCCCGCCAGAATTTTGACTGGGCGCAGGCACGGCATAGGCGTGGAGAGCTGCTCCACCCCCCTGAACAAGCCCCGGTGGGGGGGCCATCCGGTTTGCGTGGGCAGTGTGGCGACGCGGCCGGTGGGGGAGGTCCCCGGGGGGCAGCAACTGGTCTTGGAGTGGGGAGAGCGGCGTCCCAGCCAGGACTCTCAGTCGTGGTGCAGGCGCGGGGAGCTGCTCCGCTCACCTGAGCTGACCCCGGGGGGGGGCCAGCCAGTTCACAGGGGCGGCGCAGTGATGCCGCTGGCAGGACGGGGTGTCCCCGCGAGGCAGCAACTGATTTTGGAGTTGGGAGTGCACCGTCCCAGTAGGGGAACCCTGACATTGGGTGTGGGGCTGGCAGCGCAGTATCTGACCGTGACTCCAGCGGGCCAGACCTGGGGGCAATCTCCACACAGCCAGCACACATAGGTGACGTGCCCCATAGAAATCTCAGACATAATAGTCATTCCAAGCAAGACAAGCAACTCTGGCTATATTCTGAGGTGCTACTCTCCTATCTCTCTGATCCCTCCCCCACCCTACCCAGGCGGCTTCATTAACATCCGAATAGCCTGAGCCAGAGGGAGAACTCTGATAGGGATCTGACTACATTTTTTTTTTAGCAGATTTTCTGGAAAAACTAGTTTCCCAGTGATGGCTCGGAGACAGCAGTCCATATCAAACCACATAAAGAAGCAGACCATGACAGCTTCTCCAACCCCTCCAAACGAAAGAATCAAAATCTTTCCCAAATGAAGATACAATCCTGGAATTATCAGATACAGAATATAAAAAACTAATTTACAGAATGCTTCAAGACATCACAAACGAAATAAGGCAAACTGCAGAAAAAGCCAAGGAACACACCGATAAAACTGTTGAAGAACTCAAAAAGATTATTCAAGAACATAGTGGAAAAATTAATAAGTTGCAAGAATCCATAGAGAGACAGCATGTAGAAATCCAAAAGATTAACAATAAAGTTACAAAATTAGACAATGCAATAGGAAGTCAGAGGAGCAGACTCGAGCAATTAGAATGCAGACTGGGACATCTGGAGGACCAGGGAATCAACACCAACATAGCTGAAAAAAAATCAGATAAAAGAATTAAAAAAAATGAAGAAACCCTAAGAATCATGTGGGACTCTATCAAGAAGGATAACTTGCGGGTGATTGGAGTCCCAGAACAGGGAGGGGGGACAGAAAACACAGAGAAAATAGTTGAAGAGCTCCTGACACAAAACTTCCCTGACATCATAAAAGACGAAAGGATATCTATCCAAGATGCTCATCGAACCCCATTTAAGATTGATCCAAAAAGAAAAACACCAAGACATATTATCATCAAACTCGCCAAAACCAAAGACAAACAGACAATTTTAAAAGCAGCCAGGGAGAAAAGAAAGGTTTCCTTCAAGGGAGAATCAATAAGAATAAGTTGAGACTACTCAGCAGAAACCATGCAGGCAAGAAGGGAATGGGACGACATATACAGAGCACTGAAGGAGAAAAACTGCCAGCCAAGGATCATCTATCCAGCAAAACTCTCTCTGAAATATGAAGGAGAAATTAAGATATTTACAGATAAACACAAGTTTAGAGAATTTGCAAAAACCAAACCAAAGCTACAAGAAATACTAAAGGATATTGTTTGGTCAGAAAACCAATAATATCAGATACCAGCACAATACAAGGTCACAAAACAGAACGTCCTGATATCAACTCAAATAGGGAAATCACAAAAACAAAGTAAGATTAATTAAATACAATAATAATAATACACATAACAGGGAATCATGGAAGTCAATAGGTAAAAGATCACAATAATCAAAAAGAGGGACTAAATACAGGAGGCATTGAACTGCCATATGGAGAGTGATACAAGGTGATATAGAACGATACAAGTTAGGTTTTTACTTAGAAAAATAGGGGTAAATAATAAGGTAACCACAAAGAGGTATAACAACTCCATAACTCAAGATAAAAGCCAAGAAAAACGTAACGACTCAACTAACATAAAGTCAAACACTATGAAAATGAGGATCTCACAATTTACTAACAAAAACGTCTCAGCACAAAAAAGTATGTGGAAAAATGAAATTGCCAACAACACACATGAAAAGGCATCAAAATGACAGCACTAAAAACTTATTTATCTATAATTACGCTGAATGTAAATGGACTAAATGCACCAATAAAGAGACAGTGAGTCACGGACTGGACAAAGAAACACGATCCATCTATATGCTGCCTACAAGAGACACACCTTAGACTTAGAGACACAAACAAACTAAAACTCAAAGGATGGAAAAAATATATCAAGCAAACAATAAGCAAAAGAGAAGAGGAGTAGCAATATTAATTTCTGACAAAATAGACTTTCGACTTAAATCCACCACAAAGGATAAAGAAGGACACTACATAATGATAAAAGGGACAATTGATCAGGAAGACATAACCATATTAAATATTTATGCACCCAATGACAGGGCTGCAAGATACATAAATCAAATTTTAACAGAATTGAAAACTGAGATAGGCACCTCCACAATTATAGTAGGAGACTTCAACACACCACTTTCGGAGAAGGACAGGACATCCAGTAAGAAGCTCAATAGAGACACGGAAGACCTACTTACAACAATCAACCAACTTGACCTCATTGACTTTTACAGAACTCTCCACCCAACTGCTGGAAAGAATACTTTTTTTTCTAGTGCACATGGAACATTCTCTAGAATAGACCACATATTAGGTCATAAAACAAATCTTTGCAGAATCCAAAACATCGAAATATTACAAAGCATCTTCTCAGACCACAAGGCAATAAAAGTAGAAATCAATAACAGAAAAACCAGGGAAAAGAAATCAAATACTTGGAAACTGAACAATACCCTCCTGAAAAAAGACTGGGTTATAGAAGACATCAAGGAGGGAATAAGGAAATTCATAGAATGCAACGAGAATGAAAATACTTCCTATCAAAACCTCTGGGACACAGCAAAAGCAGTGCTCAGAGGCCAATTTATATCGATAAATGCACACATACAAAAAGAAGAAAGAACCAAAAGCAGAGAACTGTCCCTACAACTTGAACAAATAGAAAGTGAGCAACAAAAGAACCCATCAGGCACCAGAAGAAAACAAATAATAAAAATTAGAGCTGAACTAAATTAATTAGAGAACAGAAAAACAACTGAAAGAATTAACAAAGCCAAAAGCTGGTTCTTTGAAAAAATTAACAAAATTGATAAACCATTGGCTAGACTGACTAAAGAAATACAGGAAAGGAAGCAAATAACCCGAATAAGAAACGAGAAGGACCACATCACAACAGAGCCAAATGAAATTAAAAGAATCATTTCAGATTACTATGAAAAATTGTACTCTAACAAATTTGAAAACCTAGAAGAAATGGATGAATTCTTCGAAAAACACTACCTACCTAAACTAACACATTCAGAAGTAGAACAACTAAATAGACCCATAACAAAAAAAGAGATTGAAACAGTAATCAAAAAACTTCCAACAAAAAAAAGCCCTGGCCCAGACGGCTTCACTGCAGAGTTCTGCCAAACTTTCAGAGAAGAGTTAACACCACTACTACTGAAGGTATTTCAAAGCATAGAAAATGACGGAATACTACCCAACTCATTCTATGAAGCCACCATCTCCCTGATACCAAAACCAGGTAAAGACATTACAAAAAAAGAAAATTATAGACCTATATCCCTCATGAACATAGATGCAAAAATCCTCAACAAAATTCTAGCCAATAGAATCCAACAACACATCAAAAAAATAATTCACCCTGATCAAGTGGGATTTATACCAGGTATGCAAGGCTGGTTTAATATCAGAAAAACCATTAACGTAATCCATCACATAAATAAAACAAAAGACAAAAACCACATGATCTTATCAATTGATGCAGAAAAGGCATTTGACAAAGTCCAACACCCATTTATGATAAAAACTCTTACCAAAATAGGAATTGAAGGAAAATTCCTCAACATAATAAAGGGCATCTATGCAAAGCCAACAGCCAATATCACTCTAAATGGAGAGAACCTGAAAGCATTTCCCTTGAGAACGGGAACCAGACAAGGATGCCCTTTATCACCGCTCTTATTCAACATCGTGCTGGAAGTCCTAGCCGGGGCAATTAGGCTAGACAAAGAAATAAAAGGTATCCGGATTGGCAAGGAAGAAGTAAAGTTATCACTATTTGCAGATGACATGATTATATACACAGAAAACCCTAAGGAATCCTCCAGAAAACTACTGAAACTAATAGAAGAGTTTGGCAGAGTCTCAGGTTATAAAATAAACATACAAAAATCACTTGGATTCCTCTACATCAACAAAAAGAACACCGAAGAGGAAACAACCAAATCAATACCATTCACAGTAGCCCCCAAGAAGATAAGATACTTAGGAATAAATCTTACCAAGGATGTAAAAGACCTGTACAAAGAAAACTACAAAGCTCTACTACAAGAAATTCAAAAGGATATACTTAAGTGGAAAAACATACCTTGCTCATGGATAGGAAGACTTAACATAGTAAAAATGTCTATTCTACCAAAAGCCATCTATACATTTAACGCACTTCCGATCCAAATTCCAATGTCATATTTTAAGGGGATAGAGAAACAAATCACCAATTTCATATGGAAGGGAAAGAACCCCCGGATAAGCAAAGCATTACTGAAAAAGAAGAAGAAAGCGGGAGGCCTCACTCTACCTGATTTCAGAACCTATTATACAGCCACAGTAGTCAAAACAGCCTGGTACTGGTACAACAACAGGCACATAGACCAATGGAACAGAATTGAGAACCCAGACATAGATCCATCCACGTATAAACAGCTGATATTTGACAAAGGACCAGTGTCAATTAATTGGGGAAAAGAAAGCCTTTTTAACAAATGGTGCTGGCATAACTGGATATTCATTTGCAAAAAAATGAAACAGGACCCTTACCTTACACCACGCACAAAAACTAACTCCAAGTGGATCAAAGACCTAAACATAAAGACTAAAACGATAAAGATCATGGAAGAAAAAATAGGGACAACCCTAGGAGCCCTAATACAAGGCATAAACAGAATACAAAACATTACCAAAAATGATGAAGAGAAGCCCGATAACTGGGAGCTCCTAAAAATCAAACACCTATGCTCATCTAAAGACTTCACCAAAAGAGTAAAAAGACCACCTACAGATTGGGAAAGAATTTTCAGCTATGACATCTCCGACCAGCGCCTGATCTCTAAAATCTACATGATTCTGTCAAAACTCAACCACAAAAAGACAAACAACCCAATCAAAAAGTGGGCAAAGGATATGAACACACATTTCACTAAAGAAGATATTCAGGCAGCCAACAGGTACATGAGAAAATGCTCAAGATCATTAGCCATTAGAGAAATGCAAATTAAAACTACGATGAGATTCCATCTCACACCAGCAAGGCTGGCATTAATCCAAAAAACACAAAAGAATAAATGTTGGAGAGGCTGCGGAGAGATTGGAACTCTTATACACTGCTGGTGGGAATGTCAAATGGTACAACCACTTTGGAAATCTATGTGGCGTTACCTCAAACAGTTAGAAATAGAACAACCATACAACCCAGAAATCCCACTCCTCGGAACATACCCTAGAGATACAAGAGCCTTCACACAAACAGATATATGCACACTCATGTTTATTGCAGCTCTGTTTACAATAGCAAAAAGCTGGAAGCAACCAAGGTGTCCATCAACGGATGAATGGGTAAATAAATTGTGGTATATTCACACAATGGAATACTACGCATCAATAAAGAACAGTGACGAGTCTGTGAAACATTTCATAACATGGAGGAACCTGGAAGGCATTAGCTGAACAAAATGAGTCAGAGGCAAAAGGACAAATATTGTATAAGACCACTATTATAAGATCTTGAGAAATAGTAAAAACTGAGAAGAACACATATTTTGTGGTTACGAAGGGGGGAGGGAGGGAGGGAGGGAGGGAGGGAGAGGGTTTTTTATTGATTCATCAGTAGATAAGAACTGCTTTGGGTGAAGGGAAAGACAACACTCAACACATGGAAGGTCAGCTCAATTGGACTGGATCAAAAGCAAAGAAGTTCCCGGGATAAAATGAATGCTTCAAAGGTCAGCAGAGCAGGGGCGGGGGTCTGGGGAACATGGTTTGAGGGGACTTCTAAGTCAATTGGCAAAATAATTCTATTATGAAAACATTCTGCATCCCACTTTGAAATGTGGCATCTGGGGTCTTAAATGCTAACAAGCAGCCATCTAAGATGCATCAATTGGTCTCAACCCACCGGGAGCAAAGGAGAATGAAGAACACCAAGGTCACACGACAACTAAGAGCCCAAGAGACAGAAAGGGCCACATGAACCAGAGACCTACATCATCCTGAGACCAGAAGAACTAGTTGGTGCTCGGCCACAATCGATGACTGCCCTGACAGGGAGCACAACAGAGAACTCCTGAGGGAACAGGAGATCAGTGGGATGCAGACCCCAAATTCTCATAAAAAGACCATACTTAATGGTCTGACTGAGACTAGAGGAATCCTGGCGGCCATGCTCCCCAGACCTTCTGTTGGCACAGGACAGGAACCATCCCCGAAGACAACTCATCAGACATGAAAGGGACTGGTCAGCGGGTGGGAGAGAGATGCTGATGAAGAGTGAGCTAATTATATCAGGTGGACACTTGAGATTGTGTTGGCAACTCTTGTCTGGAGGGCGGATGGGAGGATAGAGAGAGAGGGAAGCTGGCAAAATTGTCATGAAAGGAGAGACTGAAAGGGTTGACTCAATAGGGGGAGAGCAAGTGGGGGTACGGAGTAAGACGTATGTAAACTTATATGTGACAGACTGATTGGATTTATAAACGTTCACTTGAAGCTTAATAAAAGTTAATAAAAAAAATACTACAGAAAATCATAATCAAATTCTAGGAAATGTTCAAGTAAACCACAGGAGGGCGGAAAAAATAAAACAGAAATGAAAAACAAAGATGACAAACAAAACAAAGAATTAAATGGCAGATATAAGCCCTTAAAGCCCTTACATATCAATAAATACATTAAATGCAAATTGTCTAAATATACAAATTAGAAGACAAAGATTGTCAGAGTACATTAAAGATTATGACCCAACTATATGCTGTTTACAAGAAACTCACTTCATATATAACAATATAGGCAAAGCTGAACTTCCTCAACTTGATGAAAAGCATCTACAAAAAATCTACAGCTAATATTAAATGTAATGTGAAAGGCTGAATGCTTTCCCTCTACAACTGAAAATTAGGCAAGGCTGTCCTCTCTCGCCATTCTTATTCAAGATAGTGTTAGACGTTCTAGTCAGTGCAATAAAGCAAGAACAGGAAATAGATCAGAAAGGTGAAAATAAAACTGCCTTTATTTGCAGATGACAGTTGTCTAAGTAGAAAATCCCAAGGAATATACCAAAAACAAAACAAACAAACAAAAAAACCAAATAAAACTAACAGGTAACTTTTAAAATGAATTCACTAATAAGTGAAATCTGCAAGGTTGCAAGATATAAGATCAATGTACAAAAATCAGTTGTATTTCTATGTACTAATAATAAATACATGGATACTAATTTTTTTTAAATACTATTTACAATAGTCATCCCCAAAATGAATACGTAGGCATAAATCTAACAAATCACGACCTCTATGCTGAAAACTACACAACACTGAGAAAAGAAATAAAAAGATTTAAATAAGTGGAGAAGCATACTGTGTTCATGGATTGGGAGACTCAATATAGTGAACACATCAATTCTCCCCAAATTGATATGCAGGTTTAATGCAATTCTTATCATTATCCCGGCAAGATTTTTTGTAGATGCAAACAAACATATCCTAAAATATATATGGAAAGGCAAAGGAACTAGTATAGCTAAAACAATTTTGAAAAAAAAGAATAAAGTGGGAGAAGTCAGTTTCAAGACAGATTGAAAAACCAGTTTCAAGATTTACTATATAACCACAGTAATCAAGAGGGATAGGCACGTAGATTCAACACAACAGAATAAACAACAGAATAGAGACCCAAAAATAGACCCACACAAATATGCTCAATTGATTTTTGACAAAAATGCGAAAGCAATTCAATGCAGGAAAGACAGTCTTTTCAATAAATGGTGCTGGAACAATTGGACTACTATAGGCCAAAAATAAAAATGAACCTTAAGTCTCATACCTTAGACAAAAATAAACTCAAAATGAATCATGGGCCTAAATATAAAACATACAAATAAAGTCAAAACTTTTTATAAAAAGCATAGTATAAAATCTTCAGGATCTAGGGCTAGGTAAAGAGTTCTTAGACTTGACACCAAAAGCATGATCCATAAAAAGAAAAATGGAGAAATTAGACTCCATCAAAATTTTCAAATTTTGCTCTGCAAAGGCCCTGTGTAGAAAATGAAAAGACAAGTTACAGAGTGGGAGAAAAATTTGCAAATCACATATTCGGAAAAGGGATAGTATCCAGGCTATATAAAGGACTCTCAAAACTCAAGAGTAAAAAAGCAAACAATCCAGTTAGAACATGGGCAAAAGATGTGAAGAGACATTTCATCTAAAAAGATATACAGATGTCAAATAACAAAAAACCAAACCCAGTGCCGTCGAGTCGATTCCGACTCATAGTGACTGTACAGGACAGAGTAGAACTGCCCCATAGAGTTTCCAAGGAGCGGCTGGTGGATTTGAACTGTCAGCCTCTTGGTTAGCAGCCGTAGCACTTAACCACTACACCACCACGGTTTCCAGATGTCAAATAAGCACACAAAAAACGTTTGGCACCGTTAACCATTACAGAAGTGAAAATTAAAACCACAATGAGGTACTACTACGTATTTGTCGGAATGGCTAATATAAAAAATAGCTGGTAAGGATGCAGAGAAACTGGATGACTCATATATTCCTCGTATGTGTATAAAATGGTACAGCCACTCTGGAAATATTATCAGTTTCTTAAAAAACTAAACATCCAACTACCACATTGTTGCTTTTTTTGTTAGCAGCTACCATTGAGTAGGCCCCCAACTCAAGATGACCCCATATACAACTGAACCAAACGCTGCCAGGTCCTGCGCCATCCCCACCATCAACTGCAAATCAGACCATTTGGTCCAGCAATTGCACTCCTGAGCATTTACCCCAGAGAAATGAAAACTTATGTTACACAAAAACCTATACATGTGCACACAACCACCTACCTCAATCTCCAGGAAATTATGCTGTGTGGGAAAAAGCCAATCCCAAAGGCTCCATACTGTAAGATTCAATTTATACAACCTTTCTGAAATTACAAGATTATAGAAACAGAGAGCAGATTAGTGGTTGCAAGCGTTTAAGGAGGAGATGGGAATAAGAGGGAAGTGCACATGACTGGAAAAGGGCAGCATGATGGATCCTTGCGGTGTTAGAAAGGCTCTGTATCTTGCCTGCATCAATGTCAACGTACTGGTTGTGATATAACAAGAGTTTTGCAAGATGTCACCTACCATCTGGGGAAACTGATTAAGAGTACACAGGATCTCTCTGTGTTATTTCTTACAATTGCGTGTAAACCTCCAATGATCTCAAAATAAAAAGTTTAATTTAAAAAAATTGAATAAAGTGAGCCTGTCATTACAAGGAAAACAGTATTTGTTGCCTATGATAAAACTAGAAATTTGGAAAAGTTGTTTCTACCACTGCGAGCATAAACAATTTCCCAATAGTTAAAGACTTTTTGATGACATCATTGGTGATATTAAGTATTGTTATTGTTTGATATTGTATATCAAATGTCTCAAAATTAGAAGACCCACATAACTCCACTAGCATACCAGTAGCTGTCAAGTTGACTCTGATTCATGGCGACCCCGTGTGTTACTGAGTAGAACTGCTCCATAGGGTTTTCATGGCTGTGACCTTTCAAAAGCAGATCACCAGGCCTTTCTTCAAAGACACCTCCGAGTAGGTTTGGCCTGCCAGCCGCTGGGTTAGTAGCCAAGTGCTTAATGATTTGCACCACCCAGAGAATCCAATATCTTCTAAATGATCAATGCACAATATTACAAAATTATGCATTGGTGAAATTCTATTCAAAATACAAGACAGAACAACAGATTTTACTGTCACAGAGAACAAGTTTATTGACATGGCTTCAGGTTCCAGTTACAATTAACCTTTAATAAATTAACATTTGTCACATTTTAGTAACGTATTTAAAAAGAACATCCACAATTATATGAAAAGACCATTCGAATATACATCGATGTGAGACCAGATTTTATTCATAATCCTTTGACCATAATAATATATTGCAACAGGATAAGTACAGAAGCACATATGAGAATCCATCTGCCTTCGATTAAGTCAGACATTAGGGATTTTCAAAAAAAGTAAACCCGTGTCCTTCTTTTCACTAACTTTCATTTTGGAAACATAGTTATTTTTTATAAAATTATTTGTTGACATGTAATAGGCTTATTGTTTTTCATGAATTAATAAGCACATATTTTTAATTTCCTAGAAATTATTCCATCTATATGAAAGTAAATACTGATAAATGTAATGCACAAAAGCAAAAGTGCTTTGGAGGTTGTCAACAACTTGTAAGAGTGTAATGGTTCCTGAGACCTAACAGTTGGAGAACCGCTGCTCTAGTAGTTCAAACTTTTCTCGTTGATTGTCACATATCAAAGAAATTATGTAAGAAAATTTAAAGTAGGAGAGTGAGCATGTTTTGGAGAGAAGCACAGACATCTGCAGAGGGAAAGAGAACTGTCCCATTGTCACTACCTCAGGACAGGACAGCACTGGAATTGCTGAGATTCCACACAGAAGGACCTTCCCATTGGGTATTTCCAATAGTTTCTGTGGGTCACTTGTGAGGCCACTACACTTGCTCCCCAAATAGTGGAAGGGTTAGTAATTTGAAAAACCTACTCTAACTATTGCTCTCCCCTTTATAGACAATATTTTACTTCAGAGTAGACTGAATTGCTTTCCCTCATTAAAAAAAAAAATCAACAGATTTTACTGTCACAGAGAACAAGTTTACTGACATGGCTTCAGGTTCCAGTTACAATTAACCTTTAATAAATTAACATTTGTCACATTTTAGTAACGTATTTAAAAAGAACATCCACAATTTCACCAATTTGACTTTTACCAAAATGCTGATTTATAGTAATCCAGTTATTTACTGAGAAGGTCCATTTTTAGAAGATTGCGACAATGGCAAATATTTAAAACTGCATTTCTCATGGTTTAATATATTTTAGGTGAAATCCATGATGAAGAATCCTTTTTAATTTCACTTGCTGACTGACGAGTTAATCTTCAAAAAGCGTGTTGCTAAAAGGGGAAAGAACAATTGACGACTTAATTTCTAAATTTAAAAGCTGTCATGTAAATGGATCACAATGTAACAGTCTAAGTTTTAAATGAAGTCCCCATCAGCGTCTCCTGGCATCCCTCCCAGCTGGCAGGTGGCCCCGCACCAGCATCCCCTGCAGCCTCCAGGCGGATGCCCCGGCCTGTGGGCTCACACTATTCCGACACTGAAACATTAGGGTGGGCACACGCTTGGCCCCAGAGAGAAGGCTATTCTGATTTAAGATACGAATTAAATCTCTGGAGGATCTGTTATCAGTAAATGAACTGCAGAAGTGTCTAGACCGAAGAAAATCTAAGTCAAGTCCTTGTCTGAGGGAATCTCTGATGAGGCAAACAGTCCTGTTGTAGTATTACGGTGGTTGTTGTGGTGTGTATGTGTGTGCATGTGCGCATGCGTGTGTGTGTGTGTGTATTCACCTACCTTACCATGTACCCCCTTTACTGACTTGGCCTCTTTCTCTCCTCTCCTCTCTCTCTCCTTTATCATCTTCCTTAATTTCTTTCAATTTTTACTCGCTAAGTCAGAGCCCTGTTATTAGCTCTTAAATTTCCTAGTTTCCAAAGGGAATATTCTGGCAAGAGGAGTCCTTGGGTGGTGCAAATAGTTTATGCGCTCAGTGGCTAAACAAAAGTTTGGAGGTTCAAGTACACCTAGAGGCATCTCAGAAGAAAGGCCCGCTGATCTGCTTCCAAAAATCAGCCATTGAAAATCCTATGGAGCACAGTTCTGCTCTGACACACATGGGGTCACCACGAGTTGGAATCAACTTGATGGCAACTGGTTTATCCTAGCAAGTGCCATGCATCCAATTGGTCCTCTCCTCCCTAACCACTGCCCCACCTTTCCTACCTGAACCCCTTTGCTCATCACTGTCTATGTATTGACTTTGCAAACAAATTTAGCAACTTGATGCCAGGCTGTTCATTTTTAAAATCCTAACTTTGAAATATAGTATGCCTTGAATAATAGTTTTTCTTAAGAAAATATTCTCTCACTTTAGTTAATTGCAGTACTTTAATTTTTAGATTTACACCTGCTCCTTATTTATCGACTATTTCGTTATCCAAGATTTCACATTTATGACAACAGTAAAAAATCTATTACCCTACTATTTTGCACATTAATGACTTATGCCTGGCAGTCACAAACGCCAAGGTGTGAAACAAGAGTAACACTGGCCCTGATGGCTAAGGTTATGTGTCAGCTTGGGTGGGCCATGATTCTCAGTGGTTTGGCAGTTATGTAATGATGTGATTTGACAGTTATGTAATGATGTAGTCATCTTCCATTTTGTGATCTGATGTCATGCTACGTTTTCACATAACGCCAATTTTCACATAACAGCCTCGTCTTTGGAACCTAACCAGGTCAATAAGTAAGGACTGGGTATCTTTTAATTGGGCATCTTTTTTCTTTAGTCTCACTAATCATTTTCAGAGACTCTATTTCGGATGAAATAAAGTTGGAAGAACATTAAAGTTACACTTTTAAGTAACATTCAAATTTTATGCCATTTTCTCTGCGCTCTTTCATGAGTAAGAAAATGAATCTGCATAAGAAAGCCTGTGTTCTCCACTCTGGAGTATGCAGTGGGTGCTGAGGTCCACTGCTCAGTCCTGCCCCTCAGGACGAAGGTTCTCATGCAGACAATGCCCTCTCCCTAAAGGGCACTGCCTTCCCAATTTTACAACTTTCTTGGGAGGCAGTCCCCGTCCAATGACTGCTGATGTCGGGAGTACAAGGGCCCAGCCCCCAGGCCTCAAATCAGAGGCTGAGGCCTCCGCTGCAAATGCATCAGGGTTCAATCCCACCCTACGGGGCTGTTCCGGGAACATTCTCCAATAAGCCTGCCACACGCGAATATCCATCTCAGAGTCTGCTTCTCAGGAGAACCCAGCTAGAGGCAGAGACAGGGCAGTTTTAAAAGTCTATGCCATTTTAGAGATTTTTCTGAGGCAAAACTTTAAACTCTCTACATGAAAATCTTCTCTCAAACTTAGTTACTCAGATGAATTAGTTGCACCCTTTTTTAATGGAAAAGCTTCCCAAACATGCCTGCACACACTTCCTACAATCCTGAGCTCAGCCATCACTGAAAGACCTTTTGAACGAAAACACAGATCACTTCTCCCTCTACCGGGAAGGTTGGAATCCATATGCAAAATCAGTTATGCCTTTCAGGAGAGTCACAGACTCTGACTCCAGAATAAACGTACTTCTGTATCCAATTTTGGTTACGATTCCAGGAGAACAATGAACTCTCCCAAGAGCCTCCCATGGACCCTAATTTAAGAGCTATTGGTTTATAGTGAAGGTGGCAGAAACTTATCATCTCAAATCAGTTGTCCCAAGCAGAAGAAATGGAGAGGAAGTTTTAAAAAAAAAAAATGCGTGTTAAAAATATCCTACTTCTAAATTTTGGAAATAACAATGATAGTTGCACAACACTGTGAATATGATTAGTGTCGTTGAATCGTACACTTAAAAATGATTAAAATGACAACTTTTATGTTATATGTATATGTTGTTGTTAGGTGCCGTTGAGTTGATTTGGACTCTTGGCGACCCTATGTACAACAGAATGAAACACTGCCCAGTCTTGTGCCATCCTCAAAATCATTATTATGCTTAAGCCCATTGTTGCAGCCACTGCATCAATCCATCTCATTGAGGGTCTTCCTCTTTATTTATATATATATATATATATGCTCCATAGAGTTTCCAAAGAGCTGCTGGTAGATTCCAACTGCCGACCTTTCAGTTAACAGCCTGAGTTCTTAACCACTGTGCCACCAGGGCTCTCTCTCTCTCTCTCTATACATGTATATATGGAAACCCTGGTGGCGTAGCGGTTAAGTGCTACAGCTGTTAACCAAAAGGTTGGCAGTTCAAATCCACCAGGCGTTCCTCGGAAACTCTATGGGGCAGTTCTACTCTGTCCTATAGGGTCACTATGAGTCAGAATCGACTCAACAGCAATGAGATATATATATACATATATATAATCACAATAAAATCACACACACATAAATGTCCCACTTCTCCATAGAATTTCATCAATAGCTTTTGAATAAGCAAGTACCAGGCACACTTACATTTCCTGGATTCTCATCTGCTGTTTTTGAACTTGTCTTTTTATGATATTTCTTCTTGGTACAATAGACACTGACAAGGGTGACCATCAACATCAGGGCAAACACAGCGGCAGTAGAAGAAGCGGCAATAACAACAGTGTCTCGAGTTGAGCCTCTCTTTTCACACCTTTCTCCCATGTACCACCAGTCCTCCCCTGATGGACACCTACACATTTAAGAACATGACTTAAGGTTATGAATTGAAATTTAAATCTGAAAATCTTCACAGTGAAAAGTGTTGGTAAACATTTAGGTCACTGGCATATGGAACTATTTCACAGACTCTGGACTGGAGAAAACTGTTAGACTAGCACCTGGAGACCAGACAGGGACAATGGAATGGAAAATGGAATTACTCTTGTTGTTAGTTGCTGTCCAGTTGATTCTAACACATGATGTCCCCGTGTGGGCAGAGTAGAACTGCTCCACAGGGTTTCAAGGCTGTAACCTTTCAGAAGCACATGGCTAGGCCTTTCTTCTCTGGGTGGATTCAAACCACCAACCTTTCAGCTACCAGTCAAGCACTTAACTGTTTTCACCACCCAGGGACTCCCAGAATTACTCCTAATCTGGTATTAAAATACCAGCCCCAAAGTAGGAGAAGGAGATAGCATAAGTGTCTTAATTTCCTGGTGCTGATTTAACAAAAAACACTGCAAGTGTGTAGCATTAAAGAATAAGAATTTATTGTCTCACAGTTTTGGAAGCTAAGACTATGAATTCAGGGTGTTGGCATAGCTAGGTTCCCTCTTTTTCTGTGGGCTCTAGGGAAAGATGCTTGGCTCTTTCCCCTTCTGTAGCCCCAGGCATTTCCTGCCTGCTTGTAGACGTATCTTCATACGGTATCTGTCTTCCCCTATGTGTTTCTGTGTCTTGTCTGCTCTTTTTTTAATATATAATTTACTTTATTTTGTTGTTGTTGTTGTTGAAAATATACACAGCAGAACACAAACCAATTCAACACTTTCTACATGTACAATTCGGTGACATTGATTACATTCTTTGAATTGTGCAACCATTCTCATCCTCCTTTTCCAAATAGTTAAAAAGCAAGGATGTCACTTTAAAAACTAAAGTGCACCTGACCCAAGCCATGGTGTTTTCAATCGCCACATATGCATGCGAAAGCTGGACAATGAATAAGGAAGACCAGAGAAGTGACGCCTTCAAATTATGGTGTTGGCAAAGAATAAAAGTCTGCCTTGGAAGAAATACAGCCAGAATGCTCCTTAGAAGCAAGAATGGTGAGACTTTGTCTCAAGTACTTTGGATATGTTATCAGGAGGGGCCAGTCCCTGGAGAAGGACATCATGCTTGGTAAAGTAGAGGGTCAGCAAAAAAGAGGAAGACCCTCAAGGAGATTGATTGACACAGTGGCTGCAACAGTGGGCTCAAGCATAGCAAAGATGGCAAGGATGACCAGGCAGTGTCTCGTTCTGTTGTACATGGGGTCGCTATGAGTTGGAACCGACTTGACACTACCTAACAACAACAGCACCAACATGTATTAAAATATATCTGTAAGTTTATATGTGATGTTTCCAACACCCAAAGACAAATAAAGATCACATTTATGAAGGTACTGATAATAAAAGGCAATAATAATGAAAGCTCAAAAAAAAAAAAAAAATGAGGTATTTGACTTATGTCAGAACCAAATTACAGCTGAATGGAACCCAACTGTAAATCAGGGACTACCTGTCCTTGGAAGGGATTAGGTTCAGGACCCTCTCTATGACTTTATTAACATAACAAAGAAACCTTTTATTTCCAAACAGGGTCATATTTACAGGTACAGGGGTTAGGACTTCAACACCATGTTTTGGGAGGCCATAATTCAGTCTATAACTCTTCATTTGGAAGATGGGATCAGGTGCACTTATGGCACCAGACTATGGTGAGAATTTAATAAGATATGTAACTTGTGAGGAATATTTCAGATAATTAGAATGTAATGTAAAGAGGACTTTTTCAGGCAATTAGAATGTAATGTGCTATTTTTTTTTTCCATAAATTATTTCACTGTTCTGGTGGCTACGCTCAGTTCTGAATGGAAATCAAAAAATAGTCTATGAATGGTTTGATAGAGGGATTTCCTTCCTATGAAATATCAGTATTTAACCACCCATTGTGTGAATGATAAGATTTCTACAAAAGAATACAGAGATCTCATCTCAGTGACCCCATTACCTGCACTCGGTTTTGTCATTGTGGACAGTGCAGATGCCGTCATTCTCACAGATGATGTTTGCACAGAGGTCCTTGGTGGTAGAGCCTGGGGTCAGCTCCGTTTGTGTAGAATTAAGGTGGGATATGTCTAAAGAGGGCGGGGAAGAGCAGGGATGCAAGTCAGCTTTTGCTATAAAAAACATTCGATCATTAAGTTTCAAAACAGAAGATGTTCAAGTTTCAGGTATGTGAGATATTTAGGTAACCCTGAAGCCTACTTCAGCAGCATTCATAGGCGGTGAAGTACAGTAAAACCTGTGTAAGGCAGAAAGCTGTCAGAGAAGGAAAACTCAAATATTTTCTCCAATAGAGAGCAATAGAAAAGTGGTAAGACTGCATCCTGTCAAAGGTGAAAAACTTGAAAGACTCCAAAAAATAAGGCAGTCCCGTCGAGTTCCAGCTCTCACAGGTTTCACTGTAATATGTAGGCAGGTTGACATTTAGAGGCAAAGGGAAGCTGGGCCAGCCTGCTGGAGCTACGGCCTAACCACAACCTTCCTGGAAAGACATGCTTTCTGGGCTGTTGGAGTTCCAAGGGGCCAAAGCACTTGAAACCAACCCTCAAGGTACAAAGAAGAAAACCAAAGCTCACATGTAAAGCAGTTGAGGGGCCTTTCCCAAAGTCAATGGTCTTTCCCTTGGTGAAGCTAGTTGGTTGAGGTTTGGAGCAAAACACCAGGCCCCTGACAGCCAGGCTTATGTTCTCTGCAGTGTTTTATGTCATTTCTGGTCAAAATAGGACCAAACAGAACTGATGAATTTGTAACTTTTTCTCCACTTCAAAAAATGTTTTTATCCCTCTACAAAAGTTATTCCTGAATAATTTGTTCCAAGAAGTACAATCTAGCTTTACCGTAGTTAGCACTGAAGGTCAACATTTCATGGATTTTTATTGTGCCATCTTCCATCACAAATGGATAGTTTACTGAGATATAAGTGGATCTTTAAGGAGCCCTGGTGGCATAGAGGTTGAGCGCTCAGCCGATAACCAAAAGGCCAGTGGTTCAAACACACCAGTCACTCCACAGGAGAAAGACGTAGCAGCCTGCTTCCGTACAGATTACAGCCTTGAAAACCCTATGGGGCAGTTCTTCTCTGACTTATAGGGTCACTGTGAGTTGGGATCAACTCAATAGCAGTGGGTTGGTGTTATGGGGAAGTGGATCTTTAACGGTAGATGAGTTAAAACTGTACCACATAAAACATGGAAACCACAAGAATTGCTGAAAAATGTACTTATTGGCTGCCACGAGTGATTTTAGAAGACAACAGACAAATACTAGTACTGCCAAGGGATATATTAAAAAACAAACCAGTTGCCACAGAGTAGATTCCAACTCATGGCAACCCCATGTGTGCCAAGCAGAACTGCACTCCATAGGGTTTTCAAGGCTATGACCTTTTGGGAGCAGATCGCCAGGCCTTTCTCCCAAGGTGCTTCTGGGCAGGTTTGAACTGCCAACCTTTTGGTTAGTGGTTGAGTTGAGTTAGTAGTCGAAATATATATTATATATAAAATAAATTATATACTATATAAAAATATAGCTATAGATATATCTTTTTTGAAAAACCATAAATACAGGCCATTTCCAGTTTAATTTCATGTGCTTGTGTGACATTTTTATTTCTAGAATTCTCGGAATTTTTTTAATCCTAGAGTATAATAGCCATACAAAACAAAATAGTGCTATCTACTCGACAGGGTTTCCAATAATAGCCATAGAGTCCTTTAATTTAGTTCTAAACTTTTCCAGCCTAAAGGTTGCCTTCTACTGCTCTGTGTGGTGGTAATAAAATCCTTTATCCTGGGAGCCTCACTGTTTCAATTTAAATTGTTTTCATATTATTAATGATTCATATTCCTCAAAAATCACTCATGCCCATTTCCTCCCACATCCCTATCTAAGATACCTAAAATTGGAACACAGAAGAACACAGAAAGTAATCAATGGCCACAACAAAAAGAATCGCTTATGTAAAGCTATTTTTATTGACATACCTTCCACTGTCAGAAGGATGTAAACATCATTTCCTTTTATAAAATCTCTGCTTTGCAGCCTCTCGTGGGTTATAAAGACACTGGTTCCAAGGCCTATACCTCTTCTAAACTGAGTTCCATTAGTGAAAAAAGCCACTCCTCCCACTTTGGAAGGTCTGTCCCAAACATAGATTCCATTATCTGAAAAAGCAATTTATATTAATGGATTGTGTTTAGTATCATTATAGCTTTCAGTGGTAGGAAAAGAACAGGCAATGTGAAACACAATTAGGATGGAGCTCAAATAATTAAATGATTGCTATTGACCCGTGATGTATTCCCTGGCAAATCACTGAGGCTTGTTCATTTATACTGTCCTAAAAGAAATAAGATTGTCTGGCAGGAGGGACCATACTCTGGAATTTGAGTGGGGAGGTACCCAAAGTTTCCTAGGTGGGGATATCACATCTATATTGAATGACCAGTGTAGAAATTCCCCTGCCCATGAGAAGTATTCCTTAGTGGCCTTCTGAGCTATAGATATTGCGTTTACCTGAGTTAAAGCAATATGTTTTGAGAGGGTTTTTAACATTTTATCTCATTAACTGAATTATTCACCAAAGTCCTTTAGGAGAAGACTGTAAGAAGCTTTGCTTCTGGGAAAAGGTGATGACCCACCCAACCCTGAACCCTTCTAAATGTCATTCAGTGAGAAATGTTTTTTAAAAAAATGAATAAATTCTGAGTGTCAAATCCCTACAATTCTATTCCTTCTGAGAATATTCTTTTTTCCCATCAGATTAAGTTTGTTTTTTCTGACACTTGGGTCCACCCTTTTAATATATAGGATTTGGACTTGGCAATAATATTCAGCTTGCCATTTTTTATTAGGTTCCCAGAGGGCAAAAGATTATTAAAATTAGAAATGTGATCATTACTTTCTGGGCAACGCTCCTTTTGGGTGCTGGAAAGACTAGGAATGATATCACCATTGGCTAGTCCTCCAGAACTCTTTCATAAGTAGTTATAATCCATTCCCACACCCTTCTCAGTACTCCAGTCGGGGCACCTGCCCAACATCTTCCTTCTGATCAAAAAACATTCCCTGCTACAAGAGCTGAATCTTTTTTGACAACCCCAGTGGCATGACCAGAAAAGCGTGAGTTAAGAGAACTCATAATCTGCAAGCCTGTCTGTACCAGGCCCTTCCACAAGCTTCCATACTTGAGCTGACCTAATTCTCATGACAAACCTGTGGGGCTGTTATTACTGCTCAGTTTTACAGCTGAGGATACTAAGAGATCACTTGCTTAGGGTCACTTAGCTAGTGAAGAACAAACCTTGAATCTGACCCCAGGTCCTTCAGACTCTAAAACTAACAATCCTAGCCCAACACTTGGAATCCAGGTATGGTTCTCAAGTCCCAGGAATATAGTCAATATCTTCTTTTGGATTTCTCGGAGTCCTTGCTGACATTCCTGACTCTCTTCTTCCTGGGAGACTCTATCTACAACTTCTGAAACCCTCCCTCTAAATATCTTCTGTTTCTAAGATTTTGGGCTCAAAGTTCCCTAGGTACTTGGCTGTGCAGTCTCCCATTCTCATATCATCCACCCCTCCCAGAGGAATGAGCATGTATCAGCAATAAAGAAAATGAGTCACGAACCAATGGTCATAAATGGGTCTGTAGTTATACTCCGCTGATTGGACATACGCTGCCGAATGTCAGGATTTTGATCCAAGAGTGTCATCGTGGCTTGTTGCCAAGGACACGGCCACTGTAATTGATCATCATTGGCTCCAGAGATCAAGTGGAAATATATCCCGACATCAGTCGAATGGTTTAGATTCAAGTAAATCTGAAAGGCATAACCTTTAGAAGAATAAAATGGAGGGCTATATAGTTTTCCATTTGGGCTGCCAATGAACTGTGTGAAATTCTTTATATGCCAGATATGATGAGGGCACCATGTTTCTGAAAGATTTATGTCATCAATAGACAGACCACCCAACGATGCACCGGAGCCTCTGATTCCTCCAAACACCACTCTAAATTTGTTGGTCACTGTCAGTGTTACATGGTACAGTTGCCAGCTCCCAATGGGTATTTCTGTAAAACAGTGATTATTATTATTTCAAACAGGACAAAAGACAATGAACCAACTGCAAATCAGCATTAGAGCTCTAACCTTCATGGACAAATGATTATCCAACAGTTACTGATACCTACAGATCTGAGGTATAGTTTTCTCACTCCTCCAGGCCAGGTCCATTTATTTCAAGGCACTTCTGTGGGATCAGACTGTGCTCTGGAATACTGGATGCTAATCTAGTTGTTTCCCAGAAAGGTCACCCTTTCCCAGAGACGGATGAGCAAACCACAGCATCTAACTCATGAGTACTCCGTGCTCTACTTACGTGTGGAGCAGACAGCAATATATTTGCCAACCCACAACCCCTCCTCCTCATCTTCTGCTTGCATACATGGTCAACATGACCCACCTCTCTGACACATGATTCTACGAAGGCCGAAGGCCTCTCCCTACCCTGGAAGTGCTCCAGAAATTGCATTTAAGTCAAGACAATCAGAGTCTTTCACCGGGGTTTATTTTTTAAGTTAGAAATTAGAAGGAGAGTCCCTTTTCCGCTCTGTGGGCACATCTGATAAGATATAAGCTGGGGGTTGAAATAGCCAAAGTACAGTCTTATGGACAAAGCCATTGGGGGATAAAAAGAGAGGCCATTGACAATGTTCAGGGACAAGTCCCATCTCCCCTGAGGCCAGTTCCTCCCTCATCCATTCCACAATTCAGTTACTCTGAGTCAGTAAGTTTTCCCATTTTGTCTAAGCTAACTCACATTGTATTTTTATTACTTACCAAGAACTGACCTCTACAGTGTCAGAAACAGAGCCACAGTTTCCTAAGTGACTGTCATATAACACAGCACACAAAGGATCATTGTTGCTAGTTTCCCTACCAAGGCATGAAATAAGGAGGATCAAATTCTAAGTTATAAAGCAATGAGTCCATAGCCCCTACACTATTGTAAGTTGTGGCATTAAGTAAAGAGTTAAGACTACCACGATCTGAACCCAAGCAATTAATAAGAATGTTGATAAAGGTACCTTTTATTTCTTCCACAAGGGTTAAAGTACCATTCACACTGCCTGCAGAATACTCCCTGATATAGATGTTCAGTTGGTCGTTGTCATTTCCACTGTTATATAAATAAAATTGCAAGCACTGAAATCCTCTTTTAGGGTACAGTATTCTACTTTCCAGCAGTGCCGTGGCGCCCACGTTCACAGAGCTACTGTCAAAATGCATGAAGAAACCAGAACCTGTTAATAGGACAAAAGCAGAATTGAGAAGAAACACATACTGAGTATCGGAATGCGTATTTGTCAGTGGTAGTTCCAGATCCTTTACCCATGGCCCAGCTAACATTGATATATAAATCACAAGGTAGAAACTTTCGAAGTCTAAGCTACAGGTCTGGCATTTGGAAAAGCTAGCTGATCAGTATAGTAAAATAAAACTCAAATCTATCTATTATTTATGAAAAAAAATTATGAAACGTTTGCTTATAATAGTAGGAGTTTTCTTGTGGGCATGGACCTTTGCTTACTTTCACTTGCTGTGAGCTACAAAGGTACGGTAAGCTTAAGTATAAAATGCTAACCAAAAAAGAAAAATGCTAATGTGCTACAGAAATTAGGCTTCAGGTCATACCTAACAGCAGGACCAAAAGGCAGATGGCGCGAAGAACCCCCTGCAAGTGTCCCCCACCCTAGTCCATCTCCAACTGGGAACAGTTACACCAGCAAGATGCCACAGAGAGCTGTCCCCTCCTCCGAGAACATGAAAAAGGAAAATGGAAATTAAGCCATAAAGGGGGATTGGGGCTTGAACGCTAGGTACATTCTTGCATCGGTGTCTTCCAAGCTTGATTCAAAGAGAGGCTTGTAAGTGCTTCCAGAGGACTAAAAACACACTGTGCTGAGGGCAGGACAAAGACTCTAATCCAGAAACTAGGACTTTTGCTGACCTGCCCATTTTTTTTAGTGCTTCCTAAATTCTTTGACTTTAGCTGACCAAAAAAAGGTAACTCAACCTTTGGAGATATTAGAAGTATAGCAACCATCAGGAGAGGCCCATATTTTAATGTTTAAAACATGATATTCATAAAGAAAATTTGTGAATAACTGAACTAGGTCATTTCAAAGGTCCCTCCCAGTTCTCTGCTTCTGTTATTTGCAAAGCTCAGCCTAGTTCTAAGTCAACTCTAAAGACACACAGAGATAGCAAGTCTGGTTTGAGTGTCTACTCATTTTCCTTACCTTATTTCAAATATTTGCTTTGTTCCCACTATACTCAGGGCACTGTACTAGGCATTTAACTACGGTTCTAGAAGCAGGCAGTTTGTGAAAGACAGCCATTAGCTTTTGAAAACAGAAAAAGGTGTCAGCTACCTGGTCTGTACTCCCTTTCCCCCCAAGTTCTCACTCCCCTTAACCCCAACTCCTACTTCTCTATTAAAATCAAAAAACAAACTCCAAGTGCTTAATCACTGCACCAACAGAACTCCTTCACTTCACCCTCTAATCATCCCCTAAGGAGCCCTGGTAGTACAGTGGTAAAACACTTGGCTGCTAGCTGAAAGGTAGGCTGTTCAAACCTACCCAGCCACTCCACAGGAGAAAGATGAGGCAGTCTGCTTCCATAAGGATATATAGACTTGGAAACCCTATGGGGCAGTTCTACTCTGTCCTATAGGGTCATTATAAGTTGGAATCGATTCATGACTACTCATTTTTCTGTTTTTATCTTTTTGGAATTGTTCCCTGCCTAGATCATTGGAGCTATCAAGCAATGGCCCTAAATTCTGAAGTCTAGCTTTATGTATTTGCTTCCAGAAATGACCAAATAAAAATTTAGTACTCAGCCAAATAGATGACTATTTAATTTAAAAACAAAATTACAATGGAAAAGGATACTCATCTGAAGAAAAGTAAATAAATTGTACTTTTTGCCTTCATTTTAAGTATTTTTGTAATAAAAAAAAAATAGGGGCATGTAAATCGCAATCTGAAATTCTGAAACTGAATGATTCCCAGCCTAATGGTGTTCGATGGAGAGAGTCCCTTGTCTTCCACAAACTGCTAGAAAACAACCCCACTCAACCTCTGAAGTAAGAGCCCTTCCAGAAGGTGCCATCCTCTTCTCTAGGGGAATCTATTGGTAGAGGCATCGCAGATCCCAGCTCTGACTCCCAGAAAAACAAACTCAGAGAAGAAAGGCAAAGAAATAAACCATGTCCTTATTATAAGGCACAGAACCTATTCCTTTGTAGCAATCTAATGGATTATCATTAATAATTCTCATAGAAATTAGAGATAAAGTCCTAGTCTTTCATAGCAAAGGAAAAGGCTGGAGCCACTGGGTGTCAACTCAAGAAGGACCTCACTCCTGTTACCTTTGCACTGGCCCATGTTGGAGTGATCATTCTCTGGCCCCCCAGGAACCTGGGAAACCCGCTGCCAGTCAGCACTATCTCCTGAACTTTGGACCATACCACACACATTTTCCAGTTCAAAATTGCATGAGTCCATAAAGCTCAAGGAAGAGGCTACAAAAGCAAAAAAAAAAAAAAAGTTATTGACATTCTTGCAACATAATGTAAGCAATAAAAACTGAGCTTATCTAGAATGTGTGGCTAATTGCGTCCAGGAATAACTGCTTCCTTTGCCATGAGACCAGAAGAATTGGATGATGATGTCTGGCTACCATTACTGAACATTTTGATCAAAGATTCCATAGAAATTCCTGATCAGAAGGGGGAAGATGCAGAACAGAATTTCAAATGCTCATGGAATCCAGACTTTCTGGAGCTGTGAAGGTTGGATGAACCCCTGAAACTATTGCCTTGAGGTTACCTTTAAAACCTCAACCAAAAATATCCCTGGAAGTCTTCTTAGAATCAAAAAATACTTTTTCCTAACTAGTAAAATAAATCTACCTTGAGAATTATGCTTTTTTAAGAACTATCTATATGGGATCAAATTGACAACAGCAACTCCAAAGATTAGATAGGAAACTTAGGTGACAGTGAATTTATGTTAATGGGGGAGGAAAAACTTGGAAAAGGAGGATAAGAATTGTTACACAACTAGAAGAATGTAATCGATGTCACTAAACAGAATATGTGGAAACTGTTGAGTTGGTGTGTGTTTTGCTGTTTATATTCTCAATAACAACAGCAAAATAAATAAATATTTTTTATTATTAAAAAAAAAAGGAACTGAGCTTATCACCGAAGTTCCAGGAAAGCCAGGGTGGCATTAGAGGGAACATCTCACTGATTCTGGATGATGGTGGCTTGAAGAACCCTCATTATCTGCAGAATCACTGCCAAGAGATGGATTAACTCTATAGATCTGAATAAACTATCTGCTCAAAAAAAAAAAAGGGAAAACACCCATTGCTGTCGAGTCAATTCTGACTCATGGCAACCCTACAGGACAGAGTAGAACTGCCCCATAGAGTTTCCAAGAAGCACCTGGTGGATTCGCACCGCCGACCTTTTGGTTAGCAGCCGTAGCTCTTAACCACTACGCCACAAGGGTTTCCATCTGCTCCAAGTCTGTTTTTTAATTATCTAACTCACCCAGCAGTACTGTGGAAGAAAAGGCCTGGTGATCTGCTTCTGTCAAGGTTACAGCCCAAGAAAACCCTATGGAGCAGTTCTACCCTGTAACATATGGGATGGCCATGAATCAGAATTGACTCAACAGCAACCAACAGCAACAAATTGGTAGAGACTTGAGTCTACAGTCCTCTAGTCATTTAGATTTTAAAGTCACAACCCGGATTATTTGGCCCCATTTATATTACAATCGTGTACCTCATTTTGGCTGAAAACCGTTCTCAATGTCAAGGTTTGAATTAGTAACTGCTTCATTTTTTTTTTCAAAAATCTGTCTGGGCATATTTGTACAGGACCCAATTTGTTATTAGATCTGAAGGTCAGACCTTGTGAGAATAGTGCTGCTTCCAAGTTATAGATTGGGATCTCTTCTGTTGTTTTTTTTTTTTTTTTTCTGACTATCAAACATTTATTCTTTCAGAAAACCCAGTAATGCTCAGCAAAATGTCACAGAGCATAACGTCTTGCTACATAGCTGAGGGAAATAGAAATCATTTCCGAGAACCTGCCACATACAGCAGTTGTACAGTCGATTCAACTTTAGGAGATCGTAGTCACTGAAATCCATTCGTTGGCCAATCACATCCATGAAGTCGGGGATTCTTGTTACAATGGTTGGCTCCGTCCCATTCTGGAACGCAGTTTTGCTGTAGTGCATTACTGAAGTATAATCATAGGGAACATTCAGAGAGTCCGATTGTTGATCATTATAGGTGTTAAAATTGTGTTCTCTGCCTAAACGATAAACAAAAAAAAAATTAATGACTTGGCGTTCACAAAATTCAGCTTATCTTACTCCAAATTTTGTTAACTTAAAAGTGGAGAATGTAATACATGTGGAATAACCTTTGCTACAACTGATATACTGTATTTCAAGAGTGTTTCATATAATATTCAAGCTTACAATTGTGATATCAGCAATCTCACAGAGCATAGAGCTAAGATTTCATTACAGCCCAAAGTTGGAACTTTGGCATTGGTGAACAATGACAGCAGATGGAGAAGAAAGTAAGAGGACCTTTGGGAGGTGTGGTAGGATGAGACCTGAGAACGACAACGTAAGCAACAGTCATTAGAAAGGATTGACATAGTCAAGGATTTCATGGTTACTGGAATACTTGTGGAGTCCCTGAGTGATGCCAATGGCTAATGCACTCAACTACTAACCAAAAGGTTGGAGGTTTAAGTCCATCCAGAGGGACCTGAGAAGAAAGGCCTGATCCATTTCCCAAAAATCAGCCATTGAAAACATTACGGAGCACAAAATTCTCTCTGACACACATGGGGTCACCATGAGTTGGAATCAACTCAACAGCCACTGGTTTGGAATATGTATAGGTGTATTTTAACAAGTGTATTCAGAAAAGCTATCAGGCTGCTTAGCATCACAGTAGTGGGCAACTGATGGCAGCTTGAAATCAGGTGATTTTGTGGACACATGAGGTGGCTCTGATCTCCTAAGTATATAAATCCTCTATCAAATGTAGGCAGAAGTTTCTATCAAAAACAAGTCTTTGGAAATCCGAAAGAGGGAGGCCAGGAATTAAAGTCAAATGCTCCTCTTATCATAGGAATCTTTGAGTTTCCTGCTAGGCCTGAGAGCTGTGTCTTCAAGACTTGATGTCAGGGGCATCAGTACAGGGCAGTTCTCACAGTGCCTCTCACTGACAGTAATATCATTCCCCCCACCCAGGCAGGACAGATCAGGAGGCTAAGTGTCGCTGCAGAAAAAAATGTGGGAAACATGAGCTCTACTCATACATTTTATTAAGACTTTTGCAACTTTCAACACGGAGTCACAAGGTTCAGGTTGTTCCACTACTTCAGTGTTTCCGACATGGGTTCTATAGAACAACAGACCCACAAGATATCCCCCAAAAATCCATGGTCAAATCTCTTTCGGAAATGCTCCCAATTTGTGTTATTGTAGCAAAGACTCTGAACAGTGCAGTCATTTAAAGAAACATAAGTTTAAATTTGTAACCCAGATTTCCAAAATTCATAGATCACAGATCCCAATCCACACAACACCTGTGACCATATAGTTGGACAGCACTCCATAAAGCACATTTTGGGAAACACTAAAATAGACAATTTATAAGATTACATCATGCTCAAAAGTACTGGAGCCCTGGTGGTTTAGTGGTTAAGAGCTCGGCTGCTAACCAAAAGGTTGGCAGTTTAAATCCACCAGCCACTCCTTGGAAACCCTATGGAGCAGTTCTACTCTGTCCTATAGGGTTGCTATAGTTGAAACAGACTCGACAGCACCTAACAATGACAGAGCCCGAACAACTTTAAGGCACCTGACAGCTCATACTAGATTACAGCTAAGTGAAGTAAGACATCAAAACATCAGAGTTTTTCAATTATTAACAGTTGGTACAGATGGTAGGAGAGGGCATATGCTTAAAAACTCAGTCTTCAACTAAAAGCGTGAGAAAACAGCAGAGGTGTACCTGACTGAATTCTCTCCCACATGATATTGACATAGTCATCCCGGTCAGAACGCGACTGCTCATGCCAGAATCCCAGTGCGTGAAGGAACTCATGTTGAACCGTTGCTATTCGGTCACAGTTTGTCCCAATGGAAAGATCTTGCTTCCCAACATGCCTGTTTCCCACTGAAGACCAGCAGCTTACAGGAGAATTTCATGAGAAGGGGGAGAGAGTGTTACTATGGTGCAGGTTTGACTTTTCAGAGCAGAATCCTCAATGTCTAGTCCACTTAGTTTTCTTCCCTAGAGCCTTCACTCTTATATCAGAACACTGTGCACTTTTCTCACAACCCAGGTGAGGTATGAAAACCCGCCCAGATAGATGATCTTTGAAGAGCTTGTCCTAACACTAAATATTACACAGAAGCAAGTCATGCCCCAATCAGACTAGTCCTGATTTTTCCTGAAAATTTCAAAGTCTTTGAGGTTGTCCTTGGTACATTGATGCCCATTAACAAGGATTTTATAAGGATAGTAACCACTCAGAATTGCTGGGCTTGGTGTAGATAACAGTGTCACCTTCTTCACTCAAGTTATGAATTGTTAAATGTATATGTAATCCATGTGCCCATAAAAGACACTCAGAATTCAACCTTTCACAATGCCACACAAGTAATACAGGTTCACTGCAAATAAGTTAAAAAGTGCATATAAACAAAAAGAAGAAAACTTAAAACTAACACCCAAGAAAAATCAACCATTCTTACCATTCAACCACTCTCTAAAGAACTTGGTCTTTACTAGGCTGACGTTACTTGAAGGGGGAAATAAAGAGCATGTAAATTGTAAATGGGTTGAAATTCACAAGGTTGTGGGATAGATGGCATCGATTCCACCCGCCTTATCTTAATGACATTGGTAGGCTGGTTGCATGTATGAAAATATTATTTATTTTATGGCTAGAGGAACTAGACTGAGCTCATCTTTTATTCTCTGGTAACCAGCAAGGGAAGCCCCCATGTTAAAGGTCAGAGCCTAGGGCAGTTCGACAGGCACAACAGCTCTCTTTAAAACCCTTAGAAGACCAACTTTTCAACATACCCACTGCCCTTGAACACTGATATATAGTTAGCTTCTCCAGCCCAAGGCTTGAAGTCAATGCATGTTTTTAGGCGATAGCGTTCAAATGCATCAAGGATCACTCCTTTAGCATTCATTTCTGAAGAAAGAAAACAAACAAAAATATACTTAAATACAATAATCACACTGAGCAATTCATCATGAAAATAGGCCATGAGTTATACTGTTTGAGTTAGTCCCTTCAGGAATATTCAGTGTTTTGTTTTCACAAAATTGAATATTCGGTACCAATTAAACAAGTATCATGTGTAAGCATTTGGTTAATCTTAAGATCCCTTATTTTGTCTCTCCTTCATATTTATCTCTCAGGAGCCATTAGAGGGGCATTACAGAACTAGAAAAAGGGCATTCCTTACCTAAGAGAAGGTACACACTGGATCACAGGAAACCAAAATAAATAATCCTCATCACATGCTTCATGAGAGAAGCTACAAAACTCATTAAACCAACCAAAAACCAAACCCTTTACAGTCGAGTCCATTCCGACTCATAAAGACCCTACAGGACAGAGAAGACCTGTCCCGTAGAGTTTCCACAGAGTGCCTGGTGGATCTGAACTGCCAACCTTTTCGTTAGCAGCTGTAGCTCTTAACCACTATGCCACAGGGGTTTTTTTAAGTAGGGCTTTTAATATGAGGACCTTGAAATTGTAGGTAGAGCCCGTGCATACTCCGAGATAGTATGCAGAGTAAGTGTGTGTGTGTGTGTGTGTGTGTGTGTGTGTGTGTAAACTGCGTTTTCTGGGAGAGCTTTCAAAAAAGATTCTCAAGTTAATCCAGGGCCTAAAATAGGGTGAAGAATCACTGCTTTGAAGAAAAGAATGATGCTATCAGAACAGATAGATATGGAGCTCAAAGAAAGCAGAGGCATGAAAGCCACGAAGAAATGCAGGAAAAGAAGCTCTGGGGGGAATCTGGAGGGAGAGGCTCTATCAGCTGCACATGGAGACACCACACAAGTGGGATTGGGTACCAGTGAAAGATGCTGGCCTGCCGGGAGGTGGGCAGACAGTATGGCGGAGGAAGGCGCTTGGACTCTGGAGCCAGACACACCTAAGTTCTTTCCTATCCTAGTCTTTAGAGCTTTGGTGTTAAATCGTCAGTTAAATGAGGAAGTAAATCAACTTTGCAGGAACATTATGAGTATAAACAACTAAGAAGAGAAAATGAATGTGAGTTTCCAAGGAACACGACCATTTATTCAATGTTCATTTCCTTCCTCCCTTCTTAAGTGACCATTGCCCAGACATTGGGGAAGATTCCTCTGAAACCCTCTGTCTAGGCAGGTCTAAGTCAAGAGGAGGATTTACATAGATGAGGCTCTAAAATCCATGCATCCATAAAAGACATTCAGAGGTCAACCTTGCACAATTCCATGCAACTCATACACCTTCATTGTAAATAAGGTAGAAAATACATATAAACCAAAAGGATGACACTTAAAACACTAACAGCCAAGAATAATCAACCATTCTTACCTTTTCAGACCTTTTCTGTTATGAATATATACATAACATACATATAATTTTAGAAAAAATGAAATCATAGTCTACATAATATTTTATAAACTATATATTTTACTATATATCAGTAAAATCTTTCTTCATCATTAAGTATTATCTTTATCATTTTAGTGGCTGCATTGTCTGTCTGTAACATATTTTAAGTAATTCCGTAGTGTCAAATATTTAAATTGTTTTAAAATTTTCTCTACTATAAATATCACATTTGGATCACTATTTCAAATCTAACATCTCCTTAAAATAAGGCATGATGATGCCAACCCCCATAACTCTACTCTAGAAGTGAATGTAAAAGGAAAACCCTGGTGCACCCTAAACATTCTGTCAAAGCCCAGGGAGGACGTTTCTACCCTGACATTGAATTGTTTTGACAATCAAATAAGGAAACTATGTGAAAGCTTTGTAAACCATAGAACCTTCTACCAAGATAAGATCCTTATTTACCAAGGAGCCCTCCTGGCACAGTGGTTAAGTATTTGGCTGCTAACCAAAAGGTCAGCAGTTCAAATCCACCAGGTGCTCCTTGGAAACTCTATGGGGCAGTTCTACTCTGCCCTATAGGGTCTCTATGAGTCGGAATTGATTCAACGGCAATCGGTTTATTTACCAAGGGCCTTAACTAACTTTGTGTCATAGATGCAGAAAAACTCTACCTGGGATCATCTAACTTCCTAGGCGTGAAGGATAAGGCAAGCCTGGGAATTAAGCAAGCAGCTGCTCAGAATTATTTTCCCTCATTTGTCCCTTCAGGTTCTTAGCACCTTGACTTTTATTTCCATCTTTATTTCCATCCCCACTTCCTTTACTCCAAACAAAACCCACTGCTGTCCAGTGGATTCCAACATATAGCAACTCTATAGGACAGGGTAGAAATGCTCCATAGGTTTTCCAAGGCTGTAAATCTTTATGGAAGCAGACTGCCACACTTTTCTCCCACTGAGACTGGTAGGTTCCAACCACTGATCTTTTGGTTAGTAGCCAAGGACTTTAACCACTGTACCACCAGGACTCCTTTCCTTTAACCCAACCCTCCAAAATTTGGCACTCAAGCAAGGAATTGTAACTTACTCACTGGGAGCTATAAATGGCCACCTGAAGTGTTACCCCTTTCAGGTGAGTTGCCTCTGGCAGCCAAATAACACCTGAAGTTAAAGCTGAAAGACTAAAGCCTACTGGTAGAATTTTACATGTTGGCTCACCTGAATGGACTTTCCAGAAATCACTGCCAGAAAACCATTCATAGCTACTTACTTTTGCTACATGTAAGCATGACCTTGCTTAGTGATTCTATTGCTCTGAGTCATTTCAAGATCTTGTAAATTCCTGGGACGTGAGAGGACACTCTTCTTATTTTGAATAAAAAAAAAAAAAATTTCTACATTACACAGGGATAAAGTATTTTCTAAATAAGAATCAAAATCACAGAAATGAAAAGAAATGGTCGTTAAGATTTTTATTTTTATTATATTATAAAGAGTGCACAGCATGGAAAGATGCAACCATATTAAGTAAAAAAAAGTAGAACAAAAATTTAAAATACTGTAACTTTTTAAAATTTGCACAGTTTGCATGGTAAAATCTGGGTTGAAATTTTCATCTAGTGTGTTCCGTTCATGTATATGTTTATCACTTTATTTTTCAAATATGTATTAATTGCCTATTATGTGCCAGGAACTGTGCTAAGCCTCAGATATGCAAGATGAAAACTAGTCCTGTCCTCAAGGAACTCACTATCTAGTTTTATAATTTTCTTTACAGACAAATAAATAAAGCTCATCGGGTAATATAGGGTAGGGTAACTTTGGTTAAAAAACATGACAAAAATAACCTAAGAGATACAATCAAATTAAAGCTCACACATCTTCCATGGAATACACTTAGGAGAATAAAATTTTTTAAAGAAATATATAAAAGACAAGTGTATAAAAATTTTTTGATCAAAAGATTAAAACAAGACACAACAATTGGTTTTTCTATTAGCCTGGAGCAATAGAGAAAGAAGGAGAGTCAGGAATAGGAGGAGCAAATGGAATGTATGGCTAATTGCCTCTGTGAACAATTGCCCCCTTTGCTGTGAGACAAAAAAAACTGGATGGTGCTCAGATATCACTACTGAACACTTTGAACAAAGATTCGATAAAAGAATCCTGATCAAAAGGGGGGATGTGCAGAAAAGAATTTCAAATTCTCATGGAATCCAGAACCATGGAGGCTGAATGAACTCCCAGAACTATTGCCTTGAGATAATCTTTAAACCTCAAACCAAAAATATCCCCTGAAGTTTTCTTAAAACCAAACAGTAGTTTGGCTTAACTAGTAAAGAATGTCTGTCTTGAACATTGTGCTCTTTTATGGTCTATCTATATGGGATCAAATTGACAACAGCAACTTGAAAGATTAGATAGGAAACATATGGGGCAAAGAGTTTATGTTATTGAGGGAGGAACAGTTCAGAAAAGGAAGATGAGAATGGTTGTACAACTCAAATGTAATTGATGTCACTGAATTGCACATGTAGATATTATTGAATTCACATATGTTCTGCTTTGTATATTCTCAACGACAACAAAAATAAAATAAATTCTAAAACAAAAAAAGATTAAAATAGAAAAACACCTAAAATCTTTTAGATCTTTCCTGATTGCAAAAGCCAGTGAGCATCTTTCCCTCTTCATATTACTTGAGCTCTTTATAGTTTTTAACTGCTATGGATTGAATTGTGTCCTCCCAAAATATGTGTTGTAAATCCTAACCTCTATAGGGTCGCTATGAGTCAGAATCAATTCAAGGGCACTGGGCTTGGGTTTGGGCATGCCTGTGGTCGTAATCCCATTTGAGAATGGTCTTTTGTTATGTCAATGAGGCAAGATTAGCATAGGGTATGTTTTGAGTCAATCTCTTTTGAGATAAAAAAAGAGATTAAACAAGCAAGCAGAGAGGGGGGAAGATAGATGCCAAGCCACATGGAGATCTCCAAAGAACTAGGATACAGAAGAGCTGAAAAGATAAGGAGCTTCCTCCAGTGCTGACAGAAAGAAAAATCCTTCCCCTAGAGACTGCACCCTGAATTTGGACTTCTAGTCTCCTACACTGTGAGAAAACAAATTTCAGTTTGTTAAAGGCAACCACTTGTGGTATTTCTGTTGTAGCAGCACTAAATAACTAAGACACTGACTCCATTAATTACTCCCCCCTTGGTTTTCTTTGGTGTCATAGTTGTTAAGCATTTGGCTGCTAACCAAAAGGTTGGCAGTTTGAATCCACCAGCTGCTCCTTGGAATCCCTATGGGGCAGCTCTACTCTGTCCTATAGGGTCACTATGGGTTGAAATCGACTCAACAGCAACAGGTTTCTTTTTTGTTTTGTTTTTTCTACCTTATTTTTGGTTTTATCATCTATGTTTCTGACCCATCCAATCCTCCCTTCTCAATAACTTCTATCAACTGTTCTTTCTGTACCAATCCCAAAAAATTGTTCTCCCAGCGTGAATTTCATTCTTGGCCACCTTCTCACTCAACACAATTTTCTCAAGTGACTGTCATTCAGTAAGATTCAATTATCTATGGAGTATTTGTTATGTGCATGGCACTGTGTGAGATGCTTATCCATACCCATGGCTTTAACCAACTCCTACATCCTAATAATTCCCAAATATTTCTCTATCTCTAATGATCTTTTTTTTTTTTAATGATCATCCCATATACCAGCACTTTACTTGATATCTCCACCTTGATGATCCTGAATTTTAAGCCTGAACACCAAAACTAAATTTCACTACACTTCTCTACCCCACTCTTCTCAAGATATATTCCCCATTGTTGTTAAAGGCACTACCATCCACCCAGTTACTCAAAACCAAAACCTAGACACTAGCATCCCATTATCTAAACCCTACCTTTTCTTTGACCTCTTCAGTCAGTCACCAAATCTATTAATTTCCTCTAAATCCACTCTCGTCTATCACCACTGAGAATCCTGGGTTTTAAACATGAATTTACTTCTTACCTGAATTTCTTCAATAGCCTCCAAATATATCTTCCTATCGTCTTTTTACCCCAATTAGAATACACTTTCTATACTCCAGCCAGAGCGATTATTCTCAAATGCAAATACAACAACCTCACTTCCACAAAAAAGCTTTTGGCGGCTCCACATTACCATCAGTATACGTACCAAGCTCTTTAACAAGGGAAAGACTCAATTCCTCTCCAGTCTGGAGCCTGCCTATCTGCTCCAACTCTTTATTGCCCTACTCCCAATCTAAATGCCAGTTAAGCAGTTTTTCCCTTCTCCATGCCTTTGCACATAGTGATCTATCTGCCTAGAACACACTTCCCTCACTATCTGAGGCCACATTAGCCCATACGGTGCCTTTGTGCAAATTAAAAAGAAGCACCTCATCTTGGGGACGCTCTGTGTGTTGGCTTGGTAAGTGGGTGAACAAAATGTTAATGCAAAGAAACGTATGCCCCTTGGTAAGCAGAAGGCAAACTGGATTTCAGCCCATTTGCCCTCTACTAGAAACCTATGTATGGGGTACAACTTGCACAACCTTTGTGGTGGCTCTTCTGCCTAGTGGCACCTGCTCCCTAATGATATGCCTTTATATCTAGGTTGAATGAAATGCCCCTTCAATGTGCTCCCATAGCTCTTTGACCATATCACTAATCATCATGTTTATTCAGTTCTATTATAGTTAGTTTTTAACTTGTCTGAATCTGCAATGAAATGCATTACCTTTAAGGAAAAGTTATCTACATAACAGTTCCTAAACTGATGATGGTCTGTGACATTTGTTTTCAACAGTCTACAGAAAAAATGAGGACCATTATAGTTAGATTTCTTCAACATAAAAGCTGTTTTTAATTCTAGATTAGATCCTTCTGATTTTTAGTATTAAAAGATTCTTTCCTCTATGAAAAGATATTAAAACATAGTGGACTCTTGTTTTAAATTCCTTACTTGGCAAAATCAAATGCTGGTAAAATGATGTCAGTCCCCAAAGTTTTGTTTGGTTGGTTGTTTTTTGTTTGTTATTCCTACATTAAATCGGGGCATATGAGAAAAACCTGTTTGAAGATAAAGACCAGCTCTTTTGTTTTTATATTTCTGGCATCCAGTATGGTACCTGGCACAGAATAGGCATTCTATATGTACTGGTTGATTTAATTACTATATTGATCAAAACTCAGCAAGTATTTCAGACATAATCATTTAAGTCCTTACTTTTCATTTTCAATTTGGTTAATGTGTGTGTGTGTGTGTGTGTAAGTGGTAGTGGTGATGGTGGTGATTGCTACTGAGTCAATTCCAACTCATAGTGACCCCCATGTGAGCAGAGTAGAACTGCCCCATAAGGTTTTCAAGGCTGGGACCTTTCAGAAGCAGATCACCACGCCTATCTTCTGAGGTGCCTCTGGGTGGGTTTGAACCGCCATACTTTCAGCTAGCAGTTGAGCGCTTAACCATATGCTTCACCCAAGGATGCCTCTCTCTCTCTCTATTATATATATACATATTTATTTATATTTATATATATTTGTCATTTTAATCATTATTTATATATATAAATATATTTTTTGTCATTGTAATCAGTTTTAAGTGTACAACTCAATGGCATTAATGATGCTTACAATGTTGTGCTAACATCAGCACCATCTATTTCCAAAATTTTTCATTACCCCAAACCGAAAATCTTTACCCATTAAGAAATAACTCTCCTAAATCCCTTACCCCCATTGCCTATTTTTTTTAAGTAAATGCACATGGCCACCCAAAACCACAAACAAACAAAAACTTAAAGATCATACGCATCTACCCTTGAAAATATTGTAATCATATTCAGTCAGGGACAGACATTAGTTATTGATACTCTATGGTGTTTACTAACCCAAGCTGTCGTCTAGTACATATGGAATGGTATGAGGCCATCTGTATTCTTCTCCAATGATGGAATTTCTCTGTTCTGCCTGTCAAAAAAAAGTGCAAAAACAGCTAATAAAATGAAATTAGGTAGCAATTTCATAAACGATCAATTGTTATATAATCTATGAAAAAATGAAGTTAAAACTTTCCCAGTCTGCCTAAACACAGTGTGTGTATGTGTGTGTGTATCCCTACTTTTATTATAATACAATGAAGTTTCTAGGAGGACATCATTTCTATATTAATTTTGTAGATAAAGTTAAAGATGCAATGCAAAACTATGTAAAGAACAATTTTTTGGAAAACAGAACTATAAACATTGGTAGAATCATAGATTACCTTCCCACACTAGAGATTAAAAACGTACAAGAAGGAAATGATAGCAAAACCTCACTTATCAGCATCTCACAATATCAAAAAAACACATTGGTTGGGTCAAAGTTTTTAAAAATTGTTTAAGGGTTTAGATTTTATTGTAGAAAACTAATATTTTATTAATGTATTCATTGAACCCATAAATTGAACACTGTTCTAAAGTCTAGGGATCCAGTGGTTAAAGAAACCACCAAGGTTTCTGCCTTCCTGAACCTTAGATCTAGTGGAGGAGACAGATTATAAGAAAACAAATAATCAAACAGCATAAATGTAACACTACTGAAGGGAAATGTGGACAAGAGTAAAGGATTGGAAGGATATACTAGGTAAAGGGTTAGGACAGGGCTCTTTAAATGCCCCTTCAGTATGCTCCCAATTCTCTTTGCTTTTTTTATCACTGTTGTAATCAAAATGCTTATTCAATTCAAGCTGAGATGGGAAAACAAAGAAAGAGCCATGATTGAAACGGACTCTGGGAAGGTCGTTTTAAACAAAGGACAAAACAGTTGCTGTGGTTCTGAGGTGGGAATATGCTTGGTATGGTTTGAGAATGTTTTGAGACCAGTAGCCTACTGAGTTAAGGGAGAAAAAAGGCCAGGTGAGAAGAGAGGTAGACAGAAGTTCCAAAACTCCAAACCAAACCCGTTGCCTTCGAGTCAATTCCAACTCATAGCTACACTATAGGACAGAGTAGAGATACCCCATAGGATTTCCAAAGAGCGCCTGTGAAATTGAACAGCCGACCTTTTGGTTCGCAGCAGTAGCTCTTAACCACTACGCCACCAGGGTTTCCAGACAGAAGTTAGATCATGCAAAACCTTGAAGGCTACGGCTAAATTTAGATATTATTTTTAATGGCAATGGGAAGCTGTTGAAGAGTTTCAAGCAGGGAAGTGAAATGACGTCATTTGTCTATGCAAAAGACCACTTTGATGTGGGGGGTGAGGAGCATGCATAGAATAGAAAAGATTATGTTGTTGTTGTTGTTGTTAGCCTCCATTGAGTAGATTCCGACTCATAGCGACCCAATGTGACAAAGTAGGGCTGTCCTATAGGGTTTCCTAGGCTATAATCTTTACAGGAGCAGATCACCAGGTCTTTTTTCCTGAGGAGCCACTGGGTGGGTTTGAACTGCCAACCTTTCAGTTAGAAGCCTAGTGCTTAACTATTGCACCACCAGGCCTCCTTGGAAAAGATTATAGGAGGCAATATTTGAAACAGAAAGACAATTAGGAGGCTATTGAAAAATCTCAAATACTAGGTGATGGTGGGCTTGAATTATGGGGGGAAAGGAGCTGCTTTGGAATATAGGCCGGAGATAGAACCTATAGAACTTGCTGATGGATTGGATGGAGGAGTGAAGGAAAGGGAAGAAACAAAGTAGATGCATGAATTTTTTACTTAAGTGGAGTGGGGTAGGGCAGTGCTGGTAACTTTACAAAGAGGGAAGCCTGAGATGGAACTTGTGAGTTTGGTTTAGGACACCTTAGGTTTGAGACATTTTAGACATCAAAAAATGGAGCTGACAAACTGACGCTTGTATAGAACAGTCTGGAGCTCAGGAGAAGAAGAGAGCTGTTGTTGTTGTTGTTGTTAGTTTCCATCCAGTTGATTCCACCTCCTGGCAACCCTGTGGAACTGCTCATAGGGGTTTCAAGGCTGTGAACTTTGGGAAGCAGAATGTCAGACCCTTCTTCTGAGGCGACTCTGAGTGGGTTTGAACCACCAACCTTTCGGTTAATAGTACAGTAGTTAACTGTGCCACCTAGGGACTCAGAAGAGGACAAGAGTTATACATTTGGAGTCATCAGCATATAGATGATATTTAAAGCCTGGACACAAGGTGAGATGAAGGAAGAGTCGAACCATGACCCAGAATTAAGCACTGCAGCACTGTTTCTGGGGGGGTGGGAAGCTCACAGTGGGGGGTTAAGGGCTGTTAATATTACTTAAAAGGAGCCCTGGTGGTGCGATAGTTAAGCACTTGGTGGCTAACTAAAACGTCAGTTCAGTGGTTCAAACCCATCTGCTGCTCCATGGGAGAAAAGACCTGACAATCTGCTCCCATAAATATTTCAACCTAGAACATCCTATGGGGCAGTTCTACTCTGTCATATAGGGTTGCTACCAGTCAGAATTGACTCATAGGTACACAACAACAGCATTACTTATGACGACAAATGTTTAGGTGCCTTTAAACTACGTATAAGGTACCTATGTTCATCTGTGTGACATAATGACTTAGATGAGAATCAGTGCAACTTCTCCTCACTTACTGACATGGTTAGGTTTCAAAGACCAAGTAGTTATGCTAAATCAGCATTATGAGAAAATGGAGCATCTGTTTCTTCTATTTCAAAGTTATATAGGTCTGTACTATCACTGGGACAGTAGCTTCCCAATAACCCCAAGATGTGGAAAATGTAGGTGGGCACTATATGTCCCATTGGTCACGTTAATGTGTGGAATAATTGGATAGTAGATTTTTTTTACTAATGTCGTAAATGCAAAACGTCAGATAACAAGGTAGTTGATAAATAAGGAAGGCGTACTCTTTAGTAATAAGTTCCTTGGCAACAGTATTTTTAGCTGAAGTCAGAAGCCACAAAAACTATTTCTTACGGTAGAAAGCCTGATTTATTGAGGACATTTACAAATTCTGTTTAATTTTGCTTCAACTAGATTTAATCAGTGAGGTTTTATTTTAAATTGAAAATGTCATATTGTTTCAATGATGAAAATCAATCAGATCAATAAGATAAAGCATACATAGTAAGTGATGGTGACTCTGATCACACAGTAAGTCTGAGTAATGGATGAAGAATACACTGGTATGAGTCCCTTCTAGTACAATGTATTTGTGGAATAAATGCCTCATCTTTGATTAGCTGCCCTTATAGATGGTTGAACTTAACCAAGCCCATGATGCCCAGTCCTTCTCAGATACCCTGTATTTTAGCCTGCTGGCATTGTTTCAACTCACCCCATCAAGTCTGATGTCACCCTCAAAAAGATCCAGTCCCAAATCTAAGAAGTAAGATCAAAATTTATGTTAGCATTTGGATTCAAACTCCCCACTTAAAAGATGACTTTTTAAAAAATATTCACAAACCTTCATTGATATCGAATATGTCCTGATTGATTCCACCATCTACATCTCTGACTAAGACAACAAAGAAAGAACATATTGAGGATTACATTTATTAAAAGAGAAACTTTTATCAATTTTTGAGTTAGAAATAAGCAAGATTCTTTTGGCTTACATAAGTGACTACTAGGTTCTGATTCAACGCATATTGGTTGACAGAAAAACTCCCATGAGCGAGCCTCTGGGCTGAGGGACTTTTGCACATATAGTCTGCCCTACTCACTTCCCTGAGTGCCAAATGACTTCAGGAATAAGAAACAAACTGATCACTCTGTCTAATATTCAGCTCGATTTGGAAGATGAGATTGGGATTAGATTAGATGACTAGATTAAATAAGAAACAAATGTTTAAATGTTATCCAACCAGCCAAATCTATCCATGTATGTACAGTTCTTCCCTGTATAACTTGGAACTCTCAAGAAAAATTCCTAAATTAAGCTTGAATTATTCTTTCAAGTGGAGCCCTCGTGGGATGGTGGTTAAGACCTACTGCTGCTAACCAAAAGGTCAGCAGTGCGAATCCACAAGCCACTCCTTGGAAACCCTTGGGGACAATTCTATTCTGTCCTATAGAGTCAATATAAGTAGGAATAGATTCAACGGCAACAGGTTTCTTGTTTTTGTTTTTTATTAATCGGGCCAAATAGCCAACTGAATAGAAGTAGACTGTATCATCAGCTCCATCTTGATTTGACATGAAATAACAAAAATAATAATAGCAACCATTTATATGGTATCTAGGAGTTCCTTTGTGATGTATGCAGTTAATTACTCAACTACTAACCAAAAGACTGGTGGTTCAAACCCACCCAGAGGCTCCTTGGAAGGCAAGCCTGAAAGGTCACAGCCCTGAAAACCTTATAGAGCAGTTCTACTCTGCATACATGGGGTTGCCTTAAGTTGGAATCTACTTGTCTTAGTCATCTAGTGCTGCTAGAACAGAAATACCACAAGTGGATGGCTTTAACAAAGAGAAATTTACTTGCTCAGTCTAGTAGGCTAAAAGTCCAAATTCAGGGCATCAGCTCCAGGGGAAGTCTTTCTCCCTCTGTCGGCTCTGGAAGAAAGTGCTCCTCATTGATCTTCCCCTGGACTAGGCACTTCTCCACACAGGAACCCCGAGCCAAAGACTCGCTCTGCTCCCGGCACTGCTTTCTTGGTGGTATGAGGCCTCCAACTCTCTGCTTGCTTACCTTTTATCTCTTGTAAGATAAAAGGTGGTGCAGGCCACACGCCAGGGAAACTCCCTTTACATTGGATCGGGGATGTGACCTGAGAAAGGGTGTTGTGTCCCCCCCTAATTCTCTTTAACCACAGGCAGAGATTATGATTTTAACACATAGGAAAATCACAAAATGGAGGACACCCACACGATACTGGGAATCATGGCCCAACCAAGTTGATACGTATTCTTGGGGGACACAATTCAATCCATGATACTACACAATGTCAACTGGTTGCTGTTGTTTTTTCTTTTATTTATGGGGTATCTATGCTCCAATCTTTGGCCTTTTCTTTACCAACATCTATTTTTCTGCTGGGCATATGGGCCCCTGAAACATGTGTTAATAAAATGTCCCTCAATAAATCAAAAGAAGCCAGAGTTTGGTGACTGTTCAGTAAAACTATGGTAAACCAGGACACAGTGCTCAGCATTAAGTATGTCCTGAATTCTGTTCTGCCTTCTTTTATCCCCATAATCTTCTTTTACTATAAGTTAGAGAAAAATTCAAAAGACTCACCAAAGTTTTCTGGAGTTGGCTGGAAAACAAACACAATAAAAAGAAAAAAAAAAAAAGATTATTATTAAGATACTCATGACATAAATTGTTTTCTTGGTCCTAACTCATATCTAGACATTTGCTTTTTTCATTAATATTATGGATAACTTCGTGGCTTATATCCAAGACTGCTAAATTGGAGTCTAACATAATTTCATTGACCAAAGGGCCTTCTTATTTCATATAGAAAATGAAACTGCCTGTTACATGAATTTGAGGGTGAAGGAAATAAGAAACTAACTTCACAGATTAAAAAGAAGACAGAAGATAAGATTCTAGCCCTCAAATAAATAAATATTATGTGCACTTTAAAAATTATTTCATTTTGGAAAGATTAGCCCAAATGACTAATGGACAACAAGCACTACAGCCTCCACCAGACTGAGTCCAGCACAACTAGATGGAGCCCAGCTACTACCACCGACTGCTCTGACAGGGATCACAATAGAGGGTCCCGGATAGAGCTGGAGAAAAATGAAGAACAAAATTCTAACTCACACACACACAAAAAGACCAGACTTACTGGTCTGACAGAGTCTGGCCCCCAAAAAGTATGGCCCCCAAACACCCTTTTAGCTCAGTAATGAAGTCACCCCTAATGTTCACCGTTCAGCCAAAGATCAGACAGACCCATAAAACAAAACAAGACTAAATGGACACTTCAGGCCCGGGGCAAGGACAAGAAGGTAAGAGGGGACAGGAAAGCTGGTAATAGGGAACCCAAGATCTAGAAGGGGAGAATACTGACATGTTGTAGGATTGGCAACCAATGTCACAAAACAAGATATGTACCAATTGTTTAATGAGAAGCTAGTTTGTTCTGCAAACCTTCATCTAAAGTACAATTTAAAAAAAAAATTCTTTTTTCTTTTTTTTAAAAATATTGTGTTTTAAGTGAAAGTTTACAAAGTAAGTTAGTTTACCATTCAACAAATTATACACTAAGTATTCCTGACATTGATGGCAATCCCCACACTGTGTCAGCACTCTCTCCATTTCCACCCTGGGTTCCCTGTTTCCCTTTGTCTGGTTTTCCTACCCCTTCCTGCCTTCTCATCTATGCTTTTGGGCTAATGTTTCCCTTTTGGTCTTGTATAATTGCTTATACAAGAGCACATTCTTTTCAGGTGTTATTGTTTATTTTACAGGCCTCTCTCTTGCTTGGCTGGAAAGTGGTTCCCAAGAATGGCTGCAGTTCCAAGTCAGAGGGTTATCATAGTGCCATAGTCTTGGGGGTTCCTTCAGTCTCTATCAGGCTGGTAAGCATTGTCTTTTTTTTTTTTACTAATTTGATTTTTTTGTTCTACATCTTCCTCTCTTTCTGTCGGGACCCTCTATTGTGATCCTGGTCAGAGTGGTCGGTAGTGGTAGTTCTTCTGGTCTCAGGATTGTGTACGCTGTGGTGCTTGTGGTCTGTTAATCCTTTAGACTAATTGCAACTTTGAGTCTTTTGTTTTCTTCACTCTTCTTTACTCCAGACCAGAAGAGACCACTAGCTATATCTTAGATGGCCACTCGAAAGCTTTTAAGACCTCAGACACTACTCACCAAAGTAGGATGTAGAATATTACTTTTATGCATTGTTATGCCAATTGATGTAGATGTCCAAGTCCATGATCCCTAGACTTCAAGCCTAGTGTCTTCATTCCTGGAAGTTGGTTGTGCATAAGAAGTTTCCGTGACTGTGCCCCTTGTGTGGTCTATTGTCTATATTAGTATACATGCAACATCTACAAATATGTATGTAGATATACCCACAACCTAACCTATACCTGCAGGTGAGCCTGCTCCGTTCCATCTTCCCATGTCTGTTTAGCATATATATCTACATTTAGCTACTTTCAACAGAAAGCTTCAGAGTCTCTTCTGACACCCATTTTGATCTTTTCTTTCTTTCCTGTCTTTTCAATGACCTCTTGCTTTCTTCATGTATGATGTCCTTGATGTGATTCCACAATTCGTCTGGTCTTCAGTCATTAGTGCTCAATGCGTCAAATCTATTCTTGAGATCTTCTCTAAATTCAGGTGGGATATAATCAAGGCTGTACTCACTCAGCATAAAGTCCTCCAAATTCATCCATGTTGTGAGATGTTTCACAGATTCATCATTATTCTTTATTGTTGCATAGTATTCCATTGTGTGTATGTACCACAGTTTGTCCATTCATCCATTGATGGGCACTTAAGTTATTTCCTTTTTTTTGCTATTGTGAATAATGCTGAAATGAAGGTGGTTGTGCATATGTCTATTCATGTCACAGTTCTTATTTCTCTAGGGTATATACCTAGGAGTGGGGTTGCTGGATCATATGGTATTTCTATTTCTACCTTTTAAAGGAAGCACCGAAGCGTTTTCAGTAGTGGTTGTACTATTTTACATTCCCACCAGCAGTGTATAAGAGCTCCAGTCTCCCCACAACCTTGCCAGCATTTGTTATTTTCTGATTTTTTTATTAGTGCCATGGATTTCGGGGTGAGATGGTATCTCATTTTAGTTTTAATGTGCATCTTTCTAATGGGTAATAATAGCAAGAATTTCTTCATGTGTTTATTAGCTGCTTGAATGTCTTCTTTGGAGAAGTGTCTGTTCATGTCCTTTGCCCATTTTTCAGTTGGACTATTTATCTTTCTGTTGTTGAAGTGCTGAAGTTTTCTATAAATTTTAGAGATTGACCCCTTGTTGGATATGTCATAGCAGAAATTTTTGTCCAAACCTGTAGGTTCTCATTTTACTCTTTTGGAGAAGTCTTTTGATGAGCATAAGTATTTAAGTTTTAGGAGGTTCCATTCACCTGGTTTATCTTCTGCTGCCTGTGCATTTTCGGTTATGGTTGGTATATTATTTATGCCATGTATTAGGGCCCCTAGAGTTGACCTTATTTTTTCTTCCATGATCTTTAGAGTCGTAGGTTTTATATCTAGGTCTTTTGTCCCTTTTGAATTAGTGTCTGTGTTTGGTGTAGAATATGGGTCCTGTTTCATTTTTCTACAGATAGATCCAGTTTTGCCAGCACCATTTATTAAAGAGACTGTCTCTTCCCTATTTAATGGACTTTGGCCCTTTGTCGAATATCAGTTGTCCATAAGTGGATGGATTTACCTCTGGGTTCTCAATTCTGTTTCATTGATCTATGTGTCTGTCATTGTACCAGTACCAGACTGTTCTGACTACTGTGGCTGTGTAGTAGATTCTGAGATCAGGAGGTATGAAGCCTCCTACCTTGTTCTTCTTCTTCAATAATGCTTTACTTATTCGTGGCCTCTTTTCCTTTTCATATAAAGTTTGGGATTATTTTTTCTGTCTTGTTAAAGAATGCTGTTGGAATTTGGATCAGAATTGCATTATATCTATTGATTACTTTGGTTAGTATTTACGTTTTCACAACATTAAGTCTTCCTTTCCATGAGTATCGTATGTTTTTCCATTTATATAGGTCTTTTTTCATTTCTTCCTGTAGCGCTTTGTAGTTTTCTTTGTATGAGTCTTTTTACATCCTTGGTTAGATTTATTCCAAAGTTTTTTTTTTTTTTGAGGGGGAGGCGGGTAGGGGTATTGTAAATGGTATTGTTTTCCTGATTTCCTTTTCAAAGTTCTATTTGTTGGTGTAGAGGAATCTGGCTGATTTTTGTATGTTGATCTTGTATCCTGCTACTTTGCTAAATCCTTATATTAGTTCCTGTAGCTTTCTTGTGGAATCTTTGGGATCTTCTATGTAAAGGATCATATCATCTGCAAATAGAGATAGTTTAACTTCTTCCTTGCAAGTCTGAATGCCCTTTATTTCTTTTTATTGCCTAGTTGCTCTAGCTAGGACTCCCAGTACAATGTTGAATAGGAATGGGGATAAAGGACACACTGGCCTAGTTTCTGTTTTCAAGGAGAATCTGTTAGTCTCTGTCCATTGAGGATAATGTTGGCTGTTGGTTTTGTGTGTAAGTGCTCTTTACTATATTGAGGAATTTTTCTTCAATTCTTATTTTGCTGAGTTTTTACCAGGGATGTGTGTTGCGCTTCATCAAATGTCCTTTCTGCATCCATTGAGATGATCATGTGGTTCTTTTGTTTTATTTATGTCATGAATTACATTGATCGATTTTCTATTGTTGAACCATCCTTGCATACCTCATGTGAATTCCATTTGGTCATGATGTATTATTTTTTGGATATGCTGTTGAATTTTTTTGCCTAGAATTTTGTTGAGAATTTTTGCCTCTATATTCATGAGGGATACTGGTCTATAATTTTCATTTTTGGCGATGTCTTTGGCCTTGGTATCAGGGTTATGCTGGCTTCATAGAATGAGTTTGGAAGAATTCTTTCCTTTTCTGTGTTCTGAGATAGTTTGAGTAGTATTGGTGTTAGCTTTTCTCTGAATGGTTGGTAGAATTCTCCAGTGAATTGTACAGCCCAGTACTTTTTTGGTTGGGAGTTTTTTAAAATTATCTCATCAATTTCTCCTTTTGATATAGGTCTGGTCAGACTTTCTACTTCAGTTTGTGTTAGCTTAGATAGGTAGAGTGTTTCTAGAAATTTGTCTATTTTCTCTAGGTTTTCAAATTTGTTGGAGTGCAATTTTTCATAGTATTCTGTTATGATCCTTTTTATTTCAATTGGTTCTGTTGTAACATCACCCATATCATTTCTTATTTGGGTTATTTGCATCTTCTCCTGTTTTCTTTTGTCAATTTGGCCAGTGGTTTGTCGATTTTATTGATGCTTTCAAAGAACCAGCTTCTAGTCTTGTTGATTCTTTCTGTTGTTTTTCTGTTCTCTATTTCACTAATTTCTGCTCTAACCTTTATTATTTCCTTTCTTCTGGTGACTGTGTGCATCTTCTGTTGCTCTCTTTCTATTTGTTCAAGTTGTAGCGTTAACACTTTGATTTTTGTCCTCTCTGCTTTTTTGGTATGTGTGTTTACAGCTGTAAGTTGCACTCTAAGTACCGCTTTTACCGTGTCTCAAAGATTTTGGTATGTTTTGTTTTCATTCTTGTTTGATTCTAGGAGTTTTTTAATTTCATCTTTTATTTCTTCAATTACCCAGTCACATTTAAGCAAGGTATTATTCAGTTTCCATGTATTTGATATTTTTTCCTTGGTTTTCCTGTTACTGATTTCTACTTTCACAGCATTGTGGTCTGAGAAAATGCTTTGCATTATTTCAATGTTTTCGAATTTATTGAGGCTTGCTCTGTGGCCTAAAATGTGGCCTATTCTGGAAGATGTTCTGTGTATGTTGGAAAAGAATTATACCTTGCTGCTGTTGGGTGGAGTGTCCTGTATATGTCCATGAGGTTGAGTTCGTTTGTTATGATATTTAGATCTTCTGTATCTTCGTTGAGTTTCTTTCTAGTTGTTACGTCCTTCACCAAAAGTGGTGTATTAAAGTCTCCTACTATCACTGTGGAATTGTCTATTTCTCTTTTCAATGCTGTTAGAATTTGTTTTATATATTTTGGAGTCCTGTCATTGGATACGTATTTATTTGTTATGGTTAGGTCTTTTCGGTGGATTGAACCTTTAATCATTATATAATGTCCTTCCTTGTCATTCATGGTAGATTTTGCCTTAAAATCTATTTTATCAGAGATTAATATTACCACTCCTGCTCTTTTTTTGGTTATTGCTTGCTTGATAAATATTTTTTTCCATCCTTTTAATTTTAGTTTATTTATATCTTTGTATCTAAGGCGTGTCTCTTGTAGACAGCATATTGATGGGTTGTTTTTTTAATCCATTTTGCCACTCTTGTCTCTTTAATGTTGCATTTAAAGTGATTATCAATACCTATCACTGCTATCAGTTCACTGCTGCCATTTTATTTTATTTTTGGTATGATGTTAACAGTTTCTTTGTTCCACCTAATTTTTTGTGCTGAGTTCTTTTTGTTTGTGGATTTTCTTTTCATTTCTTTCATTGCTATCAATTTTGTGTTTACTGGGTCTTTATGGTTTTCTTCTTTTTTATTTTGATGAGTAGGTTTGTTAATTTTCTTTGTCATTACCCTAAGATTCACCTTTGCCTTCCTAAGTTTAACGCAATCCTTTATTTCTTGATACCACCTTGACTTGCTTTCCATATGGAAGCGCTACATTTACAGAATTTATTTTTCCTTTTTTGTTTTGAAGTTGTCACTGTTTACAGATTGACATCTCTCATTCCCTGTTTTCAGTCTTTTATCATTGTTTTGTTTTGGAGAATTTTTTACCTGGCTTGGTATCTAGCTGATGCTGTCATGTGTCTTAATCTCAGCTTGTTGTCTTATGTTGATGATTCTGTGTCTGTAGGACTCCCTTTGATATTTCTTGTAAGGTTGGTCTGGTTTTTACAAATTCCCTTAATTTCTGTTTATCTGGAAATGTCCCTAATTTCACCATTGTATTTGAGGGAAAATTTTACTGCATATATGATTCTTGGTTGGCAATTTTTTTCTTTCAGGGTTTTATATATTCATCCCATTCCCTTCTTGCTTGCGTGGTTTCTGCTGAGAAGTGAGGGCTTATTGTTATTGCTCCCCTTTCTAGGTGAGCTTTCATTTTTTCCTAGCTGCTCTCAGGAGCCTTTCTTTGTCTTTGATTTTGGATAAAAATTATTTTCTGAAGTATTCATAAAGCAACATTTGAAAAACCAAATGATTTATTCCCAATGTAGAAATATTATAACAATCCTTTAAAAGAAATTTTAATCAAGATTTCATTAATCATGTTTTACTTTCATATTTCCCTCGATTCTGCTTTCAAATACCAAATGTTTAAGAAAAAAAATCAATTGATATATTTTGTGATTAAAAAAAATTTCTGAAAATAGATTCTCCACAAATAACCAAATGAGACCCAGGCTATATGCACAATGGAAAAAAATTAAGCAAATTTGATATATTTCTTGATTGGTGTAGCTTAATAAAAAAGCTCATGGGACCAGTAGACAGTAGAAGTGGATTATATTCCTGGTTACACCAAACAAAGGCAAGTCAGCTTACCTTCCTAATATTCAGACTATCTGTAAAACACAGTCAGTACCTGCTCTGCATGAGTATTGTAAGGGTTATACGATGTAATGGGTAATCACTTTGTAAACTATGCTAAAATGTCACACAAATGTAAGGTACAATTTTATTCAAATATCTAAATACTAGAATCATTTCAAACGTTTGACAAGCTTTGTGGGAATAAACTGGTTAGAAAGTTACCATCCTTTCTGACATTAACAAGTGCCCTAATTTCCCACACTTTAACTACACACAGGCACACACTACCAAGGAATGCCAATGCATCTCCTGAATGAACAAGCATTTGTTCAAACTGTCAGGTTTAACATGTAGTAAATGGTATCTCTTGTCCTCAGTGCTGTAGGTCCTGTTCATAGACAATCGGCTCCAGATATCTGTAATCTTAGAATCACAACTAAAGGCTTTCCCCCATGCATTTGAAACTTCATTTAAAGCCCTGGGTTTCTCATGGTACAAACTACCTGCCACTGTAGAAAGATTGGTCTAAAATGATAAAGAAGCAGAAGGAAAATCCCATGCAACAAAGCTGTATAAGTTTTTACTGTACCTGTGACATTTATCAGTCTATGCTTTCACGCCTCAAGTTATTTTAGCAACAGTGTGCATTTTATTCAACAGTAAAACTGGAATAATTTTCAAAATTCACATTTTCTATCTTATCAAAATATAAGAAAATAATAACTTTATGTCAATGTCCCTGACTCCTTCTCTCTTCTCACTCCCTATACCCAGCCTTCTCCACCAACCGAAAAGAAACACTCATGTCACTAACACTGAAATTATTTAAAAAATGAAAAACAATTTGTCCTTTAACAATGAGTATCAACTCCCCCACATTTTTCTAATCATTTCTTCTATATTAGTTCCTTACCAAACCAGAAACCACGAGGAAAGCGGCAAAGGACAGAAACCAAGGCAGAGAGCATGAGTTCATGCTGTAGCTTCCAGCTGAAAGCTGCACACTGTGAAATTCAGAATAGGTTTTACTTTTTAAAAGGTAAACATCATAACATATAGCCTTTGATCTCAATCATCCATCTTGCAGACCAGCTGACTGCCATAGTAATATTTCTAACCAAGGAGTTAAAGTCCAGTATCTTTAACACAGCTCTACAGAGGGTTTTTTTTTTTTTTTTTTTTTTTTCCTGTGTCTAACATTCAACAGCCAGGTGCCTGGCTGAAGTTTAATTCTTCTAATATATACCTACTGGTCCCAAGACTATTAAATACCAGGCGAGTAAAAGAAAATACCAAATTAATTTTTAATCTCAATCTTTCTAGTAAGCATTTATGAAGCTCCTCCTGCTCATATAGACTTGTACTGTTTTACTATCTCTAGCTATGTCCACTATTTTGTTTATTCATTTTTTTATTAAAAACTTACTGAGTAGTTTAGCTTAATTAGTAAAGAATGTCTGCCTTGAGCATTGTGCTCTTTTATAGAACTACCTAAAAGGAATCAAATTGACAACAGCAACTCAAAAGGTTAGACAGGAAACTTAGGGACAGTGAGTTTATGTTAAAGGGGGAGGAGCAACTTGGCAAAGGAGGGTGAGAATGGTTGCAGCTTGAAGAATATAATCAATGGCACTGAATTGTACATGTAGAAATTGTTGAATTGGCGTATGTTCTGCTGTGTATATTCTCAATGACAAAAAATAATTAAAACAGAAAGAAAACTTGATCATTTATTATTTATTGGATTACAAAATTCATTCATGTGCTAGACATCTGCCATATTTGATATTCAGATATAAAGTAACAAAATATCAATATAACTCATATGTGAAAATTTCCATCAAGAAAACTAGGTGGGGGTCAGGGTAAAAAAAGGCTAGGAATGATCACTGGTTTTCTAATAAAATAATGTTCTCAACCCATGTCTCAGTTATTTCTGAGCTTTTCCTTCTTCTAAAGAGAAGTTATACTACCCTCTAACTCAATTTCCTATGTTTAAATTTCAATTTACTTGTGTAGGAGGATAATGTTTTTGAAATATTAATTTTTTCCACCGTATTTCCTTCCCTACTCCAGCTTGATATTTGCCCCATTCTGTGCTGAAAGAAAGGATATGGTGATGAAAAAAATTGGAAACAATTAGTGGTGAGTAAAAAGACCAGATTCACTGGTCTGACAGAGACTGGAGAAACCCTGAGAGTATGGCCTCAGGACACGCTTATAGCTCAGTAATGAAGTCCCTCCTAAGCATTTTCCTTCAGCCAAAGATTAGAGAGGCCCATAAAACAAAGGAAGACTAAATGGACACACCAGCCCAGGGGCAAGGATGAGAAGTGAGGAGGGGACAGGAAAGCTGATAATGGGGAACCCAAAGTCAAGAAAGGGAGAGTGTCAACATGTCATGGTGTCAGCAACCAATGTCACCAAACAATGTGTGTATTAATTGTTTAGTGAGAAACTAGTTTGCTCTGTAAATCTTCATCTAAAGTACAATTAAAAAAAAATAGTGGTGATGGTTGTACAACATGGAGAACGTAATTAATGTCACTGAATTGTACACATAATAAGGGTCGAAATGGAAAATGTTTTGGTATATATATTTCTCCACAACAGAAAAAAAAATTTAAGTCAAAAAAAAATTAGAAGAAAGGATATGAAAAGACATGTAGCGTAGACAAAGGATTTGGTATAATGCTTCATGAGTAAGTCATTCCCACCCTCTGTAAGACAAGAGTTAAAGCGGAAAGTTAAAATTGGTAGATATTGATCAATTTCTGACTTGCTCCCTGGGATTCCCCAGATAACTTGTAGGGTACAAAACCAACTGCAACTATTTCCTGGCTACAGCCCCAAGAAAATAACAATACTCCACAGAAGAAAGCATGTCCCAGGAAGAGGAGAACAACTCCAGTGAGGCCAAGAGTAGCATAGAAGTATCAGAGAGAGCCACCAGACTTAAAGGGTCATGCAGACAGAAATAAGGATGCTCCATAGCAGGCTGGACAGAATGACATCAAGGACAGAGGGCTGATGTTTCAGAGGATGCCTTTGAGGACAGATGGAATCAGGGACTATTAAGTTTAAGTAAAAGCCTAGGGATAAAAGTTGGGAGTCCTGAATTGGCTGAGATTAAATTTTCACCACCTATGTGGGTGGAGGTGGAGCCCTGGTGCCACAGTGGTTAAGAGCTTGGCTGCTAACCAAAAGGTCAGCAGTTCAAATTCACCAGCCACTCCTTGGAAACCCTATGGGGCAGTTCTACTCTACCCTATAGGGTTACTATGAGTTGGAATCGACTTGATGGCAATGGGTTTTTTATGTGAATGGGGACTCAAAATAATAATTACCATTATGGAAAAATAAAGGTATTTACTCTTTACTCTGTACATCTGTTTTGTGTGTGTCTGTATGTGTGAGTGCGTGTGTGTGAGCTAAATTTTAACTGAAACATCTAACTGCATTCTATGTGTTGGGACAAGCAGCTCATATTCAAAGGTAGAAAAAATGGAAGTGGGGAGGGTAGGAACCAACATTGTGTGGGACTGTTGGAGTCTGTTTTGAATCCTGAATTCTCTGTGGAAAGGGCCTCATTAGGAATCTCATGAAAAGTCACTGAGGCATGACCGAAATCCAACTCCAGAAATGTGCTTTGACTACGATTAATGGACACTTCAGTATTTTTGGAGTCGTCAGTGAAGCTCTTGAATGCAGAAGCTACACTTGGCTAGCCTAACATACCTTCAGCTCCCACTTGAATACAGCCCTTAGGAAGGCTTTACGAGCTTCATCATGGCATCCAGGAAGGAAACTGTCCCTGCCTCTGGTTGCCAATCCACCTCTGGTCTTCATTTCTCCCTAAGCAAAATCATGAACAGGAAATCCAACACTTGAGATTCTAGTCCTATGGATTCTCTGAGATCTCCCAGATTCATCAGGAAAACATCTTTCTGTTAGCAATGTAATTCTCAAAATTCCCATGGAATATGAGTACATACTAGACCAGAGGATGGCAGATCATGAAAGTAAAAAGCTTTCTAGCAAGAAATAGTACAAAGTTTTCAACAAAAGATCCAGAAGACTTTATATCTTTCCTCTTGCAATACCCATTTCCTTCATCTCCAAAAAAAAAAAAAAAACTAAGTTATTTCATGAGTTTCCTAATACTAGCTCCTTATGAAATCTTATACATATTTCTACAACATATTGAGGAGGTACATATATATGGATTTAAATTAAATGGATCCGGGGAAAAGGAAAAGAGTAGGGGTGGGGCGACTAAGTCCCTGGGCAACTATTAGGGCATACATTCAACAGGGGCCCACCAATTAAAAAACAGAGGAGCTCATGAGACATTTGCCTAAGAAACCCTATGCCCTGGTATTGGGCATACTAAAATACATTTTTCATGCATATCTCTCAAGCTTCTCCACTGAAGTACCACCTCTTAGTCCATTTTCAAAATTGTGGTATATTTTTGCTTCTCTTCTAATATTTGCCGGACTCTTCACGATTACCCGTTTATAAGTTAGCTATTGTAATAACAGTTCTCGACTCATGGTGCCTTAGGCTGGGTTCTCTAGAGAAGCAAAACCACTGAAGCATATATATATATATATATATATATATATATACACATACACACAGAGAAAGAGAGAGAGAGAGAAAGGGAGAGATTTATATCAAGGAAATGGCTTACCTGGTTGTAGAACCTAGAAAGTTCCAAGTCCTTGGGTCAAGCATCAAGCTGGAGGCTTTTCCTGACTCAGGTAGCTGCAAGGATTGATGAACCCAAGATAAGCAGATCAACCAGCAAGCTGCTGGCTCACCTGCAGCAGAAGCTGATGAATCCAAGTTTGGCAGGTAAGATGGCAAGCTGCTGGCTCAAGTCCCAAGAACCAGAGTTCAGATGATAACCAGCCAAATGCAGGATCCAGAGCAAAGCAAAAGCAATGAGTTTTGCCAGAAAGTTCATATGTATTGGATGCAGGACTCCCTTCAACTGATCGGCAGCTCATAGCAGATCTCATCATGGAGATTACATTACATCAGATCTCATGGGGGTGATTATATCATTATGTAACTGCCAAACTACATCATAACTGCCAAACCACTGAGAATCATGGCCCAGCCAAGTTGACGCACAACCTTAACCATTACACATGGCCACTCCATGCACAACAGAACAAAACACTGCCCAGTCCTGCACCATTCCTATGACCGATTGTGCATCAGACCATTGTAATCCATAGCGTTTTCACTGTCAGGTTTCTGGGAGATCTCCAGGCCTTTCTTCCTAGTCCATCTTAGTCTGGAAGTGCTGCTGAAAACTTTCAGGGTCATAGCAAGCCTCTGACAGACAGATGGTGGATTCCCTTGAGGAACAGTGACCAAGAATTGAACCTAGGTGGAAAGCTGGAGGTTTGAGTATATCCAGAAGTATGTCAGAAGAAATGCCTGGTAATCTACTTCTGAAAAATCAGCCATCGAAAACTGTAGGTCACGCAGTTCTATTCTGACATACATGGGGTCTTGATGAGTCAAAACTGACTCTATGGCATGTGAAAGAGCACTTTAAAACTGAGGCACTTGGCATAACTAAATTGGTTGACACAGGTCTGGATTAGTTGCCATTTTGTCTTAAGCTCCCACTTCTGCTTGTAAAGTATGAGCACTGCTTTTCGGTAAACAAGTCTTGTTTTGTAAACCCATGTGGTTATTCTTGTTTCTAGGACATGTGTGCTTGCCCTCAGGAAGAATGCATTTGAAAATGGATTAACTAATATGAAGAAAGGTCTGTTTGTGTTTGCAGTCACACTAGTCTTATATAAAAACCCTGCATTCCTTTGTGAAAGTTGCAACACTTTGTATTTTTACCTAGTGCTACCCAGCAGTAGCTGTTCTATTGCTCAATAAAACTACTTTTCTTTCACTCCTAATGAAGTACAAGATTTTCTTCATTGACAGGCAACTGGTCTAATTCCCTCAAACTCAAGTCCAGTTTACTGCCACTGAAGCTCAGGCCTGCAAACATCTGGTGGAAGAGATTAATCACTCCTCTTCTGTACTTTGATTACACTTGTATAAGACACTTGTTACTCAGGATTACAATTCATTATTTATAAATCTGCCTCACCCAAATAACTAACTAGGGGACCAGTCTCATTCATTAGTTTTTAACAAAAGTATGCAAATTGAGGAGTTAGTGCCAAGGGAGGGCAGGGCACCTGAGTTTATTTATGAGGGAGAAAGTTGCTAGTTGAGGGCCTCACGGACAGATGCAGAAGTCGGCAGAGTCATATAAGACTCAGGGGATGGGTGTGCAAGATGAACGACAGTTAAAAAGGAGATTAAAAAAAAAAGTTGACCTTGAATTGACCCAGACGCATTGTGACCCTGACTCATGGCAACCAGCATGTGCATCAGAGTAGAACTGTGCTCCACAGGGTTTACAATGACTGATTTTTCAGAAGCAAATTGCCAGACCTTTCTTCTGAAGTGTCTCTCAGTGAACTCGGTGAACTGAAACCACTAACCTACTGTTTAGCAACCGAGCTTATTAACCATTTGTACCACCGAGGTGCCTAAAAAGAAGACTAGCTGAAGGAAGTACTGTCTGGGGAAAGCTGCACTGCAAGTGTCTGCAGCTGGGGCCTGGTGACCATGGCTTCAGGTAACATCTGGGTCAACTGGCATAACAAGTTTATTAAGAAAATGTTCTGCATCCCACTTTGGTGAGTGGCGTCTGAGGTCTTAAAACTTGTGAGTGGCCATCTAAGATGCATCAGTTGGTCCCAACCCACTTGGAGCAAAGGAGAATGAAGAATACAAAAGACTTTAGGAAAACATTAGCCCAGGAGACAAAAGGGCCACATCAACCAGAGACTCCATCAGCCTGAGACCAGAAGAACTAGATGGTACCAAGCTACAACTGATGACTGCCCTGGCAGGGAATACAACAGAGTCTGGGATGAAGTGGGAGAAAAGTTCAGAGCAAAACTCATATTCACATAAAAAGACCAGACTTACAGAAAGGGCCACATAAACCAGAGACTGGAAGAACTAGATGGTGCCCAGCTACAACCAATGACTGCCCTGACAGGGAACACAACAGAGAACCCCTAATGGAGCAGGAGAGCAGTGAGATGCAGACCTCAAATCCTTGTAAAAAGGCCAGACTTAATGGTCTGACTGAGACTAGAGGGACCCCAGAGGTCATGGTCCCTGGACCCTTTGTTAGCCCAAGATTGGAACCATTCCCGAAGTCAACTCTTCAGACAGGGATTGGACTGGACTATAAGACAGAAAATGATACTGGTGAGGAGTGAGCTTCTTGGCTCAAGTAGACACATGAGACTATGTGGGCAACTCCTGTCTGGAGGAGAGATGAGAAGGCAGAGGGGGATAGGAGCTGGTTGAATGGACAGAGGGAATACAGGGTGGAGAGAAAGGGTGTGCTGTCTCATTAGGGGGAGAGCATTTAGGAGTACATAGCAAGGTGTGTGTAAGTTTTTGTATGAGAGACTGACTGGATTTGTAAACTTTCACTTAAAGCACAATAAATAAAATTTAAAAAAAGACCAGACTTAATGGTCTGACTGAGACTGGAAGGAACCCCCGAAGCCATGGCTCCTGGATGCTCAGTTACCCAGAGCTAAAACCATTCCCGAAGCCCCCTCTACAGACAAAGATTAAACAGGACTATAAAACATAAAATAATACTCATGAAGAGTGTGTTTCTTAGTTCAATCAGATACAGGAAACCAGATGGGCAGCTTCTGCCCAGAGGCAGGAGGAAGTGGCAGGAACTGATTTGAATGGACACAAGAAACTCAGGGTGGAAAGGGGGAATGTGCCGTCATGTTATAGGGATTGCAACTTATGTCACATAGCAATATGTGTATAAATTTTTGTATGAGAAATTAACTTGAGCTGTAAACTTTCACCTGAAGCACACTAAAAAAAGAAAAAGAAAGTGCCTGCAGCAACACTTCAGGCGGAGTACAGCAACTCCAGGGGGAGGACAGCAACACTCCAGGCCAGTCAGTCCCTGCAGGCTTCTATAAAAGGCGGCCCAGACTTTTGGGTGGGTGCTGCCTCTACATGTGCTGAGGGGGCCCGGGGTGCCCTGGTTTGTGTGGAAGGAGGGAAAGCGAGAAGAGACAAGAGGAGACTGGAAGTTTCCCCACCCCTGAAGGAAAAGAAGTGGATTGATCACTTGTTGCTCTGGAAATGATCAAGAAGGAAGGCTGTGGGGTGCAGGTTGCAGGAGAGCCGAGAGATCTTGAACTTGTCCATACCAGTAGCCCCTTTTTTTCCAGGCAAAGGGTGTGAACCCACCTGCGGATGAGGCCTGCACTTGGGGAGACTGAACTTAGCTTCACAGAGCTGATAGCTTTGGCCCAGGGTGGTATGTACAGTTGGCTCCACCTCCAGCAGGGTCCAGGCCAGCCCAGCCTGAGGAACCCAGGTCTGGGTGTGAGGTGAGGCCCCTGGTCATGGAGGGGTGGTTGAAGGAGTGATTCAGGAGGTAGGGAGCCATCCTAACTGGTTACTAGTATTGCATCTAATGTGCCTGACAGACGGGTCTGCTGAGGTAGGAGCTCTGTGTGTCTATGGGCAAAACTGGCCAGGTGGCAATATTTGTTTTCCAGGTGGCAATTCTCCCTTTTGGACTTTCTCTTCTGGGTCTGAAATTGACCTCTTCTGTGAGCTCACTCTTCCCCTCCTCCATCTTTTAACTCTCTCAAGTTATTCATTCACTTAAAAAATTGCTCTGGTAATCCAGTAACCTAAGCTGAAGTCCTTGTTGGAGTCAGTATTGCTGGTAATAATGAAGGAGGAAAGGCAGCCCTGTTGAGGCCCTGTGTGGAGCGGGTTGGTGAGGCCCCACTCCAGGCCCCAGGGCTAGAGCGTTGGAAAAACCAGTTACTTGCCTGTGGAGAGAGTGGGGACTGAAGATGCAGCCTTGGGTGGACCCCCAGTTATAGGACCAGCTGAGTTATGAAAACGACTAATGGATCGTGGTTTGTTACTATAGTATTCATCATGGCAATCTGATGGCAGCAGAAGAAATGGCACCCCTGGCCAGGTGTGAGTCTAGCTGTGCAGAAGAACAGACACGAAAGGAGATAGCCTGCCTGAATAGATGCCTGAAAATTGTATTGCCAGAGGCTTAGGAGGTGGAAACAGCAATGCCTGGTGTCTTAGTTATCTAGGGCTGCTATAACAGAAATACCACAAGCAGATGGCTTCAAAAAAGAAATTTATTCTCTCACAATCTAGTAGGCTAGAAGTTCAAATTCAGGGTGCCAGCCCCAGAGGATGGCTTTCTCTCTGCGTCAGCTCTGGGGGACTGACCTTGTCATCAACCTTCCCCTGGTCTAGGAGCTTCTCAGCACAGGAACCTCAGATCCAAAGGACACACTCTACTCCCAGCGTTGTTTTCTTGGTGGTATGAGGTCCCCCATCTCTCTCAGTTCTGACTTTTATATCTCAAAAGAGATTGGCTTAAAACACAACCTAATCTTACATATGGAGTCCTGCCTTATTAACATACTGCCTCTAGTCTTGCCTCATTAACCTCATATAGAGGCAGGATTTGCAATACACAGGAAAATCACATATGATGATGGAAATGGTGGATAATCACAAAATACTGGGAATCATGGCCTAGTCAAATTGATGTACATTTTGGGAGGACACAATTAAATCCATGCCAGCATTTTTCCAGGCCTTGCTCAGGGTGCCCTGTATTCAGGAAGCCACCATTTAAGGTTTTCAGATGGGCTTATGAAAAGAAAATCTTGGAAAAAAAATCCAAAGCAGATGTATCCAGCTTGATGGGCCATGAGCAGATGTGTTGCTTTGAGTGTTTGATCCCAGCAGCACCAGCCTGTGGGCACATGAATGCCATCAGGCACCCCTTCTTTCCTGGGGGGGAGAGGGGTAGAAGTTTTCAGATGTTGCATCTTTTAAATTGAGCCTACCTTCATATACTTTTTTTTTATTTTCATATACTAGTTCTGTGCTACGAACCTTGCTTCAAGAAGATTCTAAACTCTAGAATTTTAGCATTAATACCACATGCAGAGTGAGGCCTTGTAGATGGAGCTTGCAGATGGAGCCCCACGGCCCTGTCACCTACCTTCCTACCTGCCTGCCTGCCTACCTGCATATTAGCTGGAAGAAATATTAGTGTGATGATTTAACCTTTGTGTTGGGGAAAACTGTTAGTTCAAGTTTGAAATGCCTTAGGCAAAGAGGATATTTGGATAAGGCAGACAGGAAAACTCAGGGGTAATTGAGTTGCCACTTGTCTGTTCATGGAAAAATTGGAGGTTCTAGGCCACCCAAGGGTGCCTTAGAAGAAAGTCCTGGCAATCTGCTTCTGAAAAATCAGTTATTGAAAACCGTATGGAGTACAATTCTACTCTGACACACATGAGATCACGATGAGTCAGAAATCAACTTGATGGGAACAGGTTTGGTTTCTGGGGTTATGCTAAATCTGGGAGGGTACAAACTGGTCTTGTCCAAATTCTGTGTGTAGTGACAGCAGGTCTAGTTGGGGCATTCTGCTCAGCATTACAGGTTACTGACAGAAGGGAAAGATGTGATTCCTTGTGCTCCTTTTTTTTTTTTTACTTGAATTTTCTTAATGAAATTACAAAGTTACTGTTCAAATCTGAGGACCTTAGGTGGGAGTTTTACGGGGGGGGGGGGGGGGGACACAACTTAGCACTGGTACCGGGAGAGGTTTAGTTAGGCTTATAGCCCAGAGGATGAGGGTGAAAGAAAACGTGGGTTGAAAAGAATTCGCTAGAGGAAAAATCATTAGGCAGAGCTCTAGGAAGTGTATATAATAGCACTCATGGGCAAAGAAAAGACTAGTTAATACTAATAAATTATTATTAGTTAACTCGTATGATTAATACGAGTAAAATTGTTGGTTGGAAGAGACAAAAGTTGCTTGGAAACTTTGTAAGGTGCTTAGCAGTTTGCTAAGTTGCAGGGGAAAGCAAAATTGTTTTGCTTTATTACAAAGTAGAGAAGACTGAAAAGGTGTGACTGAAAACCTGGATATCAGTCGTTGAATAACGGGTGCTAAGAACTTGCATCAGCAGAAGATCAACACCCTTCCCTGTTTTGCAAGCTTCTTAGGTGGTTTATCTGAAGATGTGAGGGTAGGCAATATTCAGGAGAAGTCAGCCTTAGAAACAAGGAATTGGTGGTTCCGTGGCAGAATTCTCTCTTTCCACACGGAGATTCTGGTTCAGTTCTCAGCCAATGCACCTCATACAGAGCCACCGCCATTTTGTCACTAGAGACTTGTGCTGCGATGCTGAACAGGTTTCAGCTGAGCTTCCAGACTAAGATGGACTCGGAAGAAAGTCCTGGCTCTCTAATTCCTTCCAAAAATCAGCCAAAGACCCTATGTATCACAACCATTCATTGGATGGCACAGGACCTCGTTTTTCTGTTAGGTTTGGGGCCCTCATGAGTAGAGGGGCTGATTCAATGGCAGCCAAATTATGGGTTTTAAAGTATTTAAGTTTGGGATCTGAGTGTCCACATAAAATGATATTAGAGGTACTCTTCTGGGTTTGTAACTCAATTTTTCACTGAGATATTTTGTGACTGAAAATTCTGAGCAAAGTGAAAAAGCAACGATTTCTAAAGGAATTTTGTATGTGGAAGTCACGCCTTAGGGTACACCCATCTTTTGTCTTCTCTGTTGTCGGTATTCATGACAGCAGAAATTTTGCTGGATATTAGTCATTGTAACATGGAGAACCAAAGAAATTTTTGTGGCCACTGTAAAATACCTGTAATATCTGGTAACAAACAGAATCCACATACCCATGCTCAGGCTAGAGTGAATAATGCATTGTATCTCTAGTTTAAATAATGTTTTTGTGCTTTTTAAATGGTAAGGAACCAGAAAAAAAATTATCAGCCCAAATCAGTTTGGGGAATAAGTCCAAAAGAAGCAGAAAAACCTTTCCTAGATGTCAGCTCTTTGTAAAAATGTGTATTTCTAAGCTGTGGCTATTGAACTGGTACAGTAACACCAGGGGCTTTTTAATCATGTCTTTCTCTTGAAATTTTTAAAATTCTCAGTACTTTTTTTTTTGCCCTAGGGATATTTCTGTCTTCTGGGTCCTACTTTTGTGGTAAATATATATACATATAACATAACATTCTTCAATTCAACATCTTTGACACGTACAATTCAGTGACACCACCTATATTAATCACGCTGTGCAACCAACACCAGTATCCATTGCCAAGTTTTCCATCCCCATAAACAGATACTCAGTGCTTCCTAAACAATGACTCCCCTTCTTCACCTCCCCCCTGCCCCTGATAACCATTAATCAACTTTGGTCTCTATGCATTTGCCTGTTCTTGATATTACATATAAGTGGGATCATACAAGATTTGACCTTTTGTGATTGACTTACTTCACTCAGCATAATGTTTTCAAGGTTCACCCATGTCGTAGTATGTATCAGCACTTCACTTCTTTTCATGCCTGAGGAATATTCCATTGTATGTATGTCTCACATTTTGTTTATCCATTCTTCTCTTGGTGGACACTTTGGTTGTTTCCACCTTTTGGCTATTGTGAATAGTGCTGCAATGAACATTGGTGTACACGTGTCTGTATGCATTTCTGCTTTCTAGTCTCTTGGATATATACCTAGGAGTGGAATTGCTGGTTTGTATGGCAGTTCTTATAGCCCAGCTGGACTGTATGAAGAAGAATGAGGCATCAGGATTGGAGAAGACTCATTAATACCCTGCGATATGCAGATGACACAACCTTGCCTGCTGAAAGTGAAGAGGACTTGAAGCACTTACTGATGACGATCAAAGACCACAGCCTTCAGTATGGATTGCACCTCAACATAAAAAAACAAAAATCCTCAAGAGTGGACCAATGAGCAACATCATGATAGACGGAGAAAAGATTGATGTTGTCAAGGATTTCATTTTACTTGGGTCCACAATCAACAACCATGGAAGCAGCAGTCAAGAAATCAAAAGACGCATTGCATTGGGTAAATCTGCTGCAAAGGACCTCTTGAAAGTGTCAAAAAAAAAAGATGTCACCTTGAAGACTAAGGTGCGCCTGACCCAAGCCATGGTATTTTCAACCACATCATATGCATGTGAAAGCTGGACAATGAATAAGGAAGACCGAAGAAGAATTGATGCCTTTGAATTGTGGTTTTGGCGAACAATATTGAATATACCATGGACTGCCAAAAGAAGGAACAAATCCATCTTGAAAGAAGTACAGCCAGAATGTTCCTTAGAAGCAAGGATGGTGAGACTGCATCTTACATACTTTGGACATGTTATCAGGAGGGATTAGTCCCTGGAGAAGGACATCTTCCTTGGCAAAGTACAGGGTCAGTGGAAAAGAGGAAGACCCTCAACAAGGTGGATTGATACAGTGGCTACAACAATGAGCTCGAGCATATAAACAACTGTAAGGATGGCACAGGACCGGGCAGTGTTTCATTCTGTTGTGCATAGGGTCGCTGTGAGTTGGAACTGACTCAATGGCACCTACAACAACAATGTGGCAGTTCTATGTTTACCTTTTTGAGAAATTACCAAACTATTTCCACAGTGACTGTATCATTTTACATTCCCACCAGCAATGGATGAGGGTTCGAATTTCACAACATCCTTGCCAACATTTGCTATTTTCCAGTTCTTTTATCTTAGCCATTCTAATGGTGGTGAAATGGTATCTCATTGTGGCTCTGATTTGCATCTCCCTAATGGCTAACGGTTTGGTTTTTGGTAATGGTTAAAGATGTTGAGCATCTTTTCATGTTCTTGTTGGCCATTTGTATGTCTTCTTTGGTGAAATGTCTATTCAAAACTTTTGCCCATTTTTTTGATTGGATTGTTTGTCTTTTTGTTGTAAGGTTGTGGAAGTTATTTCCATATTCTAGGTATTAAATTCTTATCAGGCATATGGTTCCCAAAAATGATCTCCCAACATATAGGTTGTCTCTTCACTGTTGTTAAAGTCCTTTGATGAACAAAATTTTTAATTTTGATGAAGGCCAATTTATCTATTTTGTCTTTTGTTGCTTGTGCTTTTGGTGTTGTACTAAGAATCAATTGTTAAAAACTAGGTCCCAAAACAATACCCCTATGCTTTCTTCTAAAAATTTTATGGTTTTAGTTCTTACACTTAGGTCCTTGATCCATTTTGAGATAATTTTCATATATGATGTGAAGTATGAGTCCAGCTTTATTCTTTTGTATGTGGAAATCCAGTTGTTCCAGCACCATTTATTAGAGACACTTCTTTACCCATTTTATGGACTTAGCATCCTTGGCAAAAAAAAAAAAAACAGTTTACTGTAGATTTGTGGATTTATTTCTGGACTCTTAGTTCTTTTCCATTGGTCTATGTGTCTGTTGTTATACCAGTAACAAACTGTTTTGATTACTATAGCTTTATGGAAAAAAAATAGCTTTATAGTATGTCTTAAAATTGGGAAATGTGAGTCCTTCTGCCTGATTCTTCTTCTTCAAGATTGCTTTGGCTATTTGGGGCCCATTGAAATTCCAGACAGATTTGCGGACTGGTTTTTCCATTTCTGCAAAGAACGTTGTTGGAATTTTGATCAGGATTGCCTCAAATCTATACATCACTTTGGTTAGTATTGACAGCTTAATGATGTTAAGTCTTCCAATGTATAAACATGAAAAGTCTTTGTATTTATTTAGGTCTTCTTTAATATCTTTCAGTAATGTTTTATAATTTTCATTGTATTAGTCTTTCATATTCCTGGTTAAATTTATTCATAATTATTTTATTCTTTTAGATGCTATTGTAAATGGAATTGTTTTAATTTCTTTCTCAGATTGCTCATTGCTGATATATAGAAACCCAACGGATTTTTGTGTGCTGACCTTGTATCCTGCAACTTTGCTGAATCCCTCTATTAGTTCTAGAAGCTTTCTTGTGGATTCTTTGGTATTTTCTATATATAGGATCATGTTATCTGAGCATAGGGATAGTTTACTTCTTCCTTCCTCATTTTGATACCTTTTATTTCTTTTTCTTGCCTAATTGTTCTGTCTAGAACTTCTAATACGATATTGAATAGCAGTAGTGAGAGCAGGCATCCTTGTCTTGTTCCTGATCTTGATGGGAAAGCTCTCAGTCTTTCTTCATTGAGTGTAGTATTTATTGAGAGCCACAGCCAAGCACTGTGCTAGACAATGGAGATGGAGAAACAAATGGCATGGTCCCCACTCTTAAATAGTTTACAAGGGCATAGGCTTAAATCAACCATAAAGGCTCAGCCTAATCAGTGTTGTAAGAAAGGTATGCACCTATGAAGGTCAAAGAGTGAAATATTTGCTCAAAATCCACAACTGGATTTAGGAAGCCAATTTAAAAAGGAAGATGGGCTCTTGGACAGCCCAAAGACTACAGAGAGTCTAGCTTTGGCAAAGTTTACTGGGCCACTAAAGTGCATGAAGAGCTAAGAGGGAGCTTTATCATTCTGAACTATAAGTTGTGCTCTTGGATGGGGAAGAGAGTCATGGTGACACTGTCATGAGCACCGGATTTTCAGGTCCCCAACATGATGGTGAGAAGGAGAAGCTAGTTCCTTACATTCATATTGTGGGAACCTTAAGGTTTATGACAATCCTCAGCTGTTCTATGACTGATAACTTCAGCTTTGACAGTTGCTCTTGTTGGTGCTGGGTTCTCCAGTTGTTGACTTTACTCTGTCTGGCCAGAAGGGTTGGTGAGATGTGATTCACTGCAGATTTAGGTAAGAATAAAAAGGAAACAAAAACATCTGCTCCTGTCATATTTAAGTGGCTGGTATTTCCATGAAATTTGCTACGCAGGAGAGAGTTGTGAATGGGTATGCCAGTGCCTACAGCATGAAAAAACACCATACAGACAAAACAGATTGGGTCATCTTATTTTCTGACAAAACAGATGACTAGGAAGTCAGGCTGCTGTCCCATCTTTATCTGAGAGAGGAAAGAGGTAAAAGAAAGATGTAACGAGCAATCATGGAAATAAGTATCATTTCACATATGAGGCAGGGAATTTCACTATCGGTGCCATACATAACAGTCCTGAGGACCAGAAGCCTAGGATAACCTGCATATTTCACAAATTGGCCCTAAAACCAGTCCTGCATAGTGAGATAATTTGATTTGTTTTAATTAAGCTAAAAACTTCTGAGAATGGCTCTATCATAGATGGTACTTTGCACTAATATAGACATTTCCCAGTATGACATTACAGACAAGAAGAGAATTTGGAAAGGGAGATAAGTTACACATTCATGCCTTTACAACATGGTGTCATTATTTAAATATAGGGTTAAATGTTGGGATGGATGAGTGGGTGGGTGGGTAGATGGATGGAAAGTGGGATAATGAGTAATTTAGTATGAAATGTGAGTTTTGGTGCCCAAGATGGATAAACATTAGCATGAAATGAAAATTTTCTAAGGTGGGGTACCTCAAGAGAACTGTCTGGGACCATTCGCCCAGAGAATGGAGAGCACAATTCAGATGCATAGCTCTGGCGTCAAACTGGAAATTGGAAATTGCCGTGAACGTCTCAAATACTCTATCTCAGTAAAGGGCGCTTATTTTCTATCCCACTGATACTATGTCAGGGGAGTTGAGAGAACAGTGGTGCTAGGAATGAGAGGTCTGGAGACTCAACCTAAGAATCTATCAAGCTTAAGAGTTATCTGGTGTCTGTAATCCTCTCTACCTTCACCATGGTGGAGGGCATTCCTCACCCTCCACTGATCTTAACTTGGGGTCTGTCTTAGTTATCTAGTGCTACTATAGCAGAAATACCAGAAGTGGATGGCTTTAACAAACGAATTTATTCTCTCACATTTTAAGAGGCTAGAAGTCCAAATTCAGGGTGCCAGCTCTAGGGAAAGGTTTTCTCTCTGTGTCAGCTCTGGGGGAAAGTCCTTGTCTCCTTCCAACATCTGCAGGCCTAGTGTTTCTTAGTGATCTCCATGTCTCTTGGCATCAATCTTACCCTGAGTCTAGGAGCTTCTCAGCACAGGGACCCTGGGTTCAAAGGATGTGCTTCATTCCTAGCTCTTCTTTCTTGGTGGTAGTGAGTTCTCTTTCCTCTCTGCTTGCTTCTCTCTCCTTTTATCTCTTGTAGGATAAAAGGTGTTACTCAAGCAAGAGTGTGACTTAAGTAAGGGTGTGACTTGAGTAAGGCTGTGACTCAAGATACACCTCACACTGATCCTCATTAACATATAGAGGTTAGAATTTACAACACATCACAAAATGGAGAATAATTACATCAGATCACAAAATGAAGGACAACCACACAATACTGGAAATCATGGCCTAGCCAGCTGACACATGTTTTTAAGAGACACAATTCACTCCATGACAGGGTCCATGGCCATAGGTAGAATTCAAGGGTTCATTGAACTAGATAGAGAACTTATTACATCTTGATTTCATTAACATCTAACTAAAATGTAGCATTTCCTTCAATTATCAATGTAGGCAACAAACTGTAGTAGTACTATTAGTACCTGTGACTTTGTCACCAACAGAAATAACAAATATTTTCTTATTACATGGCAGTAAGTGCTAATATCTCAAAATATTGTTTGTACACATGGCTACTTTATTATGGTAGTTATTAGGGCTACAGTTTTTCCAGTTGCTGTTGAGTTGACACCAACACATGGTGGCCCCACGTGTGTCAGAGAAGAACTATGCTCCATAGAGTTTTGAATGACTGGTATTTCAGAAGTAGATTACCAGATGTTTCTTTCAATGCACCTCCGGGAGGGCTTGAACCTCCAACCTTTCAGTTAGCAGTTGAGAGTGTTAACCATTTTTACCACAACTTTTCATTCAATACATTAATAAAGAAACATATTGCCATATTGAAAATTTACTTTAATAATTTGTTAACTATATTTCAATGTACAGTCATTCCTCAGTATCCTTGGGTGATTGATTCCAGGACCCCCATGGATACCAGAATCCATGGATGTTCAAGTCCCTTTATAAAATGGCATAGTATTTACATATAACCTCTAGATTATAATTATATTGCATATAATCATCTCTAGATTACTTATAAAAACCTAACACAATGTAAATGCTATGTAAATAGTTGTTATACTGTATTGTTTTGCTTTTTGGAACTTTTTTTTCAGATATTTTGGATCTGCAGTTGGTTGAATCCACAAATACGGAATCTATGGTTGTGGAGGGCCAACTGTAATTGATTTTGTTTATAATCCTATGTATGTTATTTTATGCATTTAAAAACATTATTCTGAGAAAGGAACCATGAGTTTCACCAAACTGACAAAGGAGTCTGCGATGAGGAATAGAAACCCTGCCCCAGAGCGTGAGTTGCACCTTTCCATTGTGCCCTATCCCTTCCCTGGATGAATACTGCTCTGAGTTCTCAGGAAGGGATAGATGGTTTTTCATGACAGTTCCAGGAACTAGCCCACACCATCAAGACAGAGGACTGTCAGCAAGCTGTTTCATTCATTAGGCCCCATAGAAACAGGACCTGGGGCCAATTCTGAACAATGCTGTCTACAAAAATGTTTGAGGAGGCGGGGCCAAGATGGCGGACTAGGTGGACGCTACCACGGATCCCTCTTGCAACAAAGACTTGGAAAAACAAGTGAATCGATCACATACATAACAATCTATGAACTCCGAACAACAAACACAGATTTAGAGACAGAGAACGAACAAATACGGGGAGAAGGCGATTGTTTTCAGAACCAGAAGCCAGCGTACCAGGCAGGTGACCTTCGGAGCCCGATTTGGGGCAGAGCCCAGGGGGCAGATGCCACAGACAAGGGGCCCAGACCTAGCCCCCGAACTCATCCCGGGAGGGAGCCCAGCTGGTTGGCGCGGGCGGCATGGCGGCGCAGCCAGAGGGAAAAGTCTCCAGGAAGCAGTGACAGGTCTTGGAGCGGGGAGAGCAGCGTCCCAGCCGGGGAGCCATCCCGCTGGGATTTGGGCGGGGAGCGGGCGTGGCGTGAGCGCGGGAACCAGCTCCATTCCCCTGAATTGACCCCGGGGGGGGGCCCAGCTGTTCATGAGGGCAGCGCCCACCCAGTTCGCGCAAGCGGCGCGGCACGCCGGAGGGAGAAGTCCCCGGGAGGCAGTGACAGGTCTTGGAGCGGGGAGAGCAGCGTCCCAGCCGGGGAGCCATCCCGCCGGGATTTTGGCGGGCGCAGGTGGGGTGTGAGTGTGGGGATCAGCTACATTCCCCTGAATTGACCCCCGGGTGGTCCGAACCGGTTCGCGCGGGCCCAGCCAGTTCGCGCGGGCAGCGTGGCAGAGCAGCCGGTGGAAGAAGTCCCCAGGAGGCAGTGGCTGGTCTTGGAGCGGGGAGAGCAGCATCCCAGCCGGGACGTGCAGTCGTGGCTGGCAGGACGGGTAGTCCCCGGGAGGCAGCGACTGATTTTGGAGTCGGGAGTGCACCGTCGCAGTAGGGGAGCCTTAACCTTGGGGGTGGGGCTGACAGCGGAGGATCTGACTGTGACGCCAGCGGGCCAGACCCCCCAGGGGGCAATCTCCACACAGCCAGTATATATAGGCGACGCGCCCCGCGGAAATCTCAGATATAAGAGTCATTCCAAGTAAGACAAACAACTCAGGCTATATTCTGAGGTGCTACACTCCTAGCTCTCTGGTCGCTCCCCCACCCTCCCCAGGTGGCTCCATTAACATCCAAATAGCCTGAGCCAGAGGGAGAACTCTGATAGGGATCTGACTGCATTTTTTTTAGCGGATTTTCTGGAAAAACTAGTTTCCCAGTGATGGCTCGGAGACAGCAGTCCATATCAAACCACATAAACAAGCAGACCATGACAGCTTCTCCAACCCCCCAAACAAAAGAATCAAAATCTTTCCCAAATGAAGATACAATCCTGGAATTATCAGATACAGAATATAAAAAACTAATTTACAGAATGCTTCAAGACATCACAAACGAGATAAGGCAAACCGCAGAAAAAGCCAAGGAACACACTGATAAAACTGTTGAAGAACTCAAAAAGATTATTCAAGAACATAGTGGAAAAATTAATAAGTTGCAAGAATCCATAGAGAGACAGCATGTAGAAATCCAAAAGATTAACAATAAAATTACAGAATTAGACAATGCAATAGGAAGTCAAAGGAGCAGACTCGAGCAATTAAAATGTAGACTGGGACATCTGGAGGACCAGGGAATCAACACCAACATAGCTGAAAAAAAAAATCAGATTAAAGAATTTAAAAAAATGAAGAAACCCTAAGAATCATGTGGGACTCTATCAAGAAGGATAACTTGCGAGTGATTGGAGTCCCAGAACAGGGAGGGGGGACAGAAAACACAGAGAAAATAGTTGAAGAACTCCTGACACAAAACTTCCCTGACATCATGAAAGACGAAAGGATATCTATCAAGATGCTCTTCGAACCCCATTTAAGATTGATCCAAAAAGAAAAAAAAAACAAGACATATTATCATCAAACTTGCCAAAACCAAAGATAAACAGACAATTTTAAAAGCAGCCAGGGAGAAAAGAAAGGTTTCCTTCAAGGGAGAATCAATAAGAATAAGTTCAGACTACTCAGCAGAAACCATGCAGGCAAGAAGGGAATGGGACGATGTATACAGAGCACTGAAGGAGAAAAACTGCCAACCAAGGATCATCTATCCAGCAAAACTCTCTCTGAAATATGAAGGAGAAATTAAGATATTTACACATAAACACAAGTTTAGAGAATTTGCAAAAACCAAACCAAGGCTACAAGAAATGCTAAAGGAGATTGTTTGGTCAAATGACCAATAATATCAGGTACCAGCACAATACAAGGTCACAAAACAGAACGTCCTGATATCAACTCAAATAGGGAAAGCAAAAAAACAAACAAATTAAGATTAATTCTAAAAAATAAATGAATAAAAAAAATAATACACATAACAGGGAATCATGGAAGTCAATAGGTAAAAGATCACGATAATCAAAAAGAGGGACTAAATATAGGAGGCATTGAACTGCCATATGGAGAGTGATACAAGGCGATATAGAACGATACAAGTTAGGTTTTTACTTAGAAAAATAGGGGTAAATAATAAGGTAACTACAAAAAGGAATATCAACTCCATAACTCAAGAAAAAAGCCAAGAAAAACGTAACGACTCAACTAACATAAAGTTAAACATTATGAAAATGAGAATCTCACAATCTAATAAGAAAAACGTCTCAGCACAAAAAAGTATGTGGAAAAATGAAATGGCCAACAACACACATGAAAAGGCATCAAAATGACAGCACTAAAAACTTATTTATCTATAATTACGCTGAATGTAAATGGACTAAATGCACCGAGACAGAGAGTCACGGACTGGATAAAGAAACACGATCCATCTATATGCTGCCTACAAGAGACACACCTTGGACTTAGAGACACAAACAAACTAAAACTCAAACGATGGAAAAAAATATATCAAGCAAATAATGAGCAAAAAAGAAGAGGAGTAGCAATATTAATTTCTGACAAAATAGACTTTCGACTTAAATCCACCACAAAGGATACAGAAGGACACTATATAATGATAAAAGGGATAATTGATGAGGAAGACATAACCATATTAAATATTTATGCACCCAATGACAGGGCTGCAAGATACATAAATCAAATTTTAACAGAATTGAAAACTGAGATAGACACCTCCACATTTATAGTAGGAGACTTCAACACACCACTTTAGGAGAAGGACAGGACATCCAGTAAGAAGCTCAATAGAGACATGGAAGACCTACTTACAACAATCAACCAACTTGCCCTCATTGACTTATACAGAACTCTCCACCCAACTGCTGCAAAGTATACTTTTTTTTCTAGTGCACATGGAACATTCTCTAGAATAGACCACATATTAGGTCATAAAACAAATCTTTGCAGAATCCAAAACATCGAAATATTACAAAGCATCTTCTCAGACCACAAGGCAATAAAAGTAGAAATCAATAACAGAAAAACCAGGGAAAAGAAATCAAATACTTGGAAACTGAACAATACCCTCCTGAAAAAAGACTGGGTTATAGAAGACATCAAGGAGGGAATAAGGAAATTCATAGAATGCAACGAGAATGAAAATACTTCCTATCAAAACCTCTGGGACACAGCAAAAGCAGTGCTCAGAGGCCAATTTATATCGATAAATGCACACATACAAAAAGAAGAAAGAGCCAAAAGCAGAGAACTGTCCCGACAACTTGAACAAATAGAAAGTGAGCAACAAAAGAACCCATCAGGCACCAGACGAAAACAAATAATAAAAATTAGAGCTGAACTAAATGAATTAGAGAAAAGAAAAACAATTGAAAGAATTGACAAAGCCAAAAGCTGGTTCTTCGAAAAAATTAACAAAATTGATAAACCATTGGCTAGACTGACTAAAGAAAAACAGGAAAGGAAACAAATAACCCGAATAAGAAACGAGAAGCACCACATCACAACAGAACCAAATGAAATTAAAAGAATCATTTTAGATTACTACGAAAAATTGTACTCTAACAAATTTGAAAACCTAGAAGAAATGGATGAATTCTTCGAAAAACACTGCCTACCTAAACTAACACATTCAGAAGTAGAACAACTAAATAGACCCATAACAAAAAAAGAGTTTGAAACAGTAATCAAAAAACTTCCAACAAAAAAAAGCCCTGGCCCAGACGGCTTCACTGCAGAGTTCTACCAAACCTTCAGAGAAGACTTAACACCACTACTACTGAAGGTATTTCAAAGCATAGAAAAAGACGGAATACTACCCAACTCATTCTATGAAGCTACCATCTCTCTGATACCAAAACCAGGTAAAGACATTACAAAAAAAGAAAATTATAGACCTACATCCCTCATGAACATAGATGCAAAAATCCTCAACAAAATTCTAGTCAATAGAATCCAACAACACATCAAAAAAATAATTCACCCTGATCAAGTGGGATTTATACCAGGTATGCAAGGCTGGTTTAATATCAGAAAAACCATTAATGTAATCCATCACATAAATAAAACAAAAGATAAAAACCACATGATCTTATCAATAGACGCAGAAAAGGCATTTGACAAAGTTCAACACCCATTTATGATAAAAACTCTTACCAAAATAGGAATTGAAGGAAAATTCCTCAACATAATAAAGGGCATCTATGCAAAGCCAACAGCCAATATCACTCTAAATGGAGAGAACCTGAAAGCATTTCCCTTGAGAACGGGAACCAGACAAGGATGCCCTTTATCACCACTCTTATTCAACATCGTACTTGAAGTCCTAGCCAGGGTAATTAGGCTAGACAAAGACATAAAGCGTATCCGGATTGGCAAGGAGGAAGTAAAGCTATCACTATTTGCAGATGACATGATCATATACACGGAAAACCCTAAGGAATCCTCCAGAAAACTACTGAAACTAATAGAAGAGTTTGGAAGAGTCTCAGGTTATAAAATAAACACACAAAAATCACTTGGATTCCTCTACATCAACAAAAAGAACACCGAAGAGGAAATAACCAAATCAATACCATTCACAGTAGCCCCCAAGAAGATAAAATACTTAGGAATAAATCTTACCAAGGATGTAAAAGACCTATACAAAGAAAACTACAAAGCTCTACTACAAGAAATTCAAAAGGACATACTTAAGTGGAAAAACATACCCTGCTCATGGATAGGAAGACTTAACATAGTAAAAATGTCTATTCTACCAAAAGCTATCTATACATATAACGCACTTCCGATCCAAATTCCAATGTCATATTTTAAGGGGATAGAGAAACAAATCACCAATTTCATATGGAAGGGAAAGAACCCCCAGATAAGCAAAGCATTACTGAAAAAGAAGAAGAAAGTGGGAGGCCTCACTCTACCTGATTTCAGAACCTATTATACAGCCACAGTAGTCAAAACAGCCTGGTACTGGTACAACAACAGGCACATAGACCAATGGAACAGAATTGAGAACCCAGATACAAATCCATCCATGTATGAGCAGCTGATATTTGACAAAGGACCAGTGTCAGTTAATTGGGGAAATGATAGTCTTTTTAACAAATGGTGCTGGCATAACTGGATATCCATTTGCAAAAAAATGAAACAGGACCCATACCTCACACCATGCACAAAAACTAACTCCAAGTGGATCAAAGACCTAAACATAAAGACTAAAATGATAAAGATCATGGAAGAAAAAATAGGGACAACCCTAGGAGCCCTAATACAGGGCATAAACAGAATACAAAACATTACCAAAAATGATGAAGAGAAACCAGATAACTGGGAGCTCCTAAAAATCAAACACCTATGCTCATCTAAGGACTTCACCAAAAGAGTAAAAAGACCACCTACAGACTGGGAAAGAATATTCAGCTATGACATCTCAGACCAGCGCCTGATCTCTAAAATCTACATGATTCTGTCAAAACTCAACCACAAAAAGACAAACAACCCAATCAAGAAGTGGGCAAAGGATATGAACACACATTTCACTAAAGAAGATATTCAGGCAGCCAACAGATACATGAGAAAATGCTCCCTTTCATTAGCCATTAGAGAAATGCAAATTAAAACTACGATGAGATTCCATCTCACACCAACTAGACTGGCATTAATCCAAAAAACACAAAATAATAAATGTTGGAGAGGCTGCGGAGAGAATGGAACTCTCATACACTGCTGGTGGGAATGTAAAATGGTACAAGACTTTGGAAATCCATCTGGCGTTACCTTAAACAGTTAGAAATAGAACTACCATACAACCCAGAAATCCCACTCCTCGGAATATACCCTAGAGATACAAGAGCCTTTACACAAACAGACATATGCACACCCATGTTTATTGCAGCTCTGTTTACAATAGCAAAAAGCTGGAAGCAACCAAGGTGTCCGTCAACGGATGAATGGGTAAATAAATTGTGTATATTCACACAATGGAATACTACGCATCGATAAAGAACAGTGATGAATCTCTGAAACATTTCATAACATGGAGGAATCTGGAAGGCATTATGCTGAGCGAAATGAGTCAGAGGCAAAAGGACAAATATTGTATAAGACCACTATTATAAGATCTTGAGAAATAGAAAACACGGAGAAGAACACATACTTTTGTGGTTACAAAGCGGGGAGGGAGGGAGGGAGGGAGAGGGTTTTTTATTGATCAATCAGTAGATAAGAACTGCTTTGGGTGAAGGGAAAGACAACACACAATACAAGGAAGGTCAGCCTAATTGGACTGGACTAAAAGCAAAGAGGTTTCCGGGATAAAATGAAAGCTTCAAAGGTCAGCGGAGCAGGGGCAGGGGTCTGGGGAACATGGTTTGAGGAGACTTCTAAGTCAACGGGCAAAATAATTCTATTATGAAAACATTCTGCATCCCACTTTGAATTGTGGCGCCTGGGGTCCTAAATCCCAACAAGCGGCCATCTAAGATTCATCAATTGGTCTCAACCCACCTGGAGCAAAGCAAAGGAAGAACACCAAGGCCACACGACAACTAAGAACCCAAGAGACAGAAAGGGCCACATGAACCAGAGACCTACATTATCCTGAGACCAGAAGAACTAGTTGGTGCCCGGCCACAATCGATGTCTGCCCTGCTAGGGAGCACAACAGACAACTCCTGAGGGAGCAGGAGGCCAATGGGATACAGACCCCAAATTCTCATAAAAAGACCATACCTAATGATATGAAAGCGACTAGAGGAATCCCAGAGACAATGCTCCCCAGAACTTCTGATGGCACAGGACAGGAACCCTCCCTGAAGACAACTCATCAGGCATGAAAAGGACTGGTCAGCGGCAGGGAGAGAGATGCTGATGAAGAGTGAGCCAATTAAATTAGGTGGACACTGGAGAGTGTGTTGGCAACTCTTGACTGGAGGGGGGATGGGAAGATAGAGAGAGAGGGAAGACGGTAAAATTGGCACGAAACGAGAGACTGAAAGGGCTGACTCAATAGGGGGAGAGCAAGTGGGAGAAGGGAGTATGATGTATGTAAACCTACATGTGACAGACTGATTGGAATGGTAAGTGTTCACTTGAAGCTTAATAAAAATTAATTAAAAAAAAAAATCAAACACCTATGCTCATCTAAAGACTTCACCAAAAGAGTAAAATGACCACCTACAGACTGGGAAAGAATATTCAGCTATGACATCTCAGACCAGCGCCTGATCTCTAAAATCTACATGATTCTGTCAAAACTCAACCACAAAAAGACAAACAACCCAATCAAGAAGTGGGCAAAGGATATGAACACACATTTCACTAAAGAAGATATTCAGGCAGCCAACAGATACATGAGAAAATGCTCCCTATCATTAGCCATTAGAGAAATGCAAATTAAAACTACGATGAGATTCCATCTCACACCAACTAGACTGGCATTAATCCAAAAATCACAAAATAATAAATGTTGGAGAGGCTGCGGAGAGAATGGAACTCTCATACACTGCTGGTGGGAATGTAAAATGGTACAAGACTTTGGAAATCCATCTGGCGTTACCTTAAACAGTTAGAAATAGAACTACCATACAACCCAGAAATCCCACTCCTCGGAATATACCCTAGAGATACAAGAGCCTTTACACAAACAGATATATGCACACCCATGTTTATTGCAGCTCTGTTTACAATAGCAAAAAGCTGGAAGCAACCAAGGTGTCCGTCAACGGATGAATGGGTAAATAAATTGTGGTATATTCACACAATGGATAAAGAACAGTGACGAATCTGTGAAACATTTCATAACATGGAGGAATCTGGAAGGCATTATGCTGAGCGAAATTAGTCAGAGGCAAAAGGACAAATATTGTATAAGACCACTATTATAAGATCTTGAGAAATAGAAAACACGGAGAAGAACACATACTTTTGTGGTTACGAAGGGGGGAGGGAGGGAGGGTGGGAGAGGGTTTTTTATTGATCAATCAGTAGATAAGAACTGCTTTGGGTGAAGGGAAAGACAACACTCAATACAAGGAAGGTCAGCCCAATTGGACTGGACTAAAAGCAAAGAGGTTTCCGGGATAAAATGAATGCTTCAAAGGTCAGCAGAGCAGGGGCGGGGGTCTGCGGAACATGGTTTGAGGGGACTTCTAAGTCAATTGGCAAAATAATTCTATTATGAAAACATTCTGCATCCCACTTTGAAATGTGGCGTCTGGGGTCCTAAATGCTAACAAGCGGCCATCTAAGATACATCAATTGGTCTCAGCCCACCTGGAGCAAAGGAAAATGAAGAACACCAAGGTCACACAACAACTAAGAACCCAAGAGACAGAAAGGGCCACATGAACCAGAGACCTACATTATCCTGAGACCAGAAGAACTAATTGGTGCCCGGCCACAATCGATGACTGCCCTGTCAGGGAGCACAACAGAGAACTCCTGAGGGAGCAGGAGATCAGTGGGATGCAGACCCCAAATTCTCATAAAAAGACCATACTTAATGGTATGACTGCGACTAGAGGAATCCCGGAGACAATGCTCCCCAGACCTTCTGTTGGCACAGGACAGGAACCATCCCCGAAGACAACTCATCAGATATGAAAGGGACTGGTCAGCAGGCGGGGGAGAGAGATGCTGATGAAGAGTGAGCCAATTAAATTAGGTGGACACTGGAGAGTGTGTTGGCAACTCTTGACTGGAGGGGGGGTGGGAAGATAGAGAGAGAGGGAAGATGGCAAAATTGGCACGAAACGAGAGACTGAAAGGGCTGACTCAATAGGGAGAGAGCAAGTGGGAGAAGGGAGTAAGATGTATGTAAACTTACATGTGACAGACTGGATTTGTAAATGTTCACTTGAAGCTTAATAAAAGTTAATTAAAAAAAAAAAAAGTTTGAGACCTAGAGGGGAAAAACATTTGCTCTAAACTTAAAATAAAGCTATATACCATACATACCTGTTGTCGTCGAGTTGATTCTGACTCATAGTGACCTATTGGACAGAGTAGAACAGCCCCACAGGGTTTCCAAGGAATGCCTGTGGGTTCAAATTGCCAGCCTTTTGGTTAATAGCCATAGCTCTTAACTGCTACACCACCAGGTTTTCCAAAATAAAGCTATAGATGTGAAATTAATAAATGCTTAATTAGATGCTCTACCAAATACTACATGTCAGTCTCATTTGTTATTAAATTTAATATTCACAAATATTATCTACAGATCAGATGTTCTCACTCTGCAAGAAATCCTGCAAGTAAGGATGATTGTGAAGAAACTGAATAGAAAATTAAAAGTAACTCACAGGCAAATGTTTTCAAAAGCAAAATTAAAAAATGCATGCAATATTCTATGAAAAATACGTATTTAAGGAGGACTGTCAGTACATTTAGTATCTTTGAAAGAACGTGTGATGGCGTGTCAAACTAAGAGGGCAGGCAGAGGCCTTCAAAGGTCTCAAGACAGCCCTGACAGGAAGTTGTAACTCATCGTTTTGGCTCAGACAAGGAGCACAGCCTCAGAATTTAGGCTTGGAAAGATTCCTAACATTGACACCCCTTTCCACTCACTCTCGCAGGTTTCCCAATCCTCCCACCAAGCTCCCTCGGCCCTCTTCTTTCTGGTGGCCTCATCCCCTCTGAGATGGTGAAGAAGTCTCAGCATTAACATTTCTTCTAGGGTTCTGCAAACTCGACCATTTCGGGCTTCACTGGGATAGTAGCTGGGCTTTCTGCAGCGCAGATCTCTGAACAGCTAAGGACAGGCACCTAGTCCTGTGGGAGTCAAGGTGAGTAAGTTGTCTCTCTTGGCTTTGTCTCTCTCCATCATAAGTGCTGTGTGTCTGGTTTTCTGAAAAACCTTAGATAAGCCCATCTTTGTCACCTTGAGTAGTGATACCAAGAGGAGAAATTGCTGTGCCTGTATTTCCTCCTTTTGGGTAGCACTGAGCATTCTCCTTTGGTAGGTTTTGGAGGAGGCCTTATCTAGGCCTGTTTTGTTGTTGTTAGTTGCCATAGAGTCGATTCTAACTCATGGTGACCCCATGTTTCCAGGGTAGAATGGCTTCATAGGTTTTTCAAGGCTGTCACCTTTCAGAAGCAGATCGCCAGGCCTGTCTTCTGGGGTGCCTCTAGGTGGGTTCAAACCACCAACCTTCTGTATAATAGTCTAGGGCTTAGCTGTTAATGCCACCTAGGGACTACCGTCTAGGACCAGGAACTATATAAGAAATACACAAGAAACTGTCAATAAGAGTTACTTCTGAAGAAAGGAACCCCAGAGCAGGGGAAAGGCTTTTTTAAATTTGTTTAACTGATTAGTCAGAGGATTAAAATCCATGGGTGCCAAATGGAGCAAAAAAGAGAAGAAAAAACATTTGGCAAGTATTTGAAAAATGATACATTTACTTAAAAGCACCAGAAAAGCCAAGGAAAAGCAAGAACTTCAGTGCTCTTTCTTATACTCACACTAACAGTAAGAGGAGGTCAGAGGTCACAGGGCCAGATGGTCTGAGTGTGGGGGGAGAGGTTGTAGGCCTTTTTGAAGACCTCGACTTCTACCCTTTGTAGAATAAGAAACCACTGCAGGATTTTAAGCAGTGGAATAATAAGATCAAACAAGTCTTAGCAGCATTATTCTGTCTGCTATATTAGGAATAGATTGAAAGGTCAGCAAATGCAAACTAGGAGGTTATTTCAAAAATCCATGGGGGAGATGATGATGGTTTAGACCAGGGGAGTAACAGTGGAGATGGTGCACAGATGTTGGATTGGACATCTCTTTTGAAGGTAGAGTCAGCAGAATTTGGACTGGATATGTGTTGTGGGAGAAAGAGAGGAGTCAAACGTGAATCCAGGTGTTTGGCCTATGCAACTAAAATAATAGAGTTGTTATTAACTAAAATTGTAAAAATTGAAGGACAACCAATCTTGGATGAGAAGGGGGGAGATCAGGAGTTCAGCTTGGGCAAATTAAGTTTGAGCTTTCTTTTAGATATTAAATCAGAATTGACAGTTGGATCTATGAATAATTGTATCTCTGTGTGCCTGAAGTTTAGGGGATAGGTATGCACTAAAGGTACACACTAGGGAGAAACAGCTTGCAGAGAGTGTTTAAAACCATGAGATTGGATGATGTCGCCAAGGGACTGAGTGTAAATAGAAAAGAAAAGAGGTGCAAGGGCTGGGCCCTAGGGCTCTTCCTCCTAAAAAGTCAGGGGTACGCAGAGGAATAAGCAAAGAAAACTAAGAAGGAATGACCAGAGAAGTAAGAGAAGAACATATAGAGCGTGGTAGCCTCCAAAGCAAGTGAGAAAAAGAAGAGCCAAATGCTACAGAGAGGTCAAATAAAATGAGAACTGTTACGTTCAGCAAAATGGAGGTCTTTGGCCGCCCCGTAAAGAACAATTTCGGCAGACTGTTGTTGTTATTGTTGCTGTCATCAAGTTGGCTCTGACACCCGGCAATCTTATGTATAACAGAACTTAATGTTGCCCAGTCCTGCATCATCTTCACGATCATTGGCATGTCTGAGTCCATTGTTGTCAATCCATTTCTGTTTCTTTGGCCTTCTGCTTAGCCAAACATAAAATCTGGCAAACTAGAAGCAATAAATGCCTTACCAGAGTGAATTCAAATGAGAATGAAATAGAGGAGTTAGCAACAATGAGTGTAGACGATTTTTTGAAGTGTTTTAGAGTAAAAGGGAAAAAAGGAGTATGAACTAGAAGGCAGGATGGGGTCAAGAAAGAGCTGCGGTTTTGTTTTTGTTTGAACTGGGAGAAATAATAGTATGTCTGTATGCTATAGGAATGATCCAGTACAGAAAGAAAAAAAAATTTTTATGGACAGAAAGAGGAGACAACAGCTGAAGGAATGTCCATTAGCAGGTTAGAGAGGAGGAATCTAGTATACAAGTAAAGGAATTGGATTCTGAGAAAAGTAACTTTCATCCATGGTAGACCAAGTACTAAGGTCAGTAGATTGAGTACATTAGGTAGGTAGATAGGTAGGTTGTTGGGGAATAGGAGGCTGTGAAAGCTCTTTTCTTATTATTTCTAACTTCTCATTTCTGCACAAATGGTGTGAAAACATCAGCTGAATAGATTTGTTGGGAGAATTAAGTTGATACATACGTGAGGGTATGTAATCAATGTTAACAATAAATATTATTATAAACCTTTCTGGGTGAGCTCATGTGTTCACATGGTTTCAATGACCTCCCATCCTTAACCTTCAGATTCAAAATCCAGTTCCTGCTGTACATCTCTCAAAATCAGCAAACCCAGAATTCAACTCACTTTGTTCCCTCCTCCCCTTCCCCGCCCCCACCATGGAACTCTATCTTCTACTTGCTTATCTCAGTTAATGGCTTCTCCTTCTACCTGGGCACATCAACCAGAACTCCTTAGTCTTCTAAATTTCCTCTTCTCCCTCATATTTACACCTAAGGAGCTGTGTCAAGTTTGGCTCATTTTTCCTCCTCAACATTTTGAAACCTCCTTTTCTCCTTAGCACCCATCATCTCTACTACTCTACCCTTTCTAAAACTCACAGCATCTCACTCCTTAACTTTGGCCTAATAACTGGACCCTTCTGTCAACATGGAATCTCTCTTCCACATATACAAGGTGATCTGTCCAAAATGCAAAATACCATGTCACATTCTGAGTTAGACCCCTCAGGGGCATCCTGCAAGCTGCAGGATATAGCCCAATCTATTGAGCCTGGCACTCAAAGCCTTCTATGCTGTCTCCATACTTAGCTATATCTTCTGCCCCTCCCAGTCTTGTAATTTATATGCCAATAATATGAAGCAATTACAACAACCCTCCATCAAACCACATGCCCCAAACTGCTTAATACCTCTACTAATGCCTGATCACCTTTCCACTTTTGACTTAGGCACTATCACCTCCGGGGGACTCTCCCTGACTTCCACGGCTCTCACAATATTACATCCAAAAGCCCAATACATGGAGGCAGAGCCAACACAGCACTCTAGATGGAATCACCATGCCATCCCTCTGCAGCAAAGGCCTGAAAAACTAAGTAAAACAGATGCAAGCGTCAATCCTGGAACCCTAAGCATCAAATGAAGGGACAAAGAACTTGATCAAATACAGAACACAATAAGCAACCGAAAGAGAACAGAGAATAGCTACAGAATGGAGGTCCCCTATCAGCTAATGCAGCATAGATTCACCATCTTGGACTACAGCCAACAAGAGCTGAAGACAGGGAGTATGGGAAAACAACTTCACGGAGCTTCCAATAGGGGAGAGAGCACCTGGTAACCAAGGTTACATGCTTTCCCACACCCCACCCTTTTGCCCTCTATTAGGCCTCCACCACTTTCCAATGGGCCATGTGCATTTGGCCAGTGAGACACCAGCTCACTGCCACCTGGATCCACCCTGCCCCCAACAGCCGGCTCCTTCAGCACCATTTTTAATTTTTTTTTGCTACAGTTTTTTTTTTTCATTTCTCTCTCTCCCTTCCTTCCTTTCCTTTCTCCCACCCAGCTAGCCCCATGCACTGTCCCCACCTCTTCTTGATGGGTTGTACCATAATACTCAGCTAGAGAGCCAGTGGCACAGCCCCCGGCTCCATGCTACCCTCACTGGCCAGCTCCCTCAGTGCCATTTTTTTTCCTTTCTGTTTCTTCTCTCTCTCTTTCTCCCTTCCTTCCTTTCCTTTCTCCCATCCACCTAGCCCCATGTGCTGCCCCTGCCCCTTCTTGATGGACCATATTGCACTGCTTGTCTAAAGAGCCACTGCCACACAGCCTCCCAGCATCTGGGCCACCCCCACCAGCTGGTTCCTTCAGCACCATAATTATTTTCTTGTTTATTTTTGGGTTTTTGTTTGTTTTCTCTCTGTATCCCTTCTTTCCTTTCCTTTCTTCTGCCCACCTAGCCCTGTGTGCCAGCTCTGTCCCTTCTTGACAGGCTGTGTTGCACTGCTAAGCTAGTGAGCCAACGGCATATGGTCTCCCCAGGCCTGCCCTGCTCCCATCTGCTAAATCCCACCATGCTGCCATTTTATTTACTTTTTTCCTTTTTTTTTTTTTTTTTTGCTTTTTTCTGCCTCTGTTTCTCTCTCTTCTTTGACAATATCTAATTGGCTCCATACATCAAATCTTCTCCCCTCCTTCCTGCACATCTGCACTGCACACTGAGCTCTGTGCCCCTGAGCAGCACCAGTGCAGATCCCCAGACCCTTAGACTCCATACCACACTGCCTCTGCTGGCCCCACTGGACCTGCCACCCCCAGTTAGTGCTGCAAATGACCCAACCCCGCCCCTCCCCCCCACAGGACCTGCTCTGCTGCACCATAGCAGAGTGACTGGCCCTGCCCACCTGGACAAGGTGAGGAGGCATATCATGGACACAGACAAGCAAGTAACAAAACACGCACAGCCCACCTACCCAGACATAACTAAATAAAACAAAAAAAGCAGAATGAAACAAACCATCTGAAATCAGTAAAAAAAAAAAAAAGAATTCCTGAATATCCAGGAGACAGAAGATAATATCAAAGCATAAAAAAAAAGGGCAGAGTGGCTTCAATAAGCAACCAAGATAAAACACCAGATGACCTTCTGCTAGAAGAAAAGTCACTGGACCTGCCTGATCAGGAATTCAAAAGTCTAATATGCAGGGCTCTCCAAGAGATTAGGAAAGAGATTAAGGAAAACCAGACAATAATAAGAGAAAAATAGGCAAAATCATGAAAAATACAGACAAAATCAGGGAAAACACAAACAAAGCAATGGAAGAATTCAGGAAACTATTACAGGAACAAAATGTCAAAATAAATAAACAACTAGAAATCATACAAAAACAGCAATTAGAAATCCAAAAGGTAAACAATAAGATTTCAGAAATGAACAGTGCAATAGAAGGCTTTAGGAGAAAATTTGAAACAATGGAAGACAGGATCAGTGAAATTGAAGACAAATCCTCAGAAACCACTTTGTGTGAGGAAAAATCAGAGAAAAGAATGAAGAAAAAAATGAAAAAAAACCCTGAGAACAATGTGGGATACAATCAAGAAAAAAAATTTGTGTGTGATCAGAGTCCCAAAACAAGTGGACAAAATGGAGAACATAGAGAGGATCATTGACGATTTGCTGACAGAAATCTTCCCTGATATTGTGAAAGATAAAAAGCTGACCATCCAAGAAACTCAATGAACCCCATATAGGATAAACCCCAAAAGAAATTCACCAAGCCATATCATAATCACACTCACCAAAACCAAAGATAAAGAAAAAACCCTGAGAGCAGCTCGAGAAAAATCAAAAGTCACATACAGAGGGAAAACAACAAGACTAAGCTGTGCTAACTTGACAGAAACCATACAAGCAAGAAGGCAATGGAATGACATATATAAAACCTTGAAAGAGAAAAATTGTCAACCAGAAACAATACATTCTACAAAACTCGCTCAAATATGATAGTGAAATTAGAACATTTCCAGATAAACAGAAATTAAAGGAATATGTAAAAGCCAAGCCAAACTTACAAGAATTATTAAAAGGAGTCCTTCAGTTAGAAAACAAACAACATCAGACAATAACTTGAATCTAGGACACAGGACAGCATCAGCCAGATACCAACATAGGTAATGAACTGTCAAGGATAAAAACAAAACTAAAAGATTTACAACAGTGAGCCAGAGACAATCAATCTGGAAATGACAATAAAGTCAGAATAATAAAAGAGGGAATAAATGGTGTAAGTATAGAATTTTAAAGGGAGAGGAAGTCAAGGTGATATTAAGTAATAAAAGACTGCTTTAAACTTTTTTTTTTTAAACTTAGGAAGATAAGGGTAAATTTCAAGACAGTCACAAAGAAACAACAAATCTACTCATCAAAATAAGGAAGAAAAACATAAAGCCTCAGTGAACACAAAATCTACAAAAACAAAAGAAACAAAAAGAAAATCCACAAACAAAAGGAATTCAGCACAGACAGAAAGAGGAACAAAGAAAACATCAGCACCACAAAAAAAACACTACAAAATGACAACAATAAACTCACACCTATCAATAATCCCACTAAATGTAAATGGCTTATATGTACCCATAAAGAGATAGTGACACAAAGGATAATAAACAGGACCCATCAATATGTTGTCTACAAGACACACTTTAAAAGCAAAGACACAAATATATTAAAAATCAAAGGATGAAAAAGAATATATCGAACAAATGGCAACCAAAAAAAATAAGAGTGGCAATACTAATCTCAGATAAAATAGACTTAAAATCCACCACAAAAGACAAGGAAGGACTTTGTATAATGATTAATGGGACAATCCACCATGAGGACGTAGCCATAATAAATATCTATGCACCCAATGGCAGGGCTCCAAAATACATAAAACAAACTCTAACAGCACTATAAAGAGAAATTGACAGTTTCACAATAATAGTAGGGGACTTCAACGCACCATGCTCCGTAAAGGACAAAACATCTAGAAAGAAACTCAGCAAAGATACAGAAGATCTAAAGGCTACAACCAACCAACTTGACCTCATAGACATATATAGAACACTTCACCCGACAGCAGCAAAGTGAACATTCTTTCCAATGCACATAGAACATTCTCCAGAATAGACTACATCTTAGGCCACAAAGTAACCCTCAACAAAATCCAAAACACTGAGATAATGTAAAGCATCTTCTGTGATCACAACACCATAAAAGTAGAAATTAACAACAGGAAGAGCAAGGAAAAAAAAAATGGAAATGACACCTTGCTTAAAAACCACTGAGTAATAGAAGAAATAAAACATGGAATAAAAAAATTCTTAGAATCAAATGAGAATGAAAACACATCATACCAAAATCTTTGGGACACAGAAAAAGCAGTGCTCAGAGGTCAATTTATAGCAATAGATGCACACATCAAAAAAGAAAGCATCAAAATAAAAATGTTAGCCCTACAACTTGAACAAATAGAAAGAGAACAGCAAAAGAAGCCCACAGCCACCAGAAGAAAAGAAATAATAAAGATCAGAGCACAACTAAATGAGAGTAGAAAAACAACAGAAAGTATCAATAAAACCAAAAGTTGCTTCTTTGAAAGGATCAACAAACCATTGGCCAAACTGACAAAAGAAAAACAGGAGAAAAACACAAATAACCCAAATAAGAAGTGAAATGGGGGACACTACAACAGATCCAACTGAAATAAAAAGGATCATAACAGAGTATTATGAAAAGCAATACTCCAACAAATTTGAAAACCTACAGGAAATGGACAAATTTCTAGAAACACAGTACCTACTTAAACTAACACAAACTGATGTCAAAAATCTGAACACACCCATAACAAGAGAAGAAATTGAAAAGGTAAAAAAAAAAACTCCAAACAAAAAAAAAGCCCTGGCCTAGATGGCTTCACTGGAGAATTCTACCAAACATTTAAAGTAAAGATTGTACCAGTACTACTGAAGCTATTTCAGAACATAGAAAAGGAAGGGATACTTCCAAATTCATTCTGTGAAGCCAGCATAAGACACCACACAAAAAAGAAAATTACAGACCAATATCTCCCACAAATACAGATTCAAAAATTCTAGCCAATAGAATTCAGCATCATATCAAAAAATAACTTACCGCAACCAACTGGAATTCATACCAGGTACGCAAGGATGGTTCAACATTAGAAAACCAATCAATGTAATCCACCGCACAGATAAAACAAAAGAATCACATGATCATCTCAATTAACACAGAAAAGGCATTCAATAAAGTCCAACATCCATTCCTGACAACACTCTGAATAAAACAGAAACAGAAGGGAAAATCCTCAACATAATAAAGGGCATCTATGCAAAACCAACAGCCAACAGCATTCTCAACAGAGAGAGGCTGAAAACATTCCCCCCTGAGAACAGGAACAAGACAAGGATGCCATATATCACAACTCCTACTTAACATTGTGTTGATGTCCTAGCCAAAGCAATAAGGCAAGAAAAAGAAATAAAGAACATCCAAATTGGTAAGGAAAAAGTAAAATTCTTCCTATTTTCACATGGTGTAATACATAGAGAGGCTCAAAAGACTCCACAAGAAAGCTACTTGAACTAATAGAAAGATTCAGCAGAGTAGCACGATACAAGATAAACATACAAAAATCAGTTGGATTCCTATATACCAATAAAGAGAACTACGAAAAGGAAATCAGAAAAGCAATACCATTTATAATAGCCCCTAAAAACATAAAATACTTAGAAATAAAGACCTATACAAAGAAAACTATAAAACACTACTGCAAGAAACCAGAGTCCTACATAAATGGAAAAATATACCATGCTTATGAATAGACTCAACATTGTGAAAATGTCAATTCTGCCCAAACAAATCTACAAATACAATGCAACCTCTATCCAAATACCATCAGCATTCTGTGATGAGATGGAAAAACTAATTATTAACTCTACATGGAAAGGAAAGAGGCCCTGGATAAATAAAGTGCTATTGAAGAAAAGCAAAGTAAGAGGACTCGCACTACCAGAGCTCAGAACCTACTATACATCTACAGTAGTCAAAACAGCCTGATACTGGTACAACAACAGACACATTGATCAATGGAACTGAATGGAGAACCCAGATGTAAATCCATCCACCTACATTCACCTGATCCTCGATAAAGTCCCAACGTCCATTAAATGGGGAAAAAACAGTCTTTTTAATAAATGGTGCTGGCAAAACTGGATGTTCATCTGTAAAAAAATGAAACAGGACCCATACTTCACACCATACACAAATACTAATTCAAAGTGGATCAAAGAACTAAATATAAAACCAAAAACTATAAAGATCAGAGAAGAAAAAATGGGACCAATTCTAGAGGCCCTAATACACAGCATAAATAGGATAGAAACCATAACTAACAATACACAAACACCAGAAGATAAGCTAGATATCTGAGATCTTCTAAAAATTAAACCCTTATGCTCATCAAAAGACTTTATCAAAAGACTAAAAAGAGCACCTACATGAGGCAGAGCCCCCACAGTGCAGTATTCTTTACCTGGCTTCCTCCCCTACAATGTTGTATCAAAAAATCATTTCCTTTGCTAGCTGCCTGCCCTCCCCCGCCAGCTTTGCATTTGAATCCTGCTTTTGCTTGGAGGTTATATGTAAACCCCATTGCTCCTACGTACTATGATTAAGAATATTGCTGACATAACTTGTATAAACCCTTTTAGAAGTAATTTATCTGCCCGCCCTGAGTGAGCAGTCTCGGCAGCAGCAGCTCTGACAGACTCCGGTTCCTTGTACGATAAAATAAAGGTACCTTTTTTGTTCTCCCACCTCGGTCTCGCTTATTGGCCAATACGAGTCATGCCAAATAAGAACCTGGGGTCTCCACTTGGTAACATACAGGCTGGGAAAAGAATTTTGGCTATGACAAACCCAACAAAGGTTTAATTTCTAAAATACACAGGAAAATCCAACACCTCTATGACAAAAAGACAAATAATCCAATTAAAAAATGGACAAAGGAAATGAACAGACACTTCACCAAAGAAGACATTCAAGTGGCCAACAGACACATGAGGAAATGCTTGCAATCACTAGCCATTAGAGAAATGCATATCAAAACCACAATGAGATACCATCTGTCTTAGTCGTCTAGTGCTGCTATAACAGAAATATCACAAGTCAACAGCTTTAACAAAAAGAAATTTATTCTCTTAAAGTCTAGTAGACTACAAGTCCAAATTCAGGGTGTCAGCACCAGGGGAAGGCTTTCTCTCTCTCTCAGCTCTGAAGGAATGTCCTTGTCATCAATCTTCCCTTGGTCTAGGAGCTTCTCCGAGCAGGAACCTCAGGTCCAAATGATGCGCTCTGCTCCCGGCGCTGCTTTCTTGGTGGTATCAGGTCCCCCATGTATCTCTGCTCCCTTCTCTCTTTTATATCTCAAAAGAGATTGGCTTAAGACACTTTCTAATCTTGTAGGTCTCATCAATATAACTGCTGCTAATCCATTTCATTTAATCCATTTCATTATACCATAAAGATAGGATTTACGACACATAGGAAAATCACATCAGATGACAACATGGTAGGCAATCATAGAATGCTGGGAATCATGACCTAGCCAAGTTGACAGGTATTTTGGGGGAACGTAACTCAATCTATGACACCATTACTCACCCCAGCATTACCGGCACAAATCAAAAAAAATACAAAATAGCAAATGTTGGAGAGGCCGTGGGGATTGGAACCCTTATGCACTACTGATGGAAATGCAAAATGGTACAACCATTTTGGAAAATGATATGGCACTTCCTTGTTGGTGTTGTTGTTGTTAGGTGCCATTGAGTTGGTTTCGACTCATAGCGACCTTATGTATAACAGTATGAAACACTGCCCAGTCCTTAGGAAGCTAGAAATAGAAATACCATATGATCGAGCAATTCCGCTCCTAGGGATATATCCTAGAGAAATAAGAGCCATCAAACAAATAGACATATGCACACCCGTGTTCATTGCAGCATTGTTCACAATAGCAAAAATATGGAAACAACCTAGATGCCCATCAATAGATGAATGGATAAACAAACTATGGTACATACACACAATGGAGTACTATGCAACAATAGAGAAAAATGATGAATCTGTGAAGCATCTCACGACATGGATGAATCTGGAGGGCATTATGCTGAGTGAAATAAGTCAATTACAAAAAGACAAATAGTGTATGAGACTTTTACTATAAAAACTCATAAAAAGATCCCACTTTGAAATGTGGCGTCTGGGGTCTTAAATGCTAACAAGCGGCCATCTAAGATGCATCAATTGGTCTCAACCCACCTGGAGCAAAGGAAAATGAAGAACACCAAGGTCACACGACAACTAAGAGCCCAAGAGACAGAAAGGGCCACATGAACCAGAGACCTACATCATCCTGAGACCAGAAGAACTAGTTGGTGCCCGGCCACAATCGATGACTGCCCTGACAGGGAGCACAATAGAGAACTCCTGAGGGAGCGGGATATCAGTGGGATGCAGACCCCAAATTCTCATAAAAAGACCATACTTAATGGTCTGACTGAGACTAGAGGAATCCCGGCGGCCACACTCCCCAGACCTTCTGTTGGCACAGGACAGGAACCATCCCGAAGACAACTCATCAGACATGAAAGGGACTGGTCAGCGAGTGGGAGAGAGATGCTGATGAAGAGTGAGCTAATTATATCAGGTGGTCACTTGAGAGTGTGTTGGCAACTCTTGTCTGGAGGGGGGATGGGAGGATAGAGAGAGAGGGAAGCTGGCAAAACTGTCACGAAAGTAGAGACTGAAAGGGCTGACTCGATAGGGGGAGAGCAAGTGGGAGTACGGAATAAGATGTATGTAAACTTATATGTGACAGACTGATTGGATTTGTAAATGTTCACTTGAAGCTTAATAAAAGTTAATAAAAAAAAAACTCATAAAAAGGTTTACACACAAAAGGAAACGAACTTTGATGGTAACAAGGGAGGGGAGGGATGGGGATGGAAAAACACTAAATAGACAATAGTTAAGTGGTAACTTTGGTGAAGGGTAAGACAGTGCACAATACTGGGGAAGCCAGCACAACTTGACCAAGACAAGGTCATGGAAGCTCCTTAGACACATCCAAACTCCCTGAGGGACCGAATTCCTGAGCTGAGGGTTGGGGACCATGATCTCAGGGAACATTTAGCTCAATTACCATAACGTAGTTTTTAAAGAAAATGTTCTACATTCTACTTTGGTGAGTAGCGTCTGGGGTCTTAAAAGCTTGTGAGCAGCCATCTAAGATACTCCACTGGTCTTACTCCATCAGGAAAAAGGGAGAATGAAGAAAACTAAAGACACAAAGGAAAGATTAGTCCAGAGGACTAATGGACCACAACTACCACAACCTCCACCTGACTGAGTCCAACACAACTAGATAGTGCCCGGCTACCACCACTGACTGCTGTGACAGGGATCATAATAGAGGGTCCCCAGACAGAGCTGGAGAAAAATGTAGAACAAAATTCTAACTCACAAAAAAGAACAGACTTACTGGCCTGACAGAGACAGGAGAAACCCTGAGAGTATGGCTCCCAGACACCCTCTTAGCTCAGTAAAGTAGTCACTCCTGAGGTTCGCTGTTCATCAAAAAATTAGACAGACCCATGAAACAAAATGAGACTAAAGGGGCACACCAGCACCGGGCAAGGACTAGAAGGCAGGAGGCAACAGGAACCTGGTGATTGGGGACCCAAGGTCAAGAAGGGAGGTGTTGACATGTCTTGCGGTTTGTAACCAATGTCACAAAACAGTATGTGTACTGTTTAATGAGAAGCTAGTTTGTTCTATATATCTTCATCTAAAGTACAACTAAAAAAAAAAGATGGGCAAATGATTTGAACAGACATTTCACCAGAGGAGAAATATGAATGGCCAACAAACGCCTGAAAAGATGTTCGATGTTATTAGTCATTAAAAACCAGTTGCTCTCTGGTCGTTTCTGGCCCATGGTGACCCCACGTGTGTCAAAGCAGGACTGTGCTCCACAGGGTTTTCAGCCCATGGTGACCCCACGGGTGTCAGAGCAGGACTGTGCTCCACAGGGTTTTCGGCCCATGGTGACCCCACGGGTGTCAGAGCAGGACTGTGCTCCACAGGGTTTTCGGCCCATGGTGACCCCAGGTGTGTCAAAGCAGGACTGTGCTCCACAGGGTTTTCAGCAGCAGATTTTCTGGAACTAGATCACCAGGACTTTCTTCCCAGGGGTCTCTCGGTGGATTCAAATACAAATTTCTTGTTACTAGTCAAGCTTGTTAATTGTTTACACCACCAAGGGACTCCTCATTAGTCATTGTTCTTCTTGTTAGGTGTCTTCAAGTCCGTATTGACTCACAGTGGCCCCGTGCGACAGAGTAGAACTGCCCCAGAGGGTTTTCTAAGCTGTAATCTTTATGGGAGCAGATTGTCAGTTCTTTCTCTGCATGGCTGCTGGCTGGGTTTGAACTGCCAATCTTTTGGTTAGCAGGGGAGGGTTAACTGTTGTGCCACCAGGAGTTCTTTCATTAGTCCTTAGGGAAATGAAAGTTAAAACCACAGGGAACCAGGGGAAGATTGATGACAAGTACCTACCCCTAGAGCCAACAGAGACAGAAATCCTTCCCCTAGAGCTGGCGCCCTGAATTCAGGCTTCTAGCTTCCTAAAATGTGAGAGAATATACTTCTGTTTGTTAAAACTCTCCACTTGTGGTAGTTCTGTTACAGCAGCACTAGATAACTTAGAAAGGCTCCATGAGTCAGAGGCAACTCAGGCGAAACTAGTTTGATTTTTGGTTTTCACATAACCTTTCAGCTGTAATCATATATTTTGTTGTATAAAGCTTTAAATAATTGTGCACTAACATAAAACTTGTCCAACATTTGCATGCATATGATGTGATTGAAAATACCATGGCTTGGGTCAGGCGCACCTTAGTCTTCAAGGCGACATCTTTGCTTTTCAACACTTTAAAGAAGTCCTTTGCAGCAGATTTGCCCAATGCAATGCATCTTTTGATTTCTTGACTGCTGCTTCCATGGGTGTTGATTATGGATCCAAGTAAAATGAAATCTTTGACAGCTTCGATCTTTTCTCCATTTATCATGATGCTGCTTATTGCTCCAGTTGTGAGGATTTTTGTTTTCTTTATGTTGAGGTGTAATACATACTGAAGGCTGTGGTCTTTGATCTTCATCTGTATTGATGCTTTTCAGTTGTGGTGCTGGCAAAGAATATTGAATAAACCATGGACTGCCAAAAGAACAAACAAATCTGTCTTGGAAAAAGTAAAACCAAAATGCTCCTTAGAAGCAAGGATAGCGAGACTGCATCTTACACACTTTGGACATGTTGTCAGAAGGGATCAGTTCCTGAAGAAGAACATAATTCTTGGTGAAGTACAGGATCAGCAGAAAAGAGGAAGACCCTCAACGAGATGGACTGACACAGTGGCTGCAACAATGGGCTCAAGCATAACAATGATTGTGAGCATGACACAGGACCAGGCAGTGTTTCCTTTTGTGGCACGTAGGGTTGCTAAGAGTCAAAACCAACTCGATGGCACCTAGCAACAACAACAACAATAGAAAATTTGTCCCAATGTGTTTTGGACCCAGGGGTTTTTCTTTGTTTTGTCTTTTTGTATGCAACGTAGTGTAATTTTATATAAAAAGATTTTGATTGCAAAAAAAAAAAAAAAACACAATGAGATACCACTTCACATCCACTAAAATGGCTATGATTAAAAACCAGAAAACAACAGGTGTTGGCAAGAATATGGAAAAATTGAAACTCTCATTCATTGCTGGTGAAATTGTGAAATGGCACAACCACTGTGGAAAACAATCTGGCAGTTCTTCAAGAAGTTAAACACTGAATTATAAAATAGCGTGTGATTGTCAACTTTATTTTGTAATCAATCATAAGTGTGTGGAGAATCTATTGGTTATAATATGTTTGAACACTTATAAATGCATGTTGTTGTTGTGGTTAGGTGCCGTCAAGTCCAACTCATAGCGACCCTACGCACAACAGAACGAAACACTGCCCAGTCCTGCGCCATCCTTACAATCGTTATTATGCTTGAGCTCATTGTTGCAGCCTCTGTGTCAATCTACCTCGTTGAGGGTCTTCCTCTTTTCTGCTGACCCTGTACTCTGCCAAGCATGATGTCTTTCTCCAGGGACTGATCCCTTCTGACAACATGTCCAAAGTGTGTAAGATGCAGTCTCGCTATCCTTGCTTCTAAGGCGCATTTTGGTTGTACTTCTTCTAAGACAGATTTGTTTGTTATTTTGGCAGTCCATGGTATATTCAATATTCTTTGCCAACACCACAGTTCAAAGGCGTCAACTCTTCTTCGGTCTTCCTTATTCATTGTCCAGCTTTCACGTGCATATGATGCGGTTGAAAATACCATACCTTGGGTCAGGCGCACCTTAGTCTTCAGGGTGACATCTTTGCTCTTCAACACGTTGAAGAGATCCTTTGCAGCAGATTTACCCAATGTGATGCGTCTTTTGATTTCTTGACTGCTGCTTCCATGGCTGCTGATTGTGGATCCAAGTAAAATGAAATCCTTGACAACTTCAATCTTTTCTCCGTTTATCATGATGTTGCTCATTGGTCCAGTTGTGAGGATTTTTGTTTTCTTTATGTTGAGGTGCAATCCATACTGAAGGTTGTGGTCTTTGATTGTCATTAGTAAGTGCTTCAAGTCCTCTTCACTTTCAGCAAGCAAGGTTGTGTCATCTGCATATCGCAGGTTGTTAATGAGTCTTCCTCCAAACTTGATGGGCCATTCTTCTTCATTTAGTCCAGCTTCTCGTATTATTTGTTCAGCGTACAGCTTAAATAGGTATAGTGAAAGAATACAACCCTGACGCACACCTTTCCTGACTTTAAACCAATCAGTATCCCCTTGTTCTGTCCAAACAACTGCCTCTTGATCTATGTAAAGGTTCCTCATGAGCACAATTAAGTGTTCTGGAATTCCCATTCTTCGCAGTGTTATCCATAGTTTGTTATGATCCACACAGTCAAACGCCTTTGCATAATCAATAAAACACAGGTAAACATCCTTCTGGTATTCTCTGCTTTCAGCCAGGATCCATCTGACATCAGCAATGATATCCCTGGTTCCACGTCCTCTTCTGAAACCAGCCTGAATTTCTGGCAGTTCCCTGTTGATACACTGCTACAGCCGTTTTTGAATGATCTTCAGCAGAATTTTGCTTGTGTGTGATATTAATGATATTACTCTATAATTTCCACATTTGGTTGGATCACCTTTCTTGGGAGTAGGCATAAATATGGATCTCTTCCAGTCAGTTGGCCAGGAAGCTGTCTTCCATATTTCTTGGCATAGACGAGTGAGCAACTCTAGCGCTGCGTCTGTTTGTTGAAACATCTCAATTGATATTCCACCAATTCCTGGAGCCTTGTTTTTCGCCAATGCCTTCAGAGCAGCTTGGACTTCTTCCTTCAGTACCATCGGTTCCTGATCATATGCCACCTCTTGGAATGGTTGAATATCGACTAATTCTTTTTGTTATAACGACATTTATAATTACTGGTGATTGGAATGCAAAAGTTGGAAACAAAGAAGAAGGATCAGTAATTGGAAAATATGGCCTTGGTGATAGAAACAATGCCAGAGATCGAATGATAGAATTTTGCAAGACCAATGACTTCTTCATTGCAAATACCTTCTTTCACCAACATAAACGGCGACTACACACATGGACCTCACCAGAAGGAACACACAGAAATCAAATTGACTACATCTGTGGAAAGAAACGATGGAAAAGCTCAATATCATCCGTCAGAACAAGGCCGGAGGCCGACTGTGGAACAGACCATCAATTGCTCATATGCAAGTTCAAGCTGAAACTGAAGAAAATCCGAGCAAGTCCACGAGAGCCAAAATATGACCTTAAGTATATCCCACCTGAATTTAGAGACCATCTCAAGAATAGATTTGATGCATTGAACACTACTGACCGAAGACCAGACGAGTTGTGGAATGACATTAAGGACGCCATCCATGAAGAAAGCAAGAGGTCACTGAAAAGACAGGAAAGAAAGAAAAGACCAAGGTGGATGTCAGAGGAGACTCTGAAACTTGCTCTTGAGCTTTGAGTAGCTAAAGCAAAAGGACGAATTGATGAAGTGAAAGAACTGAATAGAAGATATCAAAGGGCCTCTCGAGAAGACAAAATAAAGTATTATAATAACATGTGCAAAGACCTGGAGATGGAAAACCAAAAGGGAAGAACACGCTCGGCATTTCTCAAGCTGAAAGAATTGAAGAAAAAACTCAAGCCTCGAGCTGCAATGGTGAAGGATTCCATGGGGAAAATATTAAACGACACAGGAAGCATCAAAAGAAGATGGAAGGAATACACAGAGTCATAAATGCATAGTAGTATAAAAAAACAAAACAAAACCCACTGCTGTCCAGTCAATTCTGACTCATGGTGACCCCACGTGTCACGGAATAGAACTGTACTCCATAGGATTTCCTTGGCTGTAATCTTTACAGAAGCAGATCATCAGGACTTTCTCCCACAATGCCACTGAATGGGCGGGTGCCCATGGCTGAACACAAACTGTCTGTGCCACCAGTGTACGTGGTAGCTACACGTTGCGTTTGATGGTATTTGGATGATTTTTTTTTTTTAAGTAAAACAAAACACCATATAACTCTCTAATCATACTCCAAACCAATATAATCTACGTAACTTGCACCCTCCATCAGGTCATTACCCTGTTCTAAGACCATCTGTGTCTCTGGGGTAGAGAACAGACTCTGTACTTGGCTCTCAGGAGTTCTCCCAATCTGTCCCCATCTGATTCATAGTCTTATCTTCTGCCACACCCTTCCATGAACTTCTGCTTTGACATCCTGCTGTCACCCTTTCCTGAACACGCCTTCCTGAGTCGGCTTCCTGGACCTCTGCACTGAGAATTCTTCTCCCTTCTGTTGTTATCTAGGTATGATTCACCTTGCAAAGTCCAGGCCATACCACTGTCCTCTAGGAGATGCCTCCTTAATATCAACTAAGTGGTCTGTCCCTCCTGCAGATGTACAGCACTTATTTTTGCCATACATTGCTGAATATGTTTTTTCCCAATAAACAAATTTCCTTGAAGGCAAGGATGGTAGAGTACTTTCTGGCCTATATCCATAGTTTTTAGCCTGGTGCCGGTCTGAGAAAATGTGATATTGCTAAAATGTAATTTTGATTTGTTAGTGACTTAACAAAAGTTAAGTTTCATATCTCATATATATACCTACTCCTCACTTATTGAGAATTCCAGAACACTTAGTTGTGCTCATGAGGAACACTTACATAGATCAAGAGGCAGTTGTTTGGACAGAACAAGGGGATACTGATTGGTTTAAAGTCAGGAAAGGTGTGCGTCAGGGTTGTATTCTTTCACCATAAATATTTAATCTGTATGCTGAGCAAATAATCCGAGAAGCTGGACTATATGAAGAAGAATGGGGCATCAGGATTGGAGGAAGACTCATTAACAACCTGCGTTATGCAGATGACACAACCTTGCTTGCTAAAAGTGAAGAGGACCTGAAGCACTTACTAATGAAGATCAAAGACCACAGCCTTCAGTATGGATTACACCTCAACATAAAGAAAACAAAAATCCTCACGAAGGGACCAATGAGCAACATCATGATAAACGGAGAAAAGATTGAAGTTGTCAAGGATTTCATTTTACTTGGATCCACAATCAGCAGCCATGCAAGCAGCAGTCAAGAAATCAAAAGACGCTTCGCATTGGGTAAATCTGCTGCAAAGGATCTCTTCAAAGTGTTGAAGAGCAAAGATGTCACCCTGAAGACTAAGGTGTGCCTGACCCAAGCCATGGTATTTTCAATCGCATCATATGCATGTGAAAGCTGGACAATGAATAAAGAAGACTGAAGAAGAGTTGTTGCCTTTGAATTGTGGTTTTGGTGAAGAATATTGAATATACCATGGACTGCCGAAAGAACGAACAAATCTGTCTTGGAAGAAGTGCAACCAGCATGCTTCTTAGAGGCAAGGATGGCAAGACTGCGTCTTACATACTTTGGACACGTTGTCAGGAGGGATCAGTCCCTGGAGAAGGACATCATGCTTGGCAGAGTACAGGGTCAGCGGAAAAGAGGAAGACCCTCAACAAGGTGGATTGACACAGTGGCTGCAACAATGAGCTCAAGCATAACAATGAATGTAAGGATGGCTCAGGACTAGGCGGTGTTTCGTTCTGTTGTGCAAAGGGTTGCTATGAGTCGGAACTGACTCGACGGCACCTAATAACAACAACAACATTTATTGAGTATCTCATCATCTCCATTTCACATTTACAACAATAGTAAAAAATCTACTATCCAACCGTCTTGTGCATTAACAACATACATCTGGCTGTAACCAATGCTGAGGAGAGAAGCAAGAGTAATGCTGGCTATGATGGTTACGGTTATGTGCGATCTTGGCTAAGCCATGATTCTCAGTGGTTTGGCAGCTATGTAATGATGTAATTCGGCAGTCGTGTAATGATGTAGTCATCCTCCATTTTGTGATCTGATGTGGTCATCCTCCTTTTTTGTATAATGCTGTTTTTCATGATGACCTGGTTTTTGGAACATAACCATGACAGTAAGTGAGGAGTGGGTATATAAGGTTTACTATAAATAACATTTCCTTTTAAATACTTCATCCATTCCCTACATTTTTTTAATTGTGAATATATACACAACAAAACCTTCACCAATTCAACAATTTCCACATGTATGATTCAGTGACATCAATTACATACTTTACATGCAACCTTTGTTGTTACCCGTTTTCAAAATTATTCCATCACCATTAACATAAACTCAATGGCCTTTATGCAAAAGCTCTTTTTTCGTACTCCCTCCCACTCCTAGTACCCACTAATAATCTTTGGTTTCTGTATATTTGCTTATTTCATATAAGTGAGAGCATACAGTATTTGTGCTTTTGCGACTGACTTATTTCACTAAGCATGTTTTCCAGGTTCATCCGTGTTGTGGCATGCATCAGGACTTCATTCCTCTTTATGGCTGAATACTGTTCCATTGTATGCATATACCACATTTTGCTTATCCATTCATCTGTTGATGGGTATTTAGGTTGTTTCTACCTTTTGGATATTGTGAAAAGGGTTGCAATGAACATTGGTATACAGGTTTCTGTGTGTGGTCCTGCTTTCGCTTCTTCTGGTATATCTCTAGGATGGGAATTGCTGTAATTTCTCATATTCTCGTGGTTCAGTGCTTTGCTCTTAGGCTTTTTATTGGGTAGTTGCCTTCTATCAATTACTTTCATGATACTATTATTTATCCTTAAGTTCCACAATCATGTTTCTAAAAATGGTGTCAAGTCACTAAAAGGATGAGTGGACATGGTGACAGTGTGGGTTAAAATTGGGAATGAAAAAAGCAAACTAGGAAGGGGACACTGTGTTTTATGAACCCCTGGATACAGCAGGTTTGCTCTGAGAAGTGAGCACTCTTTTTTTTCCTTGTTGCTTTTTACCCCTTTAAGATGTTCTACATTATGTTGAATTTGCTCTGCTGCTAAGTCCTCGTCTTCCTTTTTCTGGACACTTCATCTCTGTTTCTCTTCAGTTCAATTCAACACACATATTTTGAGCGCCTACTGTGTACAAGGCATGATGGATAGCACTGGTCCCCTGATTTATCACTATATGTTATATATATCATATATTTTCAAAAGCAAAGGAGAGTAGTATTTTATAATAGGGTTAGATTCTAAAGTAAATATGTAAACAAAATTACCCAAATATAAGTAAAATCACCCTTGAAATGCCCTTAAATAATCTGTAAAATCATACCATAACAGATACAAAAAAAGTGAGGCCCACCTGGGGAAACAGCTAACCCATGCTTGCATCTCAGGCTCACTGTGGAGCTAATACTCCTTGAGCAGAGAGACACTAGTTAAATGTGCATTTGATGAGACTTTGCTGGTATGTGAGTGATGAGTGTATTTATGTGTGTGTCCTTTTTCGTATCATGGTTTTTTCTCCCTTCCCCATCCTTTGTTGTTAGGTACCGTCAAGTGGATTTTAACTCATTGCGATCCCATTTAACAGGGTAGAACTGCCCCCATAGGGTTTTCTTGGCTGTAATCTTTACGAGAACAGTTAGCCAGGTGTTTCTCCCGTGTAGCCTGTGGGTGGATTTGAACTGCCAGCCTTTCAGTTAGCAGCCAGGCACTTAATTTTGCGGCACCAAGGCTCCTTTCCCCGTCGTAATTGCCCCAATATACCTGCTCTCCAATTCTCCACTTTGGCCATTATTCTAAAATGTTTGGTCTTTGATTTTTCCATCGATAATGTCATGTCATAGTTCTAAGCTGCCACCTTGTGGCTATTTAGTGTATGTATTTTGACCAGTTTTGTTTTTTCAGTGGTAAAAATACGTATAATAAAGCATTTACATTGCAATATTTTCTATGTGCCTAATTCAATGACATGAATTATATTCACCATGTCTTACAAACATCACCACTCTCCTGCTTTCCCATCTCCCAATAGTACATACCCATAGATTAGTCCTGAGAGGGACAACACGTGGCATAGTGGCGATGTTTGCCCAACATGGCGGACAAAGTTCAAGCTATTGAGTTTTTTCCAAATTTTTCATCCCTCTAAATCGAAACTCAGTGCCCCTTAAGGAATAACTCCCCCCTTTCCCCCCTCCTCAGCCCGTGGTAACCACCAAACATTGGTCTCTATGCATTTGCCTATTTCAGGTATTTCATATAACTGAGATTGTTCAAATTTGTCCTTTTGGGTCTGATTTATTTCACTCAGCATGTTTCCAAGGTTCATCCATGCTGTCACCTTTTAATGTGAATATCACTTAGTTACATTTGTAATTTGATGACATTCCTAATACCTTCTGCATTTTCATTATGTCTTAAGCTGGGTTCTCTAGAGGAGCAAAATCAGTGAAGCTTGTAAATATAAATATAGAGAGACAGATTTATTTCAAGGAAATGGCTCGTGCAGTGGTGGAGGCTGGCCAGTCCCAAATCCGTGGGTCAGGCGTCAGGCTGGAGATTTCTCCTGACTCACATGGTTCCAGAGGCTGATGAACCCAAAATCAGCAGATCAGGTGTAAGTCTGCTAGCTCACGACCCAAGAGCCACAGGTCAAAAGATGACGAGTTGGATGCAGAATAGAGAGACTGCAAGCTTTGCCAGAACTTCCATATATATTGGATGTAGGCCACACCCCCAAGGAAGCTCCCCTTTCAACTGATTGGCTGCTCACATCAGATCACAAAATGGAGGTTAATTAAGTAATATCTACCAAACCACTGAGAATCATGGCCTAACCAAGTTGACACATACCTTAATCATTACATTATCACCACCGCTAACTCTACCTGGCATTTAAGAACAACACGTTACTTATGTGACACATAAAGAAAATTCCTGAGGTCCCGGATAAGTAAAGCATTACTGAAAAAGAAGGACAAAGTGGAAGGCCTCACACTCCTGATTTTAGAACTTATTATACCACCACAGTAGTCAAAACAGCCTGGTACTGGTACAACAACAGATACATAGACCAATGGAGTGGAATTGAGAATCCAGACATAAATTCATCACTTACGAGCAGCTGATATTTGACAAAGGCCCAAAGTCCATTAATTGGAGAAAAGACAGTCTCTTTAATAAATGGTGCTGGCATAACAGGATATCCATCTACAAAAAAATGAAACAAGACCTATACTTCAAACTATGCACAAAAACTAACTCAAAATGGATCAAAGTCATAAATACAAAATCTAAAATGATAAAGCTCATGAAAGAAAAAATAAGGACAATGCTAGGAGCCCTAATACATGGCATAAACAGTATACAAAACATTACTAACAATGCACAAATATCAGAAGAGAAACTAGATAAATGAGAGTTCCTAAAAATCAAACACTTATAGTCACCCAAAGACTTCACCAAAACTGTAAAACGACAATCTACAGAGTGGGAAAAAAAATTTTGGCTATGACAAATCTGATCAGCATCTAATCTCTAAAAACTACAAGATACTGCAAAACCTCAACAACAATAAGACAAACAACCCAATTAAAAAATGAGCAAAGATATGAACAGGCACTTCACCAAAGAAGACATTTAGGTGGCCAAAAGATACATGTGGAAATGCTCACGATTATTAGCCATTAGAGAAAAGCAAATCAAAACTACAATGAGATTCCATCTCACCGCAACAAGGCTGGCATTAATCCAAAAGACACAAAATAATAAATGTTGGAGAGGTTGTGGAGAGACTGGAACACTTCTACACTGCTGGTGGGAATGTAAAATGGCACAACCACTTTGGAAATAGATTTGGTGCTTCCTTAAAAAGCTAGAAATAGAACTACCATACAATCCAACAATCACACTCTTTAAAATATATCCTAGAGAAATAAGAGCCCTCACAGGAATAGATATATGCATAGTCATGTTCATTGTAGGACTGTTAACAATAGCAAAAACATGGAAACAACCAAGGTGACCATCAGCAGATGAATGAATAATCAAATTATGGTATATTCACACAATGGAATAAGATACAGTGATAAAGAATAATGATGAATCCGTGAAACATCTCATAACATGGATGAATCTGGAAGGCATTATGCTGAGTGAAATTAGTCAGTCACAAAAGGACAGATATTGTATGATACCACTATTATAAGAACTCAAGAAAAGTTTTAAACACAGATGAAAACATCCTTTGATGGTTACAAGGGTGGGAGGGAGGAAGGGGGAGGAGTATTCATTAATTAGATAGTAGACAAGAATTATTTTAGGTGAAGGGAAGGTCAACACACAATACAGAGGAAATCAGCATAACTGGGCTAAACCAAAAGCTAAGAAGTTCCCTGAATACAACCAAATACTTTGAGGAGCAGAGTAGCAGGGCAGGGGCCTGAGGACCATGGTTTCGGGGGACATCTAGGTCAACTGGCATAACAAAGTGAATTAAGAAAATGTTCCGCATCCCACTTTTGGTGAGTGGAATCTGAGATCTTAAACACTAGCAAGCAGCCATCTAAGATGCATCAATTGGTCTCAACCCACCTGGAGCAAAGGAGAATGAAGAACACCAAAGACATAAGGAAAATAGGAGCCCAAGAGACAGAAAGGGCCAGATAAACCAGAGACTCCATCAGCCTGAGATCAGAAGAACTAGATGGTGCCTGGCTACCACCAATGACTGCCCTGACAGTGAACACAACAGAGAATCCCTGATGGGGCAGAGGAAAAGTGGGATGTAGAATTCAAATTCTAAGAAAAAAGACCAGACTTAATGGTCTGACTGAGGCTGGAGGTACCCCAGAGGACATGGCCCCCAGACTCTCTGTTAACCCAAAGCTAAAACCATTCCTGAAGCCAGCTCTTCAGACAAAGATCAGACTGGACTATAAAACATACAATGATACTAGTGAGGAGCATGCTTCTTAGCTCAAGTAGACACAGGAGTCTATGTGGGCAGCTCCTGTCTCGAGGCAAGATGAGAAAGCAGAAGGGACAGGAGCTGGCTGAATGGACACAGGAAATACAGGGTGGAGAGAAGAGTGTGCTGTCACATTACAGAGAGAGCAAATAGGGTCACATAACAATGTTTGTATAAGAAACTGACTTGAATTGTAAACTTTCACTTAAAGCACAATAAAAAAAAGAAATTCCTTTCCTCAGAGCTGCTAGTTTCTTGCCACAGAATGGTACAACTAGATCACAAAATAAATAAATAAGTAATACTCTATATCCTTCAGAATAACAAGTTTGTGAGGAGTTTAAAATCACGGGAAGGTTGCACGTTAGCTTGGTGTCTAGATATAATTACAATTTTCTCCCAAATTACCTTGCAGTCTTTACTTTCAAACCCCAGTACTCCACAAGCAATAACAAATTCATCCAGGTAGCATTTTATTGAGCACCTCGCTACCTTCTGGAGCTCACAGCCTTGCCTGAACCACATGACAATTGCTAATAACGCAGGTGAAATTCCATATATTAGGGGCCTAAGAACAAGGACTCAAGCCTCTCTGAAGGGCTCAGTGATATCTTCACAGAAGAACATAGACCGAGACTTAAGCTAGAAGGTAAAGGAGCCAGGTTGAGGGGAAGGTACTACCCATTTCAGGCAGAGGGAAGAACAGTGCTGTCGGTGGGAGAACGCCACACACCATTCTAGAACTTTTTCCCCAGAGTTTTGTCAGTCCAAGCAGCACTCCAGGGACTTTCTTTTTAACAGACATCATTTAAACATTCTTAGAAGAAGAAGGCTTTTCTCAAATGAAATTTTGCCCTGAACCATAGGGGATTTTTGAGATACAGTTTGACCAAACACTGCATTTACTCGATGTTTGTTCTCTCTTCCCTTATTATACTTTTCCCATTTCAAAATTACTTGTTTTAAAGCAACACCAAGTCTTTTCACAGCCCATCCCTTGAAACTGGACTGAGACTGGTCTCCAAGAAACCACAGCAAAATTGCACTATGGTACCTAGCTGTCGTTAGGTATTGTCGAGTTCATTTTTGACTCATGGCAACCTCATGTGACAGAATAGAACTGCCCCATAGGGTTTCCTGGGCTGTAATCTTTATGGGGACAGCTCTTGCGGTCTTTCTCCCACGAAGTTGCTGAGTGGGTTTGAACCGCCAATCTTTCGGTTAGCAGCTGGGCGCTTTAACCACTGTGCCTCCAGGGCTCCTTATGGCACCTAGCACTCAACCAAATCAAACCAGTGGCTGTCAAGTCAATTCCAACTCATAGCGACCCCGTAGGACAGAGTAGATCTGTCCCACAGGGTTTCCAAGGCTGTAATCTTTATGGAAGCAGACTGCCACATCCTTCTCCCGTGGAGCAGCTGGTGAGTTTGAACTGCTGACCTTTCTTTTGGTTAGTAGCCAAGCACTTAACCAAAGGCAGAGGACACAACGTAAACTTTTTCCCTAATAAAACTACTTGTTTTAAAATAATCCACATTTTTAAGTTTATTTTGAAAAAAAATTCAAACTTACAGAAAAGTTACAGTTAACTCATATACCCTTCCTCTGTAGTCACCAAGTGTTAACATTTTGTCACATTTGCTTTATCTGTGTGTGTCTTTTCTTTAGTTTAACCACTTTAGAACAAGCTGCAGATTTCATGACCTTAAATATTTCTGATGTATCTTCTAATAGCAAGGACATTCTCTCTCATATCCACTATACACATTGGTGGAGGCATGAACACATAGATCAGTGGAATAGAATAAAGAACTCGCCTCAAAATAGACCCACGCAAACATGTTCAAGTGACTTTTGACAAAAACGCAAATTCAATGCAAAATGGATAGTCTTTTCAATAAATGATACTGAAGAAATTAGACATTATAGGCAAACAAATGAACCATAGCCTAATACAAAAATACACCTAATACAAAAATTAACTTGAAATGAATTGTAAATTTAAATAAAAAGTACAAAATTATAAAAGATATATGAGAAAATTTACTGGACCAAGGCTAGTCAAAGAGTTCTTAGACATCACATCAAAGGTACATTCCATAAAAGAAAAAAATCAGTAAAATTGGACTTCATTAAAATTTAAAACTTTTGCTCTGTGAAAGACCTTTTTTTTTTTTTTGGAGAATGAAGAGAAAAGCTACAGACTGGGAGAAAATATTTGCCAATCATATATATGACAAAAGACTTGTATCTAGCATACATAAAGAATTCTCAAAACTCAGTAGTAGAAAAACAAGTAATTCAGTTAGAAAATGTGCAAAAGATATGAACAAATATTTCACTAAAGAGTACATACAGATGGCAAATGAGCACATTAAAAGATGTTCAACATCATTAGACATTAAGGAAATACAAATTAAAACCACAAAGAGATGTCATTATAAAATTATATACCTATTTAAATGACTAAAATCCAAAATAGTCATAATACCAAAAGCTGGCAAGGACATGGAGAAACTGGATCCCTCACACACAGCTGACGAGACTGTAAAACAGTACAGGCACTTTGAAAAACTGGCAGTTTCTTATAAAACTACAATAGCCAAAAGGTGGAAATAGCCCAGGTGTCCACCAACAGGTAAATGGATAAACAAAATGTGAGATATACATTCATACATACAGAATAGAATATTATTCAGTCATAAAAAGAAATGAAGTTTTAATACATGCTACAACATGGATGAACCTTAAAAACATTATATTAAGTAAATAAGCCAAACACGAAAGGACAAATATTATGAGTCCACTTACATGAAACATTTAGAATAAACAAATTCATAGAGATAGAAAGGTTACCAGGGGCTAGAAGGAGGGGCTGGGGTGACAAAAAAAAGTTTTGGAACTAGATAGTAGTGGTGATGGTTGTATAACATTGTGAATGTAAGTATGCTACTGAACTATACACTCAAAAATGTCTAAAATGGCAAATTTTGTCATATATATTTTACCACCGTAAAAATTTGTTTTTAGAGTGCGCATACATATCCACTATACAAACGAAAAAAAACGTTGCTACAGAGTCGATTTTGACTCATAGCGACCCTACAGAACAGAGTAGAATTGCCCCACAGGGTTTCCAAGGAGCAGCTGGTGGATTTGAACTGCCAACCTTTTGGTTAGCAACCATAGCTCTTAACCACTGTGCCACCAGGCTCCATAGCCACTATAAACCAAAAAAAAAAAAAAACCAAACTCAGTGCCCTCAAGTCGATTCCGACTCATAGTGACCCTACAGGACAGAGTAGAACTGCCCCATAGAGTTTCAAGGAGCGCCTGGCACATTTGAACTGCTGAACCTTCGGTTAGCGGCCGTAGCACTTAACCACTACGCTACCAGGATTTCCATAGCCACTATACAACCACCAGATTTAGGGAATTTAACAGCATTGTAATATTATTATCTAATACATAGTCAGTATTCAAATTTCACCAATTGTCCCAATAATATCCTTTGTAAGACACTTTTCCATCCTGTGAAACTACACACTTTTTTTTTTTTTTAGAGGTTTTATTTATTTATTTAGCTTTTGAACATTTTATTGTGGTTTGGGTGAAAGTTTACAGAGCAAATTGGTTTCCCATTCAACAATTTATACGCATTTTGTTTCATGACATTAGCTGCAATCCCCTCCACGTGACAGCACTCTACCCACTTCCCCTCTTAGTTCCCCCATTTCCATTCACCTATCTTTCCTGCCCCTTTCTGCCTTCTGAATTTTGTTTCTGGGCTAAAGCTGCCCTTTTGGTCTTACATGGTTGATTATTCTGAGGACCATTTTCCTCACGGGTGTTATTGTTCACTTTACAGGCCTGTCTATTGTTTGGCTGAAAGGTGATCTCTGGGAGTGAGTTCAGTTCGAGGTTTGATGGGCATCTAACGGTTATAGTCTTGGGGGTTCCACCTGTCTCTATCAGACCAGTAAATCTGTTCTTTTTTATGAATTTGAATTTTGTTCTACATTTTTCTCCCACTCTATCCAGGATCTTCTACTGTGATCTTGCTCAGGGTGGTAGGTAGTGGTAACCAGGCACCAACTAGTTCTTCTGGTCTCAGGCTAGCGTGGTTCAAGTGGTCCATCAGTCCTTCGGACTAATTGTTTCCTTGAGACTTTGATTTTTTTCACTCTTATTTTCTCCGGAAGGAAAGAGTACAATAGCTGTGTCTTGGATGGCTTCTTACAAGCTATTAATACCCGTCACTACTCACAAAGTAGGATGCAGAACATTGTCTTTGTGGACTATGGTATGCCAATTGACCTACATGTCCCCTGAGACTATGGTTCTAAGCCCTGAAGCCCAGTGACTCAGCCTCTCAATGTATCTGGTTATGGCTAAGACGTTTTCATAACTATTCCCCATGTATACTCTTCTATATACATGGATATATTTGCCAAACCTCTACATGCTCCTGGAGTACTCCCATATGCCATTTCATAGCTGTTCAGCTTACATTTCTGCTTATGTATCCACTCATAAATTATTGTTTGTTATTATTGTTATTGCAGGATTGTGTATGTAATAGTGTTTACCACTGTTACCTTTTACTCTTGTGCACCTTTCAGTGTCTTCCCTTGCCTTGGTCATATTGTTCTGACTTCCCCCATACTGTCCATTGTCTTTCTCTTCATCAGCTTAATACTGTTTAGTTAGTAATTTTCCATTCCTCCTCCTTCCGTCCCTGGTAACTACTAAAGAATAGTTCTTTCTATGTGCAAACCTTTTCTTCACTTTTTATAATAGTAGTCTCATACAACATTTGTCCTTTTTGATTGACTTATTTCACTTAGCATAATGTCCTCCAGGTTCATCCATGTTGTGAGATGTTTCACGGAATCATCGTTATTCTTCAACAGTGCATACTATACCATTGTGTGTATGTACCACAATTTATTTACCCATTCATCCGTTAATAAGCACTTAGGTCGTTTTCCTTCTTTTTGATATTGTGAATAATGCTGCAATGAATGTGGGTGTGCCTATATCTATTCGTGTCACAGTTCTTATTTCTCCAGGATATATACCTAGTAATGGGACTGCTGGATCATATTGTATGTCTAACTTTTTAAGGAAGTGCCATACCGTTTTCCACAGTGGTTGTACCATTTTACATTCTCACTAGCAGAGTATGAGAGTTCCAATCTCCTCACACTCTTACCAGCATTTGTGGCTTTTTTTCTTTTTTTTTCTTTGCCATTATTGCTGGGGGCAAGGTGATACCTCATTGTTGTTTTGATTTCATCTCTCTAACAGCTAATGGAGCCCTGGTGCCACAGTGGTTATGAGTTTGGCTGTTAACCAAAAGGCTGTCAGTTTAAATCCACCAGCTGCTCCTTGGAAACACTATGGGGCAGTTTTACTCTGTCCTATGGGGTTGCTATGAGTCAGAATCAACTTGAAGGTAATAGGTTTTTTTTTTTTTTGGAATGGCTAATGATCTCAAGCACCTCTTCATCTATTTGTTGGCCCCCTGAATGTCTTTTTTGGCGTAGTGTCTGTTCATGTTTTTGCCCATTTTTTAAGTGGATTGTTCATCTTTTTGTTGTTGAGGTGTCGATGTTTTCTGTAAAATTTAGAGATTAGTCACGTGTGCAGATATGTCGTTGCCAAAATTTTTTCCCCGGTCTGTGGTTCTTCTTTACTCTTTTGGAAAAGTCTTTTGATGAGCATAAATGTTTAATTTTTAGGAGGTCCTGGTTGTCTAGTTTTCAGTTTCTCTCCTTTGAGAATAATGTTGACTGCTGGGTTTGTATATATGCCCTTAATTATGTTGAGGAATTTCCCTTCTATTCCTATTTTGCTGAGAGTTTTAATCAGGAATGAGTGTTGGATTTTATCAAATGCCTTTTCTGCATGAATTGATATGATCATGTGGTTCTTTTCCTTTGTTTTATTTACATGGTGGATTATGTTTTCAAATGTTGAACCACCCTTGCATAACTGGTACGAATCCCATTTTGTCATAATGTATTTTTTTTTTTTTTGATATGTTGTTGGATTCTATTGGCTAGGATCTTGTTGAGAACTTTTACATCTATATTCATGAGGGATATTAGTCTATAGTTTTTTTAGTGGTGTCTTTGCTTGGCTTTGATATCAGGGTTACACTTGCTTCATAGAATGAATTTGAGAGTATTCCGTCCTTTTACATGTTCCAAAATAGTTTCAGTAGAATTGGTGACAGCTCTTCTCTCAATGTTCGGTAGAATTCTCCAGTGAAGTCGTCTGGGCCAGGGCTTTTGTTGTTGTTTGGGGGAATTTTTTTATGACCTCTTCAATTTTGTCTTTGGTTATGAGTCTTTCAAATTTTCTACCTCAGTTTGTGTTGGTTTAGGTAGGTAGTGTGTGCCTAGAAATTTGTCCATTTCTTCCACGTTTTAAATTTTGTTGGAATATAGTTCTTCGAAGTATTCTGTTATGATCTTTTTTCTTTCTTTTGGTTCTGTTGAAATGTCACCCATCGCATTTCTTGTTATATGCATCTTCTCCTTTTCCTTTGTCAGTCTGGCCAGCAGTTTGTTGATTTTATTAATCCTTTCAAATAACCAACTTGAAGCCCTGTTAATTCTGTTTTTCTGTTTTCTCTTTCATTAATTTCTTCTCTAATCTTTATTATTTCCTTTCTTCTTGTGACCTTGGGCCTTTTTTTTTTTTTTTTTTCTCTGCTCTTTTTCTGTTTGCTGGAGTTATAGGGCTAAGGTGTTTATTTTGTCTTTTTCTTCTTTTTCGATGTGTGCATTTATTGCTGTAAATTGACCTTAGAGCACTGCCTTTGCTGTGTCCCACAGGTTTTGGTATGCTGTGAATTTTTTTATTTCATTTTTTATTTCTTCTACTACCCAGTGGTTTTTAAGCAGGATGTTATTCAGTTTCCATGTATTTGATTTTTTTTTCCCTGTTTTCCCTGTTATTGATTTCTAATTTTATAGCATTGTGATCCAAGGAGATACTTCATATTATTCTGATGCTTTTTACTGAGATTTGCTTTATGGCCTAACATATGCCCTATTCTGGAGACTGACTCGTGGGTGCTGGAAAAGAATGTGTACAGTGCTGTTGTTGGGTGGAGTGTTCTGCACATGTCTATGAGATCAAGCTGGTTCATTGTGTTGATTAGATCTTCTGTATCTTTGTTGAGTTTTAGTTGTTCTGTCCTTCATTGAAAATTGTGTGTTAAAGTCTCCTACTACTATTATGGAGTTGTCTATTTCTCTTTTCAATTCTGTTAAAGTTTGTTTTATGTATTTTGGAGCTCTTTCATTGGGTGCATACATATTTAATATGGTTATGTCCTCTTATTGGATTGAATCTACATATTCTTAACCATTTAGAAATAAATGGTTTTTACCATGTACACAGAGCCCTGGTGGTGCAGTGGTTAAGAGCTTGGCTGCTAATCAAAAGGCTGGCAGTTTGAATTCACCTTGGTAACTCTATGGGGCAATTCTGCTCTGTCGTATATGGTTGCTATGAGTCAGAATTGACTCAACAGTAATGTGTTTTTGTTTTTTTACCAAGTACACAAGGTACATTTTAAGCCATATTTTGTTTTGTTTTTAGATACATTTGTAATTATAACACAAAGATGCATGATATAAAATATCTGCCAAAGCTTAAAGAAATAGTGAGACTAGCCTTTTCAACTTTTCAGAAAAGAAATATAGATAAAAATGGCTAAAACTTACTGAGCGTTCACTAATTATCGGGCATTGTCTTAACTCTTATGATGACTCTACGAGGTAGAGCACTGCTACCCTCATCTTATAGATGAGGAAGCTGAAGCTATATTATAGAGAATACATGGCTTACCCAAGGTCACAGTTTGTAAATGGTGGGACTTAGTTTCAAACCCAAAGTCAACTGATTTAAAGCTTAAGCTTCATCATTCTACCTCTCAAAAATTTCATTACTTCCAGGAGAAACCCACATCCTCTCAGTCAGAGCTTGTTTATTAGACACAAACCTAACAAGCTTGGTTGTTTGATTTTCAGATTGGTTGCAAGCTAAAAAAGGAGGGCAAGGTTAGCCATGGAATCATCACAGACATATATTTCAATTTAACTAATTGAAAGTAATCTAAATGTGCAAAATAGAGACTAAATAATAATGCACCCATATATTGAAATGTATAAAACAATCATAGAATCTTTTTTGACATTGAAAAATGTCTGACACACAGCTAAATGAAAATGCAGGTATAAAACATACTCACCTTGGTTAAAATTACATAAAGTTATACTAATAAATACATATAAAACATTCCGATATACACCAATATGTTAATAATAGACACATTTGATGGTAGGCTTATAAGTGCCTTTTTGTTTTAGAAGGGTTTCAAATTTTTTTATGGGGAAGTTATAACTTCCATAAATAAGGAGAGAGCTTTTTTTTTTTTTTTTTTAATTTAGAGGCCATGTTATGAATCTCAGTACCTCATCTATGCTTGGAACTTTATATTGCTGAAATTTAGAAGGCATATGAATGAGGAAAAGAGGAAATTGGTAAAAGAGTACACAGAATAGGTAGATTTTGAAGGGAAATTCATGGTTCTACAGTTAAGTAGAACTGCCACAGGATCGGGAGTAAAACACTGTGTTAATTTTCTTGTTCTGTTGCTTATTGGCTATTGTGATCATGCACAAGTTACCCAAATTCTATTTGAGCTTTTTAAATAAGAAACAATATGAACTATGTGGGGCAATGACTGTAACACTGTCTTCAGATGTCTTCTCCCAGTTTGATTGAAATTCTTCCTGGGCACCTAGGCTGCTCTTAAAAGGGACACATAAAAAAAAGGAAATACATAATTAAATCTTTGTCAAAAGAGTTAGTCTTTGGGTCATTTCCTTCACCATAAGGCTGGCTCCCCCCCCCCGCCCCCCGTCAAAGACTTAAAGGGATTTTCTGAGGTGCAGCTCAGGGTCTAAAGCAGTAGAGGCTGAAATTCATTAGACTATAAGCCAAGATAAGGTCACTGAAGATGAAACAAAACAAGATGAGATATTAAGCACAAAAAATTTAATCATTTTTCTTTAAATGAAATTGTCATTAATTAATATTTATTTATTTGGAGACAGTTAATATCTTGTCCTTTGGAGTGAACATTAAAAAAAAAAAGGGTAAATGAATGAGTAAATTATTAGTCAGAGCTATACCTGTATATTATACCTATAATAAATTACATTCGAATCAAAGCAAGATGTGTATATGTCCTTTAAAAATGAGCCACGAATGGAAATGTGATTGTTTATTAATATTGAAAATAAAATAAGACAAAAAATGAGAAACCAGGTAAGAAAATAGAACTTATGAGGAAAACATAAAATTCAAAACCAAAACAGCACAGATGCACACAGCAAAGTTGATAGTGGGGCAGGTTATTCAGACACCCAGCCCACGACTACTACAGTAGTAAGTATACCGAGAAATCTTCAGGAACTATTTTACCGAAGAAAAGACTTATTGAAGTGTCCTATTTCAAAAAGCACTTGAAGACTGATTAATACAAGTGTTTGAACTTTTTTTTTTTTTTTTTAAAAAGAAATAGAACATTTTCAAAGCAAAACATTATGCTAACACATAAAAGTAACAACTGAATTTCTTGGAAACTTTAAATCTGCATAATTTGGTATAAAATATTTATCTTTCTGCCAAATCCCTAAAGCACATTCTTAAAATATCAAAAAAAAATTTTTTTTTCTAAACCTCCAGCTAGCACACAAAAACAAAGTTTCCCAAAGCAGATGGATGAGTGGATGGGAATAAACACACACACACAAAGATTTCTATTTCAAATATAAAGTTTTTTTAAATTTCTATTTCAAGTATAAAGTTTTAAAATACTGGATGCAAGCCACATCCCTGAGGAAACTCCCCCTACAACTGATTGGCTGATCACATCAGATCACACCATGGAGAATTACATCAGATCACAAAATGGAGGATGACTACATCATTACATAACTGCCAAACCACTGAGAATCATGGCCTAGCCAACTTGACACAAAACCTTAACCATCACAACCCACACCTTATCGACTTGGTACCTGTCCACAACTTCTTAAACCATACACAATCTCTAAATAAAAACAATTAGTCAGATTTGCACCTAACTTGCTTTAACATGTGCACAACTGAAATTGCACTAGCCCCATTTACATCTTGTATTTCATATTAAGCAATGGAAAAAGGGAGGGAAGATACACGTTGACATGAATTGAGTTGTGTCCCCCAAAACGTGTCAACTTGGTTAGGCCGTGATCCCCAGTATTGTGTGGTTGTCCTCCATTTTGTGATTTTCCTATGTGTTAAAAACCATAATTTCTGCCTTTGGTTAAAGAAGATTAGGGTGGGACGTAACACCCTCGCTCAGGTCACACCCTTAACCCAGTGTAAAGGGAGTTTCCCTGGGGTGTTGTCTGCACCACCTTTTATCTTACAAGAGATAAAAGGAAAGGGAAGGAAGCAGAGAGTTGGGGACCTCATACCACCAAGAGATCAGTGTTGGGAGCAGAGCACGTCCTTTGGACCCAGGGTTCCTGAGAAGCCCCTAGTCCAGGGGAAGATTGATGCCAATACCTTCTTCCAGAGCCAACAGAGAAGGCCTTCCCCTGGAGCTGAGCACCTGAATTTGGACTTCTAGCTACTAGGCTCTGAGAAAACAAATTTCTCTTTGTTAAAGCCATCCACTTGTGGTATTTCTGTTATAGCAGCACTAGATAACTAAGGCACATGTGTAACAAGGAACATATATTAAAAACAATTAGTCCTCATTACTGCAACTGGTCATGTGGTCCTAGCTGGTACTCAGAATTACCTTCTTCCACCACCCCTTCAGTATTCCCTTTGCCCTCAGCAAGTACCTCAACTGGTCACGGTTCTTTGCCTCGTGGGTGACCCAAACCTTCATTCCTGAAGGGTCTGGGCCATTAGTAGACACGTTGGAAGTGGGTTGCTGTAGTTTTCCATTGACTTCGATCACAGAGCATGGTAGTACTAGGAGATACCCTAAGGAATCCCCTGTATTCCAGACGTACTCTTCTTTACCTCCATTAGGCAACATCAATCTGATTTCCCCTTGGTAGTCAGGATCAATCATAAAAGCCAGTATGGTAACTCCCTTCTTGGCCTGTTGATTCAGCATAAGGAGCCCAGACTGGCTGGGTGGCATTCTTAACTTCCAATTCAATGAAATCTGTGTTGTGTCTCCAGATAGGAGCATTCCCACCTTTGGAAATAAGACTTCTAGACCCAGAGTATAGCATCTCAAGGACAGGAAGCAAAAATTTTATGAGTCAGTGACCAAGGGTAATAGCGAGTGGTGTCACTGCCACTTTCACCCATTGATTCCTGGACCCATGAATCCCAGCTAGGGGAGAAACAGCACCATATATTGCATACTGATTTAGAGCACATACAGCCTCCTGGAGAACATTGCTGCAACTCTGCAAGGTATTGCCACCTCGCTAAATGCTGTAATTCTATCTGTAGAAGGCCACTGCATCATTCTATAAAGGTCGCTGCTTTGGGATGATGGGGAACATTGTAAGACCAGTGAATTCCATGAGCATGGGCCCATTGCCATGCTTCATTTGCTGTGAAGTGAGCCCCTTCTAAAGAAATACTGCGGGATACCACAATGGATAAAGCATTCTGTAGGTCCACGGATGGTAGTTTTGGCAAAAGCATTGCATGCACAGAAAGCAAACCTGTATACCGTGTGTCTATCCCAGTAAAAACAAGATGCTGTCCTTTTCATGACGAAAGTGGTCCAGTGTGATCAACCTGCCACCAGGTTGCTGGCTGATCGTTTTAAGGAAAGATGTCATATTGGGGCCTCAATGTTGGTCTCTGCTGCTGGTAGACTGGGCACTCAGCAGTGGTTGTGGCCAAGTCAATCTTGGTGAGTGGAAGTCTACGTTGCAGAGCCCATGCATAACCTCCATCACTGCCACCATGGTCCCTTTGTTCATGAACTCATTGGGCAATGACAGGTGTCATGGATTGAATTGTGTCCCCCCCAAATATCTGTCAACTTGGCTAGGTCATGATTCCCTTGTATGGTTGTATGATTTTCTACCATTTTATCATCTGATGTGATTTCCCTACATGTTGGAAATTCTATCACTATAATGTAATAAGATGGATTAGCAACAGTTATACTGACGAACCAAAACACGAGATCTACAAAATTAGGTAGTGTCTTAAGCCAATCTCTTGAGATATGAGAGAGAAGTGAGCAGAGAGACTTGGGGATTTCATTCTATCAAGAAAGCAGTGCCAGCAGCAGAGCACATCCTTTGGACCTGAGTGAGGTTCCTACGCTGAGATGCTCCCAGACCAAGGGAAGACTGTTGCATCCCAAGGACCTTCTTCCAGAGCTGACAGAGAAAGCCTTCCCCTGGAGCTGACACCCTAAATTTGGACTTGTAGCCTACTAGACAGAGAATAAATTTCTCTTCATTAAAGCCATCCACTTGTATTTCTTTGATAGCAGCACTAGATGACTCAGACAACGGGACTGGCTGGGGAAAGAGGATGACTGGTTTAGAATGCATTATCCTATCCACTTTATTGCTGAAATCCTCCTCTGCCAAGGTCACTCCTTGGTAAGCATTCATATGAGATAGAAATATCCTCACTTCTTTGGCCCGTTCAGATTTCTGCATACCTCTTCCCCACACCTCCTTGTTACGAATTTTCCAGTCATGTTCCTTCCAAGTCCCTGACCATCCAGCCAAACCACCAAATCAGTACAATTGCCCATCTGGCCATTTCTCCTTCCAAACAAAGTGAACAACCAGGGACACTGCTAGAAGTTCTGCCCATTGGGAGGGTTTCCCTTCACCACTGTCCTTCAGGTATTCCCTGAAAGGGGCTGCAGTGCTGCCACTGTCCACTTATGAGTGGTGCCTGCATATCATGCAGAACCATCTGTAAACCAGGCTCGAGTTTTCTCTTCCTCAGTCAACTGATCATAAGGAACTCCCCATGAGGCCACAGGTGTAGATTGGGAGATGGAAAGTAATGTGACAGGGGTGGAGATCATGGCATTTGGATCATTTCCTCATGCAACTTGTGCCTTCAGGTCCTGCTCAAGCCCTATCTCATATAAACCACTTTCATTTAATGATGGAGTGCTGCTCTGCACACCTGACTTTAGGATCCTGTGGGTCACGCAACACCCGGTTCATGATGGGCAGCTCAGGTTACATGGTGACTTGGTGGCCCATGGTTAAGCGTTCAATCTCTACTAAGGCCCAGTAACAAGGCAAAAGCTGTTTCTCAAAAGGAGAGTTATCTACAGACGATGGCAAGACTTTGCTACAAAATCCTAAGCATTTCCACTGTGATTCACCAGTAAGTTCTGCCAAAGACTCCAAACAGCATATCTACTTGTCACTGACATTCCAAGCACCATTGGATCAGCCGGATCATATTGTCCAAGTGGCAAAGCAGCTTGCACGGCAAGCTGGACCTCTCCTGAGCCCCACTCAAACCTAGTAGGCTTTTGAGTCGCTTAAAAAGCCTGAGTAGCACACCCAAATGAGGGGTATGCTGCCTCCAAAACCCAAAGAAGCTCACCAGGCATTGTGCCTCCTTTTTAGTTATAGGAGGGGCCTACTTTAGAAGGAATATCTGGACGTGACCCACACCACCAGACCCCTAGAAATTTCACTGAGGCAGAAGGCACCTGAATTTTTGTCAGGTTAATTTCCCACCCTCTATCTAGCACACAAATGTCTTACCAGTAAGTCCCTCATCGATACTTCTTCCTTACTAGGACCGATCAGTATAATGTCACCAGTGCAAAGGACCAATGTGGCCTCTTGTGGAAGGGAAAAGCGATCAAGGTCCCTGCAGGCTAAATTACGACATAGGGATAGAGTTGATATACCCCTGAAGTAAGACAGTGAAGCTGTATTGCTGGCTTTGTCAGCTGAAGGCAAACTGCGTCTGGTGATCCTTCAAAACCAAAATTGAGGGCAAGGTATTGGCCAAATCGATAGCTGCGTACCGGTCACCAGAAGATGTATTAATTTTCTCAAGCAATCAAACCACAACTGAACAGTAGCAGCAATTGGAGTCACCACCTGTTTAAGTTTACGATAATCCACTGTGGTTCTCCAAGATCAGTTTTTTGCACAGGCCAAATAGGCAAGTTGAATGGGGATGTGGTGGGAATCAGCACCCCTGCATCCTTCAAGTCATTGATGGTGGCGCTAATCTCTGCAATCCCTCCAGGAATACAGTATTGCTTTTGGTTTATCTTTCTAGGTAAAGGCAGTTCTTATGGCTCCCGCTTTGCTTTTCCTACCATAATAGGAAATACTTCACGTCAGGAATCCAGTGTGGGGCTTCTGCCAGTTGCTGAGTCTGTCTACTCCAAAATTATGCATTCTAGAAGTGGGGTAATCACTACAGAAAGGGTTTGGGAACTCACTGAACCCAGTGAGACAGACCTGAGCTAAGACTCCATTAATAGTCTGACCCCCATACACCCCCACTCTGACTGGTGGGCCCCGGTGATGTTTTAGATCTCCTGCAGTTAGTGTCAATTCAGAGCCAGTGTCCAGTAATTCCTGAAAAATATTTTTCCTCAATGAACACTCATAAAAGGCCATAGATCCCTTTGGGGAAGGCTGGGAGAAAGGTTAACAGTATAAATTTTTGGCAGTGTAGTGGGGGCTCTTCCTCAGGGAGCCTGGCCTCTCCTTCATTCAACAAATTCTGGCTCTATAAACTGGCTCAAATCTGGGAATGGACTGAGGGGCCGTGACACACTATTCTGGCGATTTGTTAGAATGCCATTCACTTGACATAGAATTCTTCTGCTTGAACAGATCAAGTATTTAGATTTCCCATCAATTTCACTGCTAGAGACACCATGAGTAAATAGCCAATGACCTAACTCCATATATTTTGGACGCAGGTAACACCCCTGAGGAAACTCCTCTTACAGCTGACTGGCTGATCACATCATACAGGATGATGACATCAGGTCACAACATGGAGGATGACTGTATCCTTACCTAACTGCCAAATTACATCCTAACTACCAAACTACATCATTACGTAACTGCAAAACCACCGAGAATCATGGCCCAGTAGCCAAGTTGACACAACCTCAACCATCACAGAAGCAGGGCTATAAAACCTATTTTCCCAAGGTTCCTCTATCCTTCAATTTCTTAATATCTCATTTTCATTTATCTTTTTTCAAACTTGTACTACATAATTAGAAAATACTGCATAGTAAAAATATTAGAAAATTATTTGCATAATAAAGTAAGCACTTTATTTATATTTCTATGACTTTTATACTACATGTACTACTTCTTTAGGGTCCCACCCTTTTCTACCAATGCTAAAATGTCACCACATCCACTACGGCTGTTTTGAGTAGCAGCCCGAAGCAGTTTCTGTACGTTATGATTCACTAAAGATCGTATTTACTGAGCAGCCCAACAAAAAAAAACCCATTGCTATTGTTTCCTACTCATAGCAATTCTATAGGTCACAGTAGTCTTTATGGGAACCAACTGCCGCATTTTTCTCCCTTGGAGTGACTGGTGGGTTCAAATCACCAACCTTTCAGTTAGCAACCAAGCACTAAACCACTGTGCCACCAGCATTCCTAATTAACTCAAAAGGCTTTGATACTGTATTAGGCAGTAGGTTCTTCTACCCCCGGTATCTGGCTTAAGGGTTTATTAACCAATTCAGTCAACTGGTTTTCTTCCTGGCTGCTAAGAAGGCTTAAAATTTTTTTACATGGACACTTGATAAAACAGCTTTGTAAGTTGATTAACATTTAAAATAAAGATAAAATAGGTTTATAAAGTAAAATCCAATATACAGCATCAGCATGTGGTAGTGTTGCACCCAATTTTTTAAGTATAAAAAAATGGGTTATCTCCTACATGTCTTTCAGAGTGAGTTATGAGAAATAAATCTTATCATGTTTGCCTCTAGACAAAATTTTAATTAGACACGCAAGTAGGAGAAAACCACTTTTAATTGAAAAATAAAGCAGTACATCTCAAATAAGACTCTGTGTTTAACAGCATAAACTGGAATTTGTTGAGAGAAATGGCTTTCCTAAGTGGCATAGTAAAATTTAGGTATTTGAGTATTACAGTTTCCTTCCTTTATGATGACTCAGCTATAAACATTAAAAAAAATTTTTTCAGAAGTTTAAACTGTCAATCTGTAAAGCCTCTCTATTCCCAATTACTGAGACAAAAGGGGAGATTTTAAACAATCATTCTATATTCAGAAGTTACCAGATAATCACAAATAAAGTCAGTACTTTCCTTATGAAAAAAATCTATTATGAAAGACACACATGACATTAATGATATTAAACTTATCCACAAAATTTCAAAACACAAGTTCATCAATATGATCTTTATCATAGTTTTCCTTTAAAGAAATTCTCAAATCCCAGAATGGTTTGATTTGACATACTGAAAGTATTAGGCTTTGAAAGAAACTCTAAAGTTATTGTTTTACACTGGAAAAAACAGTGGTCAAAATCTTTTTAAAGAGTTCATTAAACAGCTATTCTTAAAACTACACTCATGTAACTGCAGAGAAAACGTTCAAGCACATAGTAAATACCACTGAAGAATGACAGAACAAACACATAGGTAATTAGATGTCTGGCTTTTCTGTGTGATTACTACCACCCATAAATAAAGTCATCACTGTCTGACTGAAAAAGGTTTTTACAAAACTCCACTTCCAAAATTAACATTTTTATTAAATCAAGTTAAAAAATGTTTACTTTAGAAAAGTCAACAAGGGTTTTAACAAAACCAAAATATATCTTTTTATACAATATATGTATATATTAGCAGCAAACTACTTTTGAGATTTTCTTTTATGTTCTTTGAGTTACTTATTTTAAGGAAAGTGTATACAATGTATAGTAGTATGGAATGTCAGCTAGTCCACTTTTCATCCTTTATTCTGTGATTTGGGCCTTCTAGTACATTTATGATTCTCATTAATGAATATTAAGAACAAACCTAGTTTTGACTAAAAAGTAGTGAAACAGAGTGGCTGGTAAAATCTGTCTTACTACTTCATAGTCACACATTATCTTTGAGAATAACAAATGAGCACCATATAAATGTGTGTGTGTGGGTGGGTGGGTGTGTGCGCGTGCATGTGTGTGTGCGTGTGCGCGTAAACTCAACTTTTAAGGTTAATAGCAGCCAACTAGACCACTTGGCATTTGACTTATTTTAATTTGGTGACAGACAAAATTTTAATCAAATCAGATAAACACTTCAATCCTATACTGCCCTTTTTTTAAATCCTTAATAGAAACCATATGTAATCTGACAAACTGTATGTATATATAATGTGCGGCTCTTTAGCTTTGAGTTTCCAAATTCTAATGAAGCCAAACCTCTTATTTAAATATATATTCAGAATATAGTTATCACTAACTGAAAATTTCTAATAAAAGTTTTATCTTAGCTAATCAGAAATACTGGCTATTGAAATATTCTGAGGCCAAAGAGCTGTTCACCAGCTTACTTCATTTTGAGTTTACAAACTAGGCAGCCAAACAAACAAGGTTGAAACTACCAACTGCTCACCAAGGACATAAGATTTTCTCTTGATATTTCCTTCTAATACCAAAAGAAAATATCTTTACAATGAGCTTTTGCTTTTTAAAGAGTTAAATTATTAAAGAAATCTCACTAGCCTTCAAAAATACTAAAAGTTATATAAATACAATTTTCTTAAAGATGAATTCTTCAGCTAGAATCTGTATAAAAAAGTTTACTTTGGATTGTTTCATTTAGCACTTCAAGTTTCCACTCTGCAACTCTGACAACTGGCTCAGCTACGTTTTTTATCAATCACATCTTTAGAATTTACAACTGTGCGTTACCTGTGTACAATAAAGTAAATGTAAGAAACTGCTCCAAATTTCAAAAGCAACGTAATAATGAAAAATTCAATATGAAACATAAAAAAGACAAGGTACAACAGGGATTCCCTTTTCACCATTACATTAGTGAAATACAATTCTCTTTATGCTTTTAAATAAGCTAATGTCATAACTTTCATTTTTTAATTTATTAAGAGGATGAAGTTGTTAGATGGCCCACCTTTATTCTTCAATTAAAAAAACTAATAGACTGAATTACTTTTATTAATATACACATCAAGTTATTGATTGAAATGGTGACTTCATGTAGTTTTCCCCTTAAAGGTGGCACTTGCAGGTACAAAGATGCAGAGATGTCTAGAGCCTTCAGATGTTTACTTGAAAAGATTCCTCAACAGCAGTTTGATATTGGGTTTCCTCATCTAGCTGAAGATTCTAAAAACAGTAACATTTAATATGTCAACAAGAAAAATAAACCCAACTATTCAATACTTACATATCCTGATACACATACTCAGGACAGTTTATGTACAACATACACTAGCCTTTAAAATGTAAGATATAAATACCTGAACTTTAATAAAAAATAAGTTCAGTTGTAATTATGTAGGAATAGCTGATAATCAACAGGAAAGATGAGCAGAGAATGATATTTGAGAATTATGTTGCTTTATGATAATTCATTGATTAGAGGTATAGTTAACTGTAACCCACATAAGTGATAAATTTTGTGTCATCTCTAAATGCCAACTGTCTGAAAATAAGTTCATTTTAGAGAAATATTAATAACTGAATAACAATAGCTTAACCATAACATGAAGCTAAAAAATGCAATTCACTCAATCTTACTTATAACATTACTCCTTATCTTAAAAAATTCTATTTTCCATACTTTCCATCAAAATAGCTTTTGACATTCATGTTTTTCTATAGTAATGTACAATAGTCTGACAATTAGATCAATAGCAACTCAGAGATTGTTTTTTCAAACATTCTCCAAAGTAACCTTTCTTACAATGATAATTTAAGAATAATCTACAATTATTTCATTAAAATGCTAGAATAGAGTACATCTGAGTTTTACACATATCTGAATTGTTACTTTGAAGTAGTATGAGTAAAAAATGCAAAATCCTACAAAATAAAAAATAACATTTAAGAAGAATGATGGAATTTCAACATTAATTGCAACCCACATAATAAATTATGTGTCATCTCTAGATGCCAAACGCCTGAAAGTAAGTTCATTTTAAGGAAAATAACATATATTAGCAGTGAATTCTGTTCATGCCACTGCCAGGACTGCACATGCCTGTGCTTATTCCCTAAACTGTAAAACAAATATCAGCCATTCTTTGTCAGAATTAATCTTGAATTCGATAAGGTTTTAATCACACCAAATTTTAATAAGATGCAATTTCTCAAATAGTAAAACATAACTCATCACCGAATTAAAAAAAAAAAATTACTCACGACACATTGGAGAAGTAGAAATTAATCCACGTTTTGCTTTGGGCGTGCATTTTTACATTATGTAACTTCCCTTATAAAAAAAACCCGACCCTGTTAAAGCAGTCAACTAAGGCCAGGGTCCACTATCCAACCTGGCTTCACCTGATGATGAGGCTCCGTCATCTTTAAAAAGAATGTGTCTCACATGCTGAATGTGAGAATCTATCACAGTGGGCTCAACAAGCAACTTACATTCTCCTTCCTATGTTGTTATCAACTTTACTTCTCTAGTAGGTACAGTTTTCCCTTAAAACTAGACAGAGTTTTCATATAAATCAAAATTTCATATAAATTTCGTATTGATCATGTTTCATATAAATTAAAATTTTATTAATCTGGTGATTTGCTTTTCCTCTGTCAATTGTCTCTCTAGTACAGAGATGGAGGGTAAATTCAACTTGTACCACTTCTACAAGCCAAATTTCACCTCTGTAACATCAGAAACAGAACTTACTTTACATTCATGAAATATCACACAACAGCTTGCTTCAAACTCAAGTCTACATTCAAAACATTAATTTAACTTGAATATTTAAATGGTATTTTCTTAATCCTGAAGAAATTACTTACCACAAATTCTCCATAATCAAACTGATGTCTTTGATTTAGATGACTAACGAAATTTCTAGTAATCTGGCTAGGATCTCCCCAAGGAAGAGACACACAAATAGGACACGTCTATGAGAGAGAGATTGCTTTAGATAGAAAGGAATTAAAACAATCAAAAACTATAATTACTGGGGGTATTAAAACAACATAGGCTTATGTTTCCTAAAACATCTATATGAAAACCATTTCTAAGGGCCAAATTCCACAACTAGATAATTTCCCAACCAAAGTACCTTAGATAAATAAAAATTACACTCATCTAACACACCACAATAAAAAGAGAGATCTTGGACATTTTATTACTTAATCTCTAATTACATAACTGTTTCAATAGAAACACCACATCCAGCCCTTAGTAACAACAATTATAATGATAAAACCTGAAACTCATATTCCAACTCATAGCGACCCTATAGGACAGAGTAGAACTGCCCATAGGGTTTCCAAAACCCAAAAACCCAGGGCCCTCGAGTTGATTCCAACTCACAGTGACCCTATAGGACGGAGTAAAACTGCCCCATAGAGTTTCCAAGGCTGTAATATTTACAGAATCAGGCTGCCACATCCTTCTCCTGCAGAATGGTTAGTGGATTCGAACTGCTGATCTTTTAGTTAGCAGCCGAGCACTTTAACCAGCTCACCACCAGGGCTCCTAATTATGATGATAACCAAAAACCCACTGCCATCAAGTCAATTCTGACTCATAGTGACCCTAAAGGACAGAGAAGAACTGCCCCGCAGGGCTTCCAAGGCTAAAAATCCTGATAGAAGCAGACTGCCACATCTCTCTCCCACAGAGCAGCTGGTGGATTTGAACTGCCGACCTTTTGGTTCGAAACTGAGTGTTTTAACCACTGAGCCACCAGGGCTCCTCATTAAAATGACAGTTACTGTTAACCACCTACGATGTACCTAATATGTGATCTCATTTGATCCATACGGTAACTGTGATATAATTATTATTAGCTTCATTTCATTTATAAGTAAAATGAAATAAACATTAAATTGTATCCTTCAGGATTTTTTTTGTACTTTTTAATTGCTACAATGTTCCCTTAAGATTATAAATGAAGTAAATTACTAAAAGTGAATGGATTACATATTGAAATGATATAAAAAGAAACTTAGTAGTTGGACTCTAGCAAAAGTTTATGATACATTGAACATTTTGCAGAAATTGATAAAAATTTAGTAATCCAATATAAAGCATTAAGTGAAATCTCTGTCATAAGAGAATTTTGTTTTACTGGAAATATCTTTGGCACTACATTTGTTTACTTAAATAAATGACCATCTTCTAATGAGCAAAGCGGGTAGTATCTCCAAGTGTTTAAAGGCCTCGGAGAGTTACCGGGGCATGTGATTTCACAATTTCTTCTAACTATCTCCACTAGGACAGCTTAGCAATTATCCATAATCCTTATTTTACTTAAAATGTTTTCCTTCTATTCTTATTCCTGAAGAAAATATATATCAAACGTTCAGCTGAAAGGGAACTATCACTTCTAGATCAGTTTCTCCTGTTTCATCCACAGCTGAAACAACTGACCGGTGAAACTTATGTTTCAAATGAGGACCATTAACACACTGCTGGGACAATGCACTCAGCTCTATATCCCTCGTTCATCAAACAGGTCTCATTACTTTATCTCCTCAAAAACTGCATTCATATACTACATCCTGCAAGGATACAATTAAAAATACCTACTAACTTTACCTTACTTATAGGTGTTTTCACTGTAGCTGACCCACCTGACTGGATCGTTGCCTGCATCCTACAGAGCAAGAAACTCAGAGGCCCCAGTAATAAATCTCGGGTTCAGCTTCCATACTTCCTTCTTCTCTCAGTTATTACCCTTACAGTAAGCACTTTTTTATAGTGTTACTGGAATTTTAAATACCTCATTTTGCTTCACAATCATCAGGCATTTGTTGATAAACACCTACTGAATTGACAATGCCCCTTCAATTTACATCAATTACCTTCCTTTGTTGCTCAGGTGAAGTGAAATAAATGGAACAGCCTGCTTTAATTTAGGCAGATGACTGTCTTAAACATATGTACCTACCACAGGAACTATTTGAAAGAGGTGATTACTGTTACAGTGATCCAGTAAACGCTGTCTGGTAAAATTTGATTCTTGACACAATGGACACTTAAAGGTGGGATGCCCAGAAGAACTATAAAACAATGTTAAACGAAGAATATTTAATTCAAAATCAAAACATAAAAATGATGCACTTCTATTTTTTAACCAATTATAAGTTTCTTTTTAAGTTATAATTATTTGACTGTTCAACTATTCTCTCATTTTGAAATAACTGTTTACAACAAATAATCTAGAACAGAGGTTCCCAAAGGTTCTCAGTTGACAGCGCCCTTAGTATCTCGGTAAAAATTTTTTCACAATGCCTCTAGGCCACACGCAGACACACACACACACTTAACAACTTCATTTATTAAGTAGCTATCGCCAATTTAATTATAGTAGTTTGTGTGGTGCCAACAGATGTCACTGTGTGTTCCTTGAAAATCTAAAATATCTTGTGGCACCCCAGTTTGGAAATCTTGTACCTAAGACCTTGAAATGTTTAAAAGATTTCCATCAATGTCTTATCTTTAATATATCCCAGTCCCTAGGAATCTAACATACAAAATTGCTAGGAAAAGTGGAGAACAAAGCACTGACTACTAGAATGAAAACACTTCAGAAACAATTTGAGGGTCATGCATCACTGGGTTTAATACCTTTGAATTGCAGCAAGGGATAGTTCAATACTGACAATTCTACCTGAATCTTGCATGGAAGAAACCTGACCACAGTGAAAACAGAGAGCTAAGCTCTTCTGATTTAACATGGGAGCACTGAACGCAGCAACTGCACATTTTATTTCCCAACTGCTAACTTCTAACACTATGTCTGGTGATTTAAATGAATAAATAAAAAGTTTAACTTAAAAATCCATTATTTCATAAAGTGATAGATGTTACTTACTAAAGCAGAATTTTTCAAAAGCTTACCTTGTATTCTCTTGGTAAGTTTCTGTGTTATCAGATGTGGATGTTTCACTCCGATTACTTAACAAGTGTGGGGGAAGGAGTTAATGCCACAAATAATAAAGAACATAAAAGATTCATTAATTTGAACTCCTAAAAGAAGACTGGTCTGAATTTGTTTTGTAAGTCTGAACTTCAAATAGTGTTGAACTTTGAAATCATTACGGCATGAATTACTTTTTCAAGTAAATTAAGATAAGACAGCTTAATAGATCCTCAGTGTCCTTTTAAAATTAGTTTATGCACAATTACAAGAGTATAGAGAAAACATAATTTTGCAAAAATATCTTAAATCCATAGCATGAATAATCCCCCTGGTCCTTTAGACTTTTATATTAAGATATTCCTCTATCTAGAACAGTAAGTTTTTGAAAACTGGAATAAAATTAGGAATTCATGAACTTTTGACTCTTAACTAGGATGTGATCTAAGGCTGCAGACTCCAAAGTGGAGCACGTTTAAGAAAATAATTGAAATTTCATTGTTTATATATTTTACCCCCAAAAGGAAAGAAACTAGGAGAGGCGAGGCCAAGATGGCAGAGTAGTCAAAGGAAAAAACCAGGCTCCACTAACATTTAACATACAGAACACTATGACATCCTCACGCAGTCCCTATGCCTGAGTCACATGCTATATGGAATTGCAGAGGAATCCTGAGGCAAGAGCATACATTCCGTCCATACAGGGACCGTCCCCTATGTACTATAAAATTTAATCTATGTGGTCAATTTTATAAAACGAGGCCTTTCAACAGAAGAATATTTACAATAGCAATGAAATAGGTAGTGGCCCCCCAAATTATTTGTACCACACAGAAGTTTGCTAGTTATCTCAATACTGGAGTTAAGTAAAAATGTTTAAAAAACTGGCTATTCATTTTTCTCCCGGTCCTATAAGGTGCTAATATTATCATCACCACCACCCTTTTTTTAATTAACAGATGAGAAAACTGAGGCACAGTTTCTTACCAAAAGTCATACAACAGTAAGTGACAGCTGGAATTTGAACCCAGGTAGTCTGGCTCCATCCCTTCATTTTAACCACTAAATTATATTGCTTCTCAAGGACAGCAATGATATGATGCAAGAAACTCATCGTGGCTAGGGTATATGGGAAGCCTTGGTGGCATAGTGGTTAAGAGCTATGGTTGCTAACCAAAAGGTCAGCAGTTAAAATCCACCAGCGGCTCCGTGGAAACCGCTCGGCAGTTCTACTCTGTTCTATAGGGTGACTATGAATCGGAATCGACTTGACAGCAATGGGGGGGTATATGGTGCAGTGGTGGGCAGCCAGGAAAAAGAAAGGCTTAAAAGAGAGCCAAAGGCCAGATTAGAAAAGAATTTGTTATTGGATGTGAGATCATAAAACCCTTTGAGAATCTTGACGCCTTTTTTCCAGAAAATATACACATACACAAAATTTTGCAGTTTTAGGGAGTTCACAGAGCCCTTAGCTGGTCCATGGGACCAAGGCGAAGAAACAACGGCTACAGAGCCATGAGAAGTCACTGACAGAGTACAGGGAGAAACGTATAAGGACAAGGAGAAAGAGACAGGAACTGCACTTCTGAAACATTGCTTTGGCAACAGAATACAGCACAAATTAAAGGAAGACAAAGCCATAGAGAAGGATGAACAACAAAAAGACTACTGCAGTAATTCAAGAGAGTTGATGATGGCTTGAACTAAGGAAATGCCTATACAGATGGGAAAAAAGCACAGGTGAGGAATACCGATGTTAGTCATCAACAGTAAATATGACCAACTGGATCACCGGAGTCAGGGAAAAAGATATGTCCTGAGAAGAAAAATTATTTGGTAATTTAACAAGTCATATATACAGACCTAGGAACTGTGCTAACAAGCTAGAGATACAATGTTAAGCAAGGCAAACACCAACCCCACACTTAAAAACTTAATCTAGTGGGCCCCAAAACAAATAAATGATAGGTAACTACAATATAGCAGAAGTATAATAATAAGTTAAGCACAAGGGGTGAAGGAACCCAAGAGGACTAAAGAATCATAAGATGCAAGTGACCAATTTAATCCAATGACACTAGGAAGCCAAATAAAGTGACCTAAAGCAATTTTGTAGACTAGGCAATCAGAAAATTACTAAAGACCTTTACCAGAAGAGTTTCAACTGAGGGATAGGAGAGAAGCCTGACTGCAGTTTTGATGAATGTAGGCTGCATAAATGTGGTTCCAACCCAAAACCTGAAAATTAGCAACATGAGTTGTGAAATGAAACACTAGTGAAATAAAACCTGACAGACTCTCCTTAACACAGTCTCCTGGGAGCCTTTCTACAATAGCAGCAACACTGCCTTTCTTACACAGTAATACGTGTGCTTGATATTGAGCTTTTCAAAATTAAAGAAGGCACTGTTTAGGGATACACGCCTGGGTAGTAATACTATAAAGAAAAGGAATGAATGAACCAAATAGGACAGTGGTTACCTCTGGGAGTGTGAGGGTGGGGTTAGGGCTTCAAATGGGCAGGGGCTCACAGAAGATACTAATGTTCTATTTCTTGACCTAGGCTGGTGAATAACTGGGTATTTGTTTTATCACTATTTTTTAAACCATACATGTGCATTTTAGCCATTTTTCTCTGTAAAACATATTTCATAAAAAATTACATATACATATAAATCAAATCAAAACTTAGTTAAAAGAAAAGACAAATACAACTAAGAATTTAATAGTACTATGTCACACTTTTACATGACACTTTACTATTAGAATAAATAAATCCAGTCTAAAAATTTAAAAAAACTCAGTCTATTCCTTAAATAGCACAGAAAAAAAGATTCTAGTTTGTAAATATACTACTGAAAGGGGTTTTCTCCAGTTTTCCAAAAACTGTAGTTATAAAATCAATTAAAGAAAATAATCTTCAACCCCCAAGTCCACTGTTTTACCCACAGAATGTAGATTCTGAGACTGATTTTAAACAATACACACTTAAATATATCATGAAGTTGACATCCCAGATATAATTTTATACAAAGGCCAAATAAAGACTGAAGACAAATTACGTAGCTTGGATACCTGGCAATTTCCTTAAAACACACACAAACAGAACAAAAAATACCTTATCAAACATAGTTCCCTAAACAATTTCCATTTCAATTATAAAAATTCTTTTTAGTAATGAACATTGCTTACCTGTTCCCTACTGAATCTTGAGAGATCTGAAAGTTTGGAATGATAGAAGAAACGCCATATTCATCCTGATACTTCTTACAAGATTTGTAATGGTGTCTCATGCGATAGAATTTAATCTGTAAATTATTGATTAAAAGGTAAAATGATTTTTAACTTGGAAAAGAATTCACAAGATTTGAGATACTGTCAACAACAGAAAAAAAAATTACTAAATATTCCATTTAAACAAATTTGCTTTTTGTTTTTTTAAGTAAATGATTTAATCCTTCAACCCAGTGCGGACGAGTCGATTCCAACTCATATCGACCCTATAGGGCAGGACAGAACTGCCCCATAGGGTTTCCAAGGAGCGCCTGGTGGATCTGAACTGCTGACCCTTTGGTTTGCAGCCGTAGCACTTAACCACTGCGCCACCAGGGTTTCCTTAATCCTTTAGAAGCTGAAAATAAGTAATAAATTTCCATCTGTCAGTTTCAGCGACGATGGAGAATGGCCCATTTGCCCAGGCTCAGCACAAAAAAACATTAAAAACAAATTTTATACTTGAGCTTTGAATGGCTAATACTTATAGACCTAAATAAAACTCTAAGAAGTTGCCTCGTACTACTAAGCATTTCTTTATTCTTTACCGCAACCTGGCATAGTTAGAAGGAGCTTAAAAAATTAAGTTCCCAGGTAAACACTTGGCACATTTTTCAGTTTCTCACTGAGGAGGAGAGCCAGAATCTCTCGAGTGTGTTTTCCAGCTTCACTCCATTGCCCTGTCAGTTAAACGCCTCCTTCAAAGAGATGGAAAAGCAGATCTGACTTGGGTGAATGCATGAAATAGCAACTAGTTTTGCTCAGTGACTCAATCAGCTGTTAGAAAAAACGTCTGCGATAAATCCACGACACAGGGATATATTCAAAGCCTAACCACCCTTCACCATCTTACTTCTCCTTCAAAGATGGAACTCTAAAACCCAGACTGAAAAATTAATGCCAGCTTTTTGCCAACACCTAGTTTTCCCGCCTGTTCCTTAAAAACTAAACTGTTTTACCAAATATTTTGTAATTTCTTAAATAAATACATAAAATGGGCAGCTAAAAAGTTCCTTACCTACACAAATCTTTTTGGTCAAACTATTAATATTTCTATGCGCAAAGTTGAATACTGATGTTACTGCTAGAAATTAAGGGTTGAGTTTTGTATCAGAATGGGATTTGAATGAGTTAAATGCTAGCTTGCTCATTTAATTCATACAATCAATGAGCAATTAGAAAAAAATACCATGTAAAAAATTATGGTGAATTCGGATTATGTCGGGCTCTGTTCTCAATAAATTAATAATCTAGTGAGGTCTAAGGTCACAGCTTTTTTTGGCCTTTTCTACTCAACTGCCAACCTAAATAACTTCTTTCTCTTTAAGACGGTACCCACTTCAAAAGCACAAGCAGGAATTTCAGACAAGAAACCAACTCTCAAAGGAGAGCTGTATCACATTTACTTTACCTGTTTCGCACAGCATCTGCAGCTACCAGAAAACTTCCTCATGATATTTTCAAGGTCTAAAGCCCGTTCAGGACATGCTCTCTCTCTTCTAGTCACGTTTCCACGACAGAGGGGACAATGTACTCCGCCTTCTCTCATTGCAGTCAGGAAACATTTTCTACAGAAACTAAACCAAACATTTGTGACACGTTAACTAGAGAAAAAAATTACTCTTTTTCATTTCTATGATTAAAATCAAACAAGCCGGGGCGGGGGAGGCTAGGGTCGGGAGGACAGGCAGGACAACCCTGCTTCCCCTTGGGTCACACTCAACAGGAAGTGGTGCCTGAGCCCACTGTGGAGAATGCAAGATGGGGACTTCCCCAAACATTAAAAAGAGCAAACAAAGTTTTATCACACTGAGCTAAGTGGGGTGGGCGGTCCCAACACACCCCCACCCCACCAGACAGGCAAGCTTCCCACCACGTGTGTCCCCAGGCGCACTGCCTGCTGTCTGGCAAGGGGCCCTCGCAGAGGTGTCACCATATCTGTGGGGCAATACAGGGGCAAGCAGGCTGGCATCCTGACAGTCTGGCCCCTTGAATATCCTACTAGGCTCTAACACCATCCAGACGTTACTCATTTTCCTGGTTTTATTCATTGAACGGGTATATTAAAATGCAAGCCTAAAAAACAAAATCTTTGCCATTAAAAAAATTGATTATGGATATTTATTCATGCTAAGTAAGTTAGGCTATTCATACGTACATATATCGCAGAATTTAAAAAACCGCACGTGTTTCTGAGAGTGTAAGACTGGTAACTGGACTAGGTGGGAATATAAAAGAAATTATACTTGAGTCTGCTTTACAACTTTTTGACATAGTATATGAAAAATATATATTAACATTATATAACATCACAAGAAGCATGGTACGAAGGAAGAAATACATCTCTTACTGGCTCTGCCATTCAGTAGCTGTGTGATGTCATGCAACACATTTAACCACAATGAATCTCCATTTCTTCCCTTTATAAAACAAGAGAGGGGCCTACATCAACTTTTGTCTCAAATCCATGTACTTTAAGATGTTGTTCCACAAGATATGACTAGGTCTACTACAAAAAGTACACATACTGGTTTGGGAAGTTATAGGGTAAAAAACAAAGCTGAATAGGTTTCTCTATAACTTACAGCATTTACTACAATGCTAAGGAAAACATTTAAGTGTCGTCCAGATTTACCTGGTTATAAAATTTCCCACAATAGTTTGTAGCTCTAAACATCCATAACCAAGGTTCTAATTGGAACCAAACTAACACCTTTATTTTTTGTCCCCTAATCTTATCAAATACCAAATGATCATTTTCTTTTAGGCAAACCAGAGAGATCACAAACATTTTTATCTGGGATCTACAGCAACTACATATTTAATCCAATCCCCTATAAATGCAAATATATTGAATATTCCTCATCTACACTAACAAAATGGAACTTTGGTGGCACTGTGGTTAAGAGCTTGGCTGATAACCAAAAGGTCAGCAGTTCAAATCCACCAGGTGCTCTTTGGAAACCCTATAGCCAGTTTTACTCTGTCCCATTGGGTCACTATGAGTCAGAATTGACTTGACTGCCACAGGTTTGGTTACACAGGTTTATACTAACAAAAGTTGGGAGGTAATAAATTGTAACAATACAGATCACAGATTTCCTTACTACCTGGCACTGGCCAAGTCACCTTTCCTCTCTAAAATCAGTTTTCTTGCTCATAAAATAACAGAAGTATCTACACTTCACAGCACTGTTTAGAAGACTAACACAGACAATGCATGTAAAATGCGTATCACAGTGTCTGTCACAGTCAGGTAAGTGCTGAATAAATAGTAGTAATATTTTTAATATTACTAATGTAGCATTAGAAGCGATTACCAATTAAGATCATAAACTAAAACACTAAAAATATTTACTATAACCAGTAACCAAAAAAATACAAAGTGAACAAAACCAAGTTACCACTACTTTTCACTTATCAAATTGGAAACTGGTTTAAAATAAAAATAATCAATGTTAAAGAGGATATAAAGACAGGAGTGCTCCGTGCTTCTGCAAAACAACGTCAGTACTTACCCCAAAGTCCTTACATACAGAGTCTTCCCAAAATCTCTGTGCAGGTTTGAGTTTTAATAACTTCAGAAGTATAAATACTACAAACAAAAAGCATCATTTGAAAGTTTACATTTCTTTTGCACTTAGTTTTGTAAATTTCAAATAATGAAGTTTTAATTTAAATTGTTTCAGCCAGTGTTTACATTCTTCAGTCACAAAGACTGTAAAAGTGAAAAGGGAGAAGACCAAAGAAAAAAAGTAACTGAACAATAGTCCAGAACATGATAAAGTCTGCACCAAGGCAGGGGTAGGAAAGAGGGATAAGAAGCTCTCTGTTTTAGGCACACAGTTCTCACTCTGTCACTGTGTAAGGTGGAGGCCTGCTGTGTTAAATCGAGAGAATTTTTTGACAATCATTTGTGGGCAAATGAGCAAGGCAGGCATTTCTAACTTAGAACACTTGAGCAAAAGGTGACTGTATTAATTGAGCTAATACTGGAAGATGTTTTGACAGGAAAAAATAAGTGCAAGTTCAAAGTACCTTCAACAATCTCAATGCATGATATGCAGTTAACAAATGGAAATATGGACCTAGAAACTAGGGGAATAAATATGGAGAGCTGATAAGGTGAGTACAGCACCAAAGAAACAATCTAGAAAAACAAATATTTAAAGGAACGTTTGGAGAAGGAAGGATCACAGAGAAAGAACCACCAGGATTAAATAATGTTATAGAAGTCTAGTCTAGTTAGCTGCCAAAGAAAGATATTTAAGGAATTAGGGTAAAACTGTCACTGAATTATCAAGGTAAACTTTCCTCTTTGCATAAAGAACTTAAACTGTCAACAAATCCATACCAGCCAAAAAAAAGGAGAGAGAGAACCAAGCATAAAAATGATGGCGTTTGAGCGGGAGAAATGAAGTGGAACAGTTAACAATTAGTGGGTAAATTAGCCAGTATGCTAATTTAATAATTATAAATAGAATATAAACATAGAATATTAAAAAATCTTAAACAACTAAGATGTACTATCAAAAGTTATACTGAGGAAGAAGGGGTAAAATTTTAAAAATTTCTGAGTTCATTTATAAAACAATTAAAATTAATTGCAAAACTACACCACCACCATGTACTCACCAACAGGACTAAAATGAAAAAGGTGGAAAACACTAAGTGTTGGGGAAGATGTGAGCAACCAAAATTTGTATTCGGGGTATGAACTGATACAACCATTTGGAAAACTGGTTGGTAGTATTTCCTTAAGGTTAACATAGGCAAACTCTATGACCCAGTAATTCCATTCCAGATACATACACAACAGAATTACATATATGATCACAAGGAATTTCCTAGAAAGTTCATAGCCACATTATTAGTAATAGCCCCAAACTGAAAACTACATAAAAGTTCATCAACAGAAAAATGAATAAACAAACTGACATATCATATAACGAAAACTATAGTACACTGTAATGAGAATGAAAAGGCAGAGATAACATGCAACAAACGGATGAACATACTGTTCAGCTAAAGAAGCCAGGCATCAAAGTACATACTGCATGATTCTATTTTATAAAACGCAAAAAGCTGGTAAACCAATTGATGTGTTAAGTCAGGATAGGGTATCCTGGAGAGGGGGATGTAATCCTTGGAGAAGGGAGCATTAGGGGGTTTTCTAGGGTGCTGATCATGTTCTGTCTGTGGTTTAATGCGAGTGCTGAATAACAAAGATCTGTTCAGTCTGGGAAAATATTTTGAGCTGGACATTTATGATGTGGCCCTTTTCTGTATGTATGTTATCCTTAAATTTAAAAAAAGTTCATTAGGAGTAAAAACAAGGATAATTATGTTAAAATTGATATAAAAAGAGCTAAATTATCTTCTAACTCGTCTTAAAATGACAACAACAAATGCTAAAATTAGGGGATGGGTGGGCGATAACAGCTAAAAAACAAAAAGAGAAATTTCACCAGAGCCCTAGTCCAGGTGGTCCAAAAGCCAACCAAAAGAAGGCAGAAAAAGAAAACAGCAAACTAAAAAGAAACTGAAAGCATACGTGATGGAAATTTTCAGAATTAAAAAAAAAAAGTCTGCAGAATAAGATGACTGAATAACCAATACAAAGAATTTAAAAAATAAACAGACCCACACCCAGATGTACCACTGGGAATTTTCAAAATACAAGTTTTTCTTAAACTTTAACAGCTTACAAGAGGGAGTAAAAAACGTATTTGTATCACTTACTAAAAGAACCAGATTAGCATCAAACTCATCGGCAGTAACAGATGACAAATTCACAGAAGGATGTGTTGAAAATTCTGGGGGAAAATGATTTACAAACTAGAACCTCATCTTTTGTACACTAAATCATTTGCTTTATGTGGTTAAGGCATATCTGGTATATACAATATATGCCATACAGAAAAGCTTTGCTAACAAATGTTGGTGAGGATGTGGAGAAACTGGGACCCTTACCCACTGCTGGTGAGAATGAAAAATGGTGCAGCCGTGATGGAAAATGGTGTGACAACTCCTCAAAGGACTGGAAAGCAGAGACTCAGATACTCGCACACCCACGTTCACTGCAACACTATTCACAAGAGCCGAGAGGGAGAAACAACCTAATGACCATCAACAAATGAACAGATAAACAAAATGTGGCACATACATACAATGGAATACTACATAGCCAGTGAGGGAAATGAAGTCGTCATACATGCTCCAATATGCATGGAGCGTGAAGACATTATGCTGAGAGAAGAAAGCCAATCACAAAAGGGCAAATATTGTATGACCACATTTATAAAAAAAAGCCAAGAACAGACAAATGTAATAAACCAAAGTTTACTAGTGGTTACCAGGGGTAGGAGGGAGGGGAAAAGGCCTGGGGGTTATTGCTTATAAAAAAAAAAAAAAAAATTTTTTTTTTTTTTCTTATAGAGTACCAAATTTCAGTTTACGGTGAAGTAAAAATTGCGTTAAGAGAAGAGTTGCACAGGTGATTAAGTAATTGCTGTCAATAAGTGGTACACCTATAAACAGCTGCACTGGCAAAGGCTGTATGATATATTTACAAAGACAAAAAAAGAGTAGCTGCTGAGGCTGCTTGTGTACAACCAAACACTGTATGGGATTTCGTTCCTTAGTTTGGAGGTTTAGGGTCATGGCTTCATGCGCCATCCCTGATATCTTATTTAGTACTTCCATTCTACCTCCTGGAAACCCTGGTGGCGTAGTGGTTAAGAGCTACGGCTGCTAACCAAAAGGTCAGCAGTTCGAATCCACCAAATGCTCCTTGGAAACTCTATGGGGCAGTTGGTCTCTGTCCTACGGGGTCCCTACGAATTAGAATCAAATTGATGGCAACAGTGTGGTCTTTTGATTTTTATTCTACCTCCTAGCTCCCTGCATAGTGCCTGGGGTCATAAAAGCTAACAAGCAGCCTTCCAAGATACAACGATTGGTCTGTATTCACCTGGAGCAACAGAGGAAGGGGAATCAGCAATAAGAGGAAAAGGAATGTGTGGCTAACTATCTCCATGAACAACTGCCTGCCCTGCCATGGGACCAGAACTGGTTGGTGCCCGCTACCATTACTGGACATTTTGATCAAAGATTCTATAGAAATATCCTGATCAAAAAGGGGAACATGAACAGAATTTCAAATTTTCATGGGATACAGACTTCCTAGAGCCATGGAGGCTGGATGAACTCCTGAAACTACTGCCCTGAGATAATCTTTAATCTTTAATCCTCTGAAGTTTTCTTAAAACCTAACAATAGTTTAGCTTAACTAGTAAAGAATGTCCGAGCATCGCGCTCTTTTAAGGTAGTATCTATATGGAATCAAATTGACAACAGTAACTCAAAAGATTAGATAGGAAACTTAGAGGGCAGTGAGGTTATGTTAATGAGGGAGGAACAACTCTAAAGGAGGGCGAGAATGGTTGCACAAATGTAATCAATGTTACTGAATTGTACATGTAGGAATTGTTGAACTGGTGTATGTCCTGCTGTGTATACTCTCAACAACAAAAATTAAAACTGAAAAAAAAAAAAAAAACTTTGCATTCTGCAAAACTGCACACTAAACCTTACAGGGCTTATGGAAAAAATGGTGGTGAATGGACTACCCTTGTAACCCGGTCACAGAGCACTAACAAACCCCTAACAATCCTAAAAAAATACTAATAAAAAGACCATTAAGTTCCTAATAAAGACTTTACCCTAAAATTTAAAAGAAGAAAAAAAAAAAAAGAGTAAGTAGTTGAAGCTGGTAAGTTATGAAGATAAATGTAAACTGCAAAAGGAAAGGAAAACCATGTAACAGCTATTCTAAGACAGAGCTCACCGCCAAACTGAACCAAGAATACTGTGTAAGCACTGTGTACCCACTAAAAACAAACCACTGCTGAAGAGCCGATTCTGACTCATAGTGACACTATAGGACACGGTAGAAAGGCCCACAGGACTTTCAAGGCTGTAAATCTTTACAGGAGCAGACTGCCACATCTTTCTCCTGTGGAGTGGCTGCTGGGTTCAAACTGCCAAACTTTCGGTTAGCAGCTGAGCACTTTAACCAGTATACCACTAATTCTGCGGCTTGTTGTGTTCAGCTACGTTTTAGTGTACTTCGCTTCAGCTGCCATTTGCTGATGGGCCAAAACATGAATGTACATGGGGAAAAAAAATCACAGTGTTAATCAATCTGCTCGGATATAATCTATTGCAACAGAATAACCTGCATGACCATTTAGTCTATTTCTTGTCTTCAACCTTGTTTGCTGTCTTTTGATATGGAGAAGTTTACATTTTTAATGCAGTCTAAATTCATCACACTTTTTCCTAAAATTATGGCTCCTAATGTCGTACCCTTAAATCATCCCCATTTCAAGATCAGAGATATTCCTCTGCATTTCCTTCTAAAAGTTTTAAGTTTTGCTCATCACATTTCAGTCTTTAATCCACATGAAACATTTTTATGTATAGTATAAGGTAGACATTCTATACACAAGGCCATTGCCCAAATACCTTTTAACTGAATAAATCATTTTGCCCTGCTGTTTTGTGACATCACATCAAAGTTCCAATGTATGCGTGGGACTGTTTCCAGGCTCTCTAATGTATTTTGATCACTATGCTGAATTAATACCACATCATTTTAATTACTATAGCATCATAATACATCATGATATCCAAAAGGGTTGGTTCTATCTGTGTTCTACTTCTTCAAAACTGTCTTAGTTATTCATGGTCATTAACGCTTTATTAGAAATTCTGAAATCAGTTTTTCAAGTTCTACCAAAAAATGTTGCGGACATTTTATTGGGATTGCATTAACATTTTCAGAATTATCTAGAGAAGTGACATCTTTATTTCACTGAATCTTTCTATCCATAAATATGTCATGTCTCTACACTTATTCAGGTTTCTTTCATGCTTTTCCATAAAGTTTTGTAATTTCCACCATAAAAACCTTACACATTTTTATAAGGTTTATTTCCAGGTACTTCATAGTTATTGTTGCTAGTATGAGTGGGGTTTTTCTTCTATTAAATTTTTTTATCTGATGTGTATAAAGAGATGTTGATATAAAGAAATGTTATTTTTATCTACCTACTTTGTATTCAGCAACCCCTCTGTACTCTTATTTGTTCTAATAGTTTGTCAGCTATTTCTTAGGATTTTTATGTAGATTTATCATCTACAAATTGGGACGATCTCTTTCTTTTCCATCTTTTTAAATATATCTTACTTCCTTTCTCACTGAATTGCTTATAACCTGAGTCACAAAGTTAAATCATAGGGATGATACAAGCACTTTACCTAATTCCTGAATAGAAAAGCGGACCTTAATTAGAATAAAAGGATATTCCACCCTATTCCTAATTTGCTACAATGTTTTGTAATAAGAGAGGGTTGAATACTAACAAATGCTTTTCTGCATCCATTGAAATGATCCTATGATTTGTTCTCCTTCAATCTGCTAATGTGATATAATACCCAGTTGTTCTCATATCAATTCCAACTCGTGGCGACCCCATGTGTGTCAGGGTAGAACTGTGCTCCATAGTTCTCAACAGCTGATTTTTCAGAAGTAGATAGCCAGGGCTTTCTTCTGAGGTGCTTCTGGGTGGACTCGAACTGCCAGCCTTTCGATTAGCAGCCGAGCCTGTTCGTTTGCACCACCCAAGGACTCCTAATATGACAGAGTAAGAGTGTTCACAGCTTAGGAGAGACTAGCATTTAAATCCTTTTCCCATTGGGGGTTTTCTCCATTATGTGATCTTTGGTGAAAAGCAGTTCCTGAAAGAGGTATATAAATAAAAACTCATGATCGCTCCTTTTATCCATATGGTATGTCTCTCTCCCTGAAACGTTAGCTGATTTTCTCTGATATTAACATTGCTTTGGAAACCCTGGTGGTGTAGTGGTTAAGTGCTATTGCTGCTAACCAAAAGACTGGCAGTTTGAACCCACCAAGGGCTCTGTAGAAACTCTATGGGGCAGTTCTACTCTATCCTATAAGGTCGCTATGAGTAGGAATCAACTTGACAGCAACAGTTTGTTTTTTTTTTTTTAAATACCAGCTTTCTTTTGAGTGAATAGAAATGTTTAAGGATTCAGAAAAGTTACCACTTAGACTCTCTCTGAAGGACCTATCGGAAGATATAGCCAGTTTTGCTATAACGTGGCACATATGTCCGTAAAATCACTGCAATATACAAAATAGTCCAATAAAAAACACACGGCTTATGTGAAAAAGAAGGTTGGGGCACAACTCAAATGTACATCCCCAAAATAATATCCTATATTGGTTATAGAAGCGTTCATGTTTAAAAGTTTAAATTCAGCCAGAAAAAGTACACACTACTCATTATAACAACCGTTAAAGGGGACTTGATGTGTAACATTTTATAATCCTAAGGAGGATCATTAAGCAAATGTAACAGAATATTAACAGTTCTTCAAAACGTTACCTTTTGTGTAAAAAAGGAGGGGAGACAAAATATGTTCTTATCTTTTTATATATGCATAAAACATCTGAAAGAATACTGGAGAAATCAATAATGACAGCTACCAGGGAATCTGAGAAGAGGGTGCGGAGGGAGTGGCAACAGGGATAAGGAAACTTTTCATTCTATACCTGTTTGTACTTTTGATTTTTGAACCATATGAATGTATTAACCATTTTGATAATTTATTACTATTTTAATTTAAAAATTTGTTAATTCCAAACCAAACCCAGCGCCGTCAAGTCAATTCCGACTCATAGCGACCCTACAGGACAGAGGAGAACTGCCCCATAGAGTTTCCAAGGAGCACCTGGCGGATTCGAACTGCCGACCCTTTGGTTAGCAGCTGTAGCACTTAACCGCTACACCACCAGGGTTTCCTGTTAATCCCAGGTGACCGAAATTGACATAAATGGCAATTTATTCCTTGTGCTTTCTGATATTAAATTTCTCAAAAGAAAAAAATTACCTGAAGGAAGAAAGGAAGGGACATGATATTAAGGAGATGTATGTAGACTGACAAAGAGCTCTGGTGGTACAGTGGTTAAGTGCTTAGCTGCTAACCGAAAAGTCGGTGGTTTGAACTCACCAGCAGCTCTGCAGGAGAAAGATGTGGCAGTTGGCTTCTATAAAGATTAGAGCCTTGAAAACCCTACGGGGCAGTTCTACTCTGTTCTATTGGGTCACTATAAGTCGGAATTGACTCAATGGCAACGGGTTTGATTTTTGGTTTAAACAGAACTGACATTCAAAGATAAGCCAGGGTATTTTGCTGCACGAAGAAAGCCTTGGAACATATATTGCATGATCCCATTTATACTTTTTAAAGAATATGTATGTTTATAAATACATCAGAAAAAAATGGCTACAGAACATATACCAACCTCTTGATAAAAATTATACCTCCGGAAAGAGGAATAGGAATGATGAAGGGGGACTCATCTTTTTTCGAAAATTTGAATTCTTCTGTTACATTTACTATGCATTGCCCTTATAATTTAAAATAATACATTTTTAAATTAATAAAATAATGTAACTATTTAAAAATACCTTTATACAGTTATACAGTTATTATACCAGGAAAGAAATTGAGATCCTAATCATAACATTTACTATAATGAAATATTTACAAATAAGTTTTTAAAAACATACTTGTTTTTAGAGAATAAAGAATGCGAAAAACTTTTTCAAGTAAGAGAAAAAAACTCAGATCACTAACCCATTTCCTAATTCATAGTAAACAATTTACTGTAAACTTCAATACGTTTCAAAATTCCAAATACAGCGTACACTATTCCTAAATATAGCCTAGTAAAAAAAACCAAAAACCAAACCAGTTGCCGTCGAGTCAATTCCGACTCATAGCGATCCTATAGGACAGAGCAGAACTGCCCCATAGAGTTTCCAAGGAGCGCCTGCCTGGTGGATCTGAACTGCCAGCTTTTTGGTTAGCAACCATTAGCACTTTACCACTGTGCCACCAGGGTTTCCAAATATATCCTAGTATGTCACCAAAATTCTATTTATGAGCTAAGTATGACTTTTTCAAAACTTCTAATTTCAAAACCCAGCCAAAAAAAATTATAGATTCAGAAGTATTACATAAAAGTCCTAAATCAGGCACAATGGTATACTGGGAAGGGTGTGGAGTGGGGTTAAAAAAAGTCCTAAATTAAATCTTAGCAATCCAAACACATTGCACTTTCTCTTACAAGTAATTTAGTTTTATCCCAGAACACATAGCTAGTATATTCCAAAATAAAGTCTAAGTAAGTTTATTTACAATTTTTTGGTTAATATAGTTGCCGACTATCTTTAAGAGTACCAACACAGAATTTTTAAAAAGTTCAACATATACCCTTGTCTGAAATATTTTAAAAATCAAGTAATTGTCAAAAGAGATAATAAAGTAGTATACTCTGCATTATACACTATGGCTAATTTGTATTACTAGTATAAAAAATTGAACTATAAATCTTTTAAACGTTCCAGAAGCAAAGTATTTTACTTAATGGAAAATTACTGTTCATTAGACTTTGTTCCTTGACAAGCTTGATTTTTTTCCTTTGTGCCCAGCATATTAGATACACAAAAAAATATTTAGTCAAATACTGAATAAATTTTTACTAAAAAGTAGAAACAAGGCCAAGAATTTCTATTCAGCATACTTTCAAAGGTATTGGCAATAGCTACAAAAACAAAGCAAAGGTTTAAAAGCATAACAGTAAAGAAAAGCAAGAAATAAAAATCAAATTAGACAACAAAACTGTTTTACTAGAAAAACCTAAATTAAACCAAGAAATTACTACAAAAAATTAGCGGAACAAACCATACAATAAACTTTTCAAATAGCAACTGCATTAATATAGACAAGAGACATGGTCAAAAATACAATGAAAAACACTCATAAGAAACTAAAAAAAGTCATCAGGTTTACAATTAACTTAGGACTATACATTTATTCGGAAACCCTAGTGGTGTAGTGGTTAAGTGCTATGGCTGTTACCCAAGAGGTCGGCAGTTCAAATCCACCAGGTGCTCCTTGGAAACTCTATGGGGCAGTTCTACTCTGTCTTATAGTAGGAATCGACTCGACAGCAGTGGGTTTGGTTTTGGTTTTGATACATTTATTCAAAATACACACAGAAACCAAGGTTTCTAGTTGAAATAAACATAACAGCTACTGTAAAACTAACTGAAATCCCTAAAGATGATGCTTTACTGGGCAACTGCTTTACACAACTTTACTGAAGCTCTTAAAGAAGACTATAGGTTGGCAGGAATGTATCTTAAAAGCAAAAATTATAATTCTACCCTACCAGATTTTTAAATATTATGTCCATATATTTTAAGGCACAGTCATCTGATAAATACATATTAAGCACTTACTACATAACACACACTGGGGATATAATAGGGAATAAAGCTGACAAAAATCCCTACCCTGCTGGGACTTACGGCTTATGGTATGCATGCAAATGTGCAGGTTTGTGTGTTTATACTACATTTCTTCAAAGCAATTAACAAAGCCATATTATAAATGTGGTAAAACAGTGAAAGTAACTTATGAAATTGGAGAAAGCCAAAAGAAAAAAATTACTTTGAGAATCAAATACATTAAAAGATATTTAAAGCAATGGAAACGGAATCCATTCTAAGAAATACTGAGGGCAAGAGAATGTAAGAATGGCAAATTAAGATTCAAATTCACATTTCACACATCTCTATATTCCACGTGGGTCAAAAAAACTGCAAATTAAAAAAAAGGATTCATATTTCATAACATGGAGGAATTTGGAAGGCATTATGCTGAATGAAACTAGTCAGCTGCAAAAGGACAAATATTGTATGAGACCACTTTTATAAGAACTCAAAAAAGTTTAAACACAGAAGAAAATATTCTTTGATGGCTAGGACGGTGGGGAGGGAGGGAGGGAGAGGCGTATTCCCTAATTAGACAGAAGACAAGAACCACTTTAAGTGAAAGGAAAGACAACACAAAATATAGAAGAGGTCAGCACCATCGGATGAAACCAAAGCAGTTTCCTGAATAAACCAAACGCTTAAAGGCCAGAGTAGCAGGGACACGGGTCTGGGGACCATGGTTTCAGGGGACATCTAGATCAACTGGCATAATAAAATCTATTAAGAAAACATTCTGCATCCCACTTTAGTTGAGTGGCGTCTGAGGTCTTAATTAAACACTAGCAAGCAACCATCTAAGATGGCATGAATTGGTCTCAACCCACCTGGAGCAAAAGAGAATGACCAAAGATACAACGTAATTATGAGCCCAAGAGACAGACAGGGTCATATAAATCAGAGACTATATCTGCCTGGGACCGGAAGAACTAGATGGTACCAGGCTACAGTCGATGACTGCCCTGACAGGGAACACAACAGAAGAAGCCCTGACAGAGCAGGAGAGCAGTGGGATACAGACCTCAAATTCTCATTAAAAAAACCAGACTTAACAGTCTGAGACTAGAAGGACCCCGGAGGTCATGGTCCCCAGACCTTCTGTTAGCCCAAGATTGGAACCATTCCCAAAGCCAACTAACTCTTCAGACAGGGATTGGACTGAACTCTAAGACAGAAAATGATACTGATGAAGAGTGAGCTTCTTGGCTCAAGGAGACCCATGAGATTATGTGTCTGGAGGGGAGATGAGAAGGCAGACGGGGACAGAAGCTGCCTGAATGGACACAGGGAATACAGGGTGGAGAGAAGGAATGTGCTATCTCATTAGGGGGAGAGCAACTAGGAGCACATAGCAAGGGCAAGGTATATAATTTTTGTATGAGAGACTGACTTGATTTGTAATTTTTGTATGAGAGACTGACTTGATTTGTAAATTTTCACTTAAAGCACAATAAAGAAGTTTTTAAAAAGGATTCAACAATTAGAAAAAATATGAATAGCATTATAACTTTAGCGAAATAAAGGGAATCAAATATTTTAAGTTTGAATGTACCTGATGTAATAATTTACAGAAGAAAGCAACCAAATAGGAAAATGTTAAGTTTAAATAATAGATTATCCTCAAAAGGCCATAATACCAGGAATGTATATAGATCATACTCTGTGAATGATAAAATTATAAATTATACAAAAATTTAATATGGAAAGAAGCACACAGCTTTGTTAGTAACCAAAGAATTAGCAGCTGGTGGGTTCAAACCTCCAACCCATCAGTTAGCAGCCAAGGGCTTTAACAACTGCATCAGCAGGGCTCCTAAAGTGACCTCCAAGACACCGTAATAAATTGTATTAAACTAGCAAATAAATACCAAAAAATAAGGTTGGTAAAGATGTTGGAATATTGATACACTCTTACAGTACCAATGGCATTTTGTAAGTCATCTCAATTTTGTAGAGAGCAGTATGACATTTATAAAAATATCAGATACCATTTATTGTTGTTGTTAGGTGCCAATTCATAGCAATCCTATGTACAACAGAACGAAACAGTGCCCGGTCCCGCACCATCCTCACTATTTTTGCTATGATTGAGCCCACTGTTGCATCCACTCTGTCAATCCATCTTGTTGAAGGCCTTCCTCTTTTATGTTGACCCTCCACTGTATCAAGAATGCTGTCCTTCTTCAGGGACTGGTCCCTCCTGATAACATGTCCAAAGCATGTGAGGCCAAGTCTTGCCATCCTCACTTCTAAGGAGCATTCTGGCTATACTTATTCCAAGGTAGATTTGCTCATTCTTCTGGAAGTCTAAGGTATATTCAATATTCTATGCCAACATTACCATGCAAAAGTCAGTTCTTCAGGCTTTCTTACTCATTGTCCAGATCTCTCAACCATATGAGGTGATTGAAAATGCCATGGCTTAGGTCAGGATCACCTTAGTCCTCAAAGTGACATCCTTGCTTTTCAATACTTTAAAGAGGTCTTTTGCAGCAGATTTCCCCAAAGCAATACCTTGGCTGATTTCTTGACTCTGTTTTCCATGGGTGCTGACCGTGGATGCAAGTAAAATGAAATTCTTGACTTCAATCTTCTCTGTTTATTATGATGTTGCTTACTGGTCCAGTTGTGAGGATTTTTGTTTTCTTTATGTTGATGTGTAATCCATACTGAAGGCTGTGGTCTGATCTTCATCAGTAAGTGCTTCCAGTCCTCTTCACTTTCAGCATATCACAGGTTGTTAATAAGTCTTCCTCCAATCCTGGTATGCCATTCTTCTTCATATAGTCCAGCTTCTCAGATTATGTGCTCAGCACACAGGGTAAGTATGGTGAACGTATACAACCCTGACGCACACCTTTCCTGACTTTAAACCACATAGTATTCCCTTTTGCTGTATGAACAACTGCCTCTTGGTCTATGTACAGGTTTCTCATGAGCACAATTAAGTGTTCTGAATTCCCATTCTTCACAATGCTATCCATAATTTGTTATGATCCACATAGTCATATGCCTTTGCACAGTCAATAAGACACAGGTAAACACCTTTATTAACATTTTATTAAGTATCCAATATTTGCTAGGCGGGGTTCCAGAAACTTAACATTCATTACCTTGAGTTCTTTAAAAAAGAAAAAACCTTTATTTTACAGATGAAGAAACTGAGGTCTAAAGGATAAAAAGTTAAGAAACCTATAAGAGGTTGAAAGCTGTGTTCCTGTCATTAAAATATAAGGCCCTGCATGTTCCCTCCTATCTCAGTGACCTTGCCCAGAATATTCCTTCTACCTTGAATACTCTGTGTACAATCACAGGCCTTCACGAATCAACATCTACTCTTCATGTAGATCTCAGCAACATTATCAATCTCTCAAGGAAAACTCTCTGACTACCCACCAACCTACATTAGATCTCTAGATCTCTGTTATATTCTCTCCTGGAATCTATCACTTTGTAATTATCCATTTACTGGGGTGTTCATTTAAATTAAAGTGTGTCTCACCAAGACTCAGCTCCAAGAAGACAGGGGTATTTGGTTTGCTCACCGCCATATTCCCAGCACTAACCCAGTGCCTGGCACCTACTAGGCATTCCTGAATATTTTTTAAAGCAACGAATGCCATCTTACCTTATTCCAATCCAGTAACTATTAAGCCACTTAACCCAAAGACATAGTACACAGTCCTCAAACGAAAACACTGAGAGCCTTCCATGTACAAAACATTTTGCTAGAGCTGTAATAATCCTTGTCTGACATAGGTTTCAAAACATAAATAAATTCCACATCTCAGAATTTACCTTACAAACTCTAACGTGTGTGAACTGATTTGTATACAGTCCGGTATCCGTGGCTGGGAGCGGTGGGGGGGGGGATTTGGTTCCAGGACCCCTGCAGATACCAAAATCCAAGGACACTCAAGTCCCTTATATAAAAGGGCATAATATTTGCATATTATCTACTCCTCCCCTATACTTTAAATCATCTCTGTATTACTTACAAAGCCTAATACAATGTAAATGCTATGTTAAAGAGTTGTTAATGCTTACAATTCACATTTTAATGCCTTCTCAATTTTTGCAAGCACTTTACCACAACCAGAGAAGTTGCACGGGCAGCACTAACACTTCCATAAATTTCAGCTTCTTTCTGCTTTATTGTGTAAATGCTAGGTTCACTCTTACTTTGTCGCCATTTCGGATGCTACTTTTCAAAAGATCTAAGATTTTTATTTTCTTGTCCAGAGATAACACTTTATGCTGCCTGTTAGCCTTTGAGAGATTCTTTAACCACTTAATTAGGAAGCATTTTTTCATAGAAACAAAGGGTGCACACAACTCAGGAGTGAACGAATGAGAGGAGAGGCGAACAATGCTCCAACAACGAGTGCTGGGGCAAGACTGAAGATCTGTGAAATGGTGGAGCCTACAGCAGGCTGTGCCTGCACAGCACCTCATACGTGTGGTTTCAGTGTAGTGCTCTGCACGTGGCAAATTCAAGTTCAGCTTTTTGGGACTTTCTTTTTTTTCCTGAATGTTTTCGATCCATGGTTGGTTGAATTCACAGATGCGGAACCCGGGGATACAGAGGGAAGCCTAAATGTTCAGCAATATGAGACTGGATAAAAAATGATACATCAAACAACGGAATACTAAAAACACTAAATATATAAGGCTCCATGAGGCCAGGGATTTTTCTCTGGTTTATTCACCGCGCAGTTCTACTCTGTCCTATCGGGTCATTATAAGTCGGAATCGATTCAACAGCAACGGGTTTGTTTTTTTTTTTGGTTTTTGGTGCCCCTAGCATCTACAATAGTATTGGCGCATAATAAATATGTGATGCTTGTTGAATGAATGAATACTAAATAGCCACAAAAAAAGAATAAGGAGGCCCTTTTATGTACTGATACCGAATGATCTCCATGTTACTACAAGAAAATTGCAAGGTCTAAAACAATGCATATAGTATGCTGTTGTTAAAAAAAAAACAAAAATAACACATTTACAACCTTACATACAAAAAAAAAAATTTTTTTTTTTTAATACATATCTCTGGAAGTATATCCAAGGTAACACTGATTATGGGGGAAAGCACATTACTCTCTTTTGTACCTTTAAAATTTTGAATCATATGCCTCAACTCCCCGTACACAATAACTGCTCTGGTATTAAATATCTGGACCAAAAAAACACTTAAAAGATTCCTTTCTATTAATAATAATTAGCTTTTTCTGTTAGATGCTGTAGTTACTAAACTAATAATATTTCGTATTTTTACGGGTTTTGAAAACTGTAAAACAATACAAAATATTACTATTACTCACAAACATTACTTCATTTGGTCCTTAAAACAACCCTATAAAATAATTAAAATACTTTTACTCCTGTTCAATAGATAAGAAAACAAGCTCAACAGGATTAAATGACATGACCAAGTGATACAGACAGTAAGCTGCACATCTCCCAACAAACTCATCCATTCCTTTACTCAGTGAATACTACATGACTACAGAGGGTTCAGGTAAGTAAAAGTAGATCCGACTTGCTACCTTAGAGCTTACAGTCTAACTGGCAAGGCTGACATTAGTCAAATGATATGACTCAAAAACATTATGACTATAAACTGTGGTAAGCGGTACAAAATAAAGTTACACAACAGGTCTTTTACCTCCAATTCTACTTTTTCCCCCCTGTCCCACCAAGCATGTGTCCTCAGATATAAACTGCTTCCTCTTCTCCCTTTGGACTATATGAATTCGCTAACCGGTTGCCACAGAGTCAATTCCAACTCATGATGACCCCAGGTGTGTCAGGGTAGAACTGTACTCCATATTTTCAAAGGCTGATTTTTTAGAAATAGATCACCAGGGCTTTCTTTCTATAGTCATAACACTTTCTTTCAACATGACATGCCTCTGTTGTTACTGTTGTTAGTTCCCATTGAATCAGTTCCAACTAATGGCGACCTCATGTGCTCCATAGTTTTACTGGCTGTAATCTTAACAGAAGCAGACCACCAGGCCTTTTCTTCCATGGTACCGCTGGGTGGGTTCGAACCACCTTTAGGTTAGCAGTCAAGCAGGAACCATTTGTGCCACCTAGGGTTCTTGTACGGAGCCCTGATAATGCAACAGTTAAAGTGCTTGGCTGCTGACCAGAAGATTGGTGGTTTGATCCCACCAGCTGCTCCATGGGGGAAAATGTGGCAGTCTGTTTCCATAAAGATTTCAGCCTTGGAAATCCTATGGGGCAGATCTACTCTGTCCTATAGGGTCGCTATGAGTTGGAATCAACTCAACAGCAACAGGTTTGGAGGGGGCCTCTAGGTGGACTCAAACGTCCAACCTTTTGGTTTGGCAGCCAAGCACGCATAAATCTTCTGTACCACCCAACCCACTCACTGCCTTTTAGTTGGTTCTGACTCACAGTGATCCCATAGTTTCCAAGGCTGTAAATCCCTATGGAAGCCATATCTTTCTCCCGCGGAGCCACCGGAACTTTCAAACCACCGACCTTTTGAGCAAACCAGGGACTCCCATATGAATTTGCTAGATAAAGCTTATTTCGAAACAAAGTGGGGGGGGTGCAAATCAAGAGTTATTAAAGCTGTTTTCACATATCAAAGGAGCCTGTGTCTACAGCATAGCGCATTACTCTAAAATAAAAGGTTATCAATAAATTTCTTTCAACTTTAACAGATGCCAGACACATTTCTGTTCTCATTCATTCCCCAATAAAAGGTTGATCAGCGCAGATGTTGGGAGAGAAAAACAACTTTCTCATGTATCATGCTCCTGATTTTAGAGCTAATTAATTAAAAATCTGGCACCCTTTATCTTCCTAAGGAGTCCCTGGGTGGCCCAAACAGTTAAGCGCTCGGGTACTAACCAAAAGGTTGGTGGTCTGAATGCACCCAGAGGCGCACCGAGAGAAAGGTCTGGCAATCTACTTCCAAAAGATCACAGCCATTGAAAACCACACAGAGCAGAGTTTTACTGTGACACACATGGGGTTGCCATCAGTCTGAATCAACTTGATGTTAACTTTTTTTTTGTTGTTTCAAGGCGATTTAGATAAAGTCCTAAAAACCTTAAGGAAAAAAGATGGTCTAGAGCAGTCATTTATTAAATCACCATGAACTAAGATAATTCTGGCTTTCGGAATTACATGTCGGTAGGAAAGAAAAAATTCAAAGAGCATATATTCAGAGCACCACTACTCAAGAAAGAAGCTATCAATAAAACTATTAAAAATATAAACTGAAAATTCAGAGACTGGATAACCAAACAGGTCAAATCAGTAATCATACAAATTTGTGCTTAATGAGACAAGAAAATATGCTCAACGGAGTTAAATGACATTTAACCCCATCATTTTATTTACAAGCTAATCTGTTCGTTTTAAAAGACGCCTCCTTACATAAATGTTGCAAAAGCAAAAACAGATTCAATTTCCATCTCTAAGTGTTTAATAAAGCAGCACACTTGCTATTATATCCAATATTCATTGTAATGGGATCTTATTTCTAATGGTCTGCAAGAGTTATTTCCTTGACTGTTCAAGAAGGGGAGAGAGCACAGGTTGTGCTACTCTGTACCTTCTTCTGAAACCTTACTTTGAATACCTACTCAACTTTAATATTCTTAATTGGTCTTTATATATTATTAAAAACATTACATCTGACCACACTAAGACATCTGACACTGCTGACCAGTTTTCTAAATATTCTCTATCTCTATACCACTGTCATGTTCTATCCTGGTTTTCTTCCTATTCTTCCATTCATTCTTTCTCTGATGGCACTTTCTCCAGTCAATATTTAAATACATATTCCCCAGGAATTTGTTCTCTCTGGGCCCTCTGCTACCTATATACCACCCTCAGTGTCTACATCCATGCTCACAACTTCAGCTCCAACCTAAACATCTCTCATGTATTCCAGATTGTACATATACATCTCTAACTATTGGCTGTATCATTAAATCATCAAATCTTACACTCTCTCCTTTAACCGTCAGGAATCTTTTCTCCCCATCCCACTATCATTATCTAATTGAAGTGCTAATCATTTCTCTCTCTCACAGTAATAACTGACCTCTTCACCACTACCAAGCTGGATCCTACTACTACAATAAACTTTCTAAAATTGAAATGTGATCATGCTGCTCCCCTGCCAAAAATAATTTAACATGTCTCTGGCTTTCAAGGAAAAGTTCAAATTTGACTTACACAGTAAGTTCCTGCCAATATCTCTAAGCTCCATCCTTTTCGCTCCAGCCAACCTTTACAGTCCAGACACACAGCCAACCTCTTTAACACCTTGCAGTCACTACCTAAACAGGGTATTCTCCAACAAACCCTGAATGGGATTCTGACTTAAAGTATTACTTCATCCATGAAATCTTCCCTGTACTCATAGACTGATTGAGATACTTGCCCTCAATGCTCACATAAGAATTTTCTAAGTCTCTTTGATATCAGTCATACTCATTTATAGGTCTTCTCCATTAGGCTACAACACTCTTCAGGAAAGAGCACTCTGTATTCTCTGTACCTGGCATACAGAAAGCATTCAATGAATGTTGTTTGAAGGAATGATTGGGGATTAAAGGGGAATTTATATTTTGGTAGTTATTCCAATGATACTGAACTTACTCTTTTGACTAGGATAGTTTGTGGGCAAAACCTTTCTTGTCACTGAAATGGAATGAAAGCTTGTTTTTATTTTCCAGTAGGTCCAAAGCCTTCATATTCTCATCCCTCACTATCTTGAGTCAAAAACAGATTCTGTAGTTTAAATATAAATTTGTTTAAAGGCGCCACGTCTGTCCTTTGTGGAAAGAGCAAATGACAGTAATTAAACTAGATTGTTTAATAAAGAATTCTCTCCACTTTTCCCACCAAACTTTCTAGCCAAGAAAGACCCTGTTCCATCATTATCACCTCTTCAAAATAAAAGTTTTAACCCCTCTGCTTTCTTTTCATTCATTGTTCAGCCAGAACCTTAGAGCAAGTAGTTGTGTGTGTGCTTTGTAGGGAGCGGAAGCTAGGGCAGTTAAGAGAATACTTGTTCATCCCTTCTATCAACAACATCTACTCTATATTTAATTTTCTCATCTAGGCTGTTCACATCCTAGCCCAATCAGTTGAACTGGGAAAGGTACTGAATTTAAAAAACAACCAGTTCCATTCTTTTTTCCATAGCCTTGAGGTCAAGCCAAATTATAGTCCTTGATTTAAAATGCCCCAAGAAGAGCAAACTGCATGGCACTGGGGGAAGAGGGGACTGGGGATCACAATGAGTTTTATAAGGTCAATAACCCAAACAGTAACTGAAATGATCCTAACCAGAGAAGACCTACTATATACACATAATTTTGGTGCTTACCATAACTTCCCCTTACCTTGTTTTCCTTCCCTTCCCACCCACTGGCCAGCACAAGCACTTAATTTCTTTTTTCTAAATAGAGGAATGACTTTAAGTTGTTACATACATAAGGCACTAAAACCAAAACCAAACCCGTTGCCATCAAATCAATTCTGACTCAAAGCAACCCTATAGGACAAAGTAGAACTGCCCCATAGTTTCCAAGGAGTGCCTGGTGGATTCAAACTACCAACCTTTTGGTTAGCAGCTATAGCTCTTAATGACTATGCCACCAAGGTTTCCACATCATACCCTAAACATCTCAAAATATTTTCCTAAGAATCTGCATTTATTGCACCGAGTAATAAAAGAATCTAGACTGCTAGACTGTTATTCATCTCCTTTAAACAGCAAAATCATAACTCGCATACATTACTAGAACCCACATACTGTAGTCTCACACAACCACCACAGACTAAGGTAGGTAGCGGAGTTAAGGCTGCGAAACTAAGTAAGAAGAGGGGGTATCAAGAAATCAATTGTAATACTGAAATTTCTGAATTAAGAACCCAAAATGTAATCCATTCTTTACAAAATTATAGAACTCACCTCTGCAAGGAAAAAAAAAGTGGAAGAAATTAACATATCTAGAAACTTCTTCGATTCTCCTCAGCTATTTGCAAAACAAGATTTCCAAGCCCCACCTGCTAAAAATTCTTTTGTTGGAATGAAGCCTAGGAATTGGAATGTTTGCTTAAAAAGTTCTCCAGAGGACTCTGATCACCCATCCATCAGTTAGGTTTATCAAAAGTGCTACCCACCCTGTAAAAAAGCGCTCCTTCCAACCCTTAATGACACCTAACAGTCTATAAGATTGTCTAAGTTCTTCCTATTAATATGCTAATTCAAACAACACCATGCCATCTCACCTATCTCTTTGTGTTCTCCCTCACCCCTAGAGTGAGTACCTCATTTTCAGTGCATTCCTCTTAACCGAAGTCTTCCTTCCCTATTTCCACTCTTGTAGTAACCAAGGAGTAAGCCAAGGGGTAAAACAAAGGGAAATTATCATTTCAATACCCGGAAATCCTGTCAGGTCTAATATATGAAAGAAGAAAAACCATGTTAGACCAATTCTAATATGCACTGAATTTTAAACGAAACGAAACACTTCCAAGGCTGATCCGTGAAGCAGCGCTGAGAGCTAAGTTAGGTAAGGGGTCTTGGATGTAAAAGGGGTATCTATCAGCGTTCTGAAAGAAAAAGAAAAAACTTTAAAACGGGGCAGGTCACGGAGTGGGGCGAGCGGGCCCGTGCGGGCACCTTCGGCCGGTTTTGACACTCGACACCCCAGCCTTCACTCAGTTGCTAGGAAACAAAAAGGATCCACGTTCCCTGCAATTCCTGCCGGGCCCCGCGGAGAGAGAGGCCTTCAGGGCCTGGAAACAACCCGGGGCGAACCTGCCCGCCCTCAGGGGCGCGAAAATGAGGGAATCCCGGGACGCGAGCACGGGGCTCCGGCGAGGGGCCGGGCGCAGGAGCCGGCCGGAGCCTGGGAGGAGGGCGGGCCGGGGCTCTGACCGACTGGGAGCGGGCCCTGCCGGCCGAGGGGCGCTCCGGCAGGCTGCGGCGGGCTCGGCTTCTGCCAGGCCGCGCTCGAGGGTCCCGGGCCGGACGCGGGGCCTAAACGACCACCCGGCTCCGCGCGGGGGCGGGGGCATCTACTCACACGTGCTGACAGGCCGCGGTCCGCACAGGCGTTTTGAGCACCTCCTGACAGACGGGGCAGTAGAAATCATCTTCGGTGTAGGACGTGGCCGCGGAGAGCTCCTCGGCCATGGCGGGGGCTGTGGGATCAAGGCGATGGCGGCAGTGGCCGAGGTGGCGGTGGCGGCCCGGGGCCCGACTCCCTGCGCGCACCCGGAGGGGGAGGGGAATTCGCGTCAGGAAGCGGCTCGCGCCTGGAGGGGGCGGGGCGGGGCGGGGCGGGGCGGGGCCTGAACGCCCGGACGCAGCAGCCGCACACGCTGGGCGCGGGCCCGCCTCCTGGGGCTACGCCTCCCGAAGGCCACCGGCAGGCCGGGAGGGAGGTGCTTGGCAAGGGGCCGGGGGAGGAACGAGCGGTTGGCTTCACTTTCGCTTCTACTCCGGGTCGGAGCCCGCCCAGGAGGGCCAGGCAGCTTCCCCGCTCTTCCGCCCGGCATTGGTGCCCCCACCCCCTCCCGCAAGCCGTAGCCTCCCGCCGGAGAGCACGCGGGTACCTGGCTTCTCAGCAGGGCCGCAGCTCCGTCTCCCGCCCTGTGTCTCTACCCGCGGCCTCCCTCTGCCCCGCCGCCTGGCAGGGCCCTCATCCCCCCCTCCCTCTTCCCCGAGCCGCCCGCCCCTCTCTTCCCTCGTGGTGGCCCACCCTTCCCCGTTGCTCCTCCTCTTCCTTCCGACCCGCCGCTCCTTGCCGGCTTCACGCCCTCCACCCGTAGACTTGCGTAGACGCTCACCTAGGGGCCGCTCAGCGGCACTACTAACGGAGCTGCGTCGTCCCTGTCGCTTATTGGTAGAGAGGTGGCCCTGCGCCAGCATCAGGCTTCTTGTCCGGCCGCCGCTGCCTCCGCAGCTGAAGCCCGGGGAGCAGTGCAGGCTGGGAGGGCGGCGTGCTCAGTGCTCATCGGCCCAGAGCTGGGCTGGGTCCGAAGCTCATGGTGCACCGGGTTCCCGCCGCCCCCCACCAGCAGCTCTCCCATGGCACTGCGCTGACTGCAGCCTGACTGCCGGGTCACCGAGCACCGGAGGGCCGCGGGCCGGAGGCGGGAGGGTGGGCGAAACCGGGGAAAAGGGGAGGACGCCTCCATAGCAACCGGCGCGTGGCGCCTTCAGCAGGTTGTGACATAAACAGCTGGGTGCTCACATTCACACCTGCACCTCCAGCTTCCCTCCTAGCGGAAGCCGCGTTTCTCGCCAGTCTTATGAAATAAAACGGATTTTTAAGGAATTCTTCGGTTTTCTTCGCCATAATGTTTTGGTCGTGGTCAAATGTGTTATGAAGTAATATCAGCTATGGAATTTGAATCAGTTTGGAGTGAAAAAAATAAGCCCCTTCAAGAAAGTTTCAACTTTCACCTTCAACACAATGTGACTGATGCTTACAGATAGCTCTTCTTCCCACGCATTTCTTTGTTTTCTGATAACTTTCTAGAAAAAAATGAGAACCATGGATCCAGGTATTTCACCAAGGTTACTAATTTAAATGTTTTTTTTTTAAAAAAAAAAAAGCCCGTTGATGTCCAGTCGATTCCCCTTAATTCCCAGATATGTCCACACAACAGATAATCTGTAAGATGGGAACACAGGACATGGAAGAAGCTAAAGTCTGGAACACCCTCAATTAGCTTCAGGAAAAAAGGTTTCATTACCACCCTATGTTTGTTAAAGCTCTTCACCTTGGTCTAAATGACAAGCCATATGAGGCGCTAGTAAATTTGATTCCGTTTATTTTCTACATTGTCCCTAAGAACTATGTTAAATGTTATGCAAATATCATGAACTTTGCTCTCAACCAGCTTATACTCTTCTTTATCAAATGAGTGAAATGATGAATGCCAAAGTACTGAATTTTGCATTGAAGGTTACCAGCTATAATGAAGACAGGAAATGGAATAGTTGGAATTACAGGGATTCAACAGAGGAAATGGGTCTTAAATGTGCATCTTAACGACAATACCTAGAATAATACTCAGGACAATTATTGTTGAATGAATGGCTAATTCCCACTAACACCCTACATTTTATGGTTTTGCTCCTTTTCCTCTTTAGCAGCACGAACAGTGTAAGCATGGCAGAAAAGCTAATTTTAGCTTCAGATTTCCTTCGAGGAGAAAGAACACAGGATGGGGGAATGAGGAACAGCTAATAACAGTAGTCCAGGTGTTTTTCAAATCCATTTATAATGTAGTTCTTGCATCTCAAGTTTTCTTTTTGATAATATATTTCTACACATATTTCACTCATTTTGACCACTTTAGGAAGTATTTTCTACTTGATAGAGTGTTTCCCTTTACTCGTTGGGAACCTTAACTAGAATGTTAGTTTTGTGACCTTAATTTTATTTGCTTCATTCTTTCTCTGCAATGGCAGCCTTACTTGCTCAAGTCCAGACATATTTATGTAACACCAGTTGATATCGAGTTAATTTCAACTCGTGGTGACCCCACGTGTATCAGAGTAGAATTGTTCTTCACAGGGTTTTCAATGGCTAAATTTTTCACAAGTAGATTGCCAGGCCTTTCTTTGAGGGGCCTTTGGGTGGATTCGAACCTCCAGCCTTTTGGTTAACAGCCAAACGTGTTAACTGTTTGCACAACCCAGGGACTCCAAACGTTTGTACAGCTCCCTCACATATTTTAAGATGTCACTTAGTGTATGTGTAAGTACGTAGTGGCAATATGTGGAAATCCATAAAAAATTGGGATTAACTCTCAAAGTTAAGGTTGAAAACAAACCATAATTACCAAAAGATAAAATCTCCTGTCTTGGCAACATTTCATGTGAAAAACTGGTATTTTATGGCAAGATCACAGATTTACTCAATATACATTCAGCTGTGTAAATAAAGTGGCCTCAGCCTCTGAGCAGTAAGAGAAAAAAAAAAAAACTAACAGAACAATCTGACAAACTCAATCTGTTGCAATAATTTAAACAATTCTTTTAGATTTAGGTTAAAACACTCAGGCTACTCTCCCTTGAAGATGGCATCTGGGACAGTATAAGGGAGGATGTGATGATGGTCAATACTGTGTGTCAACTTTGCTAGGCCATGATTCCCAGTATTGTGTAATTGTCCTTCATTTTGTGGTCTGATAAAATTGTCCTCTATTTTGTGGTATTGTGTAATTATGTGTTGTAAATCCTAAACTTCTGTGTGTAATGAGGCAGGATTAGTGTGGGGGTGTATCTTGGGTCACACCCTTACTAAAGGGCATGATTCAAGCCACAGCCTTACTGAAGTCACATTCTTAATCAAATCACCACCTTGTTCAAGTAAGGGAAATTTCATTAAGGGCGTAGCCTGCATCCAATGTATGAGTGTCTGGCAGAGCGCTCTCTCTTTTTTTTTTTAATTTTTATTGTGCTTTAAATGAAAGTTTACAAATCACGTCAGTCTCTCATACAAAAATTTATATACACCTTGCTTTATATTCCTAATTGCTCTCCCCCTAATGAGACAGCCTGCTCCTTCCCTCCATTCTTTCTTTTCATGTCCATTTCACCAGCTTCTTACCCCCACTGCCCTCTCATCTCCCCTCCAGATAGGAGATGCCAATATAGACTCAAGTGTCTACTTGATCCAAGAAGCTCATTCTTCACCAACATCTTTTTCTGTCCCATTGTCCAGTCCAATCCCTGTCTGAAGACTTGGCTTTGGGAATGGTTCCTGTCTTGGGCTAACAGAAGGTCTGGGGGCCAGGACCACCAGGGTCCATCTAGTCTCAGTCAGGCCATTAAGTCTGGTCTTTTTATGAGAATTTGGGGTCTGCATGCCACTGCTCTACTGCTCCCTCAGGGGTTCTCTGTTGTGTTCCCTGTCAGGGCAGTCATCGATTGTAGCCAGACACCATCTAGTTCTTCTGGCCTCAGGCTGATGTAGTCTGGTTTAAGTGGCCCTTTCTGTCTCTTGGGCTCGTAATTACCTTGTATCCTTGTTGTTCTTCATTCACCTTTGGTCCAGGTGGGTTGAGACCAATTGATGCATATTAGATGGCCGCTTGGCAGAGCTCTCTCTTGCTTTGGATCCTGCATCTGGCTTGTCATCATCTGACCTCCAGTTCTTAGAACTTGAGACAGCAGCCTGCTGTCTCATCTAACAATTCTGAGATTCACCAGCTTCTATAGCACTGGGAACCAGCAGTCTATCATATGACCTAATTCACCATCTCCTGTGGCACCATGGGCCAGGAGCCTATCATCTGACCTCCCGATTTGGGTCTGTTAGCCCCTGAGACCACATGAGTCAGAAGAAATTTCCAGCCTGACACCTGACCTATGGATTTGGTACTTGCCAGCCCCCACAACCACATGAGCCATTTCCTTGATATATATATATACACACACACACACACACATATACATAAAACACGTATTTCCTTGAGATATTATATGATGTGCGTGTGAACCTTAAAACTGAGGAGCTGGCATAACTGAAATGAATGACTTCATGCCTAAATTAAAACTCCAGTTTGGATCTAACTGAAGTTTGGCCCAGAGTCTGTTCCTGCCCTTCTGATGAGAAAATTTAGCCTCTTGTAAAAGTTTAACTGTCGTAACTCAGAAGGGAGCAAGGGTCGAGATTTTAGCTTGTACCAGGAATTGTTTGTTAAAAGGTGTCTGTTAAGAATGTTTACACAGCTTGCCATAGAGAAAAATACTTTGTTCAACAGGAGGTTAGGAAATAGAATTAGTAATGTTAAATGAAGATGGAGCATAATTCTGTAGTCAATATGAACCAAACGCCAATTAACCAAGTCTCAGTTCTAATTTCCTGACTCCTCCAAATTAGACTTCACTCACTGACATCGTCCCTCCATTTCTGCTGACTCTGTAAATTTGTAACTAAGGTAAAAGCATAGCCTGTTACCTTAAGATAAGAAGAGAGGCAGACATGCAGCTGTGACAGAAAATTGACTCGATTATTCCTGACAGAAAGCTTTGTTAAACAAATCGCAGGATATAACAAATAGACTTACTTACTGATGTTAAGAAGAATGTCTTGGTCAAACATGTTTCAAGAGATAAGAGATTAATGCTAGTTTAGAGATTAATGTTAAGAAAGTTTGTAGCTTGACAATCCCTTGTAACTTTTTTTTCCTTCTCTTGTACCCCTCCTTGGTGCCTGTGAACCCTTGTCCTTTGTTTGCTCCACCTGATTAAAACTTCACTGTTCTCCCTGCAATTTAGAACGCACTGCAACATCTTACTGGGTTGCTTGTGTATCTCTTGTTTCTCGAAACATTTTTATACTTCAATAAAACTCTTAGTTTTTATTTCTAGTGTATATGTGTACATATATATGCTTCATTGGTTTCGCTTCTGTAGGGAGACCAGTCTAAGATAGAGGACAAGGGTAGCTTACATGAACTTGAGGCACTTTTGGGGAGTCTGGGTCTAGAGATCTGCAAAATCTCTGCATCCTTACTGGGCATTTCTGCAGCAAAACCAATCTTGGCTGCTCCTTGAGATACAATTAGCCTTGGGCATTCTGCTGCAGATATCTGCTGGTAAAGACTGCTCTGGTCCATCCCTGCTGGGTCAAGGCCCTGTGTTGTGTCCTGGCTGGTTCAGCCTTACCAACACCGTAGAACCCTCTGAATCTCTGCCATAATTATCTTCTGGTTCCTTGACCCTCAATAAGGCAGTCCCCTTTAGGAGGCCGTTGCCTCTCAACATAGCTACAGTCCAAGACATACCTTGGGGTCCTCCCTTCCCCCATTGGGAGGGAAGCTCATTCTGCCTAAACATTCTATGCCACTGGATTTACATAGTTTGTTTTGGACAGCCTATAAGGCTATGTCCTTGTACCTCCCCTCCCTTCAAACACTCCCCTCAACCTGTCTAACACATCTTCCCCCTCCAGAATGAAGCCTCGCCTACTTTGTCCCTCTTCTCCCCCATAATCCCTTGTACTGGAAGGAATGGGCTTCTCCCCTTTCCGCTTACTGCTGATTGGGCCCTCCCATATGCAGAACTCTTCAGTCAGTCTACTAGGCCGGGTAATTAATACATTAAAGGGGGAGATAAACAAATTTAGAAAATTTATTTCTTAACAAGACTGGCTTTGTTTTACTTAAAGAGCTTCAAAAGTCTATTTTTCTGGTAAAAGTGGTTGCCCTTGAAGAAATGAGCTGGGAAGCTGGGAGATGGAATGGGAGGGAGGCTTATGTTTCACTGTGTACCCTTTGGTGCCTTTTTTAATTGGTACCAAGTGCTTTGCTGACATTCAGCTGGTTTGTACCACTGTAGCTCTCTTGGTCCTTTTCAGCCAATGTCCATTCTTATTGGTCAATAGTCTTTCCTGTAAAGTCAGTGACCGTTTGGATCTAGTTGTTAAATATTTTTACTATTACACCTGCTCATGTGCATAAATAACCTATTTAATAAGGCATATGGTTTAATTGGGGAAACCCTGGTGGCGTAGTAGTTAAATGCTGTGGCTACTAATCAAAGGGTCGGCAGTTGAAATCCACCAGGTGCTCCTTGGAAACTCTATAGGGCAGTTCTACTCTGTCCTATAGGGTCGCTATGAGTCGGAATCAACTTGGCAGCACTGGGTTTGGTTGGTTTGGTTATGATTTAATTGTTTAAGCCCAATTTGGAAAAAAAAATTTTTTTTTAAATGAGCAATATTCTTTTCATTCCTGTTGAATTAATCCTGGTTTCTTTTTTTCCCCACCCTAGTCCTCACAATTGGCAGATGCATGCTTCAGGCTGAATAGGACAGAGGTCAAGTGAATGGCAATTGTGGAGGAGAAATTAATAGACACAATTGTCCTATCTACAATCATCAACAAAACCTACTCTCATCCCCCAATCTAAGAATTCATGATTTTTGTCCAGTTATCTTCTTTTTCCCAGCCATGTGCTTCAGGAGGTAACACAATTCCCAGCTCAAGGGGAGAAATCATGATTGACATGATCCAATCTGGACAGGTCCTTTCGTTTTGCCAGTGGCTAGCTTTGGCATGGCATGTGACTCAATTCTAACCAAGTACATGTGAGAGAAATTCTTCTGAGAGGCTTCTGCAAGTGATTTTCCTTGTTGATCACAAAACAGACAAATGGAAATAAACAATTCCACAACCACACCTGGATGCTTTCGTGTCTGTGGAACTGCTGCAACCATCATGAAACCATGGAGAGAACAAACCAGGGGACAAGCCAATGTGCTGAACATGGCAGAGTGGAAAGCTTGAAAGAATAAACGTCCTTGATGTTGAGTTCATTCACTGGGTCTAACTAATCCTGAAACTGCCCCACCTCCAATTTTTTTGTTAAGCAAGATAATGAACCTTTTCTAGTTTAAGCTATTCTTAGGTGGCTGTTCTGTTATTTGCAGCTGAAAAAATCTGAGTTAGGCAATTGTCTGGTAGTTATCAGATTTGTTCCCCACCTTTCCCCTATTTTGCTCTGTATTGCTGGGGCTGATCCCTACAAACTAAGTTTCCTTTCTCCTTTGCCAATGAACTTTTGGCCAGATTTGCCCAATGAGGGGCACTGATGAAAGACTGGAAGGATGGAAGAAGCCAAGGTATTTCTCCCTTCCCCTCTGCTTCTGGCAGTGCCTCTGGCAGTGACTTCATTTCTTCCATGGTTTCAGCTTCTTTGAGACCGCCCTTCCCTCTGTGGTCCCAATTCCTTTTGGGCAGTTCCTGCCTTTTCCCAGTGATTTCTTCTGTATTTGCCTCACTGTCACACTTGGTCTTTCAGCTCTTCCAACATCTTTGTAATTAGTTTCCCATATTAAACTTCCTCTATTAAACATCTGTCAGGAGCCCTGGTGGCTCAGTGGCCCACCGCTCAGCTGCTATCAGAAAGGTTGGTGGTTTGAACCCATCAGCTGCTCCATGGGAGCAAGATATGGCAGTCTGCTTCCATAAAGATCATAGCCTTGGAAACCCTACGGGGCAGTACTACCCAGTGTTATAGGGTCGCTATGAGTTGGAACGAAACCCTGGTGGGGTAGTGGTTAAGAACTACAGCTGCTAATCAAAAGGTCGGCAGTTCGAATTCACCAGGCACTCCGTAGAGACTCTATGGGGGAGTTCTACCCTGTCCTATAGGGTTGCTATGAGTCAGAATTGACTCGATGGCAACGGGTTTGGTTTCGTTTTGGTTATGAGTTGGAATTGACTCAAGGGCAGTGGGTCTGGTTTTCTGAGATTATTAAACATCTACCTGTGTGAGTGTTTTGCTTTCCTGATTGAACTCTGTGCTATTTTTCTAACTGAAAAAACACTTTAGAATGAAGAGGGGAAGCAAATAGGAAAGAAACACTGAAAAAGTAGTTATTAACCCAAAAGAGAAGGAGCTGAGTTACTTTCCATTGCAGGTTTAAATTCTCACTGCTGCAAATTAGCTCAAATGGAAACTCAGAAGTGATATTAATTATAGGAAATAAAGAAATGTTCCCTTTTTTAGCTCACTCCAGCTTGGGACAGTTAAATTTCAATTCCCTCACAAATGTCATTATGAATATGCATTTTCATGACATTTCGTTTTATATAGCATTATTTTTATGTACTATTGTACAGCTTCTGTTTTTAACAATATGACTATGAGTAACTCCAGGGGCCCTGTTTATCCTGTGGAATCCAGCCTTCCTGATAGAGTTGAAAAGGACAGGGGTGAATACAAGCCTCAATCTGTGCCAGTCACACCCTCTTCCAGGGATGTAGACTTGAGATTCCAATATTTTAGTAATTCTCCATTAAGTAAAGGTAGTCCCCAACTTACAACGGATTTGAGTTACATGGAACTGTGCTAACAACCATCTGCTCTTTTTTTTTTTTTTTGGTGCATCTTACTGTTAGTAATATGTACTACATACAGTGTTACAGTGAGTAATTTGCTGATATTAACATTCTGAGATGTTCACTCCCAGATGTTTAATGTTGTAATTATTTACTGATCAAAACACTGCCGTATAACTGACTATGGCCTGGTCTACAATGAAGTCTTGTGTTGGTGTCGGTGTAGGGAGTCGTAAAGGATAAAAAGTTGGGCAGTGTTCAACTCTAATAACATACGACAATTGAACTGACATAGGACAATTGAACTGCACACATGCCCTACAACCGTTATGACTGACTGCATTGTTACAACAGTGACGCTGACAAAACAACATTAAGACAGTGACGCAACATTGAGAGAGTGATGCTGACAAAACATCAATGCTACAAATAAAGAAAGGATTTGTTACTGATAATAAAAAGCAATAATAATGAAAACCAAAAAAAACGCGGCATTCAATTTAGGTCAGAACCAACTGAAGATGGAGACGTGGAAACAGAGCCCGTTAGTGGGGGACTACCTGTACTTTAACTTGGAAGATATGTTAACGCAGGAGCCATGGGGCAGACAGAGAGCTTATCAGTGCAGAGAGAGCAAACCAACATGGAAACAGGCATTCAGAAAGCAGCTAAAGTTGTTACACTGAATAAGCTGATATCCTAAGAGGCAGAGCCCTACGTTTGGCCCTAAATTTCAACAAATCAACTCACATTCCAATTTTTCTTTGATATTTTTGTTGTTGTTTTTTAATCCTTGAAAGAAAGATGTAGATCTGAAGTAAAAGATTTTTCCCTCTCTTTCTCTCTTATCCTCTTTCACTCCCTCCTTCTTTTTCCTTTTCCTTTTTTTTTTTCCCTTCACACATCTGTCAATATCCTCTGGGTACTCTTCAGTCTTGGGCTCATAGCCAGACTGAGGCAACCATAACAAGGTTAGTTCCAGTACAACAGTTGTCTTAGTCATCTAGTGCTGCTGTAACAGAAATACCACAAGTGGATGGCTTTAACAAAGAGAAATTTATTTTCTCACAGTCTAGTAGGTTACAAGTCCAAACTCAGGATGTCGGCTCCAGGAGAAGGCTTTCTCTCTCTGTCAGCTCTGCAGGAAGGTCCTTGTCCCCAATCTTCCCCTGGTCAAGGAGCTTCTCAGGTGCAGGGACCCCGTATCCAAAGGACGCACTCTGCTCCTGGTGCTGCTTTCTTGGTGGTATGAGGTCCCCAACTCTCTGCTTGCTTCCCTTTCCTTTTATCTCTTGAGAGATAAAAGGTGGTGCAGGCCACACCCCAGGGGAACTCCCTTTACCTTGGATCAGGGAGGTGACCTAAGTGAGGGTGATGTTACAGTCCCACCCTAATACTTTTAACATAAAATTACAATCACAAAATGGAAGACAACCACACAATACTGGGAAGCATGGCCTAACCAAGTTGATACATACACTTTTGGGGGGACATAATTCAATCCATGATAACAAAAAAAAATGATAACAGTGGAGGCAAAAGCCTGACACCAGTTTTAAAAAGCAAACAAAGCAAAAGTTTTAAGGAAATGGAAAAAACCTCCAGCACACATATACATTCCTCTCCCTATACATAAAGTTCAATTATTCCAGGCATTTCTTCTCAATACATATGCGTTTACCACTTCTTCAAAGGCAGGCAATCCAAGTCTCTTCCAGCTACATTTACAGAGGCGATGTCATGAGACCATTATTTTTCCAGTCCAATATCTTGAAATGATTTACTTCTTCTTTTAGTCTTAATTTGTTCCAGATGTGATATCTCAATATCCTGCAACCTCTAGACTAAATCATAAATATAATCCCTTAAGCAAGATAATAAACCTTTTCTACTTAAGCGATTCTCAGTTGGCTTTTCTGTTATTTGCAGCTGAAATGATCTGAGCTAGGCATGGTAATGTGATACATAACCATATCTTATGTACCCCAGTGGAGAACTACAATGAACATTTCCACTTAGGATGTGGATAAAGAGGAAGAAACACAGAACAGGTCTACATGTGCCATCTGCTGCTGGGCGGAGTTCGTAAAGTAAAGCAGCAAACCCCTGAGTGTCACGGACAGGACATCACTTGGTAGTGGAAAGCATTCTATCGTCAACTATTCTGGCTCCTCTGCTATTGCCAGCTGAGATAATTTCTATTGCTAGGAGAGTAACCAAAAGGACCTTAGGGTAGACTATCCAGTTTGGAGGAGCCCTGGTGGTGCAGTGGTTAAGAGCCCGGCTGCTAACCAAAAGGTCAGCAGTTCAAATCCACCAGCCACTCCTCGGAAGCCCTATGGGGCAGTTCTACTCTGTCCTATATGGGACCAACTATGAGTCAGAATCGACTGGACAGCAAAGGGTTTGGTCTTGGACACCCAGTTTGGAGAGGGAAAAGAGGTACATCTCATGTGCAATTCATTTTTTGTTAAAAGTATTGGGGTCTTGAAAGGGCCTCAGGATCCAAGGATCTCTCAGGAGCTAGGACATTCTGTTCCATTGGTTTTATTGAATCACAGGCCTGTTTTACAGGTTGGATTTTTGCTGCTGTTACAACTCTAATAATACCTTAGTTACCTATCAGTTTAATTTTAAGAGCGCTTCCTGAAAGTAAACACCAAAAATTTGCCTGTGACTCCTCGAAGCTGTTAAATCAAAGAGCCAAGGTTGAGCTATACCTGTACATTTTCTGTTTGTGAGCAGCAACTCTGGGGTAACACAGAACCAGTACATTCCGTTTGACAAACTTTGTCTCAGGACGAAGAAAGCTGGCTGGACTGGCAGAAAGCCCTTCTTCTCTTTTCTGCTCTAGCATATCACCACAGCCCCCCATACTGAACTCCAGTCCAATGTACTTTGCAATGGCAGCATTGCCCTATTTGTCAGGAGGGGAACCAGTGTGAGGTGGCTCGGAGACTCAGGATCCCCCAAATCCTCTATTCATTCCTCCTCATTCCAGTTGCCAAGATTTCAACACTTTACTAGTCTGCATTTTAATCTCATACGCAGAAAGGGAAATGAACGAGAGAACTAGACTTCTGCACTTCAATCCAGCAAATAACTACTTTCTTGATCTGGAACTCAGTATTCTCAATTCCCAACTCTTTACTCATATCCAAGAAAATCTAGACAGGAAAAAAAAAACCCAAACCCATTGGAATCTGTTGCCATCAAGTTGATTCCAACTCATATCAACCCTATAGGACAGAATAGAACTGCCCCCATATGGTTTCCAAGGAACTCCTGATGGATTTGAACTGCAACCTTTCAGTTAGCAACTGTAGCTCTTAATCACTACACCACCAGGGTGAGCATGTAAAATTCTTGTTGCATCTTATTGAAGGTACTAGGAAAAATCAACACAAACTGACTGTACCTGTCTAAGTTCAATTAAGAGAAACACCACACAGTAATTTGGAAAGAGAAAGTTTAATATAAAGAATTATTACCTATATTAGGGGATTGATGTAAGAAATAAAGAGCATGCCAAAGAATATAGGGCTGAGATAGAATGCTCAATGAAAAGCCTCCCTCGACTGCCCTCCTCCTACCCCTCCTTGCAACTGTTAAGGCTTAGATCCAGACCTAGCTGGAGAGGGCCCCACTGTGGCTCACTGAATGGCAGAGAAGTTGCTGTGGTGTCACAATGGCTGAACTTACTGGAAATCCGCCCTCGGGAACTTGCCAGAAATCCATCTTCTAGGTTGCCAGGGAAAGCTGCTCATAAAGAGATGTCTCATGGGAGGCATTCTGCTGCAAAAGCATTAGGGGTATGCTGGGGGAAGCGGCTGTCTGCTGGGTGCTCCCGGCCACCATGCACTGCAGAAGCTGGGTGATACAGAAGACATTTCACTATAGGATCTGGGGCTGGCCTTGTGCTAAGGGAGCCTGCTGAGCAAGGAAGAGCACAGCAGAACCCGGAAACAAAAACTTTTCCCTGCAATTTCTCTCTCCAGTGCCCTCTACTGACAAAATTTATTATCCTGCCAGCTGGCAAAGGAAAAGTATTTAAAGGGCCCAGGTATTTTCACAAAGCAGGCAAAAAGGGAGTGAACTTGGAGCTGAGAAGTAACAGATTAATAACTGACAAACTAACCCATTGTCATTTTGTTCCTATGAACCATACAGGACAGGGCAGAACTGACACATAGGGTTTCCAAGACTGTAATCTTTATGAAAGCAGACTGCCACATCTTTCTCTCACCAAGTGTCTCGTGGATTCCAAAGGCCAATCTTTCTATTAGCACCGTAGTGCTTAAATACCGCACCACCAGGCCTCTTTATTTTGCTTCTAAATCTCCTAAAGCCTCACTCTCCATTGCCACAGGCCTTGAGTTCCAAGGAACTAAAGGCAATAGCTTAATCAATTGCATTACTTCTACATACAAAAACAAGTTTCTCACTCCACAATACAGAAATCTTTACTGCCCCTTCCCCCAACCTAGCTACAACTCAACTGGTCCTACATTTTCTCCTATCTGAAGTAGCAATCCCACTATTGGTACTGATTTTCATATCATTTAGGGCTCTTAGGTTGTAAATTACAGAACTCAACTTCAACAAAGGAAGGGAGGAAGTGTGTTTTAAGGATGCCGGGATGTTGCATAGAACCCGTATTAGTCAGGATTCTTTTGTTTGCAAGTGATAGTAATTCAAATCAAAATGGCTTAAGCAATCAACAGAATTCTTTAGCTCACATAATTCCAATGGTAAACGTACGTTAACACATGGGGAAAAGTATCAAGATTTATATTCTCATTTCCTCATAGCTCTGCTTTCCTTGGGCTGACTTTAGCCTCAGGTAAAATCTTCCCTTTTCCAATGCTGAAATTGTTTTAGTTAAGGATATTCAGTGTAAATAAAATAAAACAACATCACTGAAGATAAGGACCTTTTCTCTTTCTCAAAATTCCGTGAAATATCCTGTAGTTAAGTGATACTTATCCAGACTGACAACTCAGTCCAATAAATATCTAAGAGACAACTTCACTGAAAGTGGGGAGAAAAACAAACAAAAAAGCTGTCTGCTTTAAGATTTATGAAAATTCTAGAGAGTAGCAACTCCTGTCTGGAGGCGAGATGAGACGGCAGAGGGGGACACAAGTTGGTTGAATGGACACAGTGGATATAGGGTGGAGAGGGGAAGAGCATCTAGGAGTACATAGCAAGGTTGTATAAGTTTTTGCATGAGAGGCTGACTTATTTGTAAACTTTCTCTTAAAGAACAATAAAAAAAATTCTGGAGAGTCAACGGGTGAAAAAAATAGCAATAGGGATATGATGGGTAAGGTTATGTGTCATCTTAGCTAGGCCATGATTCTCAGTGGTTTGGCAGATATCATGTGATCATACACCATTTTGGGATCGGATGTGAGCAGCCAATCAGTCAGTTGAAAGGGAAGTTTTCTTGGAGATGTGACCTGCATCAGTATGTATAGATGTTCTGGCAAAGCTTTCCTCTATCCTGCATCTGATTCGTCATCCTTTGACTTTTGATTCTTGGGATATGAGCCAGCAGCCTGCCATCAGACCTACAGGTTTTGAGATTCATCAGCTCCCACAACCCTGTGAGTCAGCAGCCTTCCGTCTGACTGATGGAAGTTTTGGGTTTGTCAGCTCCTCCAACCACGTGAGTCACGAGAAGCCTCCAGCCTGATGCCTGACCCATGGATTTGGGACTTGCCAGCCTCCACAACTGCGTGAGCTCTTTCCTTGAAATAAATCTCCCTGCCTATATATATATATATATATATATACGTTTCACTGGTTTTGTTCCTCTAGAGAACCCAGCCTAAGGTGTTTGGTACCAAGAGTGGTTCTAGAGGAACAAAATCGTAAGGACGAATTTTCTGAATTCGTTCTTAAGTCTGGTTAGTCTTAAAGGTGCTGATGACTCTGCCTCTAGTAGTAATGAGGGCACTGCTAATCCATGGCATGAGGTGGCAATGCAAAAATTACCACCACCAATAGATCAAATATTTATGAGAGACAAGGCATGACACAGCATGAGGTCTTGGGAGTGGGAGAACTAGGACATCAATGAAATGTTAACTAAGAACTTGGAAATGATGAAATAAAATTGCTCTCTGGGAGTTAAACTAAAACTAACCATGGATGTCAGAGTTAGATAATTTAAAGACATAAAATTCTTCCCAGGCCAAGACTTGACAATTAACTGAATGAGGGATTAACATATCTAATGACAATGTCAACAAAGGGCCACAATTTAACCATCCTATTATTGGATTTTAGTATGTTTCTTTTCCTTTTTTTTGTTATCGTGAATGGTGTTGCAATGAGTATCATCTTGCTTATAGATTCCATTTTCGATTAGAGTGCTAAGAAAAATTTCCAGAAGTAGACTTACTGTGTCAAGGAGTGAAATACCATTACCAAATTGCTTTGCGATGCATAAATTATATCACCATTGTTAAGTGGCATCTGGGGTCTTAAAACCTAGAGAGTGGGCCATCTAAGATGCATCAGTTGGTCTCAGTCCGCCTGGAGCAGGAATGAAGAACACCAAAAACAAGGGGAAAATATTAGCTGAAGAGAGAAAGGGCCACATAAACCACAGATTTCCATTAGCCTGAGACCAGAAGAACAAGATGGTGCCTGGCTACCACCAAGGACCACCCTGACAGGGAACAAAACAGAGAGTCCCTGAAGGAGTAGGAGAAAAGTGGGTGCAGAACTCAAATTCTAGTAAAAAGACCAGATTTAATGGTCTGACTGAGACTGGAGGGAGCCTAGAAGACATGGCCTCTGAACTGTCTGTTAGCCCAAAACTAAAACCATTTCCAAAGCCAGCTCTTCAGACAAAGATTAGACCGATCTATAAGACATAAAATGATACCTGTGAAGAGTGTGCTTCTTAGTTCAAGTATATACATGAGAGTAAATTGGCAGCTTCTGTCTGGAGGTGAGATGAGAAGGCAAAGCGGGGCAGGAGCTGGTTGAATGGACATGGGAAATCTGAGGTGGAAAAGAGGAGTGTGCTGTCACATTATACAGAGAGTAACTAGGGTCACATAACAATGTGTATGTGAAGTTTTGTATGAGAAACTAACTTAACTGTAAACTTTCACTTAAAGCACAATTAAAAAAAAAAAATCACCATTGCCACCACAATGTGCCAGTTCTACCACATCTTTCTAGCATAGGATATAATCAATTTAGAAATTTTGCTCCTAGGCCAATTCCCAAAATATTTACAGTACAGCAGACATTGTGTTACGAGAGAAAAAAGGTATATTACTGTAGTGCTCGACTTGGTATCTTTCATTACTGGTAACATTGGATGTTGTGTGTGAGTGTTTACTAGTTTTATATTCTTGTTTTATGAACTTATATTTATGTTCATTATTTACTTACCTAATGAATTATTCTTAGTAATTAATTTATGCCCTGTTTTGTTTCAGAAGGAAACCCTGGTGGCTTAGTGGTTAGTGCTATGGCTGCTAACCAAGAGATGGGCTCAGCTGCTAACAAAAGGCTGGCAGTTCGAATCCACCAACCACTCCTTGGAAACCCTATGGGGCAGTTCTACTCTGTTCTATAGGGTTGCTAAGAGTTGGAATTGACTCCATCACAAAGGATTTGGACTACCGATTGGAGAATGGACTATAAGGTTATAAGTGGAGGCAGGGGAACCAGTTAGAAAGCTACTATGTGGATTCAGACAAGATGATGACTTGGATTAGAATCGTAGAAATGGAGATGTGGAGAAATGGATGCATTTGAATATATTTTTTTATGACTTGCTGATGAATGATTCCAGAGCTTCAGAGATTCTAATTCAATACATCTGAAGAGGGCCCAGGAAAATGCAATGTAACAAGCATCCCAAGTGGTTCTGATGCCGGTGCACAAGGAACATACTGAGAAAATACATTTGTAAGGGACTGAGAGCACACTAAGTATGTCTTCTTAATGAATAAGAATGACTCAGAGAAAGGGATTCTTGTCTTATGTTTGAGAAGCTGAGAAGTCTTCCATTTACTAAAATAATGCCAGACTTTGAGTCAAATTAACCAAGAATACCATGCAAAAATGATGTCACTTGTTTCTAAGAAGCTAGTTTCATGCATATTTTTGACTTCTCACTTCTCCTTTCCACACACGTTTTTAATATCTTTCTCCATGGATCTTCTCTTCTTCTCTGTCTACTCTGCCTGGATTGTCCGCCCAAGGTGACATCATTGTGTTCCAATATCTAGTTCTCTTCTACATAAGAAGACTGCACTTTCCCGGGGCCTTAATATTACTTATGGCTACGTGACTTGCCTTGGCAAATGAAATGTGGGCAAAAGGGAGCTGTGTCACTGACTCTCCAGCCTGCTCTGTCCTGCTGTGGTAAGGCTATTAGGGGAAGCACATGGTGATATACAAATTCCATGAGATCAAAGCAACCTGGAATTCCGAAGCAACGTATGGAGCACAGCTGCCCTGCAGAATAGCCAGGCCTCACAATAGACTTTGGTGAGCACTGAAATTTGGCAGTTTGTAATTGCAGCATAACTTGATCTATCTTGACCAGTACCACTCCGTGGTTTACCTTCGTTGGGCCTCTTATATGGCTGCTTTGGGGCAATGATTACCTTAATCAAGACCCATGTGTGGCCCTCTCCGGAACCTTCAGGATTAAAATACCAGATGATTTTCTACCAATAAGCTCGGACACAGGTATTCCTCTGTAATATTTCATTTACTTCAATAAAGATAAATCTTCCCTCCATCTTTCACTCAGCAAAAAGTCACCAGAATTCAATAACACCTGTGTTCTGAACTGTACCTCTTCTTGTGAAAAATCCACAAAACTTTCAAATGCTTGAACATATTCTAAGTGGGGTACACACACACACAGTTTTGGGTAGCTACAGGTACCCAAAACCTAGCATGAATACAGTAAAGAGTAAAAACCAAAAACCAAACCCATTGCCATCAAGTCAATTCTGACTCATAGTGACCCTATAGGACAGAGTAGAACTGCCCCACAGAGCTTCCAAGGAGTGCCTGGTGGATTTGAACCGCCAACATTTTGATTAGCAGCCTAGTTCTTAACCACTACGCAACCAGGGTTTGCACAGTAAAGAGTAGGATATATAAAGTCTGACTACATCTTACCTTTTAAATTTCAATGGAACCTTTTGGAAGCGGAACAAATAATTGCTTGGTGCTCAGCCTTACCTTTACCTAAACAGGGTTTCTCAACTTTGGCATATTGCATATTTGGCATGTTGGCATATGTTGTGATTGGCTCTCTCATGCATTGTAGGATGTTGAGCAGTATCCTTTGGGCCTCCATCTACTAGATACAAATAGCACAGCTGCCCAGCTGTGACAAGCAAATTTGTTGTTGTCTATCAAATCAATTCCAACTTTTAGCTACCCTACGTGACAGAGTATATTTGACAGAGTAGAACTGCCCCCATAGGGTTTCCTAGGCTATAAATCTTTAGGGAAACAGATTGCCAGGTCTTTTCTCTGGCAGAATGGCTGGTGGTTATGAATTGCTGACCTTTTGGTTAGCAGCCAAGAGCTTAAACTTGTGCCACCAACCAAACTTGTTGCTGTGGAGTTGATTCCAACTCATAGTGACCCTACAGGACAGAGTAGAACTGCCTCATAGGGTTTCCAAGGAGCGGCGGGTGCATTCAAACTGCCAACCTTTCCAGTTAGTAGCCGAACTGTTAACCACTGCGCTCCTTAAATTGTCTCCAGACGTTGCCAAATATTCCTTGGGAGGTAAAATTGCCTGATTGAGAACTACTGAATGAATAATTTTGTGATAAGTGTTGCTGAATGATGACAATTTAAAAAGCACATTAGGTTTGTAAAATTGCCTTGGTAGGGGCATCTGACCTCCTCTAACTTCACAAGGTGTCTTAGACATCTAGTGCTGCTATGATAGAAATACCACAAGTGGATAGCATTAACAAATAGAAATTTATTTCTTCACAGTAAGTAGGCTGAAAGTCCAAATTCAGGGCATCAGCTCCAGGGAAAGTCTTTCTCTCTCTGTCAGCCTCCTCATCAGTCTTCCCCTGGACTAGGAGCTTCTCAGTGCAGGGATCCTGGGTCCAAAGTATGCACTCTGCTCCCAGCACTGCTTTCTTGGTGGTATGAGGTCATCCCCCTCCCCCCCCACCTTGCTTCCTTTTATCTCCTGTAAGATAAAGGTGGTGCAGGCCATATCCCAGGGAAACTCCCTTTATATTGGATCAGGGATGTGACCTTAGTAAGGGTGTTACAATCCTACCCTAATCCTCTTTAACATAAAATTACAATCACAAAATGGAGAACAGCCACACAATACTGGGAATTACATCCTAACCAAGTTGACACTTATTTTGGGGGAGATACAGTTCAATCCATGACACAAGGGGTAGAGAGAATCAAGATCAGCAGCCCTTTTTAGCAATTCTGACATCAACCATTCCTCCCAAAGCACTCTTCACTTCTCCGCTAGGTTCAATATTTCATTGCAATGGACACACAGAGTTCACAGACAATACTAGAGTTATGGGGCTTATTAGGGAAGTAACAGGATACAATTGAGAATCAGGAACGACTCAGGATATAGTTCTTTGATCAGGATAGCTTCTTCTCAGCCATGCCTGCAGGCTGGCCTCTCTCTAGCTCTCGGATTCTAGGACTTTCAGCCCTCTGGACTCTCAGCCCAGCCTCTGCCTTGCTTGGGCAAGTGTTACAAAGCTCTTTAACTATGCCAATAAGTGCCTGGAGCCACCCACTGCACCAGAAAGCTTCCTGCCCGAAGGTGAAGGTGCTTAGCTCTCTCGCTTTTTGGGTCAGCACAACTACCGTAGTAACTACCTTGCTCCGTGGGCCAGGAGCCCACCGTACCATCTCCTGGTTCTGCTGCCACCATTTCTCTGCTGCTGGTTCTTGCCATCTCTCACCATCTCCAGGATTACAGCTTTCTTTCTGTCTCCTGGGTCTAGCAGGTTCACAGTGCAGGGATCCTGGGTCCAAAGGACATGCTCCACTCCTAGCTCTTCTTGCTTGGTGGTAGTGAGGTCCTTCTCTGCTCTGGAATTGGCTTTCTTTTAAGCCTAGTGGGATGGCAAAATTGACCAATCCCTTCGTTAGATTTTCATACACCTTGTATGAGTAGGCCCACCCAATCATTTGGTGAGAGTTACAAGACCATGGCTAGAAGGGCCATATTAAGTAATTCTTGGCACCTCAAGTTTGTATAAAGAACTTATCAAAGTCAATATCTAAGAACAGAGTAGGTATTTTAACAGAAGCAATGGTCCCGCCATTCTTTATTTCTCAAAATAATACACATTTACAGAAGAAAAAGAATTGTACATTTTAAATTCAGATAATTATACAGATTTTTGCAGTTAAATAATAAAAGAAGAATGGATTTCTCTGTGATTTTTAAAAATAACTTCAATGCTTTAGGGTACAAATTATGATGTGACAAACATTCAACAATTGGAGTATGCTCACTTTAAAATGGAAGTCATTTAGCACCCAGTGAACGTAATGAAGCAACATTATTGATGAAAGGATCTCTTATGAGAGCTCCACTAGAAACCACAGATTCACAATCAATCCAATCTTCCAACATTTTAAAAAAACACATGAAAGGAAAATCTCCACAGATATATGCAAGTTTAGGAGAATTTAGCTTTTGAAGAATTGCACGTGAATCATTTTTTCCCTTATAAGGCCTTGAAAAAACTGCATCCTGAGGTGTTATAAAGAGAGTGAAACTCTTTTGTTAGTAGTCAGCAGCTTCAAACATTGGTTTTAATTTTTAAAAAATGATAGATTATAAATCCTCTTTATAAAAGGTTAAAGGCACTGTGAAACCACGTTAGAACTCAAAATAATTCAGGCAATTAATTCAGAACTGAAAATAATTTAGGTGCCAGCACCTAATTTGTCCTGTAGGGGGCAAAATTATCATAAGAGGAGGCCAGGGGCAGGATTCAGAATTGCTGAGCTGAGGTGAATAGTGCTAGGTGACTTAAAGCTTTACTTAAAATACAGCTCTTATTTTATTTTTTTGTTTTACAGATTTAAAGATGTTTTTCCTATTGCTCTGAATAAAGATTTATTGCCTGGGTAAAAAAACCCAGTGCTGTCTGGGTAGTCGGTACTAATGCTCAGAAATATGTATTATTTTTCATGGATTAGATTTTCTGTTTGATGATAACCTCTGAAAAATTCCCTCTCCTTTTCTCTTGTTGTCCATCAGGGTTTGCTTTATTAGCTAGTTCATCTAAATTGGAGGAAGAGGGGTCGTGAAACTGAATCTCTTGTTACTTGTCGGCAGCTATGAAAAGCAAGTTTGAAACTATATCGGAAAGGAATGATACAAGACTCTCTAGATTTCATTCGGCTTTATCTTTTCCAAATTACCAATGATGGAAGAATAGTAAGTTCTGCTTTTAAGTAATGGATGTTTATTATAGAAAATTTTGGGTCCCATTATTATAACTACACTTATGTGTAAGGAACAAATTAGTTTATAAATTATTGGAATTAAGTCAACAGTAGCCAAATAACATTTAATTGTCAGGAGTTGACATCACTAGACTTTGTAGTTTCTTTGCTTTCTTTCAAGATGGAAACATTAATCTATGTCCTGGAATCATCTTTAAAGAGCCAGATGTGAAAAATAACCAGGCCATCAAATAAGAACTAAGACCAGACAGTGCATAAAAGGGAGAGAGCATAGTATATTATACCAGTATGTTCTGAAAATGCTGACATAGTACAACTTTTAAAAAATAGGGGGAGAATGGGAAGAGCAAATAAAAAATTTGAACTGTTTCAGTTATCATACTGGGGGTGGTTATATTAGCATTGTTATTCTGAGACTGTCGCATACGTAATGTAAAACAAATGAGTAATTAAGGGATATTCTATCATCATTCCCCATGTACTTGAAAATCAGGATTCTCAGTAGAGAAGAGAGATAAAGACGTAATCCAAAGCCAAAAACCAAACTGCGGTTAAGTCGATTCCGACTCACAGCGACCCTACCAGGACAGAGTAGAACTGCCCCGTAGCGTTTCCAAGGCTGTAATCTTTACGGAAGCAGGCTGCCACATCTTTTTTCCATAGAGCGGCTATTGGGCTGAAACAGCTGACTTTTTGGTTAGCAGCCAAGAGCTTTAACCAGTGCCCTACCAGGGCTTCTTAAAGATGTAATAAAGAGGTTAAACAAAAACCTGGTAGCACTGGATTTGATTTAGAAATATCACAATAAACTCACAAATTGTTATATCTCTAAAACATGTAAGTTTTTTCCTAACACTTTCCTAGAAACAATGACCAACCCAGTAGCAATGAACCCAGATTATGGCTTTAAAACACTATTTTTCACTGAAAGAAACCATGGCTCCTTAGAGAAATGGCCGATTTCAGGTCTGGGGTAGGAAATATATAAGTTGATTCTGGAACAATTTGCCATATGAGATAACAAGGAAGTTATTAAAGACTGCTAGGGTAGTGTCAAAAGGACTCAGCGTCAACTTGATGAGGCTCTCTCAATGACCAAGGGTGGAAAAAGTTGAGCTTTAAAATAAAGTAGTATTTGCAATGAATGGAAGTCCATCAAATACATTTGAATCTATGAGTTCATAATACTTAAAAAAAAGAAAAAGTGATCTCTGGAATATAAGAAAAAAGTTCATAATCTTGAAAATTGGTAAATACAGGGGAAAAAATATTTTCTCTTCCTTATATAAACTCCATCACTGGTTAACTGAATAGTAGATGTGGGAAGCATCTCTTTAAAAAAATATCCCAACTAATAAACGAAAAAAGAAATGACAGAATTAGAATATTCTCCAACCAACAATGAATTAACAGATCTAGGAATAAGTATCCACTTTGGCTACCATTACAGAAAGAGAATCAGACATTATGTGCCATCTAATGAAGAATACACCATGACCTACAGTCTTGTCAAAATGATGGAACCTGAGTCTGCTCAGACCTCTAGATCCATGTGCCAATATCCAGAGGACAGAGGAACGTGCTGAATTGCACCATAAGTATGCAATCAGCAAAATAAAAATTGTGGGAAACTCTACAGGTCATAAGACTTGGATTCTTCAACAAGGAAAAGAAAGGGAAATTGTAGATTAAAAAGGGATGTAAAAGATAGCCAAATTAAAAAAAAAAAATTAATGGGGAAGATTTAAATAGTGTCTACAGATCCACATTTGGGTGATAAAATAATAAGGAAACGCAAGGAAATTGTTGCTATGGAAGTCAGTCTTTTAGTTACTCTTGTAGGGCTGGGTGCAACAGTTGTAACTGTGGCAGGATACATGGTGGACATCTGGGTAGCTGGCAGAGTTCCAAAAGAATGTTTTCTTATGGTAACATATGTTATACATTTTGTGCTATGTTTTTTGGCTATGAGTTCTTTTTTTAAAAACATTTTATTGTGCTTTAGGTGAAGCTTACATAGCCAATTACTTTTCCAATCAATAATTCTCACACAAATTCTTTCAGGACTTTGGTTGCTGTGTATGGTTTTCAGTATTTGTGTTTTACTTCATAATTTTTTTAAAGGTTAAAATTAAAAAAAAAAATCAATGTCCTTAGGGTTTCCAATTAACGATAGTTATAAATAGTAGCTGATAGTTCTCAAGAAATTGCCTAAATTACAGAAATATTTCTAAATAATAACCTACAAATATTTGAAAAATATAATATTAAATTCTTATGTGTACATATAATTATAAGTTGAAGAATTAAGTATGCATTCCTAACACAAAATTAATTTTGTTACAGTATTATGTAATACAATTGGGTTAAATTGACTTCGTCAACTTCCAGTATTTTCTTTCCTATTTCTATAAAAGATTATTCATGTTATTCCATTATAAGCTAGAACATGAATATTGGGACATACTTTGTATTTCCTTGAATGACCACAGTTTGTTTCACTCTCCATCTTTTTACACAGAGCAAAAACTACCTTCTCCAACTATAAAGGTAGTAATTAACATGTAGCATTACACAGTGTCATCCAATTTGCAAATAAAGATCCATATACCCAGATCTGTGTTCTATTCCATAATATTAACGGCTGGCAACTATTTTTGTTGTTGTTGTTAATTGTTTAAGAAACTCAAGAACATAAAATAAATTTAAACCATCAAAATGAAAGCCATTTTTAAATGCAATATAACAATGAACAGGGACAAACATATAATTGTGTTGTATATTTTTGCCCATCAAAGATTGACGATTTCCCTCCAATTGTTCAAGCAGCATCTCAACAAATGGTGCAATTGTATGGTCTCCTTCTACTTCCTCTTAGTAAAACTATGTGGTGTTTGAGTGATTCATATAGTCAAGAAGTGACCGGTCTAAGACTCTTCGGATAAGAGCTTCCTCAATGATATTAAAATCCTATAATAAAGAAAAATAATTATAAATATACAACCAGATTCAATAGTGTTTTAGAAACCGACGGATGAAGGTCAGGGTAATGCCCTCATTTTACTGGGAACTAAAAAACCTATTACAGAGTCCAGAACTTTTGTTTTGGGGTTAACGCCTTTTCTACTTCTTTAAAAAAAAAATCAAACCCATTGCCGTCAAGTAGATTCTGACTCATAGTGATCCTATAGGACAGACTAGAACTGCCCCACAGGGTTTCCAAGGCTGTAAATCTTTACCAAAGCAGACTGCCACATCTTTCTCCCATGCAGCAGCTGGGTGGGTTCAAACTGCTGACCTTTTGGTTAACAGCTGAGTGCTTAACCACTGTACCACCAGGGCTTCTTCTATTTTATTTGACTGCCTATCAATTACCTAGTTATTGTCATAACAATATAGCCTCGATTTGGAATTTAAAGTTTTTATCTGATCTAACTGGTAGTTTTAAATCAACATTACAAATCCTGATCAGAGTGCTATGTTCCACATAAACATGTACCATGTATAGTTAAATGTTATCTTGAAATTGCCTGTTATGGGTTAAATTGTGTCCCCCCAAAATATATGTTGTAAATCCTAACCTCTATGCCTGTGGTTATAATCCCATTTTAGAATGGGTTGTCTCTGTTGTGTTCTGAGGCAGGATTAGTGCAGGGTGCATCTTGAGTCTATCTCTTTTGAGATATAAAAGAGATTAAATAAGCAAGTAAGAGAAGCAGAGATGTGGGGAGATGCCAAGACACATGAAGATCACCCAGAAGCGGAAGCTCAAAGAGACAAGGACCTTCCTCTGAGCTAACAGAGAGAGAAGGCCTTCTCCCAGAGTTGGCACCCTGAATTCAGACTTCTAGCCTCCTAAACTGTGAGAAAATAAATTTCTGTTTGTTAAAGCCACGCACTTGAGGTATTTCTGTTATAGTAGCACTAGATAACTAAGACATTGCCTAAATGAAAACCATCAAAACCATATGAATATTTATGTAAATTCAAATTTAGCCCTTAACGTTTCATGTATTAATATAAAATTAACAATAAAATATAATACACATGGCCATTAGTGATCCCCCCCCAATAATAGGCAATACCCCCTTTGCTTTTTAGATATCATAGTGGTTAAGTGCTATGGCTGCAGACCAAAGGGTCAGCAGTTCAAATCCACCAGGTGCTCCTTGGAAACTCTATGGGTCCTATAGCGTCGCTATGAGTCAAAATCGACTCGATGTCACTGGGTTTGGTTTGGTTCTGTTTATGAAAGAACAAACTGAAAGGGCTTAGGGGACAATGTACTACCCTGACATGATAACGCATGGGCTGAAGTGGAGCAAAGGCTATGGTAACCTTTCCTTGCTTTTATCATTTCTGAAAATGAGAAATACTGTCATAAGGATAAAACTATTCCTACTATGTCTAATTTTCTTCTGTTTGAAAAAAATTCTCAATGAAATAACTTTGGTCACGAGTTGGTAGTTCTTGATGTTAGCCGATAGGTACATGGAGGTTTATTATACGACTCTACTCTTGTAAATGTTTTAAATTTTTTCATATTAATTTTTTTAAGTTTAAAAATGTTCAAAAACAGGAGTTTTGTGTTTTATAGAAACTAAATAAAAAATGATAAGGCCCATCTGTGTTACTATACTGATAAGATCATATATGTTATTAGTCATCCAATGTACTATAAAAGCAATTGGACACAGAACATATGTTCTTAGTTATTTCATTACTGACATGATTTCATCTCAGCTATCTAAGTTTTCAGCTTCATAAAAATTATAAATATATATAGGGAGGAGCTAGAGTAGAAATTAAAACAATAATTTTAAAGCTAAATCTGGCTCTTTATACAATGGCTGATTATCTAGATCACAAAGAAAATTTTGTCCAAGGCAGATAACTGTTTTGATACGAATAATAAAATTTATAAAACATTGAATTTTTATGATTTCCTCCTTAATGTTAATACTTCACACTTTAGTTATATGCACATTTTTTTCTCCTAGAATTTTATTCACTTGGATTGAAAAGGTAAGTTTAACACAGACAGCATGAAAAATAATGGAAATAGAAAACAATATACTTACTATGAAATCATCATAAAACAAAGTGTGACTGACTTGCAAATGTCGTATTAAACTGCCATTGAAGCTGCTTGCATTCTCATTAGGTATTAAACGGCAAAGTGGACAGAACTGGAAATTAATAAGATGAAAAGTTCAAGAAAGAATTTGAAGTAATTACTATGTCTAAATTTTCAAAAGTAAGGAACCATTCAAAACAAAGTAAATTTTAACTTCACGAATCCATTGGCCATTGTTCAGTATGCCGCCCTAAAATTGCATAAATATTAAAGGAACAAATAAAATTACATTTATTTCTATGCATTTCTTCTCTGTGTACATACATAAAAGTATAGCTATTTGCTTCATACTTATAAACTTATTACTTGAAAATTATTACGGTTAGTAGATATACCACGATTTACTTAACTATCTGTCTACCTCTATACTTAAGGGTTTTTGTTTTTGTTTTGTTTTTTGTCATTTTGAGAATATTGTAAGATAGAATTAAACAGTATTTAACCTTTTGAAATTGACTTTTTTCACTTGGTCTAATGATCTTGAGACTCATTTAAGTTGTTGTGTGCATTAATAGTTTGCTCCTTTTTATTGATGCCATGAATGTACCAATTCATTTATCCATTTCACCTTTTAAAGAACATTGAGGTTGTTTCCAACTATTGGCCGTTATAAATAAAGCTGCTATAAACATTTGCGTACAGACCTGTGTGTAAACATACATTGTAATTTGTCCAGGATAAATTTCTAGGCATATGATTGCTGCGCTATATGATAATTTTAAGAAACTACCAAACTGTTTTCCAGAGTGGCTGTAACATTTTACTTTCCCACCAGCAATGTGTGGATGATCCAGTTTTTCCTCGTCCTCGTCAGCATTTGGTACTGTCAATGTTTTTTTCTTTTGGGGGGGGGGCATTCTGATAGGTGTGTAGTGGCAGGTCATCATGGTTTCAATTTGCACTTCTCTAATGGCTTCAATTTGCTTTTTTTTTTTTTAATGGCTAACATAATGAGAATTTAAGTTAAAATGTCAGGCATTAAATCAGGTAGTATTTTCATTTAATCCTTACAAAAACTGACTCAATGCTTGTTTTGTCAAAAAGCTCAATTTCAGAGAGGGGACCAGTTAGCTTAAATTTACACAACTATAAAACGGTTAGCTTAAATTTACACAACTATAAGTATCAGAATTGGAATCCAGGTCTCTTAATGAACAATCCAATGTTCTTTTCAAATTATAAAAATGTCCAGTTTACTAGCTGTTATGATAATTTTTTTCTTACTTTAAATTTAAATGAAGTTTTTATGTAATTCTTTTCTTTCTTACTGTTTTATGGAGGTTTCAGTTTCAGGGTGCTCAATTTCTAGAAATAAGGGTCTATTTCTGAATTTTGTTGTACTCTGTTAATCTGTCTTGTTTTTAAGAAAATCACATTATTTTCATTATTATTGTTTTATAATTACTTATAGTTTTCTAATGCTGTGGCCATCTCAGTTAATTGGTTATACTGTGCATCCCAAGAGAGCACTTAATCCATGCAGAGACCACTGTATAGCAATGAACGTAGAGTTGAGGCCAGGAAATATTTTAACAGGAAAACAGTGTTAATTTTTGTGGTGTGGGAGAAGGATCATTAGTTATCGAGATGTGTTCATTCAACACTCTTTCTGGGCCCTTACTATGTGTTAGGCCCTTGGGATGTGGAGATCAGAAACATAGTTATATTGCATCGCCTTTGAAGTAAGACAACATGGGGTTCAAATGCTATCACGGGCTCTTACTAGCTGTTGGACATAAGCACATAAGTTCCCTCTTCTGTAAGATGGGAATAATACCACCTACCTTGTAGAGCTATTGTGCTATTTAGAGATTTGACCCAACTGGTAACAATTCAAATGTTCAAAAATGGTAAAATGGCTAAGGCAATGATGCTGTATACACTCTGGTTTACTTCATGACTATACAAAAATTAAAATGATAAAAGCCATACTGTAAAGGAAAACCAAAATGCTAGGTGGGAAATATAAAAGACAGAACTCCCAATGTATCTAGGAAATGATCAGTCTATATTTAATAAGCAAGCATATGGCTAAAGATTCACACAATGATGAAACAATGGATTGCGAATGACTTTCTACTTTTCATTTCCAGGGTATTGTTATGATAATGCTATTTGCATTATTTAAAATCCTTTCTTTAATTTAGGATTTTACCATGGTTTTTAGTATATTAAAGATAAATCTTAACTGTGCATTTTGGGTATTCCTAGTTGATCTCTTTTGCTTAATTTCATAAGTGAAATAGTGATTGCATGTTAGTAGTTCTTATGAGTTTTAACTCAATACTTTGACATACTATTAATAGTCATGAAATGACCATAACCTTGACATAAATTATCATTCATTGTAATACATCTATATATACAAGATTAATAAATAGATTTTCTAAAATTTCCTAAATTCAGACATTGCTAAAATACATAGTAACAAAAATTCCTACCACAGGTCTCCTTTCTGATCTGTGATGAGTAATACAATGATCCAGCAAGCTGTCTTCATCCAATTCCCTCTCACAAAATGGACACACACACCTAGAAATAACACAGAATAAAATATTGCTAAGGTAAAGAATAGAATGTTGGTGAATCTACTTTCTAGTCCTAGTTCTTCCTCAGATTTGATATTATTCTTACTATCCTGATAGTGGTTTTGGTGCCTAGATTTTTCCCCATGAGAACTGCAAATGCGTATCCTTCATAGGAGGAGCCTTAGTGTCGCAGTGGTTAAGCACTTGGCTGCTAACCGAAAGGTTAGCAGTTTGAAACCACCTGCCGCTCTGTGGGAAAAAGATGTGGCAGTCAGCTTCCGTTAAGATTACAGCCTTGAAAACCCTATGGAGCAAACCTACCTTGTCTTATAAGGTCACTATGAGTCAGAATCGACTCAACGGCAATGAGTTTTGGTTTAATCTTCACAGAGGTGTAGCAGAGAAACAGCTCGAGTACATTCAAGCACTTTATTCTCTTTGGAAAGAGCACCAATTTGTTGAGAAACTGAGGATCACATCACCTGGCTGCCCCTGAGATACTTTTTTCTTCCTCTGTTTCCTGATTCAGGTAACATCTGAATTAGGTGTTATCTTCTAACTCCAGTAGCATATATATCTAAATATTTAGACTCACATTATTAGTATCCAGGGAAGAATGATTAGTTTCAGGCTCACAACTAACTAACTACCTTGTTACACCTTTATGTGCACGTGCAAGTATTTATCCCTTACATCGATCGGCACTAATACAGCAGCCGTTAGCCATATGTCTCTATTGAGTGCTTGAAATGTGGCTAGTCCAAACTGAGATGTGCTGGAAGGAGAAAATGCACACTGAATTCCAAGGGCTTAATATGGAAAAAAAAAGAATGTAAAATATCTCAAAAAATTTTATTTTGACTACATAATAATATTTTGGTTATATTAGGTTAAATAAAATATATCAAAATTAATTTTACCTGTTTCTTTTTACTTTTCTTAATATGACTACTAGAAAATTTTAAATTATATATGTGATCTGCCTTATATACTTATGGGACAGTGGTGCCTTAAATTCCTCAGGACAATATGGAGTCTTGAAATGTTTTGTTCACTTTCTATTACAGATGTAACTTCCTGCTCCCTAAGACTTGTTCTCTGGACAAGCTCCCTGTATAAGAATTAAAGAAAATTGAATCATGGAGTAAACCCATCAATAAAGCAAAGATTTCTATTAAAATGCAAATATTAATCTCTCTTGTAAGATTGATTAATGAACCACTTGTTCCATTTTCCATTCTCTATTATTATAGTCTAAGCAGCAGAAGAAATTAGGATTTAAATTAGTTTCCAAGTACTTTTAAATTTTCATAAAACCCAATAAAATTTGCAATAAACCCACATACTTAAAATTGTCATCCTTTATATCAACCCACTTGTTATCTTTCCTTCCAATTGGTCCTAGTGGCCAGTCTAACAGAATCCACACTCGTAGCTAAAATGCTCTTTAAAATTTTATAACATCATGTATAAAACTAATCCTATAACAAACAGCAGGTATATTCTCAAAACACTGTCTATATATCTAAAACCCTGAGCTATTTTTACAAATAACACAGACATTAAAATTCTAGTAAAACAAAAAGAATGGGATGATCATTTAGACTTTTAGGTTACAAACTTTAAGCTATATATTTAGCATATTTTCTTAAAATATAACAGAGCTAACATCTTTCTTCAGGAGAGAGAAAGAAATTTTACCAATACTGAGCACTACTATTAGGTAGCTGAGTTTATAAGCAGATTTAATAGTTTCAAAGCTATCAGCCTATACAGGAGAACGCAAGACATTTCTTCAGTAGCAGCAGAATCCAAACTTTATAATTACGCTGATACAGCTAAATTACCCTTCTAATAAGGATACTAATGACCCAAATTTGTTTCTTTGTTTTTCTTTAAAGAAAAAAAGAGTCAATGATCAATATCCTCCATTCATCTACTAACCACCTTCATCCCATATGCCAGTCCCGACATATGATTTCCCACCAGAAAAGCATAGGATTCAGAAGCCCTGATGGTGCAGTGGTTAAGAGCTTGGCTGCTAACCAAAAGGTCAGTGGGTCAAAACCACCAGCCGCTCCCTGGAAACTCTGTGAGGGCGATCCCACACTGTCCTATAGAGTTGCTATGAGTTGAAATTGACTCAACAGCAATATGTTTTTTTATGGGTCCCAAGTCTGTTCTTTCCTTGTCAAAACATATACCAAGATGCCACTTCCGACCAGCAAGATGAGAGGGAATGAGGTGGGGAACTAAGGGATGAAGATGGAAGAGTAAAGATGAATAACTCCTTAACTGTAATCTACTTCAGGAGCCTGTTGGTCAGAAAACAGAGTCTGGCAGAAATTTAACAGCTCTACATTTTATTTTTAGATCTTCCTTAATACAAACTTGTCTGACGAAGTTGCCCCAATTTCTCCAGGATGTGGTCAGTTCCCTCCACACAAGTTTTTTAAAATAGAGAGAACAAAGTTCTTTGGCAATGATTACTATCACCAGGTATTATGGTTAAATGCCTAAACACAACTCCATATATATTTTCATACTTAAAATGTTCAACTTTACACCTCATTAAATTCTTTACAGAGATATGAAAGTTAGCATTAAACTGTACTGTACTGAAACAAACCTTGTCTCCCCAAGTTCCTGTAGTGGTCCATACTTATCTATGTATTTCTGGCAAGTCCTTATGTGCGCCCTCATTTCGCTGAGGCAAACCTATACAAAAGCAAATTCAAAATAAGCTCACTGTTGAAAGGGGGCTCAGTGACGTCTCATGACACAGCTTTACTACTTTCACTATTTCAAATAGCATCACACTGTGGGGTCGGTTGATGAAAACGATGCATTCATGACAACAGTACTACAGAGTTAAGGCATTATCAAAAATTATACCATTTTTAAATCTGCTCAATCCTTAGAAGACCCAAATGTTAAATCCTTGAACTTCATTCTTCTAAAAAGCATATATTTTTTAAGGTAGAAAAATGTTACTCAAATTTACTTTTTTTGGATGTCACTACTTAAATAGGTGATGAAAATAAGGAAGTGAGAAAAAAGGGGGGAGGGAGAGGAAAAAGAGAGCAAGAGGGAAGAAAGAAGAGATAAAAAGAAAGGAAAACAGAGGTAAAAAGAACCAATGTGTAAATTTTAGAGATGTCCACAGTAAGTAAAAAGAAACCCTGTGCCTTCGGGGAAGATATAAATACCATGGCTTTATAATACGCCCGGTAGCACTGCATGAATTCATAATACACAGTATACTTAATAGCCCCATTAAGGGAAAGCACAAAAGACAGCCTTGCAGTCCATTTTTTATCAGTGCAGGATAAAGAGCCCTTGTTCCTCCAGATACACGTTCAGAGATCCTAACCACAGGGGATCTGTTGCAAACGTATATTCTATTAAATGCGTCATTAGAAACTTCGATAAAATCTTGTGCTAAAGGCAGCTTTCTACAGTTGTGGTATGGTGGCAGACCCACTCAACTTCATTTTGCACAAGGTAAGGAAGCCAAACCTCAAACATTGTATCTACCATATCAAAGAAACAGCTATAATTGTTTAAGAAAATACAAAAAGGAAAACTAGCAGAAATGTAAAAAAAAAAAAAAAAAATCCTTGCTTTACAAATATCCATCTAAAAGATGTAACACCTAGGATTGATGTAGGTAGCTGTCTTAAGACAGATGTGTTTTACAACCTTTAACAGCCAACTTTGTACATGAGCGCTCTCTCATTTCTTTACTGCTTCTACTAAGAGATTCTTTCTTTCTCTTGGTATTCCTTAATAAACAAAGAGAAGCACTCCTCACAGAAATTAGCAATTGGCAATTACATACTGACAAATGAATTGATAAATTCTTTTTTTTTAATAATTTTTATTATGCTTTAAGTGAAAGTTTACAAATCAAGTCAGTCTCTCACACAAAAACCCATATACACCTTGCTAAAACACCTTGCTACACACTCCCAATTACTCTCCCCCAGTGAGACAGCCCACTCTCTCCCTCCACTCTCTGTTTTGGTGTTGAATTGATAAATTCTTAGACTGTCTACTCTACACAGAAAATTATGTAAATCATTGTAAGAGATGGCAAAAGCAAAGTAAGCCATTGTGTCTCCTCTAAAGGTACTTACAATCTAACGGAGGAAAAAAGATGTGTAACAAGTATATAGGAAACTGCTTGATATCGGGTGCTAGAATACAAAGGTTAGGCCTCATGGAATGGGGATCAGGCCTGAAACCTGAAAAATTATAGGTAGGCTCTAAAATGGCTATCGAAAGAATGGACAGGATTCCTAGCAAGAGGAATAACATAGAAAGAAAGAGATAAATACAAGAAATATCCCAAAGAAAAAAATCAAAGTCCTTCTGACTAATCAAAAATGGAGGTTAAAAAAAGAAGGGGATTTCCACTCAAGATTATTGACAGAATGTTCTTGTTTCTGAGAAAGACACCAAAAGTGGGATAAAAAATAAGCTGGTGATGGAATAATATAATGAGTGTGATATTTTTCACAAAATATCAAAATAGGAAAAGCAATAATCTCTTCTTAAGAATAAAAAAGCTACAGATTTTGATCTTTTACTATGTTGCAGACACTGTGCTAAAAAGCCTTATATATATATTTTATTATTTACCTTCACAACCACCTTGTGACATGAATGTTATCTTTTTTCTCATTTTACAAAGAAGTAAACATGTTACAAAGAAGTACAACCATAATGCTCCTTAGAAGCAAGAATTGAAGGACTGCATCTTATATGCTTTGGACATGTTATCAGGAGGGATCAGTCCCTGGAGAAGGACATCATGCTTGCTACAGCAGAGGGTCATCAAAAAAGAGGAAGACCCTCAAGGAGATGGCTGCAACAATGGGCACAAGCATAACATTTGTGAGGATGGTACATGACTGGGCAGTGTTTCGTTCTGTTGTACAGAGTCACTATGTGTTGGAACCAACTTGATCATACCTAACAACAACAAACAAAAATTTAGATTAATGAATTGCCCAAAACAATGAACAGGAAGTGAGGGAATTTGTTTGATGCTAGAACATCTGATTCCAAAGACCATGCACAAATTCTATAGTCAGGTAGCCATGAATAGATTACTGACTTTTATATAAATGTTCAAAAATGCATTGAATACTTACTATGTGCCAGTCACTTTTTAAAGTGCTGAGTACAAAGCTATCAAAAAAAAAAAAAAACAACCAGGACACAGTCCCTACCCTCACAAAACTTAAATTTGGTGAGATTAACTGACATTAAGCCACAAAAACATAATTACAAATGATAATAAGTGGTATAAAGGAAATGTACAAGGTGCTAAGATAAAGTATAAAACCTGTTGCCACTGAGTCGCTTCTGACTCATAGTGACCCTACAGGACAGAGGAGAACTGCCCCACAGGGTTTCCAAGGAGCAGCTGGTGGATTTGGATTGCCAGTCTTTTGGTGAGCAGCCAAACACTTAACCACTGTGCCACCAGGGCTCCAAAATAAAGTATAACAGAGCTATAATTTAGATTAATGACCAGAAAGGTTCTCTAAAGAAATGTAGATCCTCGGTACCAGTATCTTCAGTATCCTTCTGGTCTCTAGACTGCTATATCTAAATACCCTCTTAGCGTCTCCCTTTGGCAGCTAAAACTTAACATATCAGAGTTTAAGTCTCGGGATTCTTCTCCAAATCCACTCCCCATGATAGCACCCTCACCCATCCATGTCAGAAACCCAGGAGGCATTTTTGAGCCTTCACTCTTACCCCTGCATCCAGCCAATTATCAAATTCTAACAATTCTATCTCCTAAATAGATCTCGAAGCAACCTCTTACTCCACATCTAATGCTTATCACCCAATCTAGACGTCTTGTGTGACCTATCTTAATAGTCACCTAACTGGTTTCACCAATTCCACTCTTGTCCCCTTTCCAAACCACTCTCCACACAGATGCTAGAGAAATATATTAAAAATATAAACTGAATCACTACACTCTAAAACTTACAATCTTTCTATGGCATACTATTATATTTAGGACAAAAATCAAAGTATCTTTTACATGGCCTCCAAGACCTCACATGATCTGACCAGGTTAATACTACATCAAAGGAGGAAAACTGAAAACAGGAGGAGAGGATCAATAGAGATAAATACTACAAAGACCAGAATAACATAGGTGGAAACATGCCACTGGATTTGATAATAAAGCTATGATCAAATGAGCTGCAACAGAGCAGCAGGAATGGAAGCCATAATACGGGGCTGCAGTGGTAAAGGGAAGAGAGGAAATGGAAGGGATCAATGAAAATATTTGAAAAATTAGGTGATGGTAGGAGCCAGGTAACAGAAACAGGGTAGGATGAGTCAAAGGCATAGATAAAATGATTAGCTGCAGAACAATTTTTCAGGGACCTAAGCTGGTAACCACGAACATATGCAGGGACACATACCAGGGTGTCACACTCAGTGCAATTCTGGTACTCAGACTTCATTCTTTTGGCTACATCAGTAGCTGGAACTCCTTCTGAAGGAAGATATGCCCGGCAATAAGGACAGGTCCACTTATTGTTCTTTAGACTGGTAGCAATACAGGAACGGCAGAATCTATCAAAATAAACCAAGAACATGTCACTTTCCCGAAAAGGTACAAAGGAGGCACACTATGTGTTTGTTTTTATAAACTGTATTTTAATGACATCTTGTACACTATGAGCCATACTACCAAATTAAAGGTCCACTTGCAACCTACACTTCTCAGGGATGATCCTACGTTGCCAGTAAGACTGTTTTGGGGTCACGCATTCTCACCACATGCACTGCAAGCATTTAAACAAAACTGAGAACAGAGACAAAGTGGGGAAAATAGCATTCCTATAAACAGACTTAAAACTACAACTCAAAGCATATCCATTGTGTGCTTCCTTTTCCTTTATTCTATTTTACCTCAAGATTTTTTGGCAAACAGGTGTTTACTCTGTGAGATTTTGTGTGTTAGGTAAGAAAACAGCAACAAGTTGAGGAGGTAAAAATATCAGACACGTTATAATTAAAAAAAAAAAAAATTTAAAGCCATCCCCAGATATAGGAAATTAACTAACCAAAATTACCACTGTTAGGAATATCCTCCAAGTCAAATATATTCTCTGGTTTACTTAAAAATATTCATAATAAAATCCTAACACAGTCAACACAAGTCGCGGAAAATCTTCACTTATTTATGGGAGTTGTTGAAAGCTAAGTGCATGCTGAGGGAAAATGAACTTTTAGATGTTATACATGTGTGATGGTTAAGACTGTGTGTCATCTTGGCTGGGTTATGATTCTCAATGTTTATATGTGATCACTCCCATGATGGGATCTGCTGTGAGTAGCCAATCAGTTGAAAGGGAGTTTCCCTGGGCGTGTGGCCTGCATCTGAATATAAGGAGACATTCTAGCTTTTTGCTCACGCTGGATCTTGTGGCTGCCTCCTGTTTTCATGACACGGGTTCTTAGAACTTGAGTTATCAGCTTATGTGCCAATCTTGGCATTCGTCGATCTTCACAGCCTGTGAGCTGGAGCCTTGCTCTCTGACCCACTGATCTTGGGTTCACCAGCCACTGCATCGACATGAATCAGGAGAAGCCTTGTGGTCTTGCCTGTCAATCTTGCGATTTATCAATCTTCACAGCCTGTGAGCAAGAGCCTTACTCTCTGACCTGCCGATCTCGGGTTCGCCAGACCCCGCGTTTATGTAAATTGGGAGATGCCTCTATCCTGATCCAAGGACTTCAGATGTTCCAGCCTCTACAATCACGTGAGCCGTTTCCTTGATATAAATCTCTGTACATATATTTACACACTTCACTCCTTTTGCTTCTCTGGAGAACCCAGCCTAAAACAACACATTAGCATGACCGGATATCGCTTATACTATTCAGCATATAATATCTATATGTGAATATTAATACATGTTAAAAGTTAAGCTTTTTAAAATTTAAATATACTATAATATGTCATGAGTTGACTTGTGTCCCCCCAAAATATATGCCAACTTGGCTAGGCCACGATTCCCAGTATTGTGTGGTTGTCCTCCATTTTGTGATCTGATGTAATTATCCTCCATTTTGTGATCCTAACCTGTATATATTAATGCGGCAGGATCAGCATGCCATGTATCTTGAGTCACAGCCTTACAAAAGGATGGGGCTCAAGTCACACCCTTGCTGAGTCACAACTTTTATCTTACAAGACATAAAAGAAAGGAGAAGTGAGCAGAGAGGTAAGGGACCTCATTGCCACCAAGAAAGAGGAGCTGGGAGTGCAGCACATCCTTTGGACCCAGAGTTCCTGTGCTGAGAACATCCTAGACTCAAGGAAAGATTGATGTCAAGACACATGGAGATCTTAAAGGAACTCTGGACCCACAGATGTTGAAAGGAGACAAGGACCTTCTTCCAGAGCCAACAGAGAGAAAGCCTTCCCCTAGAGTTGGCACCATGAATTCGGACTTCTAGCCTCCTAAACTGTGAGAGACTAAATTTCTGTTTGTTAAAGCCATCAACTTGTGGTGTTTCTGTTAAGGCAGCACTAGATAACTAAGACAACATACTAACAGGAGCCCTGGTGGTAAAACAGTTAAGTGCTTGGCTGTTAACCAAAGGTTGGAGGTTTGAACTCACTCAGTGGTTCTGTGGGAGAAAGACCTGGTGATCTGCTCCTGTAAAGATTATAGCTGAGAAAACTCTGTGGGGCAGTTCTACTGTCACGTGGGGTTACTACTAATCGGAGCAGCTAACAACAGCACACATACTGAAAAGTTCATATATCATGGGTGTACAGTTCAATGAATTTTCACAACCGAACGCCCATACATATAAAAAAAGAACATGGCCAGTCCCCAGAATCTCCCCTTCAGTTCCCTTCTGGTTACAATTCTAACCCCTCTAAGGTTCAACTTCTGACTTCTAACAGAATGGATTCGTTTTGCCTGTTTTTGTACTTTATATAAACGGAGTCATATGGTATGGACTCTTTTGTGCCTACTTTCTTTAGCTCAGTATTGATCGTGAGATTCATCCATATTGTTGTGTGTGGTTGAGATTGTCCATTCTCATTTTATAAGGTCTGCTGTGTGAATACACAATAATTTATTTACCATTATCATTGATGGGCTTTGGAATAGTACTTAAATGCTTTCTCATGTTAAAGTTTAATAATGGGCAAGCACAGCTATTTTCCAAATCATTCTTGTTCTGTTTTTTCTCCCTTAATTCCCAATTACATTAGCCATTATCTATTCTTAAAAGCACTCTCTTCTGCATCTGTTATAAAATTGTTATAAGCACTCAGAGGATGCTTATGTTTGCATAGTGCTTGAGGCATCTACTTGATGTTTATGCCTGCCCAGCATATATTCCCCCTTATTCTTGCAATTGCATTCTGATTTTGCTCTGCAGGAACTACACCCCTTAAATAAGATACGACCCTTGGTGTGACCTTAATTAAGGTGCCCACCATCCCCTGGCTGAAAGTGTGAACACCTGACATAGGCTAGGCCAAGCAGACCCTCTCCCTGGAAGTTGACTCCTAAACAGAGCGACATACTGACTTTGCAACAACTTGGTGGGATTATCCTTCTCATTACTTAGAACCCCAGATCTACTTAAATTCCTACCCTTTTTCTTTGATTCTGTGAGCTATCCTATTTATTTCCTATATATGTGATTTAACCTCTATGTACCTCAGTTTTCTCATCTGTACACAGGAATAATGATCTTTAATAGGAAGTTTACTCCCATGTACAGATGAGGAAACTGAGGTACATAGAGGTTAAGGCAAATACATAGAAAGCGTCTGAATTTGGTTGGTTTTACACTAGAATTTTCTGACCCAATGTTCAATAACCTTTCTTTCCACAACCACCACTGCCTCTAGTTGAAAACAGCAACACTTTAAGAATCAAGAGACCTAATTCCTCTGCTGTATTTCACTTCTCTATGCCTCAGCTAAGAAGCCCTGGTGGCACAGAGGTTAAGCACTCAGCTGCTAACTGAAAGACTGGCATTTCGAATCCACCAGCAGCTTTGTAGGAGAAAGATATGGCAGTCTGCTTCCATAAAGATGACAGTCCTGGCAACCCTATGGGGCAGTTCTACTCTGTCCTATAGGGGAGCTATGAGTCAGCATTGACTCGACAGCAAGGGGATGCCTCAGCTAATTGTAAACTCTAAGGCCCAATCTGCCCTTGCATTTCTGAGTCCTAAAAATTGATTTTCAAAGTGTAGTCTCTAATGTATCTTCTGGAAACCCTGTTGGTGTAGGGGTTAACCAAAAGGTTGGCAGTTTGAATCCACCAGGCACATCTTGGAAACCCTATGGGGCAGTTCTACTCTGTCCTATAGGGTTGCTATGAGTTGGAATAGGCTTGATGGCAACGGGTTGGTTTTTTTTTTTTTTTTTTTGCTTTAATGTGTCTTCTAATATATTAATATTTCTAATATAACACTATGGTTCTGACATTAATTATCTGCTTATGTAACTTAGGATAATTCAGATAACACTTTTTTTTTTTATCTAAAAGTTTTCCCCTTTTTCTTACAACTTATTTGAGTTTTATGGCAATGTGAACAGAAGACTAGTATTCATTGGTGCCAAGTCCTGTGGTGGGCACTAACGTACATTAACTTATTTAACCCTCACCAAAACCAAAACCAAACCCAAACCCACTGCTGTGTAGTTGATTCCGACTCATAACAACCCTATTGGACAGCGTAGAACTTCCCCATAGGGTTTCCAAGGCTGTAAATCTTTACTGAAGCCACATCCTTCTGCATTTAGCAGTAATCCTAAAATACTGCTCTGCCTTCCCTTCACTTATGATGGCAACCTGAGGTTTAGAGAGCTACAACAACATGCCACAGTTACACAGCAAGAGGACAGTGGTGCTTTGATCCTCCACCAGTTTCAATAAAGCCTCAAAGTTTGTACTCTTTTTCAAGACACCTCATTCCTCCCAGTGACAACCACAAGCAGCAATATTATAAGATCAGGGATATATCTAAATACACCAGTTGGCCTTATAATGAGTATTTCTGCCATTATTTTGTAAATGCTTTGCACATGTTTTGATAACTACAATTGATAATGACAACAACAGAAATACCTAGAAAGTATTAATGAAAGAGCACATTTGAAGGCATTTTTTTTTTTGTCAAGTCCCTCACTATAAACCCCCCTTACTTCTGCACAGTGGTGATAGATGTGGCATGAAACTCTCAAATGAGAATTTATATATATGATGTTGTATTATGTAAGATGATAGTTGCAAATCTGGAAGACCAGTCAGTTAACTGTATTCATTTTAACAAAAGTTATTATCAGTGAAGCCAAGATGGCGGAATGGACAGACGCTTCCGTTGAGCCCTCTTTACAACAAAGACCTGAAAAAACAAGTGAAACGAGTATATTTGTGACAAGCTGGGAGCCCTGAGCATCGAAGGCAAGCTTAGACAACAAACTGAGGGGCAGGGGAAGGAAAAAACCCTTCAGAAGCGGAGAGGAGTTACCTGACCTGAATCGCCGGGAGCCCTCAGACACCATTCCCAGAGCAGCAGCGGCGGCGGCAGGCTGGTTCTAGCGTTAGGCTGCAGTTTCCTCAGGGAGAAGCAGTGAGCCACACAGCCCACTCACACCTCCGGAACCTGAGCAGAAGGGCACTCTCGGCAAAAAGTAAGTACTTGCGTTTATTTTACCCCGCCCTCCCCACCCCCAAGCCACCTTCAGCTGCTGAATCCCTGGGCCTCAGATAGACCCTGGTGAGCACTTGGAGCCATACTCCCGGCCTTGGGGAAGGAAAAAATTTCCAACTGGGGGGAAAAGATAATTTGCTAGCTCCATTAACTGGGGGAGCTCAGGTCAGAAGCGGCTCCTGTCCAAGCATAAACCGTCTGTGGACCTTGAGCACCTTTCCCTTCTGCATGGACATGTGTGGGCCTATTTCGGGAGAATAGGCCCTTGTTGGCAAACTCCAAACATTTCAGCGGTGCTGTGGAGAGGTGGGTGTTTGACGTTTGACATTGATTTGCCTATTAAACAAGGTCCTCACCTACCCACAACAGGGACCTAGGGACTGGTGGCTCCATTTGGGTCACCCAACCACCTGCGACAGAGGTCCAGGGATAACTGGTACCTCCCAGTCCTTACAACAAAAATGTTGGGTGCCCATGGTCCCTCTGCAGAGCCCACCCACCAGCATGCTCTAGGGAACAGAGATGCATTTTCCTCAGAGACACTTGGGGGTAGGTTCTCAGCCCCCTGCCTTGTCCAGAGTGTGACCCCCTGCTGCAATCAGATACGGGTATATACGCCAATCACCCCTGCCCCTCTAAGACTGTAGGACAGAGCCTGTACCACACACTTGATATCAGCTACCTGGAAACCTGAGCTGAATTCATACAAGAAAACTGAATGGACTCCTAGACTGATACACCTGATAACAGCTCTAGCCAGCTGGGGACAGGACACCACAGCTCCAAAGGTGAAAATAATCAAGCTAGCTCACTCAAGCAACCCACAGGGGTATACCAAAACAAAACAAAGTAAGCAGCTACAACACAGTAAGCAAGTATAAGCTAATACAATAACTTATAGATGGCTTGGAGACAACAATTAATATCAAGTCACATAAAGAAACAGGCCGTGATCACCTCAACACGCTCTCAAAACAAAGAATTCAGGGATCTTTTAGGTGGAAGTACATTCCTGGAATTACCAGATGCAGAATGCAAAAGTTTAATATACAGAACCCTTCAAGACATCAGGAAGGAAATGAGGCAATACGCAAAATAAGCCAAGGAACACACAGATAAAGCAACGGAAGAAATCAGAAAGAGTATTCGGGAACACGATGAAAAGTTTAATAAGCTAGAAAAATCCATAGATAGACAGCAATCAGAAATTCAGAAGATTAACAATAAAATTACAGAATTAGATAACTCAATAGAAAGTCAGAGGAGCAGAATTGAGCTAGTAGAAGCTAGAATTTTTGAACTTGAAGATAAATCACTTGGCACTAATATATTTGGAGATAAATCAGATAAAAGAATTTAAAAAAATGAAGAAATCTTAAGAATCATGCGGGACTCGATCAAGAGAAATAACCTACGAGTGATTGGAGTACCAGAACAGGGAGGGATAACAGAAAGAACAGAGAAAATTGTTCAGAATTTGTTGGCAGAAAACTTCCCTGGTATTGTGAAAGATGAGAAGATATCTATCCCAGATGTTCATCGAACTCCACATAAGGTAGATCTTAAAAGAAAGTCACCAAGACATATTATAATCAAGCTTGCCAAAACCAAAGATAAGGAGACAATTATAAGAACAGTGAGGGATAAAAGAAAAGTCACCTACAAGGGAGAGCCAATAAGAATAAGCTCGGACTGCTCGGCAGAAACCATGCAGGCAAGAAGGCAATGGGATGACATATTTAAAAAATTGAAGGAAAAAAATTGCATGCCAAGAATCATATATCCATCAAAACTGTCTCTTAAATATAAGGTGAAATTAAGACATTTCCAGATAAACACAAGTTGAGGGAATTCGTAAAAACCCCCCAAACTACAAGAAATACTAAAGGGAGTTCTTTGGTTAGAAAATCAATAATATCAGGTATTGACCCAAGACTAGAACACTGGGCAGAGCAACCAGAAGTCAACCCAGAATGGGAAATCCAAAAAAAAAAAAGCCCAACACAGGGTAACGGTGATGTTATTATATAAAAGAAGACAACATTAAAATAATAAAGAGGGACTAAGAAATGTAATCATACACCTTCCATATGGAGAGGAAGATACGACGATACAAAGAAATACAAGTTAGTTATAAATTTAGAAAAATAGGGGTAAATAATAAGGTAACCACAAAGGAGTCAAACTAACCTACTCATCAAAATAAAATACAAGAGAAAAATACAGACTCAGCAGAAACAAAATCAACAACAACAAATATGAAGAAAGGACAATATATAGAGAAAACCTACTCAGCACATAAAATCAAGTGAGAAAAAGAAGCTGTCAACACACACAAAAAAGACATCAAAATGATAGCACTAAATTCATACCTATCCATAATTACCCTGAATGTCAATGGACTAAATGCACCAATAAGGAGACAGAGAGTGGCAGAATGGATTAAAAAACAAGATCCGTCTATGTGCTGCCTACAAGAGACACACCTTAGACTTAGAGACACAAACTAAAACTCAAAGGATGGAAAAAAATATATCAGCCAAACAACAATCAAAAAAGAACAGGACTGGCAATATTAATTTCTGACAAAATAGACTTTAAAGTTAAATCCATCAGAAAGGATAAGGAAGGACACAATATAATGATTAAAGGGACAATACACCAAGAAGATATAACCATAGTAAATATTTATGCACACAATGACAGTGCTGCAAGATACATAAAACAAACTCTACCAGCATTGAAAAGTGAGATAGACAGCTCCACAATAATAGTAGGAGACTTCAACACACCACTTTCAGTGAAGGGCAGGACATCCAGAAAGAAGCTCAATAAAGACATGGAAGATCTAAATGCCACAATCAACCAACTTGACCTCGTAGACATATACAGAACACTCCACCCAACAGCAACCAACTATACTTTCTTTTCTAGTGCACATGGAATATTCTCTAGAATAGAGCACATATTAGGTCATAAAGCAAGCCTTAGCAGAATCCAAAACATTGAAATACTACAAAGCATCTTCTCTGACCATAAGGCCATAAAAGTGGAAATCAATAACAGGAAAAGCAGGGAAAAGAAATCAAACACTTGGAAACTGAACGATACCCTGCTCAAAAAAGACTGGATTATAGAAGACATTAAGGATGGAATAAAGAAATTCATAGAATCCAATGAGAACGAAAACACTTCCTATCAGAACCTTTGGGACACAGCAAAAGCAGTGCTCAGAGGCCAATTTATATCAATAAACGCACACAGCCAAATAGAAGAAAGGGCCCAAATCAAAGAACTATCTCTACAACTTGAACAAATAATAGAAAGAGAGCAACAAAAGAAACCCACAGGCACCAGAAGAAAACCAATAATAAAAATTAGAGCTGAACTGAATGAAATAGAAAACAGAAAAACAATTGAAAGAATTAACAAGACCAAAAGCTGTTTTTTTTTGAAAAATTCAACAAAATTGATAAACCACTGGCCAAACTGACAAAAGAAAAACAAGAGAGGAAGCAAATAACCCAAATGGGAAGTGGGATGGGCGATATTACAACAGACCCGACTGAAATGGAAAGAATCATATCAGATTACTATGAAAAACTATACTCAAACAAATTTGAAAACCTAGAAGAAATGGATGGGTTCCTGAAAGCACACTGCCTGCCTAAACTGGCACAAACAGAGGTAGAACAACTGAATGGACCCATAACAAAAGAAGAGATTGAAAAGGTAATCAAAAAACTCCCAACAAAAAACAGCCCTGGTCTGGACGGCTTCACTGCAGAATTCTGCCGAACTTTCAGAGAATAGTTAACACCACTACTACTAAAGGTATTTCAGAGCATGGAAAAGGATGGAGTGCTGCCAAACTCATTCTGTGAAGCCATCATACCCCTGATACCAGAACCAGGTAAAGGCACCACAAGAAAAGAAAATTATAGACCTAAATCCCTCATGAATGTAGATGCAGGGATCCTCGGCAGGGTTCTAGCCAATAGAATTCAACAACATATCAAAAGGATAATTCACCATGACCAGGTGGGATTCGTGCCAGGTATGCAGGGATGGTTCAACATTGAAGAACACTTGATGTGATCGACCACATAAATGGAACAAGGGACAGGAATCACATGATTTTATCGATTGATGCAGAGAGGGTGTTTGTCAGAGTTCAGTACTCATTCATGATGAAAACTCTCAGCAAAATAGGAATAGAAGGAAAATTTATCAACATAACGAAGGGCATTTATACAAATCCAACAGCCAACATCACCCTAAATGGAGAGAGCCTGAAAACATTCCCATTGAGATCGGGAACCAGATAAAGATGCCCTTTATCACCTCTCTAATTCAACATTGTGCTGGAAGTCCTAGCCAGAGCAATTAGGCTAGATAAAGAAATAAAGGGCATCCAGATTGGCAAGGAAAAAGTAAAAGTATCTCTATTTGCAGATGACACGATCTTATACACAGAAAACCCTAAGGAATCCTCCAGAAAACTACTGAAACTAATAGAAGAGTTCAGCAGAGTATCGGGATACAAGTTAAACATACAAAAATCACTTGGATTCCTCTACACCAACAAAAAGAACATCGAAGAGGAAATCACCAAATCAATGCCCAAGAAGATAAAATACTTAGGAATAAATCTTACCAGAGATGTAAAAGACTTTTACAAAGAAAACTACAGTACACTTCTGCAAGAAACCAAAAGAGACTTATATAAGTGGAAGAACATATCTTGTTCATGGATAGGAAGACTTAACATTATAAAAATATCTATTCTACCAAAAGCCATCTATACATTTAATGCAATTCCTATTCAAATTGCAACAACATTCTTTAATGAGATGGAGAAACAAATCACCAGTTTCATATGGAAGGGAATGAGGCCCTGGATAAATAAGGCATTACTGAAAAAGAAGAACAAAGTGGGAGGCCTTACTTTACCTGATTTTAGAACCTATTATACCGCCACAGTGGTCAAAACAGCCTGGTACTGGTACAACAGCAGATACATGGACGAATGGAACAGAATTGAGAATCCAGACATAAATTCATCCACATATGAGCAGTTGATATTTGACAAAGGCCCCAAAACAGTTAAATGGGGAAAAGACAATCTTTTTAACCAGTGGTGCTGGCATAACTGGATAGCCATATGCAAAAAAATGAAACAAGACCCATACCTCACTCCATGCACAAAAGCTAACTCAAAATGGATCAAAGACCTAAATATAAAATCTAAAGTGATAAAGATCATGGAAGAAAAAATACAGACAATGTTAGGAGCCCTAATATATGGTATAAACAGTATAGAAAACATTATAAAGAATGTAGAAGAAAAACTATATAACTGGGAGCTCCTAAAAATCAAACACTTATGCTCATCCACAGACTTCACCAAAAGAGTAAAAAGACTACCTACAGACTGGGAAAAAGTTTTTAGCTATGACATTTCTGATCAGCGCCTGATCTCTAAAATCTACATGATACTGCAAAAACTCAACTGCAAAAAGACAAATAACCCAATTAAAAAATGGGCAGAAGCTATGAATAGGCACTTGACTAAAGAAGACATTCAGGTAGCTAACAGATATATGAGGAAATGTTCACAATCATTAGCCATTAGAGAAATGCAGATCAAAACTACAATGAGATTTCATCTCACTCCAACGAGGCTGGCATTAATCCAAAAAACACAAAAGAATAAGTGTTGGAGAGGCTGTGGAGAGACTGGAACACTTCTACACTGCTGGTGGGAATGTCAAATGGTACAACCACTTTGGAAATCGATTTGGCGCTTCCTTAAAAAGTGAGAAATAGAACTACCATATGATCCAGCAATCCCACTCCTTGGAACATATCCTAGAGAAATAAGAGCCTATACAAGAACAGATATACGCACACTCATGTTTACTGCAGCACTGTTTACAATAGCAAAAACACGGAATCAACCAAGGTGCCCATCAACGGAGGAATGGATAAATTATGGTATATTCACACAATGGAATACTACACATCGATAAAGAACAGTGAGGAATCTATGAAACATTTCATAACATGGAGGAAGGCATTATGCTGAGTGAAATTAGTTTTAAAAGGACAAATATTGTATAAGACCACTATTATAAGAACTTGAGAAATAGTTTAAACTGAGAAGAAAACATTCTTTTGTGGTTAGGAGGCAGGGAGGGAGGGAGGATGGGAGAGAGGTATTCACTAATTAGATAAAAAAGATAGTAGATAAGAAATACTTTACATTAAAGGAAAGATAGCACGCAATACAGGGGAGGTCAGCACAATTGGATTAAACCAAAAGCAAAGAAGTTTCCTGAATAAACTGAATGCTTCAAAGGCCAGTGTAGCAGGGGCAGGGGTCTTGGGACCATGGTTTCAGGGGACATCTAAGTCAATTGGCATAATAAAATCTATTAAGAAAACATTCTGCATCCCACTTTGAAGAGTGGCGTCTGGGGTCTTAAACGCTAGTAAGCAGCCATCTAAGATGCATCAATTGGTCTCAACCCACCTGGATCAAAGGAGAATGAAGAACACCGACGACACAAGGTAATTATGAGCCCAAGAGACAGAAAGGGCCCATGAACCAGCGACTACATCATCCTGAGACCGGAAGAACTAGATGGTGCCTGGCTACAACCGATGACTGCCCTGACAGGGAACACAACAGAGAACCCCTGAGGGAGCAGGAGAGCAGTGGGATGGAGACCCCAAATTCTCATAAGACCAGACTTAATGGCTGACTGAGGCTGGAAGGATCCCGGTGGTCATGGCCCCCAGACCTTCTGTTGCCCCAGCACAGGAACCATTCCCAAAGCCAACTCTTCAGACATGGATTGGACTGGACATTGGGCTGGAGAGGGATGCTGGTGAGGAGTGAGCTTCTTGGATCAGGTAGACACTTTAGACTATGTTGGCATCTCCTGCCTGGAGAGGAGATGAGAGGGTGGAGGGGGTTAGCAGCTGCGAAATGGACGTGAAAAGAGAGAGTGGAGGAGAGAGCAGGCTGTCTCATTAGGGGATGAGTAATTGGGAGTGTGTAGCAAGGTGTATATGGGTTTTTGTGTGAGAAACTGACTTGATTTATAAACTTTCACTTAAAGCACAATAAAAATTATTTAAAAAAAAAAAGTTATTATCAAATGGAGAAAACACATCAAGACCAAGGTGTTTAGCAGCACCCACATGGCACTACAGACAGAAGCACCATGATATCCCTCTGTAGCAAAGACCTGAAAAACTAAGTAAAACAGATACAAACATCAATCCTGGAAACCTAAGTACCAAATGAAGAAATAAAGAACTCAATGGAATAATACCAAATGGAATAAGAAACTGACAGAGAACTGAGAATGAGGAGAGCTGTGGAATGGAGGTCCTGTACAAGCTACCATGGCTGGATTCGCCATCTTGGGTTTGAGCTGCCAAAAAACTCAGACAGGGAGTATGGGAAGGCAATTCAACAGAGCTCCCAGCAGAAGACAGAGCAACCGGTAACCAGGGATACACGTTTTCCCACCCCTTGTTCCCTGTATGAGACCTCTACTGCTTGCCAATGGGCGATGGTCACTTGGGTGGAGAGACACCGGCTCGCTGCTGCCTAGATTCGTCATCTTGGGCTACAGCCACCAAAGAACTCCAGACAGGGTGTATGGAAAGGCAACTTCATGGCGTTCTCAGCAGGAGAAAGAGCACCCACTGAGTGTCCAGCCCTACCTGCTTGGACAAGGTTGTGAGAATTATGCCCACAGGCGAGTAAGCAACAAAACACACCAAGCCCGCCTGCCCAGACATAATCAAATAAAGCAAAAAAGCAGGACAAAACAATCAAATCTACAATCAATAAACAAAGATAGTAATTCCTGAATTTCCCGAAGACAGCAGACAGTATCAAAACATAAAAAAAAAACAAGAGACGATGGCTTCAGAAAGGGACCAAAATAAAATACCCGACGACCTTCTGCTAGAAGAAGAGGCACTGGAACTATTTGACAGGGAATTCAGAACTCTAATATTCAGGTTTCTCCAACAGATGAAGGAAAATGCATACAAAGATAAAGAAAAAATAGACAAAATCACAGAAAATACAGACAAAATCATGGAAAAGCAATGGAAGAAATCAGGAAAATAATACAAGAACAAAATGTCAAAATAAATAAACAACTAGAAATTATAGAAAATGGCAATTAAAAATCCAAAAGATAAGATTTCAGAAATGGACAGTGCAATATAAGGTTTTAGGAGCAAATCTGAAACAATGGAAGACAGGATCAGTGAAATTGAAGACAAATCCTTGGATACAACTTTGTGGAAAAAAATCTGAGAAAAGAACGAGGAAAAATGAAGAAACCCTGAGAACAATGTGGGATACAATTAGAAGCAAAAATCTGCATGCAATTGGAGTTCCAGAATAGAAGACACAGAAGCTTCACATTGAGAACCCTTCCAGACCTCATTCCATGCTGATACATGCAATAACATGGATGAATCTCAAAGACATACTGAGTGAGGGAAGCCAGACACAACAGAGTACATCCTGTATAAGTCCATTTACATGATGTTCTAAAGTAGGCAAAACTGATCTATGGTAGGGGAAGAAAAACAAACAAACACAGAACAATGATGTCTCTGGCAGTATATGGGTGAGGATTGGCTGGGAAGGGGCATGAGAGAACTTTCTGGCGGTAATGGAAATATTCTATATCTTGATAGGAGTTTGGGTTAAAAGGGTAAATGAATTTGTCAAAACTCAGCAAATGGTATGCCTAAATACTGTGCACTTCACTGTATGTAAAATTTGCCTAAAAAAAAAAAAGGAGGAGGGAATCATAAACAAATACTGAATTCTGGTTAATATTATGTATGCTGATATGATCTGGGATAGAGTATAATGATATTTGCAACTTACTCGGAAATGCATCAGGAAATAAGGTGGCTTGACTGATAGATATGGAATAAAGTGAGAGATAAAAGCAAAATATTAACAATCGTGGAATCTAGGCAGTCGGTATATGGATGTTCACTGTAATTCTTTCAACTTAGTTGTGTGGTTGAAATTTTTCATAATAAAATGTTGGGGAAAAATTAATCACCCTACTGTGATTTAATATGAACTCTAAATTTTCTTTGCTACTGAGGAAAATTTAGTTGAGGATTAAAAAGGAAAATGTTTGGAAGATGAGAGACCTGAAATTTTTAATGGAATGCAATTTGAAGAAGAAAACAATTTTTTAAAACATTTAAAAGACATCCAAATTCAGTGTAAGAAAGATACTACATGCATTTATGGTTATTTAAACGAATTTAAAGAGCACGTACTGATTTTGAAATAAAATAAAAGGCTGAAGAGAGAATAAAATGAATTGTTGTTTTTAACAAAAACCACTATTCCTTAGTTATAATGAAGACTTTATAAGAGGATGCATAAATCAGCACAAATCCCGAAGGACTGCCCCCTGCAATATTGGCATTCATTTTTTCACTCATTCACTGGAGACATTTTTAGTAACAGCTTACTATTGCCAGGCACTGTTGTACATGCCTGAGATGAAACTGTGCGCTTGCCTCAGATCCCTACTCTCAGAGAGTTCTAGAATGAAGGGAGAAGAAATAAGCAGGTAAGCAAATAGGTGAATAAGCAGTAAATGCTTTGACCCTTCACCATCGAGTCAATTTCAACTCACAGCGGCCCTATAAGACAGAGTAGAACTGCCCCAAATGCTTTGAGAAGAATAAATTATGTGACAGAATAAACGGAGTAAGGGCGGGGGGCGGGGGGAGTAGTTAAATGGGTGATCCCCTAGGAAATGAGGTACTTGGAAAGATCTGGGAGTGGTTTTCCAAGCTAAAAAACAAAAAGTGCAAAATATAGGGACTGGCTTGCTGAAGTGTAGAAAGCCAGAGCGGCTGAAATGTAGGGAGGCAGGGGAGAATAATCTAAGGTGTAGTGAGAGAGTGAGGTAGGCAGGGGCCAAATCGTAAGGGCCATAGCTAAGAAAAGGTCAGCAAAGTATTGGAGGAAAACAGTGAGTCTGAGTTGGAAATGTTTGCTGGGTCAATAAAAGAATATACTCTATACAATAATAGATCTAACCAAACCAACCACGACAAACCAAACTGATAATGATGAAGCCAAAGAAACAATGAATTTTAAAGAAAGGTGTGTGCAGTCCTACCATCTACTTGAGCAACATGTAGGTATGTGTGTTGTTGTATGACATTTAGACTTCTTTGTAGAATTCTGAAGGAACTTCTAGAAAAGCCTGATGACTGTCATGGATTGAATTATATCCCCCCCAACCCCCCGCCCCAAAAAAAGGTGTGTATTAACTTGGTTAGGCCATGATTCCCAGTATTCTGTGGTAGTTCTCTATTTTGTGATTGTAATTTTATGATAGAGAGGATCAGGGTGGGATTTTAACACCCTTTACCAGGTCACATCCCTGATCCAATGTAAAGGGAGTTTCCCTGGGGTGTGGCCTGCACCACCTTTTATCTCCCAAGAGATAAAAAGAAAGGGAAGTAAGCAGAGTTGGGAACCTCATACCACCAAGAAAGTAGTGCTGGCCTTTGGACCTGAGGTTCCTGTGCTGAGATGTTCGCAGATCAAGGGAAGACTGAAAACAAGGACCTTCCTCCAGAGCCAACAGAGAGAGAAAGCCTTTCCCTGGAGCTGACTACCTGAATTTGGACTTGTCGCCTACTAGACAGTGAGAGAATAAATTTCTCTTTGTTAAAGCCATCCATTTGTGGTATTTCTGTTATAGCAGCACTAGATGACAAAGACAATGATTGAATGTTTGTTTTTGATAACCAAATTTTAATAACCCTTAAAAACTCATTTGGTAGATAAGTAGCTTTAATCTTAGGGTTAAAAAATAAGTCTTTCAGATAGCACATCTCCTGTAAGAATGAAAGTACGTTTCTGAGTAAGTTTAAAACTCATCAGGACAACCCTCAAACTCTACTTAGAGAGCTACCAATTTGGTGCAGGCTTTTTTTTTACTGGTCATCCAAAAAACCAAACCCGTTGCTGTTAGGTAAATTCTGACTCATAACGACCCTATAGACAGAGTAGAACCGCCCCATTGGGTTTTCGAGGCTGTAAATCTTTACGGAAGCAGATTGCCACATCTTTCTCCTGGAGAGCAGCTGGTGGGTTTGAACCAATGACCTTTCGGTTAGCAGCCAAGCACTTAACCACTGTGCCACCAGGGCTCCTTACTGGTTACACTTAATCACAAGGGGAACACTTTAGACCATTTACCTGAAAGCACTTCAGAACCATCCTCAAAAGAGTTTCATTAAAAAAAAAAAAAAGGCAAATCCTGTGGTTTCGAACAGTTTTATTCAACTCAGTTCAATGGAGATGAGGCTTTTTCCACCTTATAGTATGTTTCAGTTAGCCCTCTTGTTAGCTGCCATAGATTCCAACTCATAGTGACCCCACATGTTGCAGAATAGAACTGCTTCATAGGGTTTTTAAGGCTGCGACCTTTCAGAAGCAGATTGCCAGGCCTGTCTTCCAAGGCACCTCTGGGTGGGTTCAAACAGCCAACCTTTCAGCTAGTAGTTGAGTGTTTAATGTTTATGCCACCCAGGGACTCTGTAGCCCTCTTAGGCCCCCGTCTAAATCTCTTGGCCCCTTGTAGATAACTCCCACATCCCCAGCTCTGATCTCTTCCCTAAATCCACTTTCCCTGCCCTTTGAGATAATTCTATTTTGCTATCTGTATCAGTGACTGTACATTCAACAGTCTCCATCATGAGCTCATTAACTTTCTCCTAAGCCAATCTGTCTGGCCCTCTTTATCTCTACCACCAGGGTTTAAAACCTGGGAGTCTTCCCTCTGCAGCTACCACACCCAATCTGGCAACAAGCTTTAAATATTTCTTTCAAATGTATCTCAGATTCCCTTTCAGTTCCATCCATACAGTTTATCTACTCCCTCTGGCCTAGGCTTACTTGATAATACAAGATAAGGCAAAGGTAGGAAGCTTTTTCATAAACCTATTTTTACAACTGAACCCAAAATATGATGAAAGTTAATTTAAAATGATAACACATTAAAATGAAACTACTTAGATGAATTAAAGTCCAACGAAGGAAAAAACCCATAAGCCAAACCATTGCCATCTAATTGATTCCGACTCACAGCAACCCTACCTCGGGTACGACAAAGTAGAACTGGCCCCATAGGGCTTCCAAGGAGTGCCTAGATGGATTCAAACTGCTGACCTTTTGGTTAGCAGCAGTAGCTCTTAACCACTAAACCACCAGGGTTTCCACCGAAGGAAAAAGAACTGAGCTAAATATAAGACAGGTGGCAGTGGTGGTTCAGTAGTAGAATTATCTCCTTACATGAGGGAGACCTGGGTTCAATTCCCACCTGTCCAATGCGCCCCAAGTGTGGCAACCACCTGTCTGTCAGTGGAGGCTTGTGTGTTGCTATGATGCTGAACAAGTTTCAGTGGGACTACCAGACTAAGAAGACTAGAAAGAAAGGCATGGCCATCCACTTCCAAAAAAATCAGCCAATGAAAATCCTATGAATCACAAGGGTCCGATCCTGTTGGTGGTGCATGGGGCATGGGCCAACTCTATGGCTGCTAACAACAACAACAAAGGCAAGGCTATCTGAGACAAGCTACATAATCTTGAAAATATCACATATCTACCCTTTGTGGCCCTCTTTTCTTCCAAAAGAGAACGATAACAAATAATACCTATTCATGGGTTTTGTGCTTATGGAATGTCTTTGAAGAAGACAGAAACTACTATGTTTTAAGTGTTCATCGTGGGGTACTTTTACATTTTAAATACTCATAAAAATTGCATTACTCACTCCATTTTACAAATGAGGAAATCGAGATTCAAAGAGATTAAGCAATTTGGTGGTCCCACAGCTGACTGGTGGCAGAACTGATTTTCAAATCCCAGCTCTCCCTCTTAAAAGCTCACCCTTTCTACTGTATCACAATACAATTTATAATGAGACCCCTGCCTCTGGGCACCATTACCAACTCCCAACTTAGAAGTACAAAGCATGAGACATGTCCCCGTCTAACTGATTTCTCCAGATGTTTTTTAGGCAATTGGCCAACTTCCTGCCCAAGATAAGAAAAACAAGAGGCTGGGGTCTGCAGACCACAGAACAAGTTAAGACCAAATCTGGCCGCCTGACACGTGAAGAACCATCAATCCTGTCTTCTGGGTGACCCCAGAACTTTTCTCCTACCAGTCGGAGCCAAACTTTATTGGCCCAAGATTGGAGGAAGACTTTCAAAGCCCGGGGTCCGAGCCTCAGATCCGGTTTCATACACCCTCCCCCCACTTTTGGACTGAGCAAGCAAAGACAACGGAACTGCCCCGGGAAAGCCTTTTTTTGGGCCAGACCAATCAATGACCTTGCTCCTTTCCCCAGGGAACCTTCCCCTAATAAATACTGTTTAAGCCATTGTTCAGGAAGCCATCTTGGCGATAGAAGTCCTGGTGTGCGCCTTTGCTTGGCCAACCAAATAAAGCTGCTTCTTTTGCTTTCACCTGTTTCGTATCTCTTTGGCCACGCCAAGCAGACCTGGAACAGTCAGGTTACAATAAGGTACTATATATATACTCATTCAAGGTACTGTTGTCATCATTATTACACTTGTTTGAGTTGAAATAGGTTTTTAAAACAGAAATTAGCATAAACAACCTAGTTCAACAAGTTTGGAAATCTAGCTTCAATACATTATAATAAATTAGAGAGGTTTTATTTGCATTTCTTCATTTTCCAATTTGAGGTCAACGGAATACAATAATTCATTTCCAAAGTACAAATGGTGTTAACAGCCCTCACCATCTCCAGTGCCGAAGGGACTCTGGTTAACATTTAAAGTGGAAGGCATCCAAGTAAGTTTGCCAAAAGGAGGAATATGGAAATTCTGCCCACAGCCAGAACAATGGACATAGATTTGTCAAAACAAAGAACAGTAAAGTGAGGGAAGGCAATTTGTCCAGCCCTTATTATGCTATTTTATGACTATTTTTCCAGTTGCTGGTTTCCTATTCACTCCAACAAAGAGAAGGATTAAACAAAAGATCTAACATTTTGCAAATTTATATTATCCTTTAAACCAAAAAAACCCAAGCAGATGCAAAAACACTGCAAACTGTAACTTCAAAATCCAAACTGGGGAAAACAATCTCCAGTCAGATAATTAAAATAACAAAAATGCCCATCTCAGTTCTTAAAAAAGAATCTCCAAGACTTGATGCCCTATTGTGCATCATCCATGGTACACTTTTCAAATCTTAATGTTAATACAGTTTAAATTTAAATGTACTTATTCTTAGGTTATTAGTGCCCTGAACTAATCAATATATTTTATGGTGTTAGACAACATCTTGACTTCTGTACTGACCCTTGGATAGTATGTCAAGAAGCTACATTTGGACAGCTGGGAAACCACACGAGTAATCACAAATGAGGTAGATTAGCACTGGGTTCAAAATACAAAGCTGAAACAACAGGCCCGAAAAATACAGGCAGAAAATAAGGCCCAGGGCACTGTAGATGTAAACATTGTGTGGGCTGCATATTTTTCTCTCTGGTTCTCTGATGGGCTCTTCTGTGGTCAAAATTGCTTTTCTCAGGTACAAGGCTGTTAAGTGTCAAGAATCACCGAGGTCGTTTTAAAAGCATTTTTGCGCTTGCATTTATAATATGGTCCCCCTCCCCCCTTTTCCTGTTAAGGCCAAAGCACTTACTAGCCACTGCAGTATTGCCCTGACGCTTCATCAGACTATACAGTAAGTCAGCAGTCCAAAGAAGACATTCAGTGGGTTTCCGTTCTTGCTCTGTTCACCTCTCCCCTGCCCCCCGCCCCCATCCATCCATCCACGGGAAAAAAACATCTTTTAAGTAAACGGAGAAAACAAATTCACAGATACAACTCCCGCTACTCGTTACTCAAACACACATTAAGAACGTTACAATTTTATATAGGGACTTCGTTTTTAAACTCTTCTTAGAAAATGATGCTTTGCGCTAACGGCGAATTTAAGTAAAACATTACGTCATTTTTTTTAAAGTTGTTTTAATCTACACTGTCTATTGATTTGGCGAGGTGTGCGTAAAGCAGGTAGTCTAGGATCTTTTACTTTGTCGTTGAGTTTTAAGCGGCTTCACTCACTGGCTCCTTGCTAATACTCAAGCCCCAAGCCCCACCGTAACAGGTCTGGTTAAACTCTAATGACCACAGGAAGTCACTTGGGCGTTTCAGTTTGACTTGACGACCCGACAGGGGTCTGTCTGGTGTCTGTGTTGAGAAAGGGAGACGGGGTGGGGGTAAAAAGACAGTTTGCACAGATTTTTGTTTGCGCAGGAGCCTCAGTGAGCGTTCTGGAACACGTGCACGCAGCCAGCCACACAAAACCGGCCAGAGTTCCCTGGGGAGAGGAGGACATAGCTCTTTCAACCTACTTCAGCGGGATAATTGTGCTTTGGGGGTCCCTGCTGCTTGTAGTCCTGCGCGCTCGCTTTCGCTGCCGGGACAGGCTCTGGTTCTCCAGCCAAGACCATCCACCCCAGCTAGCGAGCGCTGGCTCTCGGCGTGACCCTGGTCTGGAATCTCCATCTCCGGGGTTCTGCACCTGGGTTTCGGGAAGAGGCTGCCGGGCCCGATAGATTATGGCTTTTTTTCCTCTCGAATTTCTGTCACTCCCGACTGGGCATTTTCTTGTGTCTTGCACCAGATAGGTCCAGGTTTCTTCCGGCGGCGTCTGCCTCTGGCAAAAGAAACCCCCCATACCCAGGCCCCTCCCCACCCCCCCAAAACCCTGCTCTCTCCAGCGGGTAGGAGAGCAAAGCCAACTACCCCGGCACTTACACGTGGCCACAGCGGGTCCGCACAGGCTGGTGTAACACCTCGAGGCACACGGAACAGTCGAAGGACGTGACTGGCAGCTCGGGGCTCCCCCTGCGCTCCAGGTCCCGCGGGGTGGCCGAGGCAGGCGCGGATTTGCCGCTGTCGCTGCTCAGCACGGAGCCCATTGCAGCGCCTCTCGCCCGGGCAGCTGCTAAGAGCTCAGTGCCTGCAGCCGGGTTGTTTTGTTGTTCTGCGATGGAGGAAGGAAGTCCCAACCCAGCTGTGATCACCGCCTCCCAGCGCCCCCAGCTCGCTCGCGTAGCCTAGATCCAGCCTCCGCCGCTGCGCGCAACCTCGGCCAGAGGCAGACAGAGAAAGCGCCAGCGCGTCTGAAATGATCTTTCGTTAGCTGCCGGGGGTTAAGTGATGGAGGAGGTGGCGGCGGCAGCTGCACAGCACACGAGCTGCAATGTCTCGTGGTCCTGGGAGGATTGAAACCTGAAACCTCAGCTGCAGAGGAGGACCTTGACCTGCAGTGTACCTTCCAGGCTATGACATACATCCCCACTATCGTAAGTTAAGGAAAATGCTGCCTGGCCATGCCTTTATGGGAACCAGGGAGCACCCACAAGTGTTGGTCCTATCAGTTTTTGTAGCTTATTATAATTATTTGTATGACTGATTGATCGCTCCTAAGACAGTGCCAATCACTACTTTGGTCATCTAATCAATGCTCCGTTAATGGAGCATGCATAGGAGGCAATGGAAAACACCATGGCTTGGGTCAGGTGCACCCTAGTCTTCAGGGTGACATCTTTGCTTTTCAACACTTTAAAGAGGTCTTTTGCACCAGATTTGCCCAATGCAAGGTGTCTTTTGATTTCCTGACTGCTGCTTCCGTGGGTGTTGATTGTGGATCCGAGTAAAATGAAATCCTTGACAACTTCAATCTTTTCTGTGTTTATTATGATGTTGCTCATTGGTCCAGTAGTGAAGATTTTTGGTTTTTTTATGTTGAGGTGTAATCCATACTGAAGGCCATGGTCTTTGATCTTCATCAGTAAGTACTTTCAAGTCCTCTTCACTTTCAGTAAGCAAGGTTGTGTCACCTGTATAACATAGGTTGTTAATGAGTCTTCCTCCAACCCTGATGTCCTGTTCTTCTTTATATAGTCCAGTTTCTGGGATTATTTGCTCTGCGTACAGATTGAATAAGCTATAGCCCTGACGCACACCTTTCCTGACTTTAAACCAGGCAGTATCCCCTTGCTCTGTTCAAAGGACTGCCTCTTGATCTATGTACAGGTTCCTCATGAGCACAGTTAAGTGTTCTGGAATTCCCATTCTTCGTACTGTTATCCATAATTTGTTAGTATTCACACGGTTGAATGCCTTTGCATAGTCAATAAAACGCAAGTAAACATCTTTCTGATGTTCTCTGCTTTCAGCCAGGATCCATCTGACATCAGCAGTGATATTCCTGGTTACCTGTCCTCTTCAGAATCCGGCTTGAATTTCTGGCATTTCCCTGTGGATATACTGCTGCAGCTGCTTTTGAATGAACTTCTGCAAAGTTTTACTTGCATGTGATATTAATGATATTTTTCAATAATTTCCACATTTGGTGGGATTACCTTTCTTGGGAATAGGCATAAATATGGATCTCTTCCAGTTGGATGGCCAGGTCACTGTCTTCCAAATTTCTTGGCGTAGACAAATGAATACTTCCAGTGCTGCGTTCGTTTATTGAAACATCTCAATTGGTATTCCGTCAATTCCTGGAGCCTTGTTTTTTGCCAGTGCCTTCAGTTCAGCTTCGACTTCTTCCTTTGGTACCATTGGTTCCTGCTCATACGGTATCTCCTGAAATGGCTGAACGCCGACCAATTCTTTTTGGTATAGTGACTCTGTGTACTCCTTCCATCTTCTACTGTCACATATTTTGGATGTGTTATCAGGAGAGACCAGTCCCTGGAGGAAGGACATCGTGCTTGGTAAAGTAGAGGGTCATCAAAAAAGAAGACGACTCTCAATGAGATGGATTGACACAGTGGCTGCAACAATGGACTCAAGCATAATAATGATTGTGAGAACGGTGCAGGACCAGGCGGTATTTCATTCTGTTGTACGTAGGGTCACAATGAGTCTAACTGACTGGACAGCACCTAACAACAAACAACAACAAGCATGGAGTAGAGGAAGGAGTTCTGGAGACCTAGATTCAAATCCCATTCTGGAATTCTAGTGCTAAATTCTGTGATCCTCAGATTCCTTGGCTCAGGATCTCCTGCTATTAATTTTACTCTCTCTTCTTTTCTCCTGCTATTAATTTTACTCTCTCTTCTTTTCTTCTCTCTCTTTTTTTTAAAAACATGACCGAGCATATCATTCATTCATTAATTCACCAAGGACTTATTTAGTGCCCCGTGGCACTCTATTCTGATGATGGGGACACAGTTCTGAATAAGCAAACAAAATCCCAGTTCCCTCAGAATTTACTTTAAAAAACTTTTTATTTTGAGATAATTATATATTCACATGCAATTGTCAGAAATAATACCCAATGCATAAAATACATAATTATACATAATGATCCTGTATATCACTTTCCCCCAATCAGAGCTTACTTTTAATGAGAGGATATAGTAATTAAAAAATAAATAAATGAACAGGATTTCAGAAAATGATAAGAGCTATGAAAAAGATAAAACAGAGAATGAGAATGGAAAAAAGGATACAAGGGTCAGAGAAAACTTTTTGGATGAAATGCCATTTAAGCAGAACCATGAACAATGAAACTGAGTCAGCCATTCAAAGATTGAGGAGAAAACCTTGCCAAGCACTGGTAACAGTGAGTGATGCAGGAACAGAGAACAGAAAGAGGACACAGGGAACTGGAGCATGGGGAATAAAAGCAGGAGATGGGGTGAGATGTGGTCAAGATGTGGGGAGAGGTGGTCAAGGTTCTGATCATATCCAGTCTTACAGGCTAGGACCAAGAGCTTGGAGAATTTATTCCAAGTGTCACGATTTGATTTATACATATGACTTCTGTGTAGACAAAGGACAGAAGCAAAGCAAGAATGGAAGCAGAGAAACCAGTTAGGAGACCATGGTTAAGAGACCATAATGGCTCAAACCAACGAGATATCTGAGTAGAAGGAGAGAGGTGGACAGGCTTAGGATATATTTAGGAGAAAGACCTAAAAGGGCTTGCTGATGAATTGGATATAGGACTGAAGTAAAGACTATCACTCCTGTCTTTAAAAGAAAAACAAAAGCTCTCCCTTGATCCAGCATGTCCCTCAGCTCCTGCCCTATATACTCTTTAAGGCCAAATTTCTTGACCTGATTATCTGTCTTTTGTATCTTGATTTATTAATTATCCACTGCTTATCCAGATAAATTTGAATTCTGAACCCACCACTCTACCTCCATCTCTCCAAAAACTGCTTCATCATCAGTGGTGACCGTCATGTGTGGCTAAACCCGATAGCCTCTTTTCAGTATTTTTCGTGCTTTACTTCTCAACTATATTTGTCAGTGTTGACCACTCCCTCCTTGTAGAAACACTCTTTAGCTTTCCTTTTTTTTTTTTTTTTTTGGCTAATCTTTTGCAGTCTCCTTTGCTGGCATCGCCTTCTTCATGGAAAGGCTAAGTGCTAGTGATCCTAGGATTCTACCCCGGGTCCTTCTCCCTTTTCATTCCTCACTCAGTCCCTAAGAATCTCAAAAATCCCATAGATTCTGTTACCATCTAAATTATAGGGAACTTGAAGCCTTTGTCTTCACCCCAGGCCACTCAAATGCCCTTCTTACTTGAAATCACTACACTGGTTGCTTCCTAGACACTTTAAGATCAACATGTCCAATAATGAACTGATGATTGTAGCCTTCCATCTGCTCCTACTGAATTCTGAGTGATGGCACTGCAATCCACCTGGTAGCTCATTTCAGACACCTGTGAGTCATCTTTGATTTTTGTCCTATCTCTCTCTCACATTGAATCAATCACAATCACAATTTTCTGTCTGTAATATACCTCTTAGTAGTTTTTGAATTGGTTCACTTTTCTTCACTCCCATGGTCACTTCTTATTTTAAATCATCACAGTCTCTTGTGTGACCTATTCTAATAGTTCCTAATTGTTCTGCCTGCATTCACTATTGACACCCTTTACTCTATTATCCACGTTGCAACTAAGGCAATCTTTTGAAAAGGAAATATGTTACACCATGCTTAAGAATCTTTAATAGCTCTCTGTAACTCTTAAGGTTAAATTCTAAGTCCTTAACGTGATCTACAATGTCCTGCACAATCTGACTCCTCCAATAACTGTAACCAGTTAGAATACCTTTGGTAGAAGGCAATAGATATCTAACTATGATCATTAAAATTGTGTGTCAACTTGGCTGGGCCATAATTCTGTTTGGCAGTAATGATATAGTTTGGCACTCGTATGATGATGTGATCACTTCCATGATGAGATTTGATCTATTGTGATCACCTCCATGATGGGACCTGCTGTGAGTAGCTAATCAGTTGAAAGAGAGTTTCCTTGAGCATGTGGCCTGCATCCAATATAGGTGGACTTTCTGGCAAGGCCCACAGGCTTTTGCTTGCTGTGGATCCTGTAACTGGCTCCTGTTCATCTGACCTCCAGTTCTTGGAACTTGAGCCAGCAGCTTATCTGCTGTCTTGCCTGCCAGTCTTGGCATTTGTTGGTCTTCATAGCCTGCTCTCTGACCTGCCAGTCTTGGGTTCACCAGCCCCTGCAGCTATGTGAATCAGGAGAAGCCTCCAGCCTGACCTGCAGACTTGGGATGGCCCAGCCTCTACAACCGTATGAGCCATTTCCTTGATATAAATCTGTATGTATATTTATATACTTTGCTGGTTTTACATCTCTAGAGAATCTGGCCTAAGACACTAACTAAAAGTGACTTAGTCAATAGGATATTTATTATTTATTTTGGTAAATTAGTCCAGGGGTAAGCAGTTCCAGAGCTGGTTTAACAGAAAAATAATGTCATCAAGACTTCAGTCTTATGTCTGTAGTGTCTCCCTCATGGCAGAAAGATGACCGCAACAGCTCCAACAATCGCATCCACACACAGTGATCTCAAAAAAAACAGAAAAGAAAGGATAGGATTTCCTTCTTGTTACTCTCAATTCTTTTTCATGGAAAGGAAATGTTTCCTAGAAGCCTTCTTCTGCAGACTTCTTTTTGCATTTCATTTATCCAAACTGGGCCACATGACCACACCTAAAGCAATCACTTGCAAAAGAGAATGAGAGTGTTGTTATTGGCTCAAACTCATTTGCTAGGACTGGGCACCTTAGTTACCTGAAACAGTATAATTAGGGTTCTTTTACTAAGGATGGAGATGATGGCAATTGGATAGACCAACAGTAGGATCTCCCAAAATAACCATTTTTGGCCATATCTGCTATCACTCTCCCCCTTGCTCTCCATGCTCTAAAAAATTTTGTTCTCCTTTAAATTCTTGAGTATACTAAGTCATCTTGGGTCTCAAGGAAAGCTTTTTATACTTGCTTTTTCCTCTTCTGAGGCTCTTCCTAGCTGCTACCCCACCTCTCCCAACTCAACTTTATCCAACTCAAATTTTAGATTTTAGTTTGGAAGCTTTCTACACTACATCCACCTAATACTATTGTCTATTTCCATAGCAAGCACACTGTATTCACTATCCTATTTATCCTACTTATGTTTATTCTGAATGTTAGAGGTAATGGATGTAAGATATCTGGCATGTAGGAGGTGACATATATATATATTTTTATGTATATTTGTCAATATATATGTTCTATATATTTCAGTCATGATCTCATGAAATGGATATTATTGTTTCCATTTTATAGGCTCAGAGAATTTGTTAGCCAAGTTTACATACCAAGTAAGTGCCAGAGCTGTATTTTTGTTTGGTTTCATTTTGTGTTTTGGTGAAAGTTTACACAGTAAGTTAGATTCCCATTTAACAATTTCTGTATGTATTGTTTAGTGACATCGGTTACATTTTTCACAATGTGTGAGCATTCTCATTATTTCCATTGTGGTTGTTCTGTTTCCATTAATCTCGTTTCCCACCAACCACCACCACCCCGCCCCCGACACCGTCAACGTCTCATCTTTACTTTAGGGTAAGTATTGACCATTTGGTCTCATATAGACGATTATTTAAAGGAGCACAGTACTCAGAGGTGATAAGAACCAGATTTTAATTCTAGATCTTCTTTCATTTTAAAGTTCGTATGCTTTTTACTAAGGTACTTGTGTAGAGATAAGAAGTACTAAGAATTTTAGGAAAGAATAAAACAAAATTAAATAAAGTAAGGCAGGAAAATGGGAGCTGAGAGGATAGATGAAAATTAAGCATCTGATATCATTAGGCTTTAAATAGACTTATAAGGAGCCCTGGTGGTGCATACAGTTGAACACTTGGCTGCTAATTGAAAGAGTAGCAGTTTGAACCCATGCAGCCACTCCGTGAGAGACAGACTTGGAGCTCTGCTTCTATAAAGATCAAAGTTGACTCAACTGCACTTGACAACAACAATATAAACTGAAAGATGGCAATGATGATGATGATCATAATGATAATGGTGATAGCCTGAGAATAAATTCATAATTCATATTTCAGGCCCTGAAGGGCATCAGAAGTTTAGGTTAGCATAAAGGAAAATTGAAAGCTATATTCTACAGCTTCCCTGGTGTCTGCTTTTCCTAAGCATAGTTAATATACTTTTTAAACCTCCCAGCTATACAGAGTTTTACCAATACTTCCCCTTTTCTTGCTTAATTTATTCAGACTTGAGTTCTGTTGCTTGCAGCCAAACTAACTGACATGTTTGTCTTGCGCCCACAAGGCTTTCGTGACTCCGTATCTAAGATGGACAGAAAAATATCACTTACATTTATAATTCAGTATGCTATAAAAGGTGTGATAGAGATGTACACAGAGAAAAAGCATAGTGCTAACTTAGCCTGGGGCGATGTAGTTAAGAGGAGGAAGGGAAGTAAGAAGGCAGAGCACCCCAGAAAGGGACTTGGTGAGCACAGACAGGGGGACAAGATGCACCCACAGTTCCCTGGTGCTGGAATTTTAAGAACACAGTAGGCAGTGGGGTGAGAAGAAACTTGGGACCAAGGCAGAGGTAAGAGTCAGGAAAGCAGTATGTGGTGGGCTTAAAATTTTCCACTTGATTCTGTGGCTTTGTGGGGCCATTTTAGAGTTCAGGTAGGAGAATGACATAGTCATAGCTACATTTTTGGTAAGTCACTCTCTGTTTATGTCAAGGCTTCTGTAAGGGATTGAATTGGTCCCCCAAAAAGGTATATTGAAGTTCTGACCCTCTGGTACCTGTAAATGTGAACTTGTTTGGAAATAAGGTCTTTGAAGATATTAGTTAACATGAGACCATAGTGGAATAGGGTGGGTCCTAATCCAATCATAGGTGATGTTCTTATAAAAGAGGAGAAGGCAGACAGAGGGAAGATGGCCATGTGATAACTGAGTTATGGTTCAGCTGCAAGCCAGAAACACCTGGGCTACCAGAAGCTTGGAGAGACATGAAAGGATCTTCCCAAGAGCCTTAGAAGAGAAGGTAGCCCTGTCAACACTTTGAATATGGACTCCTAGCCTCCAAAACTGTGAATAAATACCTGTTCTTATAAGCCACCCAACTTGTATTTTGTTAAGGGAGCCCTAAGAAACTAACATGGCTTCTCAAACTTTACCTTGTATCGGAATCACCTGAGGAGTTTGTTAAACTGGCCCTATTTCCAAGATACTCTAAGTAAGTGGGTCAGAGGTGAGCTACTGAAGCTGCATTTTTAACAGTCCCCTTAGCTGGCTCTGATGTAGGTGGTCCATGGATCATTCTTTGAGAAATAGTGTTCTAAGTGATAAGCAAGCCGCAAACCCTTCAGGAGCCAGGAGAGAGCTACTTAACTTTCATTCCTAGTGTAATCTGTCCATGATGGTACCTCCTCACTTACTCGCTGACATTTACACTGGTTAAATACCCTGGCACTAAAACATTTATGAATTTACAGAGATAATTAAAAAAAAAAAAACTCTTATCTATAAATCTATCAAGAATAATAAAAACTAATAGTCTTCTACCAAAAAAACCAAACCCATTGCCATCGAGTTGATTCCAACTCAGAGTGCCCTCATTTATAGAACTTGTATAAAATGCCTTTATAGAACTTCCCTGTAGGGTTTCCAACGAGTGGCTGATGGATTCAAACTGCTGATCTTCTGGTTAGCTTCCTGAGCTCTTAACTACTTCACCACCAGGGCCAGCAGTTCGAATCCACCAGTTGCTCCTTGGAAATCCTGTGGGGCAGTTCTACCCTATCCTATAGGATTGCTATGAGTCAGAATTGACTCCACGGCAACGGGTTTTAATAGTCTTACACAGAAATGTAAAGAGACATGACCTTGAGTGGTGTTTAGGACACCTCTACTCTGAGGCATTATCTGATGATAAAATGTGGCACCGTTTTCTTCTTAAACAGAGAAGAACATCCTTACAAATGAAGTTCTGCTGAATGAAGGACTTACGGGTTCACCCAGGTAAGCCAGTCAAGGACCTCAGATTCAGCATAACTGAGTTTTCAAACTTTAATACTGGCCTTTGTTTTTCTGCTTGCCAGTTCCGTTGCTGTTTGTTGTTGGGTTTCTCAGAGAGGACCTAGGTCACTCCAAAGCTGAACGTACTGCCCTCCCCCCCGCCCCGATATTCTGACCCTTGCACTTTACCTCAGCTGTGGACTGTCAAGTTACAACATATCCTTAGAATATACTGTCGTGCTCTTGGGGTAACTCAGCGAATATTTCTCTGGTTACCAATGAGCAGTTAGGCAACAAAATGGGTAGTGTTTGAATGAATGCATACTTGGAGTATTCTACTAGAGCGAGCATGGCATCACGGCATATTTAGAATGGAAAAAGGTCGTGAGGGCATCTAATGCAATTCTCTCATTGTTTGGATAATGAAACTGATTCCCAGAGAGGTGAAAACATCCACATTATATCTTTCAACATTTCAAATGGATACATTTGAAATAAAAATTAAGTCATTAAATACTTGGGACACACTAGATATCTATTTGGGGAGGCAAGAACACAAATGGTGAAAAAATAAATAACAATAAACTTTAAATTGTAGTTTAAAACAAAATTGGAAACAATATAACAAAATAGTCTACATTTAACTGATACAAATACAAGATCTTTTTGTGGCTTTTACTGCACAACGCCAATGATTATGTAAATGGTTTGTCACTGGGCGAACGTTCTTCTATTAACCACACAACCAAACATCTTTTATCAAAGAAGAATGTCAGTGTTTCAGACTTTAATTCCAAAATAATATGATTGCTTTCTGTTCTGCCATTATAGGTAAATAATATAGATAAATGGTATCTTTTTGCCTAGGGCAAGTGAAAATATATTTTATTGGTACATATGAATATATGTAAATATGCTCCCATTATGTTACACTCCTTTAAGTTATCAGATGATAATAAAAATAGCCACAGATAAGTTTTGATTGGTTACTATGGACCATGCACAAGGGTAAATGCCATGTGCGTGTGTGTGTGTCAGTGTTATAACAATTATATGTGTAGAGTTTAATGTTTACAACAAAGCTTCCTTCTTTCCTATCCCCTTCCTATAGATGAGAAATTGAAGCTCAGAGAGTTTAAGTAACTTGCTCAAACCCAACCAATCACTATGTGGTAGAGCCAGCGTTTGATACCATATGTTTCAGGCTCCTAATTCTACACTTCTGACCACTCTACAGATGCACAAACAGGTTCACAGTACCACACCTTTCCACTACGCCATCAAATGTATAGGTAGTACTGAGTCTCTCTGTTCTGTTTATACTACTCATTTCCTTTAATGTGTTAAAAGTTTAGCACTCTGAGTTCCCAAATCCACCACATAATTGTAGGATATAGTGAAAATTAGCAGGTTTGATTTTTTTTTTAAGGTACAACATAGGTAACTTTTAAAATATCTGGTAGTATTAAAGACATCCCTGGAATACAGAAGATGTAAACTCTGTTAAGTCGGCACAGCACATGGACCTTGCCAGATGGAACACACAGAAATGAAATTGACTGCATCTGTGGAAAGAGACGATGGAAAAGCTCAATATCATCAGTCAGAACAAGGCCAGGGGCCAACTGTGGAACAGACCATTAATTGCTCACATGCAAGTTCAAGCTGAAACTGAAGAAAATCAGAGCAAGTCCATGAGAGCCAATATATGACCTTGAGTACATCCCACCTGAATTTAGAGACCATCTGAAGAATAGATTTGATGCATCGAACACTAGTGACCTAAGACTAGACGAGTTGTGGAATGACATCAAGGACATCATCCATGAAGAAAGCAAGAGGTCACTGAAAAGACAGGAAAGAAAGAAAAGACCAAGATGGACGTCAGAGGAGACTCTGAAACTTGCTCTTGAGCGTCAAGCAGCTAAAGCAAAAGGAAGAATTGATGAAGTAAAAGAACTGAACAGAAGATTTCAAAGGGCCTCTCGAGAAGACAAAGTAAAGTATTAGCTGGAGATGGAAAACCAAAAGGGAAGAACACGCTCGGCGTTTCTCAAGCTGAAAGAACTGAAGAAAAAATTCAAGCCTTGAGTTGCAATAGTGAAGGATTCCATGGGGAAAATATTAAATGACGCAGGAAGCATCAAAAGAAAATGGAAGGAATGCACAGAGTTATTATAGCAAAAAGAATTAGTCGATGTTCAACCATTTCAAGAGGTGGCATATGATCAGGAACCGATGGTACTGAAGGAAGAAGTCCAAGCTGCTCTGAAGGCATTGGCAAAAAACAAGGCTCAAGGAATTGATGGAATATCAACTGAGATGTTTCAACAAACAGATGGCAGCGCTGTAGATGCTCACTCGTCTATGCCAAGAATTATGGAAGACAGCTTCCTGGCCAACTGACTGGAAAAGATCCATATTTATGCCTACTCCCAAGAAAGGTGATCCAACCAAATGTGGAAATTATAGAACAATATCATTAATATCACACGCAAGCAAAATTTTGCTGAAGATCATTCAAAAGCGGCTGCAGCAGTGTATAGACAGGGAACTGCCAGAAATTCAGGCTGGTTTCAGAAGAGGACGTGGAACCAGGGATATCATTGCCGATGTCAGATGGATCCTGGCTAAAGCAGAGACTACCAGAAGGATGTTTACCTGTGTTTTATTGACTATGCAAAGGCATTCGACTGTGTGGATCGTAACAAACTATGGATAACACTGCGAAGAAAGGGAATTCCAGAACACTTAATTGTGCTCATGAGGAACCTTTACATAGATCAAGAGGCAGTTGTGTGGACAGAACAAGTGGATACTGATTGGTTTAAAGTCAGGAAAGGTGTGCATCAGGGTTGTATTCTTTCACCATATCTGTTTAATCTGTGTGCTGAACAAATAATATGAGAAGCTGGACTATATGAAGAAGAACGGTGCATCAGGATTGGAGGAAGACTCATTAACAACCTTCGTTATGCAGATGACACAACCTTGCTTGCTGAAAGTGAAGAGGACTTGAAGCACTTACTAATGAAGATTAAAGACCGTGGCCTTCAGTATGGATTACACCTCAACATAAAGAAAACAAAAATCCTCACAACTGGACCAATAAGCAACATCGTGATAAATGGAGAAAAGATTGAAGTTGTCAAGGATTTCATTTTACTTGGATCCACAATCAACACCCATGGAAGCAGCAGTCAAGAAATCAAAAGGCACGTTGCATTGGGCAAATCTGCTGCAAAAGACCTCTTCAAAGTGTTGAAGAGCAAAGATGTCACCCTGAAGGCTAAGGTGCGCCTGACCCAAGCCATAGTATTTTCAATCACATCATATGCATGTGAAAGCTGGACAATGAATAAGGAAGACCGAAGAAAAGTTGATGTCTTTGAATTGTGGTGTTGGTGAAGAATACTGAATATACCATGGACTGCCAAAAAAAGGAACAAATCTGTCTTGGAAGAAGTGCAGCCAGAATGCTCCTTAGAGGCAAGGATGGTGAGACTGCGTCTTACATACTTTGGACATGTTGTCAGGAGGGATCAGTCCCTGGAGAAGGACGTCATGCTTGGCGGAGTACAGGGTCAGCGGAAAAGAGGAAGACCCTCAACGAGGTGGATTGACACAGTGGCTGCAACAATGGTCTCAAGCATAACAACAATTGTAAGGATGGTGCAGGACCGGGCAGTATTTCGTTCTGTTGTGCATAGGGTCACTATGAGTTGGAACTGACTTGTTGGCACCTCACAACAACAACAACAACAACAACAAACTCTGTTACTCTCACTTTACAAATGGGAAATTCAAGTACAGAAATGGGCCTAATACACCGTTCATTTCTAGCATACCAAAAAACACTGCTGTCAAGTCTATTCTGACTCATAGTGACCCTCTAGGACAGAGTAGAACTGCCCCCATGGGGTTTCCAAGGCTGTAATTCTTTATAGAAGCAGACTCCCACAACTTTCTCCTGCGGAGCAACTGGTAGGTTCAAATTGCCAACTTTTCGGTTAGCAGTCCAGCACTTAAGCACTGTGTTACCAGAGCTCCATTTCTAGCATGTGTCCCCATAATTTGAAATATAGGGCAGTTGAGAAATAGATCTACAGAAATTACAGTAGCAGTTAAATCCTAATGATCTAGAAGTCCAAACAATCTGTGTATGGATTTTATGCAGAAATTTCTGAGAGGATGGGTGATAAGAGCTATTCTTCTGTGCCTCGGACTATGAGAGCAACTCCTCCCTTTTAAATTGCTCAGTTTTAAGAGCTGTGACTGTCTTTTTTTGAATTATATCAAATTTCAAATCATTCGCAGCATGTGAGTCATGGTATCCTCAGAAGCTGAAGTGAACAACAATTGCCTACAAGAAAACATTAGAGCAATTGTTTTCACAAAGCATTTTGTGCAGTTTTTTTTTTTTCTTCCTTTTTATGTTTTGCTTCTATTTGGTCTTTTGGTTCTTTGCATAAACAATAGGAAGAGAAGAATAGAGTGGAAGAGGTGGAGAGACATAGTTAAATTATAGGCCATTGGACAAAAGTAGGTGAACACACATGGGCCAGATGGGATGATGACATGCAGTGTGGCAACTCTCTAGCTGCTGCACTAGGTACACACAGCCTGCTCACTGTTGGTGCCTGGCCAGGATCAGTGGGGTGACGGCTAGATGGGGTCACTCCGTGTTCCTTTGCAATTGTGTTGGAGGAATAAATGTTGTGAATCAGTAGACACTGGAATTAAGCTTATTAATTTCAAGACTTCAACTGGAATCATTAGAAGACAAGTTGCAGCATTTCTCTAGCTTCAGTGCTATATACCAAAACAATACATCATCATGGGCCACAAAAGTTTATTAAAAGAATAATATCCAAGAGTATGCAAAAGGTGACATGATGAAAAATAGCTTAAATCCATAAATCATTCATCAAGACACTGGGCAATTGCATCCAGCATGTTAAGACTATACAATTGGTTTTTAGTTTACGTGTATCGCTCTGATGAATTGCATCAGACTATTTTCTTCTTCTAGCAATCGTAATAGAAATATAAAACTGGCTTCCCCTTCCAATATATGAAACCTGCTACTATTAAAATGCCAAGATGGCCGAAGTGAGCAACTTTGTGATCTGAAACACATTAATGAAATCAAATTTGAAGCTATTTATTTTAGCTTATGAGCCTAATTAAAGATGATTCTTCCCTTAGAGAAAATAAGCAGCCCTAAATTTGCCTTCTCTTTAGACTTTATAGTTGATCATAATACATAAACTAACAAGCTCAAAAATATTTCATGGCAATAATACCTCACTAGATTTGTTTCAGAGAATCGTCTGGCTTCCGTTGTCAAATGAGAATGAGTAGTCAAAAGGTTGATCAAAAACCAAAGTTTATTGATAGTGATTTGTAGAGTAGCAGTAAAACGTGCAAAGGACAAGAAAACTTGAAATGAGACAATATTTACATTAGTATAAAACATACCAGTTGTCTTCAAATCAATTCCAACTCATGGTTACCCCATATGTATCAGAGTAGAACTATGCTCCATAGAGTTTTCAAAGCCTGATTTTTTGAAAGTAGATCACCAGGGCTTTGTTTCAAGGAGCCTCTAGGTGGACTCAAACTTCCAACCTTTTGGCTAGTAGCCAAGCACATTAACCATTTACACCACTCAAGGACTGCAGGATCCAATATACTATGGGTAAATTCTACCCTACACATACAACTTATGCCAGCTACCTTTGAGAGCTACTGTTTGCCAAAAAAGGTTATGAAAAAGTGGAATCAATGTACAACTCATGGGAATAACAACTAAACAAAAAATTTTAACTGAGCCACCATGCCCCCAGCACATACAATGCCTAACTCAGAAATAATGGCCTTTTGAACCGCATAGCTGTGTCCTTTTTTTAGCCTGTCTCTGTGTTATCAAAGTGAATGGAGAATAATCAGGTGCTTCTAAGTCAGCAGTTGCAGGGACAAGAGAAGAATCATTGTTTCCTTCACTTTAAGGCTCTGGAGAGTCCTCCCTCAGGAAGCACAGTGGAAAAATCAATACCAGATGGCTCTAAAGGAGATACTGCTAATGGTTCAGCTATTGTCAAGTCTCATGTGCAAAAAATTCCTTTGCAGTTAATCAATACAGCAACGCAGCACTGCAGACTTTGTATCTCCTGAACCACGGATCTCCAACATCAGAAACCACTGACTCGGTGTGACCCCGGAGTCCCTAGCAAAGACTGTGTTTCGTGGTATTGATGATATGTGACTTGGTTCAGACAGAGCTGCAAAATTTCCCCCACTTTCCCACTTTTTATTTGATGTTAAAATAACATTTTTTAAAAAGAAAATTCATAAGTAATATTAGCTACCACTTATAAGGTACTCACCTGTGTGCCAGGTACAGCGCTAAGTGCATTCCATATACTAACGCCTTTTGTTCTTAGCTCTTGGAAATAGAAATTATTATCCCCATTTGAAGTTAGGTAACTGGCACAAGGACATGCAGTTTGTAAGCGGTTGAGTAGGAATTTAGACACAGGTCTGAATGACGCCAAAGTTTCTGTTTTAACTGCTGTGCTCTATTTTTTTTTTTTTCCTAAAAGACCAAAGTTTAAAGAATAACTTCATAAATAATCCCATAACCCTGATAAGGCTGCTTTCATTTTCTAGTATTCCCTTCATTGTTTTTCATATGAATATTGCTGGGAACTTCTTTTCCGTTTATTGTTCTTCTACCCACTCTATCCTTTTGGTTCAAGGTCCTAGAAGTGACCTTGAACCCAATGCCCCCTCCCCCAGCTGCCAGCCACTGTTTATTAGGTCAGGGAAGGCTACCTGACCTGAGCTGGGCCGATCAGTCTGTTCTGTAGGAATTTTGAAATTTGGCAGAGAGATTTCAAAAGATAGAGGGAGGAAGAGAGACAGAGGGAGGGAGAGAGCCAGGGAAGGAAGACGAGAGGGTGAATCAGTTTCTCTCTGAGTGCATTAGTTGGAAGATGTACAATCTAGAAGCTATGTGTAGTTTTGTTCTTCAATGTGAACTAAAGAAAAGAGCGCCTGTTGGCAGTGAGAGAGAAGAAAAAGGCAGAAGTACCAGAGGAAGATGGAGAATGAGGACCATTGGATTCCCTACTGTGTTTTGGGCCTTAGTGTACTTAAGGCCCAGCTGTGATTCTGTCCTGGGAGTCTGCATAATGTACCAATTTTGCAAAAAGTTTTCCCTTTTGCTTAGGACAGCTAAAGTTGATTTTTGTTACTTGGATCCAAGAGTCTAAACTAATAGTTTAAATAATAAATGCTCTTATCATTATCCCAACTGTCTGTCTCATAAAATCTCGTTAGGTCTGAATGGGAAATAGTTTGAGTGAAGTCTGGGGATGCCACTATATTGATTATGCTTCTGCTAGCTGCAAGCAAAGACAATCCAACTCATACTGGCTTAACTGGCTTACTGGCTCACATTGCTACAAGTCCGGGGGAGGTGCAGTTTTCTGGGTTGACTTAATCCAGGGCCTCCAGCACCATTTCCTTGCAATTGCTTTTGACTTGCCTCTTCATGTCCACTTCATCCTTAGGCAAGTGATAAAACTTTTTGTAATGCTCCCTATAAATTTTCACTGGCCCTTTTTTTAAATTCTTTTTTACTGTTTTATGGCCTGGGCCATGTCTTATACCGAGCTAAGGCCCAAGTTCCTTAACCAACATCTAGAAAGCAGGACGGAGATTCATCAGAGTTACTTTCTTGAAGAACATGGCAGCTACTCAAGGGTCAGGGTGGAATAGATACTGGGAATTTTATGAAAATGTCCCTTAGGCTTGCTTGCATCCTTACACCTGCCCCTTACTCTTCCTTACTGAGAAGCAGTATAGTACGAGTTGCACTGGCTGCAGAGCCATACTGCCTGAGATTTTTCATATTCTTGGCTTTCCTCTGAATCTATTTTCTGTCCTCAGCAGCAGCTGCCCCTGTCACATTCTTTGCTTAAAGGAAGCACTGGAGCCTTTCATCTACAATGAGGAGCCTTTGTTCCCTAGCCTCTTGAGTAGCACCTTCATTTGGTTGATGGTTGCCTCTTCTGAGGTAGCCAGAGAAGCCAGGGATGAGTTAGAGTTGGTGATCCTCTTGGGCATGTACAAGCTGAGCCCACAGCCACATTTAATCTGGGCTGCATCTGCTTCTTGTAGCAACTTGAAATTTTTCTTGGTCCTGAATTTCTTGGCCAGTGTGAAGAGTGGGAATTCCAGAACACTTAATTGTGCCATGCAGAACCTGTATACAGACCAAGAGGCAGTTGTTTGAAGATAATGAGGGGATACTGTGTGGTTTAAAATCAGAAAAGCTGTGTGCCAGGACTGTATCCTTTTACCATACTTATTCAATCTGTAGGCTGATTTGGAAACCCTTGTGGCATAGTGGTTAAGTGCTATGGCTGCTAACCAGAAGGTCGGCAGCTTGAATACACCAGGCGCTTCTTGGAAACTCTATAGGGCAGTTCTACTCTGTCCTATAGGGTCGCTATGAGTTGGAATCGACTCGACAGCAGTGGGTTTTTTGGTTTTTAGGCTGATCAAATATATACTGAACTATATGAAGAAGAATGTGGCATCAGGATTGGAGGAAGACTCCTTAACAGCCTGCAATATGCAAACGACACAACCTTGCTTGCTGAGAGGGAAGAGGACTTGAAAGCATTTACTGATAATGATTAAAGACTACAGCCTTCAGTATGGATTACACTTCAACATAAAGGAAACAAAAATCCTTACAAATGGAGCAATAAGCAACATCATGATAAACAGAGAAAATATTGAAGTTGTCAAGGATTTCTTTTTCCTTGGATTCACAATCAATGGCCATGGAAGCAGCAGCCAAGAAATCAAATGATGTATTGCATTAGACAAATCTGCTGTAAAAGACCTCTTTAATATGTTCAGAGGCAAAGATGTCACCTTGAGAACTAAGGTGTACCTGACCCAATCACCTCATGTGCGTGTTGTCTTAGTCATCTAGTGCTGCTATAACAGAAATACCACAAGTGGATGGCTTTAACAAAGAGAAATATATTTTCTCACGGTCTAGTAGATTACAAGTCCAAATTCAGGGCATCGGCTCCAGAGGGAAGGCTTTCTCTCTCTGTCATCTCAGGAGGGAGATCCTTGTCCTCAATCTTCCCCTGGTCAAGGTGTTATGTTACCAATTGCCAATCTGACACAAAGGGTCCTTGTCTTTTCCCAAGTAAGAATACACATGTAAGACAAACTTTATCTTCAGCAAGCTTTATTTTGCTTGAGTCAAGCGAAAGGAGTCAGTAGGGATCTAAGCCTCTCCAAAAGACTGACTCGAAAAGGGAAGCAAGGCTAGGGCTTATATGGGTTCGGTGGGGACAATAGAGTAATGAATATTTAGTGGGCTTCTTTCAAGGGGCAGGTACTTCTCAGAATGGCGGTGCATGTTAATTAGGTTGTGTGCACCTGGAATCCAAGATGGAATCTGCTGAATTTCAAGATGCAGTCCTCTTGGCAACCCTTGGCATCACTTATTATGGGATATAGCGCAAGCGCACTGATCTTTGGCACTACATCACCATCTTTGGAGGGCTAAGGAAGGTTAAACAGTGGTCACACTTTGTTCTTCTGAGCATGCGGGAGCCTGTAAAGGGGGAAGGGACTAGAAAAACACTAAGAAGGAGATAGTAATTCACAGATTGTTTCAGCCTTATCTCATGTTGACAGGGTGTGGCTTCTGTTTACCCAAGGTCTAGATGGTAATCTTTTAACAGCTCTTTTGTTCCGCCAGCACAGTTAACCCTGTCTCAAAGGAGCTTCTCAGGCACAGGGACCCTGTGTCCAAAGGACACGCTCTGCTCCTGGTGTTGCTTTCTTGGTGGTATGAGGTCCCCAACTCTGCTTGCTTCCCTTTCCTTTTATCTCTTGAGAGATAAAAGGTGGTGCAGGCCACATCTCAGGGAAACTCCCTTTACCTTGGATCACGGAAGTGACCTGAGTAAGTTTGGTGTTACAATCCCACCCAAATCCTCTCAACATAAAATCACAATCATAAAATGGAAGACAAGCACACAATACTGGGAATCATGGCCTAACCAAATTGATATACACATTTTTGGGGGGACATAATTCAATCCATGACACACATGAAAGCTGAATAATGAAAAAGGAAGACCAAGGAAGAATTAACATATAAGAAAATTGGATATACCATGAATTGACAGAAGAACAAACAAGTCTGTCTTGGAAGAGACACAACTAGAATGCTCCTTAGAGGCAAGGTTGACGAGACTTTATCTCGTGTACTTTGGACATGTTATCAGGAGGGACCATTCCCTGGAGAAGGACAACATGCTTGGTAAAGTAGGGAATCAGCAAAAAAGAGGAAGACCCTCAACAAAATGGATTGACACAGTGGCTGCAACAATGAGATCAAACATAGCAGTGACTATGACGATGACTGGGCAAAGTTTCTTTCTGTTGCACATAAGGTCGCTATGAGTCTGAACCAACTTGAAGGCACCAAACAGCAACAGTGCTGCTAGATGTGAAGATGGCTGGTGAATAGTAAGCACTAGCGAAGTGTTTGAGAGGCAGCATAGTTTAAAAAAAAAAAAAACCAAACCCACTGCCGTTGAGTAGATTCCGACTCATAGTGACCCTATAGGACAGAGTAGAACTACCTCATAGAGTTTCCAAAGAGTCCCTGGTGGATTTAAACTGCTGACCTCTTAGGGAGCACAGTTAAGAATACAATAATCTGAAAATAGACTGCCTAGGTTTGAATCCCGGCTTTGGCACTTACATGGTATAAGATCTTGGAGGATTTATGTAACCTCTCTATGCCTCATTCTCTTTATCTGTAAAACGAGGTTAGTAAGAGCACCTACCCCATAGGTTTGTGAGAAAGTAAGTGCATCAATATCTATAAAACAGAGGAATGGCTGACACGTAATAAGCTAATAAGCCCTCTCTATCACTGTGAGTTGGAATCAACTCAACGGCAATGGGTTTGGTTTGTTTGTTTGTTTGTTTTTTGGAAGTAGGGTGATGCAAATTGTTTGCACTCAGCTGCTGACCAAAAGGTTGACAGTTCGCAACTCCTCAGACAAAGATTAGTCTGGACTATGAGACATGAAATGATACTCGTGGAGAATATGCTTCTTAGTTCAAGTAGATACATGAGACTAAATGGGCAGCTCCTGTCTGGAGGTGAGATGAGAAGGCAGAAAGGGACAGGAGCTGGTTGAACGGACACTGGAAATCCGAGGTGGAAAGGAGGAGTGCGCTGTCACATTATAGAGAGAATAACTAGGGTCACGTAACAATGTATGTATAAATTTTTGTATGAGAAACTAATGTGAGCTGTAAACTTTCACTTAAAGCACAATTAAAAAAAAAAAGGTTGGCAGTTCGAATCCACCCAGCAGTCCTGAGGAATAAAGGACTGGTGATCTGCTTCCATGAAGATTATAGCCAAGAAAACCCTGTGGAGCCCAGTTCTACTCTGCAAGTGACTCACCACAGCGGTTTATGGTTAAGTATTTGCTATTGTTATTATCATTATTACTTATTATCTTAGGTTGGGTTCCCAAAAAATAGACTCTGAGATGGGGATTTGGGTTTAGGAAAGTTATAGGGTAGTATTCTTGGTATCAACTCTCACCAGGAAGAAAAGGAAGAAGGATTGGGCAGAGGGAGAAGCTGAACTGTGAGGCAGTTGCAACAGGGGCCTTAACTTATCTCCTGGGGAGATCTGGAGCTGGGATGACCCTTCAGAGTTGTCCTTCACTAAGGTCTTTGTGCTGCCCCTCACTCCACACCTGACCCCCTGTGAATTCTTGAGAAATTGAATTATTAACGTTAACATAACTTTTTAAGAAATTGAAGCCTTCTGAATTATTTGAAAGTGATTGAAAACAATTTGCTCTCCTAAGGTATATAAATATGTCATCTATATTTATATGGTAACAAGTGTTATTTATGGGAAAAGTAAAAATGAACCAGGTTTCCAAGGCCTTATCCATCTACATTTAAGAGCACAGCTGCTAACCAAAACTTGACAGTTCAAATTCACCTGCTGCTCCTTGGAAACCCTATGGGGCAGTTTTACTCTGTTCTATAGGTTCACTGTGAGTTGGAATTGACTTGATGGCTTTTTAGCATTGATAAATATAATTGCATAAAATATTTATACTGCCTCATATTATTTATTTGGACACATCAGAATTTATATAATATTGCCATATATTTTAATGGTATTTTATGCACATCCCATAATTGATTTAACCAATCCCCTGTTGTTAGATATTTGGTTATCTTCTTTTTTGGTATTATAAATAATGCTGCAATGAATATCCTTATAGTCATACCTTGCAGATTTCCTTAATTTTTGTCTTAGGGTCATAATTGCTAATTTGATCTATTTTACATGCTCCTGAAAAACAAGGAAATGATTTCATAAGTAGTTCAAGGACTGAATAGTTTTCAGAACTTAGAAGAGCAAGTTGGTAAAAATAGAAAACACTAACAATCATACCATGTATACCTGCTCAATTACCAGCTACAACAATTAAAGGAAGAGCTGTCCAGTGGCCCAGAGCAACTATCTTCCTGGCTACATAGGTTTTGTTTAGAAACTGCTCACCATCAAGTAAACAATGTGGTTTTGGAATAATTTTCAGATTTTTTTATTGCTTTACTTTAAATATGTGTTTAAGCCATTTGAATCTAAAGAAAAAGCAGAAATGCTGAGGAGCTAAATGAGCTTTTCTTTTACTATTTTCTACGTGTTTAAATAGTGCAAATGTTTAAACAGGAGAAGAGTTTACATAAGGGCACATTCCAGAGAAAGTAATAATGGGAGCTGTAATACGGGCAAAGAAAGGACTTGAGGAAATTTGTAAAGGAGAGCTGGCTGTTTTATTTAGTAGGACCATAGGGAAACTCCTAGCAGAAAACCGGAAATTAGGAAGGAGACTACAGTTCCCAACATTTATGTCAGTCCTGCTTTGCTTCTGCTGGTTTCTTCCCTGCCAACCAGAGTCTAAATCTGGTTCACCAGGGGAAAATCCTAGGCCAATTCTCTACCTATTATTCCAGTACTCTTTCTGCTCACTGTGACCCTTACTCACCGAAAGGAAATTTCTCTATATGTAGATAGATCTCCCAATCGTGAACACCACATTGAGTAATTTACAATTAGCCACCTTCCTAAAATAATAATAAAGGTTATCATTTATATTTAACATGCCCTAGGATAAGGTTTTTACTTTCATTGTCTGGTTTTATCCTCACGATAATCCTAGGTTGCTGTAATCTGCAAGTAACAGAAACCTGACTCAAGCCTGCTTAAACAATAAAAAAAAAAATTGTACTGGCTTATATAACAGAATGTGCAATGGTGGTGTCAGCTTCAGGTATGGTGTACTCAGAGTTTGGGCTCATTTTCCGGAAATTCTATTCAATTCGATATGTTAAATTTATTCCGAAGCTGATTTCCCTGTTGGCATAGAGAGGGTGCTGGTGGCAGTTAGGATTACTTACCTGCTCTTTGATGTATGAGACTTCCCATGGTTCTCCTTGAAGTCTCCATTAAGCCCTCTTCATTCGATTCCAACTCATAGCGACCCTATACGACAGAGTAGAACTGCCCCATAGAGTTTCCAAGGAATGCCTGGCGGATTTGAACTGCCGACCTTTTGGTTAGCAGCCGTAGCACTTAACCACTATGCCACCAGGGTTTCCTCATACCTCAGTAGCCATCCCCAAACCAATCATTAACAAGAAAATGGGATTATTGTGATTGATTTAGATAGATCAAATAAAGTGAAAAGGATTTTGGGGAGTCGACCACAAAGTTTACCAAAAAGTAGGTACGTTTCACAAAAGAGGAAACTGAAGCTGAGAGATGTTACATGACCAGCCCAAGGTCACACATGCAAGTGGGAGAGCCAAGATTCAAACTCACCTGAGTCTAAAGGCCTTGTTCTTTGCATTATACAACACTGGCATCTCTTGTTTTCTTTTCCAGTTTGCAGTTTATTTGTCCTTTCTAGTTTTAGGCGGTTTTCTCTTTTGATAGCAGATACCTTGCCCTTACTGTTATAACCTGAGTGGGCACAACCCAGAACCCTGCATTCCATGCCCCATCTTGGGCTCAAGCCATGGGTCAGGCCAAAATATAAATAGTTCTCCACTGCTCCTTGGGTTGCTACTTAAGGCCTTTTACAAACTGCTCCTTTTAGGTGGAACGCCAGGCTTCCACTTTCCTGAAATCTCCACTCCTGTCAAATTGGGTTGTTCAAGTCTCTGGCTTTTACAGCCCTCTTTTTTTTTTTTAGTGGAAGAATAGAAGCTTTGAGATAAGATAGATATGTGTTTGGATTCTCTCTACTGTTTACTGGCTAAGTGACCTAGGACAAGCTGCTTAAACCCACTGAGCCTCAGTTTCCTTCTTTGTAGACTGAGGGTATTAATACCTATTTCATAGGCTTGTTGTAAAAAAAAAAAAAATCCATGTGTGAAATAAGTTCTTAATAAACGGGAGGTCCTTCAAGACGTTGAAGTCTGACTTCCTTCACAAATTTTCTCTGATCTTCCCAGCCTGAAGGAGTTATTCTTTGTCTTTGAACTGTCATAAAAACTATACCTAGAACACAGTTGGTTTGACTATTATAGGCACTGTTTTGTAATAACTCTTCTCTGTTGTCTTAGACTACTATTTAAGACTTCTACAATTATTTAACTTTCCAATTAGATTATAAGCAACTTGCAGTGCTTACATTATGTATCAAAGTGTCTTGCCCATATATTTGGAAAGAATAGCCAGCACAAAATTTTTCTTCTTCAGGCATAGTTCACACTATTTTAATATCCTAAGTAAAAAGCAGTCCCTTTCAACTGCTAGGCTGAGAACAGAAATACCAGTACAGAAATGCTGTAAAACCAAACCAAACCCATTGCCGTTGAGTTGATTCTGACTCATAGTGACCCAATAGGATAGAGTAGAACTGCCCGATAGGGTGTCCAAGGAGTGGTTGGGAGATTCAAACTGCTGAACTTTTGGTTAGCAGCCTGAACTCTTAACCACTGTACCACCAGGGCTCCAGAAATGCTATCATAAAAACCCATTGCCATTGAGTTGATTCCAACTCATAGTGACCATAAATTCTATATGCACCTGCATTTCAGCGGTTGCAGGGGTCATGTGATTAAAGACACATACCCTCATTGCTATTCTGACATACGATGTGGCTAGCACTGGCTCTGAGATCCAGTAACTGCAAAGGCAGCCTGCTTATTTCCCCTGGTGGTCCTAGACCACAGTTCCCACCTCCATTGTCCTTTGCCCAGTTTATAAACCTGTAGTATCCTTCCAAGTGTTCCACACTAAGAGTGATGTATAATTTATCGTCCTAGTCAGGACACTGTTGAGAATTAATCAAAAACCAGTTGCTATGTGTGTCAGAGTAGACTTGTACTCCACAGGATTTCTAATTCTATTTTTGGAAGTAGAATGCCAGGCCCTTCTTCTGAGGTGTGTCTGGGTAGATTCTAACTCCATCTTTTCAGTTAGGAGCTGAGCATGTTAACCATTTGCACCATCCATGGACTCTGTTGAGAGTGAAAGGGGGTGTTATTTTTAACATATCAAGACAACACGTGTTAAACAATGCTGTCCCAGTCCGACTATCTGTATCCCTCCTGGTACAGGGGCTTTGCTTTGCTTGTTCTCTCCTGGAACACTGAGAAGCTGTCCCTGAAACCCAGGCTGGTCGACGAGTGGCGGTTGTCACCAATCAACAGATCTTCCAGGCACTGATGGCCTTATCTGAGGACATTGTCCTTTGCCCTCCTGGCTGAACATCTGCTGTCAGCTGAGTCTGACCCTCCCACTCCCTTGCTAGGGGAGTGAGTCCAGGGCCAAGTCCCAAGATTAGTGGCTGTTTTACTCGGAGAAAATAGTCCTGCTCCCTGAGCTAGGGCAAGTGCTGCTGTTAATCTGATTATCCGGTTAAAGTACAAGCAGTAAGCAGTCCCTGAATAAGGGCATATAGACACAGGGGGATTTGCACTTACAGGCTCTGCCAATTACACTTGTGCTGTTATCTACAGCACTCCCAGCCCGTATGGAAGTAGGTCATTGGGTCAGAATGCTTTGAGAGTCCCAGCAAACCAGTGTTGCCTTGGCTGTGAATCCCAAGCAGCTTCCCACCCGCCCCAGCTTTTCTCCTGGGGTTCTTTCAATCTCTCTGCCAAGTCATAGACTTGAGTTTCTCTGGTTCTTTGTTTTAGGTAACACTTGCTCCCAGAAATACTTGCCCAAACATTTCTGCTCCACATTATACTCCATATTCCCAGTTTATCATTAAAAACTCTTCCTTTATAAAACCATGTTTATATGCACATTGTCTTGAAGGAAAAGAATGCCAGTTATGACACATAGAATATCATTGTTCTAGGTTATAAGAATACTGATATTTTAAAAGCAGAGTTTTTTTTGAGAGGGTGGGGTGTTTCTACATATCATTCGTCAAAGGGCTATCTGTATAATTTCATCTCTTGGAGGGCATTCCCGTTAAATAGAAGGACAAACTTGGAAGAGTCCAATTAAAAATCTTCCTTGAAGTAACTTCAGTCCCTTTTCCTCTGTCTGGATCTCTCCATTTCTGGAAATTCAAGTAAATTCAATTCGACAAGCACTTGTTGAAGCCAACTTTGTCTATAGCACTATATGAGACACTAGTGATACCAAGAAGAATAAGACCGAGTTCTGCTCTTCAAGCAGCTTGAAACCTGATGGACTACTCAAGGAAGAATTACATGTTCCACAGAACATGTTACTTGCCCCACCATGTGGTAAAATTTCACCCCCCCAAATATTGCTTTTATTTCATTTTAAAATTGTCTATTTCTTTATCTGTCCATCTACACACACACACACACAAATATATATACCTACATATATACATATGTTTTTTATTAGAAAAGCAAAAAAATTACAGTAAAAACTACATGCCACTCAGGCATATAATAAATTATACCTACCTCTTTCAAGGAAAATTTCCCAGCAGATTACAAGTATATTCTAATTCTCTATCACCCAGGGTTTTTTTTTTTTTTTTGGTTCTTAAGTATCAATGTATAAAATAGCTTAACTAAAACTAGATATACATTCATAGTAGCTCCCAGTTTACAAATTCACTTTCATCCCTTTCCAGAGCTATACATGTTATGCATAGGCATCATTCCCTCCTATCTCTTTTGGGAGCCAAAGAAGAGATGACAAAGAGAGTGGAATGGGATACCAGACCGGCTTCATATAATTAAATGACTGCCACCTGCATAAGAGATGCTCTGCTTTCCTCAAAGGGCAGACAAGTCTTTGTAAGCACCAATGGGTACATTTAGAAAGAACATAAGCAAAAGTCTTGTATTTACTAAGAGTTTCCTAAAAGCAAAATAGATTGAATGGTTGAATTGGTGTACGTTTTACTGTATATACTCTCAGCAACAACAATAACAACAAAATGACACTGAGATCCTAGGAAATATGGATGGAGCACTGACCACATCAGCCATGGTAGATTAGTGATGTTGTTATAGTTATTTTGCTTTTGTAAAAACAAACAAATAAACCATGTGCAATAATAGGAAAAAAAAAAAGGATGCAACCAATGTCACTGGACAATATGTGTAGAAATTGTTGAACAGGAACCTATCTTGTGTACACTTTCACCAAAAATATGGTAAAGTATTATTTGAAAATAAAAATAAAATAGAATAAAATGTGTTGCCTTAACAGGTGGTAAGCACTTCACTAGCTTTATAAATGAAGCCAAGGCTGGATAACCTCTTGAAAGGAGTGCTGTAAAGATGAAGACACCTATACTTTTTATAAGGCATCTATGGCCTGGACTCAAGGAAAGGAGGGACTCCTGAACAGTGCCAAGCCAGTTTGAACAACGATGAACTTTTTGAAGGCCTCCTTTTTTTTTTTTAAACCCTTTTATCATGGTTGGGATATTCAATTGCCCACCCATACTTTCCACCTCTCAGGTTTCTTAGGAGGCTACTCTTCCCACTAAAAGTATTTGCAGTCTTCTAGTGGGGACTTGTGCAATGGTGAAAAATGAAAGCAATGCTCATTGGCGCAAAATACCTGGGGTAGAAGGCTATGTATGAGACTGCAACCAGAAAGTGTGATTGGGTCAAATTTTTGTCTCCTTTGGCTTTTGTGCAGATAAATAAACCTTGTAAACCATATTCATGGTTTCCTGTGTGGTAGTTAGGGAGCCTTGGTGGATTTGCTTTTTATTTTTTTGTGTCATATTTGGAAAACCAGAGGTATCCAATGTAACAAAATGAAAGGTACCTGCAATTAATCATGCCTCCCAGGATCACTGGGACAGATTTTGTCCCACAAATCATGGCACCAGAGTGCCACAAGCAAACAATGGGAACATGTATTCCCATACAATATTTCCAAAATTCATATTACCAACCAAAAATTTAAACACAGTCCATTAATCTGCATGATTCTACCACTGAAAGCACATGCCATTGACAAAAAATCCACAACACAAAGAAATTCAGTTATTAAGGGGTTAAATACCAAGTATGGAATATGTACTGAATAAATTTGTCTCTCTTGGGTGTGGAGGGAACTTGATAAACAGGATATTAGGAATCTGAACACCCAGGTTTGGACACTCTTGAGAACGTATTAACACCAGGATTGATTAAGTCCACAGGTTTGCCAACTTAGAAACTCACATCTGTTTGAGGAATGACTCACTTTGGGCTGAAAGGCTGTTGCTTTAAAAAAAGAGACGGAATCTGGGACATTATACAAGCATTTAGAAAAAAGTTTAAACCCGAACTGGGATCAGTGCCTGGGTATTCATTGACTTTGAAAAGAAAACAGAATAAAATTGAAAACAATCTGTTGAAATGAAGCAGGGCAAGAGTCATAGGTAAACTTACATGTGCTTGTGAAGATATACTTTTCATAATTTTGTTGCTTGTAGTGTGCCATTAATGACAGTTTAGATATAAGTTTTAAACAGAATTGAACACATTTTTAATAACTGTTTTAAACAGGACAGTATCATTAATTTCAAAAACCGTTTATGTACTGACTGTATAGCTTTTTAAGTGTTTATTTGGCTCATTGTATGGAAAATTAGCATTCTCAGACTCAGAACTCTGTTATAAAAACATTTCTCATTATCAGAGGTCTTACAGTCCATCCCAACATCAGTTATAGAGTTGATTCCTCTACACAGCTACCATTCTTTTATGTATCCAAAAAAATCATCATAATAATAGCTTACACTTATTGAGTGCATATTCTGAGCCAGGCATTGTGCTTTACATATATAAACTCATTTAAGATAATCTAGTTTACAGACTAACAGCAGAACAGACTTTTCTCCTATACAAGCTAACCTTGTGTAAGTGATATGTAGAGCAGAAATGACTTTTGGTTTTCTGTTTTTGTTTTGTCTTCTTTTTTCATTTGTTTGTTTCTCAGGCAAATTGCCAAACTTCACTTCATTAAGCCACCTCTGAGAAGCTTTGGAAAATATAATTTTGTATTTTAAGATAACTAATTTAGCAAATCTCAGGTCAACCATATCAGAATTTCTGGGGGCAGGGCCCAGAAAACTAAATTTTTAACAAGCATACCTAGTAGTTCTTTTTTTTTTTTTGCTAATAAGATAACTTTTTATTATTTCTCTATTGAATCTAACTTATTGATGCTAATATTCACACCCCCTAGATATCTGATTATTTTTGATATCTTGTTGCTGTTCACTGCTGTTGAGTTGGCTCCAACACATGGTTATCTTACATATAACAGAGCAAAACATTGCCCAGTCCTGTGCCATCTTTCTAACAGTTGGTATATCTGAGTCCATTGTTTTGGCTGTTGGGCCAATCCATCTCATTTAAGGTTTCCCTCGTTTTTAATGACCCTCTACTTTACCAAACATGATGTCCTTCTCCAAGGATCAGTCTTGTCTGATGATGTGTCCAAAGTAAGCTGAAATCTCACCATTTGCGATTCTAAGGAACATTCTGTTATATTTCTTTTAGGACTGATTTGTTCATTCTTCTGGAAGTCCATGGTATATTCAATATTATTTGCCAACACCGCAATTTGAATCCATCAATTCTTTTTCTGTTTTTCTTTTTCATTGTTTAGCTGTCACATGCACATTAGGTGATTGAAAAGTCATGGCTTGGGTCAGTGCACCTTAGTCATCAAAGTGATATTTTTAAAACTTTTAAGTCTTTTCAGCAGACAATGCAATATGTCATTTGATTTTTTGACTGCTATTTTTTTTTTTATTTCCATAGTCATTGATTATCCATCCAAGAAGAATTAAATACTTGACAACTTCAACTTTTACTCCATTTATCATGATGTCGTTTCTCAGTCCAGTTGTGAGGATTTTTGTTTTCTTCACATTCAGGCGTAATCCATACTGACCTGCATCAGGAAGTGCTTGAAGTAGTCATTTTTGGCATGCAAGGTTGTGTCATCTGCATATTGCAGGTTGTTAATAAGTCTTTCTCCAATCCTGATGCCATGATTTTCTTCATGTAGTCTAGCTTCATGAATTGTTTGTTCAGCATACAGAATGAATAAGTAATGTGAAAGGATACAACCCTGCCACGTACATTTTCTAATTCTGAACTACACAGTATCCCCTTGTTAGGTCTGAATGACTGCCTCTTCATCCATGTACAGGTTCTGCTTCAGTATAATTAAGTGTTCTGGAATAATCGTCATTAAAGTCTTCCATCAAGAATGCAATTTTTCACATTTACATTTTATTTCCAACTCTTCTGTGTGTTTAGGTATGTGTGTGTTTATGACATATAAACAATCAAAAGCACCCGAAACTATTTATGTGGGTTTGTATCTGTTTCAGACTTTTGACACCATATTCTACTTTAACACTATTGCCATATGTGATTTTTTTTGGTCTGTAGTAATTCTTACGAATATTAAAGCTTGAAAATGACTTTTCGTATCTCTGTTTAGTTACCCAAGGTACCTGTAGCTCTTCCTTTCTTTGCTTTGTCCCTACTACTCTCAGGACATTTCTTTTCTTCAGTCTCTCCTTTTTTCTCTGCCACTTAACACTAATACCCTATTGGAGGTAAAATGGAGACCCTGTATCATTCTAAGAAAACATATTTAGAGGTGTTAAAATTTTCCCAACGTTAAATTTCTGTATGAACTCATAAGCCTTATTTTGCAGTTCATGGACTGGGAACATCTGGTCTGAAAGTCAGACCAGAGTTCCTGTGTGAGGTAGGGGCGGAGAAGCTTTTGTAACGGCCGTCAGTTCTGATTGGCTGGCTTAGGTTTCCTCTTCCAGGAGAGTCAATTGTTGCACTTGTATTTTGGCTCTTGGGAAAGCTAGGTATTTACACGAAATAAAAATTTAGATTTCACTTTGCTGATGTGAGGCTTAGCACAAGCGACTTCATTTTGGGCCTAGTTTAGTCAGGCTATCAGATCTCTCTTACTGTATTTTTCATAAAATTTCATAGATTGGGAGGGGGTAGAATAGAGCACACACAGCCTAGGCAGAGGGATTCTTATTAGCAAGGTGAAGAATCCAAAGAAAGAAACAGAATGCCTAACAATCACTTGGAATTACATATACATACATTTTCAATGTTTGAACCTATAGCTTTCTTTTTATGCCCTGCAGGCATTATCACTAGCAGTGGCTTGCAAAACAAAAAGCTGGAAGTTTTTGTTTTTTCAGGTGATCCTACCTCTCATAAAATGTGCTTATTTATTCATCTACATGTGTATTATTTTTGAAAAAGTGATACTCATGTATGGTGAAAAATGGAAACTTTACAAAAGGATACGTGGTGAAAAGTGTCCCTCCCACAGTAATCCCCACCACTGACAACACTGTGTGGCCAGTTTTTATGGGGTGTTCTCCAGAGATATTCTATGCATAAGAAGCATATAAAGGTATATGTAGCCCCCCTTTTGTACACAGTCATGGGTTGCTTAACATCCACAATACATTCTGTGAAATAGGATGTTATGTGATCCGGACATTACGCGAACATCTCAAGGTGTTGCTGGTAGATGTGATCTTCGGGTCCAGACAGGGAGCACATCCCACATGTATATGCCACGGACCATTCTCAGTATAAGCCAGTTGGACCCCAAAGGTGAGGCCCAGATCCTGATATCTGAATTGGGTTTTTTTTTTTTTGGTTTATTACCATGTAGCCAAGATGATCATGAACTTGGCTGACTATCACTGCCAGCAGGTGCAAAGGTCAGAGAAGAGCCCTGCAGCGGAGGCCAGCAACCAGCAGGTTCCCAGTGCTGCGCAGGTCTGGTTACCAAGTTTTGAAGGTAGTTGGTGCCCCTAGGCGGGAGCCATGCAGAGGTTAAGTGGAAGCCCTGTCTTGAACCCTGTTCTTATAGGTCTTGCTTCTGCTTCTACCTGCTAGGTTAAGAATGATAGGGCGGGTTTTTTGTTTTTTGTTTTCCTGTGTTAAATGTTTGCAAACACAAATTAGAGTTCTAGCAAAGAATCTAATTAAAAATATATATATATATACATATATGACCTTGCCTGAGCAGACATTATATCGTGTGTGATTCATTAACATTCTGCATCTTGCTTTTTTCATTGAACGATAGATCTTACAAATTGTTGCAAATCAGTACCTCATTCCCCCGTTCTTGTTAGCAGTATATATCCATTACGTACAATATAACGTGGCTGTGGTTCCTCTTTTGTTCTGACCATCCCCTATTCACCCCATTGGTGAAGAAGGGATGCCCCGCTCTAAACAGAATGAGATGGCCAAGCACATGACACCTGACACTGGACAAATGAGACTGACAGCAGTTTATTAGTTACATATATTCACAGGCCAGGGGAGGAAGACACTGCATGCCACTGCAAGACACTGCCGGGGAGGACCACACAAGGGTTGCACTCCGGAGCACAGCGAACCAGCAGGGAATGTGGGAGGGAGACTTTACAATAACAAAAGGGCAGGGTGCCACCTGGTTCCCACAAGAGGGTGTGATTTGCTTGCTTGAATAATTCAGCAGGCTGGCAGAGAAGTAAAACTCATTAAATTGAGGAATAGGTGAAGTATAACTGGCCTGGCTGATAGGAGAGCTAGCCAGTTGGGGAGCCCTTCCTGCTGGGGTGGGGGGTAAGAATATCGGGCAAAAGGGCAGGGGAAACTCACAATTAGTCTTTCAGAGTCCTGTGAGGCTCAAAGATGTCAAATCAGTTTTTGAAATATTAGGCCTTACCATACAATTGAACCCTTAATCCTTTGACATCAATTTCGACCTTGGTCATGACTAAAAACCTTTAGGGATTAGGAGAAGTGTCTCCTTAGGAAGTGATGCAGGCACTTGACCAGGAGGGAGAGGGCCACATGGTGAGGTGATCACCAAAAACAGGAACTGTAGACGTGTCCCTCTTTATGGTCAGTAAAGGCATTTGAGGGAGCTGTGTGTCATTGGTGTAGGGAGTGCTTGTTCCCCAGGGAACATAAATTTAGGTTAACCAATACCTGTGGCAATAGTGACACCCAACAGGGTATCTGTTTGCCACTTTGTGCCTTAAATAGGAGTTCTTTGAGGATTCTGTTAGGTCTCTCGACTAAACTGCCACCTGGCCATTGGGGAAGTGGAAGTTCTATTGAGCCCAGCACTGTATATTCTGAGAAGTAAAATGAGTATCTTGGTCACTGTTAGTAATGTCTGGAACACTGAAGGGGAATGAGAGTATCCTGACGAGGTCTTGTATAGTGGCCTTAGTGTATCTGGAGACGTAAGTTACCTTGATTTATATTTTTGGTATCTGTGAGGCACTGGCTTTCCTTTGGCTGTGAGGCAAGACATTCTCAGAGTTCTTTACCGTCAAACAAGCAACTCTTAAGCAATGGCCCAGGAGTCTGTAAAACTGGACAGATGTGGGGAAGGAATTTGTTGGCCAGAGCATCCGGTGCTAAGATGACTGCCTGAGGTTTGGTCAATTGTGCTGACCCTGGGGCCCCTCCTTTATGAGGGACATCCTGGTTAAGGTAGGGAAAGCAGCAATATTTCATTGAACTCCATCACTTAGGATGGTGGTGATATTATCCATAAATGATACAAATTCCCATTGATGTTCACTCAGTTGATCCCAGGGTGCTCCCCATGTAGCCAAAGGGCCTGGGAGAGGGGTGTTCTTCTTCAATAATATGACGACTAGCAAGGGGATTGAGGATAGGGCAGGCCACCCTCTCTTGCACATGAAGTATGCTGGAGGGCCCAGGTTTGGCTCCTGTGTCAAGGAGACATTGGTAGACATGCTGAGCTTATTGGGTGCTACTACTTTCATGACCCACAGCATAGTGGGCAGCTAGATATAGAGGGTCTGTGAGAACCCCTATTTCCAAGAAAGCCTAGTTTGTCACTAGCAATTGCTTCGTTAGTGATGCATATACTGTAGTGTCATGAAGGGCAGTTTCTTACAACAAAGGTCATGGGCAACTTATGGCCACCATTGGTGGGCCAGACACTCCAGGAGGCATGAGAGGGTATTGCTAGAACTCTACAGCAAAGGAGTACCTGAGGCACTAATGGGAGTGTCTTTTGGGCATATTCTAGAGCCTTTTGTTGGAGGGAGCCCCATTCAAAGTGAAGCTAGTTGCAAATAATAGCATTAAGAGATTAAGTAAAATTTGTAAATGAGGAATATGTTGCCTCTAGAACCCAAATAAATCTAAAAGATATTGTGGTGCTGAGAGGTTCCATAGCTGCTGCTTGGTAGTGTTAGGAATGGAGCAGTTCTTGGTTTGGCAATAAATTTCAGGTAGTTTTCACCAAAGTAGCAGAGTCTTGTACTATGTGTAGGGCAATGGCCCACCCCGTTTTTGTAAACGCCTTGGTGAGTGTTTGTTTGTCCTTACTGAGTGTGTCAAGGAGCCTTGGTGGTGCAGTGTGGTTAAGCACTCAACTGCTAACTGAAAAGTTGGTGATTTAAACCCACCAGCCACTCCACAGCAGAAAGATGTGGCAGTCTGCTTCTGTAAAGATTAGAGCCTTGAAAACCATGTGGGGCAGTTCCATGCCATTTTATAGTGTACTATAAGTTGGAATTGACTCCATGACAATGGGTTCGGGTAAAGAGTGTGTCATATGAATCTCCTTGGAGAGGGATGTCATCAATGTTATGTCATACCTGTGCTCCTGGAGAAAGGGGGATGCAGTTAAGATCTTACCTGCAAAGATCGTGTGCAGTGGCAAGGCTGGTTTGGGTAACCTTTGACTACATGGATTACCTGCTAAAGATATATTATGTCCCTTCAGAGGTGAAGACAAACTAGGCTGAGGGATTATTGAAATAGGCACTGAACAGAGCAGATTAGTGAAAGTTATAATAACAAAATATTTACCAGTTACTGATTGGATGGAGTCAGCAATTTGAATTTCAATACTATTAGGTATTGCTATGGAGCCTTAAAGGATGGGACCACAGCATCAAGGTTGCAGAAATCTACTATGAAGCATCATTCATTCTTTTCAGGTCTAAGAACAAGCCAAATTGGGCTATTAAATGGAGAAGCAATGGGGATAATCACCTCTTCACTAATTAGGTCTTATGATAAGTTTTAATTAATCTTTGAAGGCTGTGTTTTAATTTACACTGGGGCAAATAAACTATTTTAACTGGGGGTGGGGGGGAAGGGGTCTATGAGGTCCCATTTTGTCAAGCAAATTCGTACGTGCTGAAGACTTAATTTTAATTTATTACTCTTGGATCAAATCATCCATACCCACTATGAGTTTTTGTTTATTTTTCTAGGTTAATGGATGGTATGACTACGGAGAATTTAGGCAAGGCAATTGTTCCCTATGGTTAAGATGAAGTGTATCCATTTGTCCTTTATTTTATATTCAGTAACTCCCCTAAGATTATAGATGGTACCATGTTTAAATTTAGTGAGATGCCCAGTATAACTGTCATACGAGACTCAGTATTAAGTCCATGAATATTTGCTTATTCGTGCCTTTCAGCAGATGTTAAAGTGAATTCAGAACCTATGTTATAGAGATGCAAAAACCAATCAATGACCTTTTTTGTTGTATAAATTATTTTAATAAATTTTGTATTTCTAATTGGGTCAAATTATGGTTTTTGCTTCAATTTAATACCCCTGCTATATATATATATATACACTCGCACATTATATATACATACACATATGTATAGAATATATATACATATACATACGTATATACACATATATGTATATATACACATATATGTATGTACAGTGTGTGTATATGTATATATATACGTGTGTGTGTGTATATATATATACATAAATGTACACAGACATATATATACCTAGCAGGAGCTGTGAGAGGCAGGTTTTGTAGTAAAAAGATGAGGGAGGATGTGATTGGCTTGTTTGAATAATTCCATGGTCTGGCAGGGAAGTGAAACCCATTAAGTTGGGGACCAGGTGGAGTACAGCTGGTTTGGCTAGTCCAGAACTAGCCAGGTGGAGAGTCTTTCCTGAGGGGTGAAGGGGCACATGTGGTGAGAGCAGGAGAAGTCACTTTTAGGCCTTTGGAGCCCTGTCAGATGTCAAGGCAGCACTTGAGATTTCAGCCTCACAATACACTTTGTTCCACTTCATGAGTCATAAAATGTCTTGTCAAGATACTGAGATCTTGTTGACTATTACACTTAATCTGTTTCCAGGTTACCTTAGCTATGCCTCCTTGGAGGTCTGCTTCAATATAACTGTAATGAAATGGTGGAGGATTATTTAACCTCACTCTATTATTTGGCTTTATCCCATGTGGATCATACATTTAGCCAATAATGTCACACTACTCACAGGTAAAAAGAAGATTAAGGTGATATAGCAGAGGAGAAATTTTGAAATCATACGTCAGTATTTCCCAAAGCAATGTTTTTCAGCTGCAGGTCACGACCTATGAGTAGGTTGTGAAATCAATTTTTTGTTGTTCTTAGCTGCCGTCAAGTCGATCCTGACTCCTGGTGACGCTATGTATGCAGAGTAGAACTTCTCCATAAAGTTTTCAAGTTGTGATCTTTCAAAAGCAGGTCACCAGGCCTGTCTTCCAAGGCACCTCTGGGTACGTTCAAGCTGCTAACTTTCTGCTAGGAGTCAAGCATTTAACCAGCACTTAACCATTTGTGCTGTTCAGCGGCTCCTGAAATCAATTTAGTGAGTTTAAAAATCAGCATATATTATAAAGAAAAAAAAAAGGAAGGAAGACAAAGGAAAGTAGAATATAAAATATGGCAGCTCATATAGAAAAAATAAGTGTTGTTTTAGGAACCATTTTTATCACTTTTATGGATATAAGTATATAAGTCCTGAGCTGTGATATGAGATATTAACTAAAGTCACAGTAAAAAAAACAACAGCAACAACTGAAAATCATCATCCCTAAATTTATTCCTTATGAAAATAAGTTTCTTTAAATCTCTTAAGAAAAAGTAACTAGTTTATGGGGAAATCTGAAAAAAATTTACCTTTCGGAGTTTCCAAACTAATTTTATTATGTGTATAATCTGGGATCTCTAGAGTAGCAAAACCAGTGAAGCATATATATATAGAAGGAGAGAGAAAGAAAGAGGGATTTATTTCAAGTAAATGGCTCAAACGGTTGTGGAGGTTGGCAAGTTCCAAATCTGTGGGTCAGATGTCAGGCTGGAGGTTTCTCCTGATTCATGTGATTGCAGAGGCTGACAAAACCAAAATTGGCAGGTGAGAGGGTAGGCTGCTGGGGCCTTAGGAGCTGGTAAATCCTAAAATCTGCAGGTCAGGCTCACGTTCCAAGAACCAGAGATCAGAGGATGACGAGTTGGATGCAGGATCGAGAGACAGCAAGATTTGCCAGAACATTCATATATATTGGATGCAGGCTCCACCCCCAAGGAAACTTCCCTTTCAAACGATTGGCTGCTCACATCAAATCACAAAATGGAGGATGATCACATAATATCTGCCAAACCACTGAGAATCATGGCCTAGCCAGGTTGACACCTAACCTTAACCATCATGTTAATGGTTTTTTGTAAAGTCTTGTAGTGCAGAAACTTGTTTAATTAAACATTTTCCAAATATCGACTGCAAAATCTTCTTCTTTATTCCAGGGATAAAATCTATTAAAATCTCCCAGTACTGGTGTTCTAAAAAGTACACTTTCGTCTCTGCTGTCATGATCTCCAGTTTCTTCTCACATGTTGTCTCCTCTGAGTGTGTTGACTCCTGACTCCAAGTTTGATTTATAACAAGTGTGGGTTATAGTCTAACCTAGTTTATTACAAAGAGGGAACTATGGTATGTGTGGGGAGGGATGTACAATCTGTCGTTGTTGTTGGTAGGTGCTGTCTAATTGATTTAGACTCATAGCCACCCCATGTAACAAAGTAAAACTTCCCTATAGGGTTTTCTAGGCTGTGATCTTTACAGGAGCACATTGCCAGGTCTTTCTCCCAGGGAGCTTCTGGGTGGGTATGAACTACCAACCTTTTGGTTAGCAGCAGAGCATTTATCCATCATGCCACCAGGGCCCCTTATTAGTCTATCAACAGTAAGGAAATAATAGCATATGTTGATTTAGTCTCAGTCTGGTACTCAGGATTAAATTGCTCAACCATGTCTTGTTTTTGATCAGTCATTTAAATCCTTGGATTTCCTCCAGGTGTGTGCTTGAGATCTCTTCTCAAAAAAATAAAAAGAACAAACCTTTTGCTGTCAAGTGGATTCTGACTCATAGCGACCCTATAGGACAGAGTAGAACTGTCCCATAGTGTTTCCTAGGAGTGGCTGGTGGATTCAAGCAGCTGACCTTTTGTACCACCAGGGCTTCAAGACCTCTTCTCAAGCTTCTCCAAATTTGGGCATGCTAAGATAACTAATCCGGGTCCTTCCAGTCTGAAAAAACCTTCCACAGCTCCACTGTTGCTATGTAAATAGCACTGGATTAAGAGTCAAGTGTCCTAACATCTGGGAATGACTCAGTAACTAACTAGGCTGGGATATTGTAACCTTCGACAAGTCACTTAACCTCTCTGTGTCTACAGTTCCATATCTAAAATAAGGAAGTTGGACACTGATTTCGAAGGTCCCTCCCTGCACCAACATTGGCTCTTTATCTTGGTCTTTACAGTAATCTTGAAAACCTCTTCCGCCCTTCCCAGCCTTTCCTCTCTGCCTCCTTTCTTATTTTCCGAAGTTCTTTTTTTCTTTTTTTTTGAGGCTCTGTTCTTTGCCAAGCACAGATTCAACTGCTGGAGATATGATTGTGAACGAATAAATTTTACACCCTGTTCCCTGCTTGGACATAATGGTGATTCCTAACTGTCTAATCTTGGCCAAGTACATTTAGATCAGTCCATTATTTTACACAATCACTGATATTACTACAGAAAACATTTTTTCATTTTCACAGTAATTCTGAGAAGCATCTACTCTACTTAAATAGAGTACCAACTTACCACATATTTGAGTTACAACAAACTACACTTAACAACCATCCTTTATTTTATTTTATTTTGTTTTTTTTTTGGATATCTTATCATTTGTAATATGTACTCCATACAGTGTTGCAGCATGTAATTTGCTGATGTTATCATTCTCATGCCAACCCCCAAAGTCAAATAAAGATCAGAATTATAAAGATACTGATAATGAAAGGCAATAGTAATGAGAACTTAAAAAAAAAATTAGATACTCAACTTACATTAGAACTGACTTACAATGGAGTCATTGGAATGGAACCCTGCTGTAAGTCAGAGACTACATATGTATATATAAATAAATATATACAACTCACATTAACATTAGAAAATAGAACAAGTCAATTTCTCTTTTGAGATGCTTCCCCAAATAATAGCCCCTTTTGCTCCCATGGAGAAGAACCACGATATTGTTAAGTGTTGTCACTCTATAACAACAGCTGGCCAAGGCCTGTATTGTCCTCATGGTCTGAGGAAGTCCTGTATAGTGGAATAAGTACTGTTCGGGAAAGAATCACTTCTGACCTGGTAGGCTGCATTAAAATTTAGTTCAGTGAAAGTGGCTACAGATGCTACTGAATCTGATCCTTGCAGAGGGTATAACATCCATGTTAAACTTAAGTGTCAAATATACTGAGAAGGTGGATACAGGATGAAAGGTCCCATAAACCTTTCACCTTATGTTCTGCATTTTTTCCAGACGATAGGAAGGAAGATAAGCAAACAAAACATACTGGCTTTTCGTTTAATGACACTCTGAAATTGGCACTGGGTTTGGGTTTTTTTTTTTTAAATACTCTTTGAGTGCCTGCTACATATATACCAACCCAAACCCGCTGCCATCGAGTGGATTCCGACTTTATAGAGACTATCGGACAGAGTAGAATTGCCCTATAGGGTTTCTAAGGGGTGGCTGTTGGATTCGAACTGTGACTGTTTGGTCAGCAGCCAAGCTCTTAACCACTGCACCACGAGGGCTCCACATATATGCCAGTCATTGTTAAAAAAAATTTTTTTTTTAATTTTTTAAATTAAAAAAAAAAAAAACCTTAATTTCCTATTTGTTAAATGACCTTAAAAGAAATAGACTCTCTATAAGATGAAGATAATAGTTGCGTTGTACTTTTTTAAAAAATAATTTTTATTGTGCTTTAAGTGAAAGTTTACAAATCAAGTCAGTCTCTCACACAAAAACCCATATACACCTTGCTACACACTCCCAATTACTCTCCCCCTAATGAGACAGCCTGCTCTCTCCCTCCACTCTCTCTTTTCGTGTCCTTTTTGTCAGCTTCTAACCCCCTCCACCCTCTCATCTCCTCTCCAGGCAGGAGATGCCAACATAGTCTCAAGTGTCCACCAGATCCAAGAAGCTCACTCCTCACCAGCATCCCTCTCCAACCCATTGTCCAGTCCAATCCATATCTGAAGAGTTAGCTTCAGGAATGGTTCCTGTCCTGGGGCAACAGAAGGTCTGGGGGCCATGACCACCGGGGTCCTTCCAGTCTCAGTCAGACCATTAAGTCTGGTCTTACGAGAATTTGGGGTCTCCATCCCACTGCTCTCCTGCTCCCTCAGGGGTTCTCTGTTGTGTTCCCTGTCAGGGCAGTCATTGGTTGTAGCCGGGCACCATCTGGTTCTTCTGGTCTTAGGATGATGTAGTCGCTGGTCTCTTGGGCTTGCAGTGACCTTGTGTCCTTGGTGTTCTTCATTCTGCTTTGATCTAGGTGGGTTGAGACCAACTGATGCATCTTAGATGGCTGCTTGCTAATGTTTAAGATCCCAGATGCCACTCTTCAAAGTGGGATGCAGAATGTTTTCTTAATAGATTTTATTATGCCAATTGACTTAGATGTCCCCTGAAACCATGGTCCTGCATTGTACTTTGTACTGGTCCGATCACGTCTGGAACACTGTATTCAATTCTACACACTGCAGTTTAAGAGGGACACTGGCAAATGAAAGTATTCTCAGAGAAGTGATGGAAAAATGGAGAGGGAACTTAAAACTATACATAAACAGAACTGCTAAAGAAGGTCTGTACTTTTAAACAATAGCAGGCTAAACCGTTGCTGTAGAGTTGATTCTGACTCATAGTGACCCCACAGGACAGAGTAGAACTGTACCATAGAGTTTCTAAGGAGCACCTAGTGAGTTCAAACTGCTGACCTTTCAGATAGCAGCTGTAGCACTTAGCCACTATACCACCAGAGTTTCCAATAGCTAGCTAAAAAAAAAAAAAAAAGCTAGCTCTCTGTAAATATGGAAAAAGAGGTACCATTCATATTACGTATTGCTCTCAGAAACAGAACTCTGATAAAGGGTTCAGGTAATGCGAAAGCATGCTTCAGCATACCCTAGGATCATATTAGACCTTTACTACAATGGAATGAGTTGCTTTAGTGGGCTCTCAATGATCAGAGGTCATCAAGCAGAGGCTAGACTATCACTTGGCTGGAATATTGTAGCTTTTAATTCTATTCTGAATGTTGGGTTTTATATACCTTCATGACCTTTGGTCAATGTGAAACCCAGAATTTGATGAAAGAATAGGCCACAGCAATCCCACTTCTAGGTATATATCCTAGAGATATAAGAGAAGTAACATGAATAGACATATGCACACCTATGTTCATTGCAGCATTATTCACAATAGCAAAAAGATGGAAACAACCTAAGTGCTCAACAGATGAATGGATAAACAAATTGTGGTACATACACACAATGGAATACTCCGCAACCTTAAAGAATAATGAGTCCTTGAAACATCTTATCAACATGGGCGAATCTGGAGGACATTATGCTGAATGAAATAAGTCAACCACAAAAAGACAAATATTGTATGGCTCCACTATTATAAAAAGTCAAGAATAGATATACACACAGAAAGCAAAGTTCTTTGATGGTTACCAGGGATGGGAGGGAGATGGATGGGGAATCACTTTCCAGATAATTGTTACTTTTGGTGATGGAAAAGGCAATCCCAATAATGGGTGAAGTAAGAACTACCTGACCAAGGTAAATAAAAATATTAAGAAGTACACAAGAAAAAGGTACATACATACAATTTTGAAACAATAGTAAAAACAACCAAAAAAATATGTGTGTGATTATGTAGGTAGATATGCATGTATATATGTGTATACGAAGGCTTAAGCCAGTGAATGCACATGCATATATTGGTGTATCTGTAGGCATAGGTATATACATGTTTGTGGGTGCTGCATTTACATCCACATATATAACAAACCACACAGAGGACACAGTTACAGGCTCTCGGGATTGGGTTACAGGGTTAAAAAGGCTTGGGACCATAGTTTTGGGGGACAACTTCGTCAAATGGCATAACATAGTTCACAAAGATAGTGTTCTATATCCAGGTCTGGTGAGTAGTGTCTGGGATCTTGAAAGCTTAATTATTGGTCTCTACTCATATGGAGCAAGAGAGAATGAAGGAAATCAAAGGCTCAAAGAAAAAACTAGTCCACAAGACTAATAGCCTATACGAACCACAGCCTCTTCTAACTTGAGACCAGAACTAGATGGTGCCCAGCTACCGCTACAGACCATTCTGACTCAGGGACACAATAGATGGTCCTGGAAAGAATGGGAGAAAAATGTAGGACAAATCTCAAATTCCTAAAAAAGGCCAGACCTACTGGACCAATAGAGGATAGAGGAACACCCAAGATTATCACCCTAAGATATCCTTTGAACTTGGAATTGAAGTTACTTCTGCAGGCCACCTTTCAGCCAAATAATAGATTGGCTTATAAAATAATATCACCCATGAGTAATGTGCTCCATTAAACAAAAGCAAAGATGAGAAGGCAAGGAGAGGAAGGGAAGCTAGGTCAATGGAAAGAGAACAAACACAATGGAATAATGAGAATGTTGACACTTTGCGAAAGTTGTAACCAATGGCACAGAAAAATTTGTATAAAAATTGTTAAAGGGGAACCTAATTTGCTGTGTAAACTTTCACCTAAAACACAATAAAACATTATTAAAAAAAAAAGAATTAGGCCACATCTTTCAATTCTACATTTGAAAAGCTTTAGCTGGAATATTTGTTACAAAACACAGGTCTTTTTTGAAACTGTGTTTGTTACTCAAAGTCTCTAACTGTAAAGTTGTGCCTGATCTCCTTCATTTTTCAGATATGTATTCCCAAGCATAAATAAATAGCATAAGGTATCTCTGACTACTACCTCAAGGACCTGGTATGAAGATATGTATATCCTCTAGAGTCAGACATGTAGTTTTTCTGCCTTTTTTAAAAATTGAGATAAATACATATTGCAACAAAACATATGCCATTTCAACTTCAGCTTTTTAAAAAACTGAGACTTCAAGAACGCATCTGTTCTTAATATAGATTGAGTTCAACTCCCCCTGCAATTTTCTGGAAGAAACCCTGTCATCAATTTTCAGAGAATCATCCTGGGAAGGCCTGTCTGGCTTTCAGAAGTAGAATGGAAATCACAGTCCATGTGTGGGCAGAGAGACTGTATAAAATATCACTCACAGATGCATTGCCCTGAGTGAGGGATGAGGGTGTGGGTGAGAGGACAGTGCCAATGAATGAATCCAGGTGATGGAGTATGGGATAGGAGGGTGTAACACCGCAGAAGGGGAGAAGGAAAGCTGGCAGTGCCACAGCTTGCAGTGGTTAGGACAATTGGCAGAGTTGTTGAGATTATGCACTGACGCATGCAAGAGGGAGGTACAAATGGTTAAATGCACAACTACTGGAAGAGAGGATGGTGGTTCAAACCCACCCGGAGGTGCTTTGGAAGACAGGCCTGGTGACCTGCTTCTGAAAGGTGACAGCCTTGAAAACTCTATGGAGCAGTTCTACTCTGCACACATGCGGTTGCCGTGAGTTGGAATTGACTCGAAGGCAACTAACAACAACAACAACAAGGGCACTTCGATGGAAGGAGAACAGTTTACTGTCAGATTTCAACCCATTAGTTGGAGAGAAGAGAAGACTATAAATTCTGATAATGGTCATGATATTACTTTATATTTGAATGCTATTTTATATTTTTCAAGGTTCTTTCACTTCTTATGGAACCAAACAGCATATTGTAGAGCCGTTAATATTTTCTTAATTTTTGGAGCCCAAACCGGCTTTATGACTGCTGAATTCAAGGTCACTTACAGTATCAAATGTCTTTGTAAGGCCAGTGAATTTACTGGGTGTCAGTGACAATCTCTGCATTTTATTTTTGCAGTAACTGGCATAAAGATCTTATCCCCAACTTCACATTCAGACCCATTTCGTAGACTGGAAGGTAAGAATTGGCTCTATGATGCAGAATATTTTCCAGAGATGTGTGGTTAGGTCATTGACTTTCAATTAAACCTACAAAGGTCAGACTCAGGATGTATTTTATCATTTTTTTCCTCGTTTATTCTAATAAACCCTATGCTTATATAGTTTTAAGGCTTGTGCCAGTGATTCCTCAAATTAAAGCAGAAATGTTGTATATAACTTTTCAAATTAATATTTGAAATTAATATTTCAGGACACTAACTCTATTATTTCTCAAATACGATATCAAGAATTCTGTTCAGGTCCATTTAGCAAGTATTTATTGAAGATAAGGTCAAAATACAAATTATGATATTATGAAGACTCATGACAACAGGAAGGATAGCAACATGGCAACAGAAGGACCAGACTGTCAAGAGCTTAAATTCTAACCCTGCCACTTACTACATGGGAATTCTTGGGATGTTGTTGTTAGGTGCTGAAGAGCTGATTTCGACTCATATCAAACCTATGCACAACAGAATGAAACACTGCCTGGTTCTGTGCCATCCGCACAATCATTGTTATGTTTGAGCCCACTGTCGCAGCCACTGTGTCAATCCATCTCATTGAGAATCTTCGTCTTTTTCACTGACCCTCTACTTTATCAAGAATTATGTCCTTCTTTTTTTTTTTTTTCAGAGGCTGGTCCCTCCTGATGACATATCCAAAGTGCGTGAGACAAGTCTCGCCATCCTGGCTTCCAAGGAGCGCTCTGGTTGTACGTCTTCCAAGATGGACTTGTTTGTTCTTCTGGCAGTCCATGGTATATTCAATATTCTTCGCCAGCATCATGATTCAAAGGCATCAATTCTGCTTTGGTCTTCCTTATTTATTGTTCAGATTTTGCATGCATATGAGGCAATTAAAAATATCATGGTTGGATTAAAACAAAAAAAATCCGTTGCCATCAAGTCAATTCTGACTCGTAGAGACTGGCTGGTAGATTTGAACAGCCAACCGTTGGGTTAGCAGCCAAGCTCTTACCTACTGTGCCACCAGGGACTCCATGGCTCAGTTAAGGTGTACCTTAGTCCTCAAACTGACATCCTTGCTTTTCAACACTTTAAAGAGGTCTTTCACAGCAGATTCACCCAATGCAATAGGTCATTTGATTTCTTGACTGCTGCTTCCATGGGCATTGATTGTGGATGCAAGTAAAATGAAACCCTTGACTATGTCAATATTTTCTCTGTTTATCATGTTTCCAATTGGGCCAGTTTTGAGGATTTTTGTTTCCTTTATGTTAAGGTATAATCCATACTGAAGGTTATAGTCTTTGATTTTCATCAGTAAGTTCTTCAAGTCCTCTTCCCTTTCAGTAGGCAAAGTTGTGTCATCTGCATATCACAGGTTGTTAACGAGTCTTCCTCCAATCCTGATGTTGCCTTCTTCTTCATACACTCCAGTCTCAGACTATTTGCTCAGCACACAGATAGAGTAAGTATGGTGAAAGGATACAACTCTGAAGCACACCTTAATTTTTCTGTGTCTTCCTTTCCTCAGCTGTGAAATAGGGATAATAATAGTACCTACCTCTTAGAACTGTTGTGAATTTTAAATAAATTAATACATGTAGTGTCTGTGGTATAGCAGTTGCTCAGTAAACCCAGGGACTGAAAATTCATGGAGGCTATATGTACTGCTGGGCACAAAATTAAACATGTAAACCATAACCGCAAACAAATTAATACCCAGAGCTAACTTAATACTTTGTACCCTTTGCTGTTTTTATAAACAACAGCTTTAAATGCAACTGAGTAAAGTTCCAGGTGAGTTTATATAAGTGAGTTTAGCCATCTTACCTTCTGAAAAATGTATTCATTTCCAAGTCCACTCCAGCAAACTTAAGGCAGGTTCTATACATAAGCAAGGTAGAATGATTAACTGGGGAAAACAAACTATATAATTCCAACTAAATTACCCTCTTGGCCTGAAATATTCAAATAACCATGACTAAATTGGTTGTTTTGTGTTTTTATTTTGCGTGTGTCATTTTGGGGGCTGGGAGATTAGCAGGAAAAGTGGATGAAGAAAGAACTAAATTATCCATACAGCTATCTCAGTTCTCTATCCAGGGAGACTCAGAGTTGACCTTTAAACTAGATAATAGAAAGTGTTGTGAAGGTGTTTTGGCCAAAAAATCAGAGCCCCAGACCCTGTCATTTCACTGTTATGGCACAACTTCTATTTAAGTTTTATGTTTTAAAACTATTGACACCATTGCCATTTTTACCTGAAGCTGCTGTCAGCCAAAGTATAAATTAGCAGTTTCACTACTGCTAGTCAGCAGAAGGAAACCCTGGTGGCATAGTGGTTAAGTGCTATGGCTGCTAACCAAAAGGTCGGCAGTTCGAATCCAGCAGGCGCTTCTTGGAAACTCTATGGGGCAGTTCTAGTCTGTCCTGTAAGCCTATCGCTATGAGTCGGAATCGACCCCACAGCAACGGCAGTCAGTGGAAAGCAAGGATAGCTCATTGATTACTAAACGGTTGTCAGAAAAAAAGAAACAAACCTGTTGCAGTCGAGTGGCTGGTGGATTTGAACTGATGACCTTTTGGTTAACAGCTGAGGTCTTAACCACTGTGCGGTTCAGACACGAGAAGTGAGGGGGAAAATAATTTTTCAACACTCATCTTGGATATAGCCTGAAACATAAAGGCAAGAATCACTAATCAGTATTAAATTAACTAAGTGAGTTCTTATACATAGAAATGAAATACCAAATCAAATCAAACCCGTTGCTGAGAAGTCGATTCAGACTGGTAGGGACCCTATAGGACAGAGTAGAACTGCCTCCTAGGGTTTCCAAGGGGCACCCAGTGGATTCGAACTGTCAACCTTTTTGGTTAGCAGCCGTAACTCTTAACCTTTAAGCCACCAGGATTTCCAGAAATGAAATAGCTAGAGCAAAATCAACTACAGTGAAACCTGTGAGAGCCGGAACTCGAACTGGACTGCCTTGTTTTTCTGAGCCTCACAAGTTTTCCGCCTTCGACAGGGTGCAATCTTACCACTTTTCTATGGCTCTGTTAGTGGAAAGTATCTGCGTTTTTCCTTTTCTGACAAGTTTCCAAATTACATAGGTTCTGGCTCTCTCAGATTTTACTGCATTAGTTGCCAATAACTAAAAATATTAGCAACCTCTTCGAAGTATTTTTCACCATAGCTGTGGTGAACCAAACTATCAACTACCTTAATTGGTATTTACGTATTACTACAGCTAACAACTGCAGAATACGAGTCGTCTCCGATTGAACCTTTTCAGAATTTTCAAATTTCTTTTCTGATTCTTTTTCTTTTCATTACTATTATTTTTAATATATTTTATTTTTTGTTGTTGTTGAGAATATACACAGCAGCACACATACCAATTCAACAATTCTACATGTACGATTCAGCGACATTGATTACATTCTTTAAGTTGTGCACCCTTACTCAACCGCCTCTTTTGAATTACTCCTCCCCCATTTTACCTGGTGGTGCAGTGGTTAAGAGCTCGGCTGCTAACCAAAAGGTCAGTAGTTTGAATCCACCAGCCACTCCTTGGAAACACTATGGGGCAATTTTACTCTGTCTTATAGGCTCCCTATTAGTGGAAATTGACTTGATGGTGGTGGGTTTTGTTTGTTTGTTTTTGGTTTTGATAAGTTTTTTATCTAATCTATTTGGTTGCTGTTGTCATTTGGATCCCATATACATAGTCCGTAAAGGAGGACAAAGCTCAAGGCAGGCATTCTGTACTAATTAAGCTAACTATTCTTTGGTTTAAAGGTGATGTCATGGGGTTATTTTTGGTTTAAAGTTTTTTAAGGATTATCTCAGGATAATAGTTTTGGGAGTTCATTCAGCCTCAATGGCTCCGGAAAGTATGGATTTCATGAGAATTTGAAATTCTGTTTAACATTTTCCTCCTTTGATCAGGATTCTTCTATAGAATCTTTGATCAAAACATTCAGGAATGTAGTCAGGCACCATCCTGATCTGGTCTTGTGGCAAAGGAGGCATAGTTCATGGTGACAATTAGCCACACATTCCATTTTCTCTTATTCCTGACTCTCCTTTCTCTATTGCTCCAGGTGAATAGAGACAAATTTTTGTATCTTGGATGGCTGCATGCAAGCTTTTAAGACCCCAGGCATATGCGACAAACTAGGACATAGAACAGAAGCACGAAACACCATATTAGGCCAATTAACTGGGATGTCTCATGAAACCATGACTCTGAACCTCCAAACCAAGAAACCAAATCCCATGAGGTATTTGGCTGTACATAAGCATCCTCAGCATCTTCAAATTCCTTTTTAAGCTTATAAATATGTGTCATGGATTGAATTTTGTCCCCCCGAAAATGTGTGTATCAACTTGGTTAGGCCATGATTTCCACTATTGTGTGGTTGCCCTCCATTTTGTGATTGTTATTTTATGTTGAGAGGATTAGGGTGGGATTGTAACACCAACCTTACTCAGGTCACCTCCTTGATCCAAGGTAAAGGGAGTTTCCCTGGTGTGGCCTGCTGCACCTTTTATCTCTCAAAAGATAAAAGGAAAGGGAAGCAAGCAGAGAGTTGGAGACCTCATACCACCAAGAAAAAAGCACCAGGAGCAGAGTGCATCCTTTGGACTTACGATTGCTGTGTGAAGAAGCTCCTAGTCCAGGGGAACATTGATGAGAAAAGGCAGACAGAGAATATCTTCCCACCGGGGCTGATTCCCTGAATTTGGACTTTTAGCCTACTTTACTGTGAGGAAATAAATTTCTCTTTGTTAAAGCCATCCACTTGTGGTATTTCTGTTATAGCAGCACTAGATAACTAAAACAATATGTTAATTCATTAAAAAAATCTACTAACTAAAAAAACTAATTATAGTCCTATAGAGTATGTTATCTGAATACAATGAAATTAACTTAGAAATCAAAAACAAGATATCTTTTGAAAGTTCACATATTTAGAAATTAAACAGCAAACTTCTAAATAGCCTATAGGCTAAATAAAAAATCACAGAGGAAATTAGGAAATCTTTCAAACTGAATGACAATGAAAATACAACATATCCAAACTTGAGGAAAGCAGCTAAAGCAGTGCTCAGAGAAAAATTTGTAGCTTTAAATACTTACATTAAAAGAAGAAAAATCTAACATCAATGATCTAAAATTCTACCTTAAGATGCTAAAAAAAGAAGAGCCAAGTGTACCCAAAGAGAATAGAAGGTAGGCAATAGTAAAACTAAGAGAGAAATCAATGTAATGGAAATTAGACAAACAAAAGGGAAAATTAACAAATGTAAAAGTTTTTTGAAAAGATCGGCATAATTAATCAAACCTTAGTGAACTGATCAAGAGGAAAAAAAGACAACATATTACCAGTAAAAGGAATAATAACGGTGTTATCATCACAGATCCTACAGACACTAAAATAAAATAATAATAAAAAGGTATCATGAATGATGTTTGGCCAAGAAATTTGACAAACTGGATGAAAAAGTTCCCAGAAAAATATAACTTATCAAAACTGACAGATGATAAAACAATATCTGAATAGCCCTATATGTATTAAATAGAATTTTTTTTTTTTTTAATAAAAAACCTTTCTGTGAAGAAAACCCCAATTTCAGGGGTGAATATTGCTAAATATTTAAAGAAAAAATAACAAAAAAATTATATAAACTTTTTATTGTTATACTGGATACAAGTATTTTGTCAGATATAAGTAATGCAAATATTTTCTCCTATTCTATGTCTAAAGGAGCCTTAGCGGCACAACGATTAAGTGCTTAGCTGCTAATCAAAAGGTTGGCAGTATCCCACTTTGGGAAGTGGTGTCTGGGTCTTAAACACTAGCAAACAGCCATCTAAGATGCATCAATTGGTCTCAACTCACCTGGAGGAAAGGAGAATGAAGAGCACCAAAGACACAAGGTAATTAGGAGCCCAAGAGACAGACAGGGCCACATAAATCAGAGACTACATCAGCCTGAGACCAGAAGAACTAGATGGTGCCCAGCTACAATGGAAGACTGCCCTGACAGGCAACACAACAGAGAGCCCCTGAGGGAGCAGGAGAGCAGTGGTTTGCAGACCTCAAATTCTTGTAAAAAGACCAGACTTAATTGTCTGTCTAGGCTAGAGGGACCCAGGAGGTCATGGTCCCCAGACCTTCTGTTAACCCAAGACAGGAACCATTCCCAAAGCCAACTCTTCAGACAGGGATTGGACTGGACTGTAAGATAGAAAATGATACTGATGAGGAGTGAGCTTCTTAGATCAAGTAGACTATGTGGGCAGCTCCTATCTAGAGGGGAGATGAGAGGGCAGAGGGGGACAGCAACTGACTAAATGGACATGGAAATAGAGGGTGGAGGGAAGGAGTGTGCTGTCCCCTTAGGGGGAGAGCAACTAGGAATATATAGCAAGATGTATATAAATTTTTGTATGGGAGACTGACTTGATTTGTAAACTTTCACTTAAAAAAGCACAAGTAAAAAAAAAAAAAAAGGTTGGCAGTTGGAACCCACTCAGCCACTCCACAGAAAAAAGACCTGGTGATCCCCTCTAGTAAAGATTACAGCTTAGAAAAGCCTATGGGGCAGTATTATTTTGTCATATGGGATTACAATGAGTTGAAAGTTGACTTGACAGCAACTAACAAATACCTATGAAATGCTCTTTCACTCTCATAATAGTATATTTTATATGTCAGGTTTTGGTAGCTACGTAAAATGAATTGGAAGGTGTTCTTTGTCACTTACCTGGAATATTTTAAGATACGTTTCTTATTTACATGTTTGATAGAATTTATTGATGATACCACTTGGGACTGGAGTTTTCTTTGTGTTTTTTTTTTTTTTTTTTAAATTATCTACTGAGTTTCTTTAATAGGTATAATAATAGTCACATACTCTCTTTTGGTGTTCGTTTTGCAGTTTCATTTAAATATTCAAATGTATTGACATAAAGCTGTTCATTCTCTTAGCCTTTTAAATGTCTCTAGGTTCTTTTTGTCTTCTTTTCATCCTTGGTATTTGTGTCTTCTTTTCATCCCTGGTATTTGTGTCTTCTTTTTTTGTTGTTGTTAAATTTTGTTAACAGTTAGTCAATTTAACTAAACTTTACCAACAACAAGAATTTTGTTTTGTTAATTATCTCTATTTACCATGCTCATTTTCTATTTCTTTGATTTCTGATCTTATGTGTATTATTTCCTTCTTTCCATTTTCTTTAGATTTAATTTGCTATTTTTTTTAGCTTCTTTAGGTGGTACATGAATAATTGAGTTTCCACTTTGTCTTTTATTGTTAGGTATTTATTTTAAGGCTATAAATTTCCCTCTAAGTACTGCTTTAGATGAATCCTTTAATTTTTTATATATTGTATATTCATTAGCATTAATTTAAGAATATTTCTAACTTTATTGTGATTTCCTATTTGGCCAAGGGGTATTTAAAAGTGTGTTGCTTAATTTTCGTGAGTTTGGGGACTGTCTAGTTAACTTTATGTCATTTATTTCTAGCTTAATTCTGCTGTGGTCAGAGAACATACTCTCTATTATTGTAATCTTTGACATTTGGTGAGTCTTGATTTATGCCCCAGCATATGGCTTATTCGACTAATTGTTTCATGTGTACTTGAAAAGAATGTGCATTTTGAGTTGTTGGGTGTTTTGTAATTTATATACCAATTATGTCAATTTTGTTAACTGTCTTATTCAAATATTAAATATCCTTATTAAGTCTTTACTTTGTTTCAACAGTTCTGTGATTCTAATAATTCTGCTATTCTAACTAACTCTAACAGTTACTAAGAATATGTGCATTTCTTGTCTTAATTTCATTGGCTTCAGCTTTATATATTTTGAGGCTATGTTGTTAGGGCAAACAATTTTAGAATTACTACAGATTCCTGTTGAATTGACCATTTTATCATTCTGAAATGTTCTTGTCCTATTCCACTGCTCTCAGAAATGGCAAAACCACCATGTACCTAGTTTCTACCACTTCTTTCCTCGTAACCAATCTATGATAAATTTAGGGGGATTTTACCTTTTAAATATCTCTCAAATTTGTGTAACTTTCTCCACCTCTGCTGACACTATCTTAGCCCAACTGTATTAGTTTCCAAGGGCTGGATAATAAAATACCATAAACTGGGTGGCTTATGAGAACAGAAATTTATTACTTCATAGTTCTGGAGGCTGGGAATCCAAGATCAGGGTGTTGGCATTGTTGATTCCTTCTGAGATTTTAAGGAAGAATCTGTTTTCTGGTAGTTCCTGGCATTCCTTGGCTTGCATCTGTAGTGTCACATGTCATCCTTCCTCTGCCTTTCTGTTTTTATGTATCATCTACTCTTTTAAAAGGACACCAGCCATGTAGGATTAGTACCTACCCTACTCCATTATGACATCATATTACCCTAACTATAACATCTTAAAAGGAAACAGGGTCACATTCACAGCTACAGGGGTTAGGACTTCAACACATCTTTTTGGGGGACTCAATACAATCCATAATACAAATTTACCACTGTCTTATGTTTTTTTTTTTTATGTCAGAACTTCTATAAAAGCCTGGTAACTGAACTTCCAGCATCTACTCTGGCTTTCTGTGATCCATTATCCATATTGTATCTAGACTGATCTTATAAAAACTGTAAATTATATCATAAATTTTTTTTTTTTTTTTGCTTAATATCTTCCGATGGCAGTCCATTGCCCTCAGGAGAAAGTCCACCTTCTTAACAAAGCTTATAAGACCCTTGAAGTTTTGCCCCCTGGTGATCTCTTCAGCCTCTTCAGTGTAGGTTCTGAGGATAGGAACTACATGAACATTGATGCAGAGAGAGCCAAGGGAACAGGAGACTCTCCTTGTCTACAGAAAATATATTACAACAGCTATGCAAGTTTGAAACATAAATCATAGTTTTAATTTTCCTGCAACAATGTGAAAAATCACAAACATTTAAAAGATAGGTAATAAAGATAATTTATAGCCCTAAGTAATTTAGTATAACTCAACAGATGATGGCACTTCAATTACCATGTTTCTAAATCTTCTGGTATTCTGCATGTCTGAATTTGTTTATTCACTTTAAATCTTGTACAGATTTGCATTGCTTAGTGTACGCTTATTTTTCTCCAATTGTTCCGCATGTGTGTGTTTATATAGACTAATTGTCATATCTGTTATTAGCTAGAACTATTTGAAAATAATCTCAAAACAAATCTCCCTTTTTTACATGAATCCTTAATGGTTATGCCTTTGTAGTTATCTCTTTTCCTCTGTCTTTATTCTACATTCCTCTTTTACTACCATCCCTTCCCTACCCTGCTTCACAATTCCTGAGAAAGAGCACATAGGAGACGCTCATGAACTAGTCAAGTGTCTTGATGGGCACATATAATTCAGAACCATGGAGAGCAGCTCATGTGGTTCAACCTTTTAATAGGTTAGTCATGATTATGGCAGGTCTGCATCTACCTTGTTCTAAACTCTAAGATTTAGGGCAGTGTTTGACATAGAAAAGTACTTAATAAATACTTGTTGAATGAAATGAAATTTTCCCTAGTGGAATCAATTGGTGCAAGACTATGAACACATTCATAGCTCTTCGATACATGCTGCCAAATTGCTTTTTTTAAAATGGGGCATTAATTTATAGTGCCACCCGTCAAAACTTCTGTGATTTATCTCTTTCTAGCCTTCACTCATTTATCTTATATGAGTGATGAAATGAGTGTCTACTGTGTACATGCCTTCAAAAACGTCAAAATTGAGTTAGAGGAATGGATGAGAAAACAAATTATTACAAGGCAGTGAGATAGATTCTATATTAGAGTACGTTATGAGACACAGAGAGAGACACCTTATCTGTCGACTGGAAGATCAAAGATATATGCCTCACAAGAAGGTGACACTTGAGCTGAGTGCTGAAAGAGTAAGAATTAGAGGAAAAGATAATAATGCGAAGTGGTAGAGGGATTAAAGGGAAGTTTTACATAGGTTTCATTTTCTGCCCCTCCCATAGTACTTTCTATAATACATGACTGTTTGTCACTGAACATGGTCCATTAAAGCAAGGACAGACATCTGAAAACAACTAATCTTTTTCTATGTCTGAATAAGTTGAACCAGAGAAACACAAGGAATAGTTTTTTATGTCACGTCTATTACAGTGCAAAACGAGTGAAGAAAGTCAGGCTGTGTGTGTGTGAGAGAGAGAGAGAGAATCTTAGAGAAAAGCACAAACACTGTAAGAGAAAAGAATCCGACATAAAATGGACAATAAGAACCTTGATTGAGGAAGTAGGTTTGGCTCCAGACATTTCTATTTCTGTTTCCATGAAGCTCAGCTATATTTTGGTTCCTCTCTGTTGTGTCTGTGAAAAGTCACTATCGTAACAATTTTCTTTCTACTGTATTCTATTTGCAGTGTTTTCAGTGGGTCTCAACTTTTTGGTAAGTAGAGCTACATGGAATCATAATTAAAGGGTGTTGGTAGAGATTTATGAAAAATCAACTGTTTAAAATATGGTTAAGTTTTTGCATTTGAGGAGCAAGAGATTGATGGGAAACATATGGGCCAAGTCAAGATATGTTCTTGCCAAATAATAGTTTTAAATTTTGAAGTAGTAAAATTTGCCATTTTCTTCTTTGGTGAAACCTCATATTCTTAAGCTTAGAATTGAATTTATACACTAGTTTTGGAAGAATTGTCATCTTTTCAGTGTTAAATACAGAAATAAATTACATCTATTTATTTAGGTGTTCCTTTTTGAAGTCCTTAATTTTTCAATAAAGTTTTATAGTTTTCTCCACAGTCTTTCCACATTTTAAAATATGTACATATATTCCTAGTAATCTCAATAATTTTATGGCTATTAAAAATATCTTTTAAAAGTTATCTTTTCTAATTATTTGTTGTTGGTATGTAGTAGCACATTTTCTTTTTGTATATTGATCTTCTATCCAGCAAACTCGTGGAATTCTTTTTTTCTGTTGTTAAATAATTTTTCAGTTTTCTAAATAGCAGATAATGTCATTTGCCAGTAGTAAGAGATTTACTTATTTTTCTTTCTGATCCTTACACCATTTATTTCTTTTTCTTGACTTACTATGCTGGCTAAGATCTTCAGTATTGTGTTGAATAGTAACAGTGATAGGCATTCTTAACTAAAGAGTCAATTTACTAAGAGGATTTAGCAGTATTAAATGATAATGCACCTGTCATGGATTGAATTATGTCCCCCCAAAAATGTATCAACTTGGTTAGGCCATGATTCCCAGTACTGTGTGGTTGTCTTCCATTTTGTGATTGTTATTTTATGTTGAGAGGATTAGGGTGGGATTATAACACCACCCTTACTCAGGTCACCTCCCTGATCCAATGTAAAGGGAGTTTCCCTGGGGTGTGACCTGCACCACCTTTTATCTCTCAAGAGATAAAAGGAAAGGGAAGCAAGCAGAGAGTTGGGAACCTCATACCACTAAGAAAGCAGCACCGGGAGCAGAGCGCATCCTTTGGACTCGGGGTCCCTGCACAGAGGAGTTCCTGGTCTGGGGAAAGATTGATGAGAAGGCCAACAGCGAGAGAAAGCCTTCCCCTGGAGCTAACACCCTGAATTTGGACTTGTAACCTACTAGACCATGAGAAAATAAATTTTTCTTTGTTAAAGCCATCCACTTGTGGTATTTCTGTTACGGCAGCACTAGATGATCAAGACAGCACCTAATAAAGAGCTTCAAGTTACACGAAGCAAAAACTGATAGAACTGAAATGAGAAATACACAGATCCTCATTATAGTCAGAGAATTCAATACTCCTCTCTCAATAATTGATAGAATAACTAGACCAACAGTCTACTTTCAGTCTAAGGATGTAGAAGAACATATTCTTCTGTAAAGATAGATATAAAGATACAATGTAAGAATATAAAAAAACCAAACCAAACCTGTTGCTGCCGAGTCGATTCCAACTTATAATGACCTTATAGAACAGAGTAGAACTGCCCCATAGGGTTTCCAAGGAGCGCCTGGTGGATTCGAACTGCTGACCTTTTGGTTAGCAACCACGGCTCTTAACCACTATGCCACCAGGGTTTCTGAGTAAGAATACAGAAGACTTAAATGACACTATCGATCAACATGATCTAATTAGAACATCCATCCAACAACAACAAAGTACACATTTTTTCAAGTATGCGTGGAACATTTACCAAGATAGGCCATATACTGGGCTTTAAAACAAGTTCTGATAAATTTTAAATGACTCAATCATAAAAAATATGTTCTGACCATAGTGGAATTATATTAGAAATCAAAATCAGAAACATATCTAAAATATCCTAATATTTGAAAAACAAATAACACACTTCTAGATAATAATTAAAAAAAAAAAAAAAGCCAAACCCATTGCCATTGAATCGATTCTGACTCACAGCAACCCTACTGGACAGAGTAGAACTGCCTCATAGAGTTTCCAAGGAGCACCTGGTGGATTCAAACTGCCGACCTTTTGGTTAGCAGCCATAGCTCTTAACCACTACGCCAACAGGGTTTCCTCTAAATAATATTCAGGTACAAAAAGAAATAGTGATGGTAAAGTAGAAAGTTTTTTGAGCTAAATAAAAATGAAAACCAAGCATAACAAATTTTGTGGGATGCACCTAAAGTACTGCTTAGAGGGAATTTAATTGACTATTAACTGTGATATTGTTTTTATAGAATTTTTATCAAAGAAGGTTAATGGATTTTTGTTTTGTTTTGTCTTATTTTTGTCACACATCAGTGATAAAATTTTCATTGATTGAGATTATCTTCTAATCCAGGACTACAGATTTGAATGTGATATCTTTTTCTGGTACAGATTTTCTAATTGGGTTATTCTTGTTCATTGCTATTTATTTTATGAATCTAGGAAACTTTGTTAAATACTTTTATTAATTCTCATAAAATTTTCAGTAAATTTCTCTGGATTTTCTGGGTGTATAATATTCTGCTTCTTTTCTAATATTTATACTTCCCATGTTCATTTAATTCCCCAGGATCTCTAGAACAATGTTAACAGTGTATTGTTCCTGATTTTTACCAGAATGCCTGTGGTGTTTAACATCTTCTCAAAAAGACCCGGACTCCTAAAAGTTAAGAACCATTGTTTATAATCCTAAAATACTAACATTCACAGAGTCCTTAGTCCACACCACTTAGCCATCACTCCTCAACTTTCCCTCACCTCCTGCCCCTAGACAATCGTGAGTCTACTTTCTCTCGCTATACATTTGCCTGTTCTTGATGTTTCATATAAATGTGGTCTTTTTTTGTTGGCTTCTTTCCCATGCATAGTGTTTTCGAGGTTTATCTGTGTTGTAGCATGTATCAATACCCCGTGGTACCGGGGAAGAGAAAGCCCAGTGATCTGCTTCCATTAAGATTACAGCCAAGAAGAGCCTATGGAGATGTTCTGCTCTGCATACATGGGGTTACCATGAGTCAGAATTGACTGGACGTCAGCTAACAACAATGTAAAAAAAAAAGTATAAAATATTTAATAAGCTTTAAAAAAAAAACAAAAAACCAAATCCATTGCTGTCAAGTTGATTCCAACTCAAAGTAACCCTATAAGGACAGAATAGAACTGCCCCTTTGAGTTTCCAAGGAGGGCCCGGTGAATTTGAACTACTGACCTATTGGTTAGCAGCCCTAGCTCTTAACCGCCACGCAACCAAATTTTCTGAATAGGCTCTTAATCTGCAAATGTTTTCTGGGTATCCTCCAACCTGCAATTCTCTGATAGATATACAGGTATCTTCCATGTCGGAACTGTACACTGAACAATTAGGACTGCTTTTATTTTTGAAGCAAATACTCAATAGCACCACCTACTGTGGAAATAGGTGAAATTTAATAATAGTAGAAAGAGTTATAGTCTCAAAACTTCAGTTAGAATGAACACAAAAAAATCCAGTCCCAGCTTTCTTATCTTACAGATAAAGAATGGGAGGCTCCAAATAAATATCTTGTCAAAAGTTACAGAGTTCATGCTAAAACAATATATACTAGTGCAAACTGAAGTTTTTGTTGGTGTTTTCAAAATGAGAAAACTTATGTTGAAAAGTGATTTGTCCTAGTGATGAAATCTCTAGAGTTAAACTGAGCAGGTTCTGGTTCTGGCACCTGTGCTTCCTTTGGCCAAGCTGGTTAACTGCTCTGTGCTGTAGCTTTAAACTGACCACACAGACACTTCTCAGGGTTTACGTGAGAAGCTGAAGTAGTAGATAATGTATGTAAAGCACCAGGCTTGACGGTGATGTTAGTTTTATTTCCAAGTGGTGGTACTAGTTTTGAATCCAGGCCTTTCTGACTTCAATGTCCATGTTCTTTAACCTTGACCATACTGGAAAAAAGACTGACGATATCATCACACATAGAAAATAAAGCATCCATGAATGTTTGGTAACCAAAATGTATCAACACACATGCCCAATGGCGTACCATGAGCATTACGGGATTCTTAGATTTGGGAGTGAAGACAGCTAGGCCACATCTTCAGTACTGGGAAAAAGGCCCTTTAGTTGCCTGTGTTGTTGTTATTTTGTCCAACAAGCTTCCTGTCACCTAGTGAGAGATACTGGGCTTTTGGCCTCAAGCGTGGGCACATGACCCAGGTCTGGAGATAGGAATTCGTCCAGGGGCATGTGACGCATACCGAGCCAGAGTCCAGAGGAATCAAAGAAGTCTGATGTTCTAGACTCCAGCAAACACTCCTGTGGGGTACCTCATTCCTGATACAGTGTGGTATGAAGATACCTCATCAACTCAAATTTATTCTCCTACTCGTTATTTTAAGGAGCCCTGATGGTGCAGTGGTTAAGAACTTGGCTGCTAACTGGAAGGCCAACGGTTCTAACCCACCAGCCACTCTGCGGGAGAAAGATGTGGCAGTCTGTTTCCGTAAAGATCACAGCCTTGACGGCACACAACAACTCTTCATTTTAGCAAGAGAACTCTAGTTTTAGCTAAACACGTAGGTGCCCAGCTAGAGCCTATGTGTTCCAGCCTCCTGTTACGGATTGAATTGTGTTACCGCCAAAATATGTTGTTAATCCTAACCTCTATATGTATGGATTTAATCCCATTTGGGAACAGGGTTTTCTTTGTTATGTTAGTGAGACCATATCAGTGTGGGGTGTGTCTTAAACTAAACATTTGTGAGATACAAAAGGAGCAGACTGGGCACAAAAGCAAGCAAACAGGTATAGGGTAAAGACAGATGCCACATGAAGATCTCCAAGGAATGCAGAGAAGCTGAGTGAACAGAGAGACTTCCCCTAGAGCCAGTGCCCCAAATTCAGACTCCTGGTTTCGTAAACTACAAGAAAATACATTTTTGTTTGTTAAAGCCACCCACTTGTGGTATTTCTGTTATAGCAGCACTAGATGACTAGGACAACTTCTTTGGATATAGGTCTGACCATGTGGCTCATTTGGAGCCAGTAGGATATGAGTGAAACTGTTTAGTGTCATTTCTATAACTTGATCTTCAACCATTAGGCATGTGCTTCTCCATGGTCTTTTCCCCATTTCTGCAGGCTAGAAAACATATGTGTATTTTAGGGTAAAAACACCACAAAGTTACAGTAAAACAAAAAGAACGGTTTTATTCAGCATATGTTCAAAGAGACAAAAGTAGGAAACGGGCAATCATGCTGCCAGACCATGTCTGTTGGAGTCCAAGGAATATCACAGAAGAGATAAAAGTAGGAAAACGGACAAGTATGCTGCTAGAGCCATATCTGCCTGAGTCCAAGTCAGGTTACAGAGTCATCAATATATATTAACATTACAAATGGGCAAAACCATTGAAAGCTTCACCTTTTCACAGATTGGCTAAAAACTGCCAAATCACCTTGATTCTACATTTTGAATCGTCTGTCTTAATTTAATAATTATTGGTACAGGTTTCAGTAATGTCAGTCAGGAGGGTCTTCATTGGTCCAACAAATCTTACTGTTCAATAAATGCTGATAGAAAAAGGTAAGAGTGGACAGTATGTGGGTCTTTTGTGCTGTTAATGATTTACTTATGTGAAAGGTTCCCTAAAAGATGTTTTCCAAGATTGTCCTAGCTATTGTCTTTATACTTCAGGGCCCAGTTTATGTGTCCTTGTGAGTCCAGCTACAGCTGGGTCACGTTCTAGGACAAGGAATAAATGATTCCAATATTATCTCCTAACTCATGTGGCAGTGACTTAGCTTTGACTCTGCAGATGAGGATAACACCTTAGAGGACAGTAGATCAACAGCTGGAAGGAACACACATTCTTCCTTGTGGATTTTTGTCCTTATTGATTTTTTGCCTTCTGAAATAATCCCCAAACCCTTGTAATTTTGCCAGCAAGAAGTAGGCACAGGCCTCAAGAAAATATTCTTTCCCTACTCTTCTCATCTCTCTCAGGAATGGCCATGGAGAGTATTGATCAAGGGTGTTAAAAATAATCAAAATTCAAAAGAAAATGAATCAAAGGAGACCATTTTGATTCCAGAAAAAGCAAATGATCTGAAGTTTGCTTGTTACAATGAAGCTCATAAAGAGAAGAGGAGGGAGAATAGAAGATCAACCACTGGCTAATCTTAACATGATTGATTGGAACTTGCCCTCTCCCTTTTAGTGAGATCCACTGATAATCAGGTTATAAGGTGGTCTCTGGCCCTCCACCCACCTGCAGCCAAACCCTTTTGAGATTTAAATTAGGAGAGCCTAGATTCTTTTTCATTTAATCTGAAGTTTATGGTTTTGCTGACTATCCTTTTCTAGCAGGAAAGGACAAATTTACATTGCTGTAGAGCAGTTTCTGGCAGGCTTTTGTAATTTGTCAGGCTTTTTATGGTTTAATACTCGGTTTCGTGGATAAGAAAAACCTTAAAATCTGTTATTAATTTTCCTCTTCAACAAGGGTCATCTTTCTAGCAGACAGGAATAGGGGCAGGTCAGCTTGGCTGACCATGGGATTCATTCATTGACTAGAGAATGAGTTCTTGTTGTCCTTATCCAGTGACAACAGTCAATTGTCTCCCCTCTTAAAAGTGGGATTGAGGTTTCCTTATTTTTTTTATAGGCTGTTTTTTTTTTTATAGGCTGAGGCTGAGGTTGTTCTCTTTTAAAATTTGGCCACTAGTAGCAGGATCATGAAGAGCCATATCCAGCCCTGACCACATACCATCCAGAGATCCTGGGGTTGGAGCTAGGAGAGGCTAATGGATGTGATTTTTGTCTGTCAGCCGTTAAGTAGAAAATTAGCGTATTTTTAGTTTTACAGGGGATAATTACCGGGGAGAGGCATACTTGCAATTGTATACATGGCAGCACATAGATAATTTTCTAAAAGAGCTCAAGGCCTAAGGCCAAACAGTCTCTGCTAAACTGCTTACTAGGCTATTGTTTGACTTGAAGGTGACTTCAGGAAAACAGTTCTTTAAAGGCTCAAGGTTCAAAGGACCTGGAAGCACAGAGGGCCTGAGTGGGTCACCCCATCTCCGTGAACCCAGAAGCCTGGATTCCAGGAGAATCAAAACGGTTTGTTACCTGGAAATTGCTTAGTTCAGGGAAAGGCATTTGTGTGTGCTGGGAAGCCAATGGATAGTTTGTGGTATATGATAGTTATTGTTTTAGTCCGGCCAGTAAACTTTCCGATTCCTATTTTTTCTAGTACTAGATCATGCCCTCAAGCCAACTCTCACTCATGGTGACCTCATGTGTGTCACAGTAGAACAGCACTCAACAGGGTTTTCAGTGGCTGATTTTTTGGAAGTAGATCACCAGGATTTTTTTCTAAGATGCCTCTGGGTGGACTCAAGCCTCTGACCTTTTGGTTAGTGGTGACAAAATCATTTTGATTCTCCCAGAATCCAGATTTATGGGTTCATGGAATTGGGGTGACCCGTATGTGTCCTTTTGAACCTTGAAGGAACTGGTCCCCTGGAGTCACCTTCAGGTGAAACAATAGTTTAGTGAGCAGCTTAGTAGAGGCTGTTTGGCCTTAGGCATTGGGTTCTTTTGGAAAATTATCTATGTACAGCCAGCTTCAAAAGGCAGGAACTCCAGGGTCTGACTAGAGGCTGTTTTAGAATGTATTGCCTGTCCTTGTTGACTGTTCCTGTAACCTGCCCTGTACTTTGATGCTGTCTCTTGATGAATTAACATAACGATAATGTATACAACCCAATTTCACTGTCCCCACCTCAGAGCACCTTCCCAATACGTTCAGGTGATGTTGCCCAATTGGAATCATATCTACTCACAATAAACATGTTCTGTTACATCAATTTTTGGTGTTTCTCTAAGCAATTTAGGTTTTTGACAGCAGCTGAGCACATTAACTGTTTGCACCACCCAGGGACTCTTCTCCCTGCCTACAGGACTGGAGATCTGGCCAGTAATACTGCCTGTCCCCCTAAATGTCAAAACCCTAAATGTGTAGAGAAAAACCAAAAATTCATGTAACAGAATATATTTATTGTGAGTAGGTATGAACTGAATTGGGAGTGTCAACCTGAATGTATGGGAAAGGCACTCCAAAGACCAAAGATGGGACAGTGAAAATGTTATGTAGGTCATTGTCAATGTTAATTTCTCAGAAGATAGCCTCAGAACACGTGCAGAGTTCCAGGGTCATTGGTTAGAGAAACAGAATCACTGAGGACATGCCATACATTTTCCAGTCAGATATTGGGGTTCCTGCTCCTGGAAACTGGCAGCACATAGATAATTTTCTAAAAGAGCCCCAGGCCTAAGGCCAAACAGTCTCTGCTAAACTGCTTACTAGGTTATTGTTTGACTTGAAGGTGACTTTAGGAAAACAGTTCTTTAAAGGCTCTAGGTTCAAAAGGACATGGAAGCACAGAGGGCCTGAGTGGGTCACCCCAACTCCATGAACCCAGAAGCCTGGATTCCAGGAGAATCAAAATGGTTTGTTACCTGGAAATTACTTAGTTCAGGAAAAGGCATGTGACAAGCCAGGCGAATGAGATGTATTCCCTGGGATTGCTACATTGATTGATGTTGTTTAGCTGAGAAGGCTTAATCAGCAGCTGTGGGCAGATCCTGCCATGAGGAGATAGGCTCCTGAAAGAATGAAACCAGAGAACTAGAATTGACAGACACATAGAAAGTGTCCTGGCTGTACTGAGTCCTGGGATCTAGTCCCTGAAACTCTTATTCTTCCCTTTTTCCTGTAAGTTTATTCCACTCTCACCTGCCTTACATGAACCATTAACTTCCCTTTTTTTGCTTAAGCTAGTATAAATGTAATTTTTGTTTTGTTTTGAAGTTGAAAGAATTCTAATAGGTCTACTACTATGGCCACCAGTAAATATCATCTCCTTCAAGGGGTCTGGACAGTTCAAAAAGTGCAAAGACAGACTAGGAAAGAAATAGATTTTTATAGTGAAGTTACTCACTGGAAGCCCCATATGTGGATGTGGTATTAGATTATACAATCAGCGCATGAGGCAAAAACCCATTTAGACTCAGCTGTAAAAAAGAATGCAGTACTGATCCTAGCTACAACGTGGGTGAACCTGGAGGACATTATGCTAAGTGAAAGAAGCCAAGTTCAAAGGGCCACATATACATGATTCCATTGATACGTAAGGTCCAGATTAGGCAAATCCATAGACAGAAAGGAAGTTCTGGTGGCATAGTGGTTAAGAAATGGCTGCTAACCAAAAGGTCAGCAGTTTGAATCCACCAGGTGCTCCTTGGAAACTCTATGGGGCAGTTCTAATCTGTCCTATAGGGTCGCTGAGTTGGAATTGACTCGATGGCAACAGGTTTGATTTTTTTTTCATAGAAAGTAGACTGGTGATTGCCAGGGGCTGGTAGGGGTTGAGAGAGGTGGAGAGTGACTGCTAATGAGTACTAGCTTTCTTTTTGGGATGATGAAAATGTTCTGGAATCAGACAGTAGCAATGGTTGCACAGTTTGTGACTGTACTAAAAACCACGGAATTGTTCACTGTGAAGGGGTGAATTTTATGGTATGTGAATCATACCTCAAAAAATCCACTTAGGCTAAATTGACTTTGACAATTTTCTTAAGAGTCTAATACAACTAGTTTTAGTTGCAGCATAAAAATAAAATGACTTTATTTTTATTATTAGTTGAGTATTAGATAAAGCAGTATGCTTTGCATTTAGGAGCTCTATTACAAAACATGTATCTTATAATTGGAATCATACTTTGTTGTATGAGACTCTCACATTATAAAGGGCAAGGAATCGAGATCGGAAGTATTCAAAAGGGAATATGTGTACCTCTTGACTTTCCAAGAGGTACTCAGGCACACACAGTTTTTTTTTCAATGTGTGGTATATGTATTTTATATTGCAGGTGACACACAGTGCAATTTTAATTTTGTGATATACATAGATTATTATACTACATAATGAAAAATTACTTCCTTTTCTCTTTCAAATCTAGGTTTAGAAATTATATCAAAGTGAAAATATCAGCGTCACGCTAATGATTCTTTAACACTACTCTAACTAATCCTCTTTAGCCATTTACCTTCTCCCACTCCCCTTTGTTACCTTCCCTCATCCCCTGTTAACCACTGATCCTCTTTTGTCTCAATGGATTTGCCTATTCTAGATATGTGAGATCATGCAATTTGTGGCCTTTTTTTGTCTGACTTCATTCGCTTAGGATAATGTTTTCAAGGTTTGTCTGGTGAAAATCAGAACTTAATTTCTCTTTACGGCTGAATGATACTTCATTGTATGTGTTACATATATATCACGTTTTGTTTAGCCATTCATCTGTTGATGGGACACCTGGGCTGTTTCCACCTTTTGGCTATGGTGAATAACGCTGCAGTGAACATTGCTGTGCATGTATCTGTCTCTGAGCTGCTGCTTTCAGGCATAGACGGTTTTAAGGAAATGAATTTCTAGATGCTCAACTTGCCAGGATGGGACAGTTTGAGAGACGGATACTGGGGAAGACTCCTTTAATCAAGGCACCATAAAACCATGATAAATCCTTGTATTTTTCCTTGTGTTATATTTCTGACATATAATTCCGAAGGAATTCAAACGATTGAGAAACACTATAGTCATATTCTTTTACTTCATTTCTACTTAATAGAACAATCTGTAAAAATGAAAACTGGGAATGGAAGCCAGTTCAGGGCTTTATACAGCACACATTTCTAAATTAATCTGTGGTCAAGGCTCATGTCACCATTCCCTGTTTCTTTTCCCACCTTCCATTCCTCAATTTTCAGAAGACAAGTTTACCTCTCGCCTGTCATAAATTCTTACCATGGTATAAACCTCATAGTGCCAAATGATGGGACAGTTTGAGAGACCGATACTGGGGAAGACTCCTTTAATCAAGGCACCATGAAACCATGATAAATCCTTGTACTTTTTTTTTTGTATTACATTTTTGACTTATAATTCCGAAGAAATTCAAACAATTGAGAAACACTACAGTCATATTCTTTTACTTCATTTCTACTTATTTTATAGAACAACCTATAAAAATGAAAACTAGGAATGGAAGCCAGTTCAGGGCTTCATACGGTGCCTAGTTAATTTTTTTAGTTAATTACTATGCATTACCTCTAACACTGTGAACAAACATCCTAGCCAAATGTAAAAAAGAAGAAGCTGCATACCAACAACCTGGACGTTTGCAGGGACTTTACCTGCTACCAACAAAAATGGAGCAGCGCAGGAGTTTTCCCTTACACTCGTGTTAATTCCAGCACACATTTCCGCTCACTTGCTGACCTCAAATACGTGAAAGTCTGTTTCTAAAAGCATGATTCTGTTCAAAAGATACATGGCTTGTTCAGGCTAGCTTCACTCGGCAGGCGGCACACCCTCTCCGTGAGCACACGTCCGTTCCATGCCCCTCCACGGGCGAACGTGGCAAGGACTCGGCGAGCGGGCAGAAGCCAACGCGAACAGCTACATCAGTTGCACACTGTAGCCAGAGAGAGCATTTGTAAGTTCCAAACAGGCCTGGCTGGCGCGGAAGGCGAGCGGGCGCCTACAACACAGTCACAGGACCGATCTCCAGACCTTGCCCACCGAGGTGAATGCTCGCCGGCAGCACTCGGCCGCCTACACCAAAGAGCGTGAGAACTCGGCCTGAAGTCTCTCGCCTCCCCACCTGACCCCGCCCACCGAGCTCGTAGCCCCGCCCCGGCCCCACCCTTCTGCTGCCCTCCGTCACACCACTTCCGGATCCAACTACCCAACCGGCCTCCGTCGCTCTCCAGCTCCCTCTTTAGTTCTCTTTCCCCTTCCCTGCAGCCTCTTTTAACACAGTCACGTGAGGGGCGAGCGCGGGGGCTGCCGGGAGTAGTACTGCCGGTCGGTCAGGGTTCGGCCTCAATATGGCCGTTCTAGTTAGGCAGTGACCAAGGTTTTGCCGTCGGGAGGATTAAGGGGCGATTGTCGGCGTCTCCGCCTATTGAGGTGGAATGCGAGGGAGCCGGGGCGAGCGCTGAGGAGCAGCGGTGACAGGGCGGTTGGTGGTGTGTGTTCCGGCAGACGAGGCGGCGGTGTCTGTTCCTTCTACTCGTCTCAAGGCTCCAGTGCGGAGCCCCGCCCGGCCGGGCCAGGCCGGCGGGCGGCGGCGGTTCTGCTGTAGCCGCAGAATCAGCCTCTGAGAGTGGGCCGGAGGGCGGGCGCCGCCACTGCTCCTGCCGCGGCGATGGCCCAGTGTGTACAGTCGGTGCAGGAGCTAATCCCGGACTCATTCGTCCCCTGTGTCGCCGCGTTGTGCAGCGACGAAGCTGAGCGGCTCACGCGTCGCAATCACCTCAGCTTCGCAGAGCTGCTTAAGCCCTTCTCTCGCCTCACTTCCGAGGGTATGTGGTCTGCCTTTCTCGCTGGGGCTGGGTAAAGCAGTAGTCTGGAGAAGGAAGTTGGGAGCGGACAGGGAAGAGCAGCGTGATGTTTACATCCCGGAGCCGGTGGAGTAGCGTCTGGAGTTGGGGCCCCCAGCGTCTCAGGTGGTGGCTGGAGGAGGGGCAATGGGGCAGGTTGTCAAGACAGCGCGGTCCTAATATCTAGTTTCTCTAGACACTTTTTCTTTTTTCCCGACCAGCCGGGGGCTGTTAGCTAGTTTAGTGGAAAGAAGAATGTGAGCCCCAGATAAAGGCGTTGGGACGGTCTGTCCTCAACAGCCATGGGGAGGGAATTGGTAAGATAGGAAGATGCTGCCTCTTAGACCGACGGGGCCTTAGTAAAGAAAACATGTCATCTTCCCCTAGGTGTTAAAGCAGACTTTCAAAGTTGTGTTGAGTATTACATTCTTCTAGCGGTGAGGCTCATCTCTTTAACTACTGTTTAGTTATTTTACTTTTTGAAAAATTTAAACACTTTGTTAGGTATAAATATCTTGCTTAACCTCTCAAAAAATAAGTGTTGTATAAATAATCAAACACAACAGCCTTTTGCGGCTCACAGATGGTGACTTGTAGATGAGGAAGTAGTACAAGCTATAGTTAATTTAACCTAGATGTTGTTGTCGTTATCTAGACTTAAAAGGGTAGTAAAGTCCTAACATTTGACTTTTTTCAGGAAAACGTTCACCTTTTTTAAGTGAGAGAAGTGCTTCTCTTATTCTGGAGCTACCAGTTTCCTCCAGCTTTAATTACTTTATTAGGGAAAAATGAACTTAAGGTGGAGTTCAGAACTTCAAGTATGATGTAAATAAAGTATAGCAAAGTGCAAGTAAAGTTCTTTGACGCTTAAGGGATGTGTAAAATTAAGAGTTCTGTAATAAAGCTGTGTCAAGGGAACGACTATAATGATTCTTTGGTTATGATGCCTTCTCCACCAAATACAATGCTGTAAAATAAATTTATGTGTTTGCATGCCACAAGTGCTGTTTGGGAGAATCCAAACAACCAAACCAAATCTGTGATTCTGACTCTCAGGATCCTATAAGACAGAGTAGAACTCCCCCATAGGGTTTCCAGGGAGCAGCTGTTGGATTTGAACTGTCGACCTTTTGCTTAGCAGCCTTAGCTCTTAACTACTGCACCGCCAGGTCTCCCTTGGGAGAATACCAAACCTGTTGCTGTTGAGTGGGTTCAGACTCATAGCCACCCCCTTATAAGTTTGCTTTTTGTAATTAAAGGAGAGAGAGTTGTCCAAAAAGACTGGGAACTCTTGAATTTTTTTCAGCCTATACCGAAGCCATCCATCACCTCCTCCAGTGTTGTACTGTCAACAAGAACAACAAAAATGCCCTAAATTCTTAAATCCAAACAACTCTGGAGAGCCAATTTGACTTTAGTGTGCTTACTTTTTCCGTCTTTGTTAATAAGGAAGAATAATGCTAACCCTGAATACCTGCCTTGTGTGGATTTTCTTGTTTAGTCATCACTGAAGTCAATGGTATAGACACTGTTTCTTGTTGTCACTTTATATTTGAGCTCATTGAGGCATGGAGATGTTATCCAAAGTCTTACATCTGGGAAAAATTTAAAAACAGGCACTGTGACTTTAGACAGTGTTCTTAGTCATCATTTCATCGCCTGTCAATATTTAGAATTTTGTACTTATTTATGCTATAGAGTATCTCTTTTCAATAGAAACATAATGTGAGTCACATATTAAAAAAACCCGCTGCCATCACGTAGATTTTGACTCATAGCGACCCTATGGGACAGATTAGAAGTGCCCCATAGAGTTTCCAAGGAGTGCCTGGTGGATTCGAGCTGCTTACTTTTTGGTTAGCCGCCGTAGCACCTAACCACTACGCCACCAGGGTTTCCAAGTCACATATATAATTTTAAATTTTTTAGTGGCTACAGTAAACAGTAAAACATGTAAAAAGAAAAAGGTGAACTTAATTTAAATAGTGTATTTAACCCAATTATTTCTAAAAAATGTTACAATTTTAATCTATAATCAATGTAAAAAAATTAGTGAAATGTTTTACTTTTTTTATTGCTAAATATTTGAAATATGGTGTACATTTTGGATTTACGTCACATCTCAATTTGGACTACACACATTTCAAGGCTCTGTCCACATGTGGCTACCATATTGGACAATGCAGCCATAGAGGGAGGCTTCATATCAGTACATTTCTGCTTTTCCTCTGTAGAATGGGAGAGATTTAGGGAAGGAGTAAAATTGAGCTGGACTTCAGTGGGGAGATGGAAAGTTGATAGAAAAGAAGAGGGTGAACATTCCCTGTTGAGGGGTGTAAGGCTAGAATGGTGTGGGTGAAAGCTATAAATTATGATTGAGTGGTTGGGGAATAGTGAGGAAACTTCCTATTGGAGGACAGGATAGTAAGAGAGGATGGCTTATTTAAGGGAGGACCTTGAATTCTGTGAATGGGATTTGAATTTTACATCTGATGGTAAATGGATGGTAGTCAGATTCTTGAGCACAGGTATGAAACTTTGGGAGATTGGGTTGTGTGATTTATAAGGATAGGTAGGAATTGATCCAAATTTAAAAGTTTGAGATGGTTAGGGCATGGACTAGGCATTAGAAACTTGGCCAAAAGGATTTAATTTTTTGCTGGTAAATAAATTTTGGAGCTTTTTACCGTCCAGAAAAGGCAGATTTTTTTTTTTTTTTTTTTGTCTCAAGTATAGGGAGTCCTCAAAGGTAGCCAGGGAAGCACGAGAAAATGACTTCAGGCAATGTACCTGAGAATGTGACCAGAACAGACTACAATTTCCTTAGGAGAAAGAAATGTTTAAAAAAATGACTGGACTCCATTTCTGGCCTGCAGGTAGGCTGTTATTTGGGGTCAAAACTTGCTTTGACTACTTAGAAAACAGCACACACTGCCACACATTTTCAGGAGATTTATTTTTAGGTTTCAGTAGGAAAAAATATGGTTTAAAGCTGTACTGAAGAGAGGGTTGATGGAACAAATTTGAGTACCATTCATGTGTAGGGCTTTGGAAATTGAGTTCAGACTTGATGTATTAGGTTATTAGGCAATGGAGAGCCATTGTAGGTTCCTTAGATGCACTTTTAAAACTTGAGTAGTTCTTTACATTGTATCAAATAATGGCTATTTTACATATGTATATAACCCATTGGCATCAAGTCGATTCTGACTCGTAGTGACCCTATAGGATAGAGTAGAACTGCCCCACAGGGTTTCCAAGGAGTGGCTGGTGGATTCAAACTGCCGACCTTTTGGTTAGCAGCCTTAGCTCTTAACTGCTGCACCACCAGGGCTCGTGTGTGTATGTGTATGTATATATACACACTTACCCCTACTTCTCACTTACCGATTATTTCGTTATCCGACAGTTCACATTTATGAATATAGTAAAAAGTCTACTATCCTGCTGTTATGCACATTAATGACATATGTTTTGGCAGTTATGAACACCTAGTTGTGAGGTGAGAGTAATGCAGGCTGTGATGGTTAAGGTTATATGTCAACTTGGCCTGACGGTGATTTTCAGTGGTTTGGCAGTTACAGAATGTTGTAGTCATCCTCTCTTTTGTGCTCTGATGTGGTCATCCTCCATTTTTGCATAGTGCCAATTTACACATAACAACCTGGTCTTTGGAACCAAACCATGTTGATAAGTGAGGAGTGGGTGTACATATACAGCTGAGTCATCATGATTTGATGTGTGTTGGGGACTTGAATTGTTCTCATTTTTCAACATAAATTTTGTGATTCTTATACTTCTTAGAGGTCTCTTGGTGATGCAGACAGTTTGTGATTGACTGCTAACCTATAGGTTGGCGATTTGAACCTATCCAGTGGTACTGTGAAGAAAAGTCCTGGCAGTCAGCTTCCATTAAAATTACAGCCAAGAAAACCACATGGAGCAGTTATATTCGGTAACACATGGAGTCATACCATGAGTTGGAATTGACTTGATGGCAACTAACAACAACAGATACTTCTTAAAGAACTCCTGCTGGCCTTGTATTTTGAAGAGTGGAAATGTTAGTGTTAATTAATCAAGGCTTATTGTTTTTCCTGTCTTAGTGAAGGTTTTTTGGTAATTCTAAACTGTGTTTCATTAGATCACATAGACATAAGTTTCAAGAAAATTTATTAAACCACTAACTTTTGAAGTAATTGGCTTTCATTTTTGAAAAGTACATGTTATTTTGAAACTGATTAAGTTTATTTAAGGGATTGAAATGATTAGAATGCAAATTTTATGTAAACCTTGTATAGTTTTCTGAATGAACTAGGAAAACTGGCATATTATACTATGAAATACCAACGAAGGATACTTAAGGCCTGTAGTTCACTTAAATTTCTTTTAGTTAGAAGTATTTTACCCATCTTAACTACCAGTGTTGGTGTAATTAATTTCCAAGGTTTTTAGGTACAAAGCTTTGAATAAAATTCAAGTTAACTTTTCAAAATTTAAATATATGTATGTATAGTTTGCCTCATTTTCGTATGTTATGATCTTAGTAATTAAGGTTTTCTTTATATGATAAAGCTTTATATGTTTGATGAAGACATAAAATATATAATTTTTATTTTTGAAAAATACGTTCCATAGAGGACCACTTATGTTAGATGTTGTTGTTAGGTGCTGTTGAGTTGGTTCTGACTCCGTAGAGGTCCTGTACATGACAGAATGAAACACTCTCCAGTCCTGTGCCATCCTCACAATTGTTGCTATGTTTGAACCCATTGTTGCAGCCACTTGTGTCAGTCCATCTTGTTGAGGGTATTCTTCTTTTTCGGTGACCCTCCAGTTGACCAGGCATGATGTCCTTCTCCAGGGACTGGTCTTTCCAGATAACATGTCCAAAGTATGTGAGGTGAAGTCTTTCCATCCTTGCTTCTAAGGTGCATTCTGGCTGTACTTCTAAGACGAATTTGTTCTTCTGAAAGTCCATGATATATTGAGTATTCTTCGCCAACACCATAATTCAAAGGCATCAGTTCTTCTTCGCTCTCCCTTATTTCTTGTCCAGCTTTTGCATGCAAATGAGGCGATTGAAATTACCATGGCTTGGGTCAAAAAAAAAAAAAAACCCTAGTCCTCAAAATGATGTTTGCTTTTTAACACTTTAAAGAGGTCTTTTGCAGCAGATTTGCCCAGTGCAATTACATTATTTGATATCTTTTGCTTCCATGGGCGTTAATTGTGGATCCAAGTAAAATGAAATCCCTAACAACTTCAGTATTTTTTCTGTTTATCATGCTGTTGCTTGTTAGTCCAGTAGTGAGGATTTTTGTTTTCTTTATGTTGAGGTATAATCCATACTGGAAACCTAAAAAAACCAAACCCAGTGCCGTCGAGTCAATTCCGACTCATAGCGACCCTATAGGACGGATAGAACTGCCCCACGGAGTTTCCAGGGAGCACCTGGTGGATTCGAACTGCCGACCCTTTGGTTAGCAGCTGTAGCACTTAAGCACTACGCCACCAGGGTTTCAATCCATACTGAAGGCTGTAGAATTTGATCTTCTGTAGTCTTTGATATGTTAGATGCTCCCTGAAAAAAAATGTTATGGTCAAATAAGTTCACTTACCATAGCATGCTTTTTAGAGAATTCTAGTGTCATTTAGCACATTAAAGGCTCTGTTAAGACCTGGCCTTTAAAGAACTTAACCTGGTATTTTCCCAATATGGAAATGATTTTCAGAAACAACTTTTAACTATCCTGAGAAACCAGTGTTCCATGGTGCACATACTGGGAAATGTTGTTTCATAGTACAGTGAAACCTGCAAGAATCAGAACTTGATGGGACTACCTTGTTTTTCCAGGTCTCACAAGTTTTCTGCCTTTGACAGGGTGCAGTCTTACCACTTTTTTATCACTCATTTTAGTGGAAAATATCTGCGTTTTCCTTCTCTGACAGGTTTCCGCTTTACACAGTTTCTGGCTTTTGCAGGTTTTACTGTATAGTATTCAAGAAATTATATGGTAACCTACAAAAGGAAGGCAGTGGTAGAGCTGAATTTCATTTTTAAATTAAGATGTTATATGATAAATAAATTCATTTTTTGTACTGTTATAGTTTTTGTGTGTAATTTAAAAGCATTTTTCTTAGTCGTTCTTAGTTCTTGCCTTCCTCTTTATTAGGTTGGTTTTGTAGTACCCCAGTTTATTAGTTATCTATTCTTGTGTTACAGATTGCCCCAACATTTAGCACTGTAAAACAAAAACATTTATTATCTCCCTGTTTCTCAGGAATCTGGGAGTGGATTAGCTGGATGGTTCTGCTCAGAGTCTCTCATGAGGCTGCAGTCAAGTTGTCAGCTGGGGCTACAGTCATGTGGGACTGGAGAATCCCCTTCCAAGCTTGCAGATGTGGTTACTGCTAAGCCTCGGTTCCTTATTAGCTGTTGGCCTGAGACTTCAATTCTGTGCGAAGTGGGCCTCTCCATAGGTTCCCTGAGTTTCCCCATGCATGGTAGTTAGCTTCCCTCAGAGTGAGTAATCAGAGAGGATGGAAACTGCAGTCTTGTATAACCTTATGTCACAAGTGATATACCATCACTTTTGTTGTGTTTATTTGTCAAACACGCCTACCCTGGGATAATGTGGGAGAGGACTACATGAGAATGTTATTGTTGTTAGTTGCCCTCAGTGGGATCATTGGTGGAAGTTAATTAGGGAAAGACGCCTGTGAGTGTCTTTAAACTAAAAAACATTAACAATTATAGAAAAATGCAGAGAATCCAGCTCCCCCACTGCCCAGAACTAATAAACATTAACCCTCTGTCATATTTGTTTTTTATCTTTTCCTTTTCTTTGAATAGAAATCAAACATTATATATGGTTGAAGTCCCCTTTCTGCCCTTCCTTGGTCCTATGTCCTTTCTTATAAAAAAACCAAAACCTGTTGCCATTGAGTCAATTCCAACTCATAGCAACCATTTGGGACCGAGTACAACAGCCCGCATAGGGTTTCCAAGGAGTGGCTGGTAGATTTGAACTGCCAACGTTTTGGTTAGCACCCTGAGCTTTTAACCAGTGTGCTACCAGGACTCCATTCATCATAAAAATGCAACCATTATTATGAAATTTGTGTGTTTACTTTTTGTACATCTGTTTATATTTATAATCCCATTGTGGTTGAGTTGATTCTGACTCATAGTGACCCTATAGGACAGCGAAGAAATGTCCTATAGGCTGTAGTCTTTATGGAAGCAGGCTACCACATCTTTCTCCCACGGAGAAGCTGCTGGGTTCAAACTGCCAGTCTTTCGGTTAGCAGCTGAGTGCTTAACCACTGTGCCACCAGGACTCCTCTTGATATTTACAATACAAGCACACTTATCCATACTGTGTATAGTACTTTAAAAGTATTTTTGAGTCTTACGTTTTCTAATATAAATTTTGGAAATCAACAGAGAACACAGGAAAATTTGAGACAGTCTTCATGGATGTAACTATTTAAGATATAGGCAGGCCTGAACTTGAAAGCTCACTGTTCGGTATAAACCATTATCCATTGGTTAAAAAAAAGGTGTCATTTTTAGTGGTTAAATACTGAAAAGCAGTTTTCCAAAGTTGTCTCTTGTGTATGATGATCCAGTGATGTACCTGAGATAGATCGTTGTACCTGCTGCTGCCTCCATCACTTATTGAGCACTTAATTATATAGTTGCGTATGTCAGGCATGGTGCTCAATGCTTTACACCTATTCTCATCTAATCCTTAAAATAACTCTGTGAAGTAGGCATTATTCACGGGAAACCAAAGTGCGGAAAAGTTAAGTTGTTCAGGATAACCCAGTTAATAAGTGGTGAATTGAAATTTAAATTAAGGTCTGACTCAAAAAGCTGGGTCCTTAATCATTGTAATGGACCTCTTCTAATACTGTTATAGAAACTAATCTTGTCTGATTATATGAGAAAATGTGCCCAAATTTCCTGTTGTGGACTGTGGGCACTTTATTGTTACAATCGCCTGCGAACCCCTGGCCCGAAGCTTCGTACCACTGGTTATAAATCTCATAGACTGAGGCAGAGACTATATAGCAGGGTGGAAAAGCAAACCCATTGCCCTCTGTCTAGTCGATTCCCACTCATAGCAACCCTATAGGACAGAGTAGAACTGCCCCATAGAATTTCCAAGGCTGTAATTTTTTTTTTAATAATTTTTATTGTGCTTTAAGTGAAAGTTTACAAATCAAGTCAGTCTGTCACATATAAGACACCTTACTACATACTCCCATTTACTCTCCCCCTAATGAGTCAGCCCTCTCCCTTCTTCCAGTCTCTCCTTTCGTGACCCTTTTGCCAGTTTTTAACCCTCTCTATCCTCCCATCTCCCCTCCAGATGGGAGATGCCAATACAGTCTCAAGTGTCCACCTGATACAAGTAGCTTACTCTTCATCAGCATCTCTCTCTAGCCCATTGTCCAGTCCCTTCCATGTCTGATGAGTGGTCTTCAGGAGTGGTTCCTGTCCTGGGCCAACAGAAGGTTTGGGGACCATGACCGCCGGGATTCTTCTAGTCTTAGACCATTAAGTCTGGTCTTTTTATCAGAATTTGGGGTCTGCATCCCACTCTTCTCCTGCTCCCTCAGGAGTTCTCTGTTGCCAAGGCTGTAATTTTTATGGAACCAGACTGCCATGTCTTTCTCCTGCAGAGCAGCTGGTGGGGTTGAACCATTGATCTTTCAGTTAGCAGCTGAGTGCTTATCCACTGTACCACCAGGGCTCATAGCAGGGTGGAGACAGAGGGTGTTGGGTTGGGAGAAGGAATCTGGGAGCAGAAGGAAGCTGGCATGTAGCATTTAATTCCACTTTCTTTCCCTTTACCGTCTTTAGTGTTAATACCACAGACCTCACACTACCCTGGACCAGCCTTAGGGTGAGGTGAGAATTAGAGATTTGGTATGGATGGTGGTTGATCCCCAGCAACTCCAAACATAAGGAGGAAGGAAAGAAGCTACAGTAGGAAATTCTGAGCAGTAGCATTGTGGGAGAAGCAGCAAATCCTGTTTAATAGGCTGTTATATAAGGGAATGTGGTAAATCAATTGTATTTCTAGAAGACTAGTCCACTGTGAATTTCCTGTTTCTGATTGGAGCATCTTTTTTTGTTTGTAAACCATTAGCTGTTTTGTTTTTTTTTTCTTATTGCTGTTGTTATAGTTGAATTATTATGCACTGTGTAGAATTAATTTCAGGTTTTTTTTTTTCCTTTTTTAAAGTTCACATGAGAGATCCTAATAATCAGCTTCACATAATTAAAAATTTGAAGATAGCAGTAAGCAACATTGTTACTCAACCACCTCAGCCTGGAGCCATTCGTAAACTTTTGAACGATGTTGTTTCTGGCAGTCAACCTGCAGAAGGATTAGTAGCTAATGTGATTACAGCAGGAGATTATGACCTCAACATCAGTGGTATGTAACAAGGTTTATTATTTTTTAAATGAAAATTTCTGTTGTTAGAAAAAATAATTCCGTAACCTGGAGATCATTTAACAAATATTTAAGTGTTTAGGAGAACCGGGAAATACGATGTTGAAAAACACAGTCCTTGTTTTTACGGAGGTTGTGATCAAGTAAAAGGCAGCTTTTCAAACTATGAGTTTCATGATCCTACTCATAATGAAAATATGTTTGTAGTTCTGATTGTAAAGTTAATACAAGCTCCATGAGGGCAGAAACTTCAGTTCTGTTTTATTCTTAGTGCTTAAAGTAATACCTAGAATATAGTCATAATAAATATTGTTGACTGAATAAAAAGGTAGAAAACAACATATTCTTTTGACGTAAATGTAGAGTCTGATTACATAAAAATAATTAAGTTTATTGTATTTTTATTTTGCTTAAAGTGGAGGAAAAGTTCATAAAATATGTATAAATACAGTCTTTTCTGAGTGTTTTTTAATCTGATTTGAATGGTAAATATTTTCATAACAAGATTGATAGGTGAAATTATATGCGAGTGTCAAGTGAGCTAGCTGTATTTGGTGTGACTTTTTTTCCAGTATGAAAAGAACTTAATTGAAGGATGTTGGATAGATTTTTAGAGGCAAAAGACCAAAAGTATATCCTCTAATTAGGATTTTTTTTTTTTTTTAAATTTTAGCAGCCTAATAAAGTAATCTTTTAAGGTCAGCATAATTTATAATTTAATATTTTGGTATCTTTTAATTGCATATTTAAAGATTTGCCTAAATGTATTCACTGAGAGGCCCAGGGACTTAAATGGCATGTTTTAGATCACGAAGTTAGTTGGCTCCATTTGTATTAAAAAAAAAAAAAAAAAAAAATTTTTTTTTTCACTTGTATAGTTAGAAATAATTGAATTATTTTGTTTAAATGCTCCATACTTTGTCTTTTTATGTCATTAATTTTAATTCCAGAAAGATAGGTTAACTTGGTAACTTTTATCTTAGAATATTATGACTATCTTCACAAATCACAAGAATCTGAATTTTACGATATATATTTTGAGCAGTTCCTGGCATAGTTTCAGTATGAGTCAAAAATTTGGATATGAGAAAGTGATGGAATTTGAACTCTTTCAAATCAGTGGAAAATTCATGTTATAGTGTGAAAGGGAGTGAATCAAATGCCAGAATGTCCAAGTTTTTATACTGCTTTAGCCATTAATTGGATAACTTGCATAAGTCACTTTAGTGTTTCTGAGACTTGGTTTCCTTCTCTGAAAAAAAAGCTTGACTAGATATTAAGGCCTTGCTCAGATCTTTAGTTGTGTGATTCTGTTTTATAAAGTCTTAAGATTTTTGTTATTTGTGTAATAAGTATTTTTTGATTTCCTGCTATATGCTTTGTATTGAGATATAGAGGTGAATGAAATGTATAAGTTCATAATCTGGTAAGAAGACAAATATGTAAAACAGTGATTGTATAATACAGTATAATTTACAATACATTATAATCACAAAATATTGTGATAGATATGGCATATATCTGATAAGCCAGAATACTAAGGGGGCACAGAGAGGGATTAACTATCATATTTAAACAAACAAAAATATCTTTTTTATATTGCAAATATCTTCCTAACCTTCAAAACCTATAATACCTTTTACTGTAAAAAAAAAAAAAAAAAAATTTTTTTTTCAAAATCATATACAGTATGCACATAGACATAATGCTAAAAAGACTTATAAGGACAAAACAGTAGTGATCTGCTCCCTGTGCCCTGTTTGAACAACTTCTTTAGATGTTTCCTCTGGTATTTATTTTGTGTTCTTAAGAAATATTTTTATATGGCCGTCGTTGTCATAATCAATTAAAAATTTTATTTTTGCCTTCTCATTATGATTCATGAGGATTTAGCCTAATTATACCTCTTCTTCTTTTCTCCATCTTCCTAATATAATTTTCATGAGCTTTGGTTAATATTCATTGTTCACAATATTATGACTAAGTATTGTTCACTTTTTCATGCTGAACCAATGGACTTTCAGTCCTTTCTTATGTAATATAATACTTTGTTTTTTCAGGAGTTAATAATTGCCTTTTCAAAAACAACTTGCTGAATTTTCTTTGTGTCTTTTGTTAGCCTCTTGTACCTCCTACAGCCTCTTAATGGGATTTTCCACTGGATAGATTTATTGGATAATCCATTTGTCAACATTTCTATCCTGAAGGTTTCCTTCCAAAAGTCTTATCTCTTTTTACTCCACATTTTATGCTCAATGAGGGTAGTATCACTGGGGTGAAAATTGGCTCTTGGGGGACAGAAAAATCTTAGATAATACCGTGATTGTGGCTCTCTTAAAGGGCTACAGTACGTAAGTAGATAGACAATATCTGTGGTTGCATTTAAAAAAATTCTTGAAGGGGAACAATTTAAGAAAAATATGCCTAAAAAGGCTCATTGGAGGGAGAAGATGAAATAACAGTGGAAAACAGTGTTCTACTCCGTCACATTCAAGGCTTACCCCACAGTTGTCTTTTTTTCTCTTCCGTGTAGTCTCTTGTTCATATCTTTTTTGGTGTATTCCCCTAATTTGGTGAAGGACATCTCCAGCAGCCTCCAGAGAAAGGGTGCATGGAAGGTAAAATTTTTAAGAAGTTTATGTCCGAAAATGTTTATTTTTTAATACAGGATTGATAGCTTTGCTGTGTCTATTTTAGTTAGAAATCATTTCCCTAAGGAATGTTCCACTTTCCTCTAGCTTCCAACATTTTTCTTGAGAAGCTGGATGCCATTTTGATGGTGTATCTTCCCATCTCTCCAAACTTGAAAAGCTCTTTATCCTTGCTATTTTGAAATTGATAGGGCCCGGTGGACTCCTTTATCACTTACTGTACTGAGCCCCTTTTGATAATCTTGTCACAAATACCCTTTAGTTCTGAGAAATTTTTGTGTGTATTTCTTAATTTCTTCCCCGTTGTTTTCTCTGTCCTTTCTGGAACTCCTAATTAGCTGTATATAAAACCTCCTGAGCTAATCCTCTGATGTTTTTATTCTCTGCTATTGTCCATCTCCATCTCTGTCTTTTTGTTTTACTTTCTGGGGGATATCCTTCATTTTATCTTCCAACTTTTCTCTTGATAGTTTAATTTTGGCTGTCACTTGTTTTTGGTTGTTGAGGCTTTTCCTTTTTTGTCTGGATTTTCTGTTTTTGTGACGTGCTGTTGTTACATGGCGGGGTATCTTAACTCTGAGAATATTAAAAAATTTTTGTTGTTGTTGGCTTCCTTTTGTTTTTAAGTTTTCTTTTATCCTGTACTTTTTCTCCCGTATTATTTTTTTAGTTTGTTTTATTGTCTTTTTTATATTGGAAACTTCCTTCAAATATCTGATGAGCCTTGACATTATTTTTTATTTCAGAGTGATGTACTCAAACCCTAAATGGACGTAGGAGATGCTTCTCAGGAAGCAGACTTCTTTATTTTATTGGATGGTGAGGCTGTGAATAGGCTTGAGCATTGCCCAGTTTTTTAGTACTTGCAGTTCTTTTCTTTGCGGCCATTTAGCTTCTCCGGAGAAGGATTCTCAGATGTGCTGCCTGGTTATCCGTATGCTGTGGTGGGGGAAGCGGGGGGTGTAAGCAGTCTGTTGAAGTGGTTTGGTGGGTGGTTTATAAGAACAGCGTGGTCATGATTTGGTCATGAAGAATTATTTCGTCTAATTGCATTGCTTGCATTCATCCTCAGGCCCCTCTCAACATCCCTGCACAAGGAAGGATTGAGTGCTATTTGCCCTTAAAAGTGGGGAAGGCACTACTGTAGTTGAACTCTTGAGGCAGATTTTGAAAAGAATCCCAAATAGGATAAATTCCTAAACTACATACCGGAAGCAGTTTAACATCCAGCTTTTTTCAGCTTTATTTTTATATTGGTCCTGAAGACCGAAATACTGAATTCATTCCATAGCAGAATAATATGGTTGTCTTTGGAGATTTTAAAAAGTGATTTTTTTTTTTTATTAACTTTTATTAAGCTTCAAGTGAGCGTTTACAAATCCAATCAGTCTGTCACATATAAGTTTACATACATCTTACTCCGTACTCCCACCTGCTCTTCCCCTATAGAGTCAGCCCTTTCAGAATCTCCTTTCGTGACGATTTTGCCAGCTTCCCTCTCTCTCTATCCTCCCATCCCGCCTCCAGACAAGAGCTGCCAACACACTTTCAAGTGTCCACCTGATATAATTAGCTGACTCTTCATCAGCATCTCTCTCCCGCCCGCTGACCAGTCCCTTTCATGTCTGATGAGTTGTCTTCGGGGATGGTTCCTGTCCTGTGCCAACAGAAGGTCTGGGGAGCATGGCCGCCAGGATTCCTCTAGTCTCAGTCAGACCATTAAGTATGGTCTTTTATGAGAATTTGGGGTCTGTATCCCACTGATCTCCTGTTGCCTCAGGAGTTCTCTATTGTGCTCCCTGTCAGGGCAGTCATCGATTGTGGCCGGGCACCAACTAGTTCTTCTGGTCTCAGGATGATGTAGGTCTCTGGTTCATGTGGCCCTTTCTGTCTGTTGGGCTCCTAGTTGTCGTGTGACCTTGGTGTTCTTCATTTTCCTTTGCTCCCGGTGCGTTGAGACCAATTGATGTATCTTAGATGGCCGCTTGTTAGCCTTTAAGACCCCAGACGCCACATTTCAAAGTGGGATGCAGAATGTTTTCATAATAGAATTATTTTGCCAATTGACATAGAAGTCCCCTCAAACCATTTTCCCCAGGCCCTCGCCCCTGCTCCGCTGACCTTTGAAGCGTTCATTTTATCCCCGAAACTTCTTTGCTTTTTTTTTTTTTAATAACTTTTATTAAGCTTCAAGTGAACGTTTACAAATCCAATCAGTCTGTCACATATAAGTTTACATACATCTCACTCCCTACTCCCACTTACTCTCCCCGTCTTGAGTCAGCCCTTTCAGTCTCTCCTTTCTTGACAATTTTGCCGGCTTCCCTCTCTCTCTATCCTCCCATCCCCCCTCCAGACAAGAGTTGCCAACACAATCTCAAGTGTCCACCTGATATAATTAGCTCACTCTTCATCAGCGTCTCTCTCCCACCCGCTGACCAGTCCCTTTCATTTCTGATGAGTTGTCTTCGGGGATGGTTCCTGTCCTGTGTCAACAGAAGGTCTGGAGAGCATGGCCGCCGGGATTCCTCCAGTCTCAGTCAGACCATTAAGTTTGGTCTTTTTATGAGAATTTGGGGTCTGCATCCCACTGATCTCCTGCTCCCTCAGGGGTCCTCTGCTGTGCTCCCTGTCAGGGCAGTCATCGATTGTGGCCGGGCACCAACTAGTTCTTCTGGTCTCAGGATAATGTAGGTCTCTGGTTCATGTGGCCCTTTCTGTCTCTTGGGCTCTTAGTTGCTGTGTAGGCTTGGTGTTCTTCATTTTCCTTTGCTCCAGGTGGGTTGAGACCAATTGATGCATCTTAGATGGCCGCTTGTTAGCATTTAAGACCCCAGACGCCACATTTCAAAGTGGGATGCAGAATGATTTCATAATAGAATTATTTTGCCAATTGACTTAGAAGTCCCCGCAAACCATGTTCCCCAGACCCCCGCGCTTGCTCCGCTGACCTTTGAAGCATTCATTTTATCCCGGAAACTTCTTTGCTTTTGGTCCAGTCCAATTGAGCTGACCTTCCATGTATTGAGTGTTGTCTTTCCCTTCACCCAAAGCAGTTCTTATCTACTGATGAATCAATAAAAAACCCTCTCCCTCCCTCCCTCCCTCCCTCCCCCCCTCGTAACCACAAAAGTATGTGTTCTTCTCAGTTTTTACTGTTTCTCAAGATCTTATAATAGTGGTCTTATACAATATTTGTCCTTTTGCCTCTGACTAATTTCGCTCAGCATAATGCCTTCCAGGTTCCTCCATGTTATGAAATGTTTCAGAGATTCGTCACTGTTCTTTATCGATGCATAGTATTCCATTGTGTGAATATACCACAATTTATTTACCCATTCATCCGTTGATGGACACCTTGGTTGCTTCCAGCTTTTTGCTATTGTAAACAGAGCTGCAATAAACATGGGTGTGCATGTATCTGTTTGTGTGAAGGCTCTTGTATCTCTAGGGTATATTCCGAGGAGTGGGATTTCTGGGTTGTATGGTAGTTCTATTTCTAACTGTTTAAGATAACGCCAGATAGATTTCCAAAGTGGTTGTACCATTTGACATTCCCACCAGCAGTGTATAAGAGTTCCAATCTCTCCACAGCCTCTCCAACATTTATTCTTTTGTGTTTTTTGGATTAATGCCAGCCTTGTTGATGTGAGATGGAATCTCATCGTAGCTTTAATTTGCATTTTTCTAATGGCTAATGATCGAGAGCATTTTCTCATGTATCTATTGGCTGCCTGAGTATCTTCTTTAGTGAAATGTGTGTTCATATCCTTTGCCCACTTCTTGATTGGGTTGTTTGTCTTTTTGTGGTTGAGTTTTGACAGAATCATGTAGATTTTAGAGATCAGGCGCTGGTCTGAGATGTCATAGCTGAAAATTCTTTCCCAGTCTATAGGTGGTCTTTTTACTCTTTTGGTGAAGTCTTTAGATGAGCATAGGTGTTTGATTTTTAGGAGCTCCCAGTTATCTGGTTTCTCTTCATCATTTTTGGTAATGTTTTGTATTCTGTTTATGCCCTGTATTAGGGCTCCTAGGGTTGTCCCTATTTTTTCTTCCATGATCTTTATCGTTTTAGTCTTTATGTTTAGGTCTTTGATCCACTTGGAGTTAGTTTTTGTGCATGGTGTGAGGTATGGGTCCTGTTTCATTCTTTTGCAAATGGATATCCAGTTATGCCAGCACCATTTGTTAAAAAGACTATCATTTCCCCAATTGACTGACACTGGTCCTTTGTCAAATATCAGCTGCTCATATGTGGATGGATTTATATCTGGGTTCTCAATTCTGTTCCATTGGTCTCTGTGCCTGTTGTTGTACCAGTACCAGGCTGTTTTGACTACTGTAGCTGTATAATAGGTTCTGAAATCAGGTAGAGTGAGGCCTCCCACTTTCTTCTTCTTTTTCAGTAATGCTTTGCTTATCCGGGGGTTCTTTCCCTTCCAAATGAAATTGGTGATTTGTTTCTCTATCCCCTTAAAATATGACATTGGAATTTGGATCGGAAGTGCGTTATATGTATAGATGGCTTTTGGTAGAATAGACATTTTTGCTATGTTAAGTCTTCCTATCCATGAGCAAGGTATGTTTTTCCACTTAAGTATGTCCTTTTGAATTTCTTGTAGTAGAGCTTTGTCGTTTTCTTTGTATAGGTCTTTTACATCCTTGTTAAGATTTATTCCTATGTATTTTATTTTCTTGGGGGCTACTGTGAATGGTATTGATTTGGTGATTTCCTCTTCGATGTTCTTTTTGTTGATGTAGAGGAATCCAAGTGATTTTTGTATGTTTATTTTATAACCTGAGACTCTGCCAAACTCTTCTATTAGTTTCAGTAGTCTTCTGGAGGATTCCTTAGGGTTTTCTGTGTATAAGATCATGTCATCTGCAAATAGTGATAACTTTACTTCCTCCTTGCCAATCCGGATACCCTTTATTTCTTTGTCTAGCCTAATTGCCCTGGCTAGGACTTCAAGTACGATGTTGAATAAGAGCGGTGATAAAGGGCATCCTTGTCTGGTTCCCATTCTCAAGGGAAATGCTTTCAGGTTCTCTCCATTTAGAGTGATATTGGCTGTTGGCTTTGCATAGATGCCCTTTATTATGTTGAGGAATTTTCCTTCAATTCCTATTTTGGTAAGAGTTTTTTATCATAAATGGGTGTTGGACTTTGTCAAGTGCCTTTTCTGCTTCAATTGATAAGATCATGTGGTTTTTTTCTTTTGTTTTATTTATGTGATGGATTACATTAATGGTTTTTCTGATATTAAACCAGCCTTACATACCTGGTATAAATCCCACTTGATCAGGGTGAATTATTTTTTTGATATGTTGTTGGGTTCTATTGGCTAGAATTTTGTTGAGGATTTTTGCATCTATGTTCATGAGGGATATAGGTCTATAATTTTCTTTTTTTGTAATGTCTTTACCTGGTTTTGGTATCAGGGAGATGGTGGCTTCATAGAATGAGTCGGGTAGTATTCCGTCATTTTCTATGCTTTGAAATACCTTCAGTAGTAGTGGTGTTAAGTCTTCTCTGAAGGTTTGGTAGAACTCTGCAGTGAAGCCGTCTGGGCCAGGGCTTTTTTTTGTTGGAAGTTTTTTGATTACCGTTTCAATCTCTTTTTTTTTATGGGTCTATTTAGTTGTTCTGCATCTGAATGTGTTAGTTTAGGTAGGTAGTGTTTTTCCAAGAATTCATCCATTTCTTCTAGGTTTTCAAATTTGTTAGAGTACAATTTTTCGTAGTAATCTGAAATGATTCTTTTAATTTCATTTGGTTCAGTTGTGATGTGGTGCTTCTCGTTTCTTATTCGGGTTATTTGTTTCCTTTCCTGTATTTCTTTAGTCAGTCTAGCCAATGGTTTATCAATTTTGTTAATTTTTTCAAAGAACCAGCTTTTGGCTTTGTTAATTCTTTCAATTGTTTTTCTGTTCTCTAATTCATTTAGTTCAGCTCTAATTTTTATTATTTGTTTTCTTCTGGTGCCTGATGGATTCTTTTGTTGCTCACTTTCTATTTGTTCAAGTTGTCGGGACAGTTCTCTGATTTTGGCTCTTTCTTCTTTTTGTATGTGTGCATTTATTGATATAAATTGGCCTCTGAGCACTGCTTTTGCTGTGTCCCAGAGGTTTTGGTTGGAAGTATTTTCATTCTCGTTGCATTCTATGAATTTCCTTATTCCCTGCTTGATGTCTTGTATAACCCAGTCTTTTTTCAGGAGGGTATTGTTCATTTTCCAAGTATTTGATTTCTTTTCCCTAGTTTTTCTGTTATTGATTTCTAGTTTCATTGCCTTGTGGTCTGAGAAGATGCTTCGTAATATTTCGATGTTTTGGACTCTGCAAAGATTTGTTTTATGGCCTAATATGTGGTCTATTCTAGAGAATGTTCCATGTGCGCTAGGAAAAAAAGTATACTTTGCAGCAGTTGGGTGGAGAGTTCTGTATAAGTCAATGAGGTCAAGTTGGTTGATTGTTGTAAGTAGGTCTTCCGTGTCTCTTTTGAGCTTCTTACTGGATGTCCTGTCCTTTTCCGAAAGTGATGTGTTGAAGTCTCCTACTATAATTGTGGAGGTATCTATCTCACTTTTCAATTCTGTTAAAATTTGATTTACGTATCTTGCAGCCCTGTCATTGGGTGCATAAATATTTAATATGGTTATGTCTTCCTGATCAATTGTCCCTTTTATCATTATATAGTGTCCTTCTTTATCCTTTGTGGTAGATTTAAGTCGAAAGTCTATTTTGTCAGAAATTAATATTGCTGCTCCTCTTCTTTTTTGCTTATTGTTTCCTTGATATATTTTTTTCCATCCTTTGAGTTTTAGTTTGTTTGTGTCTCTAAGTCTAAGGTGTGTCTCTTGTAGGCAGCATATAGATGGATCGTGTTTCTTTATCCAGTCCATGACTCTCTGTCTCTTTATTGGTGCGTTTAGTCCATTTACATTCAGCGTAATTATAGATAAATAAGTTTTTAGTGTTGTCATTTTGATGCCTTTTCATGTGTGTTGTTGGCCATTTCATTTTTCCACATACTTTTTTGTGCTGAGACATTTTTCTTAGTAAATTGTGAGATCCTCATTTTCATAGTGTTTGACTTTTATGTTAGTTGAGTCCTTATGTTTTTCTCGAGTTATGGAGTTGTTATACCTTTTTGTGGTTACCTTATTATTTACCCCTATTTTTCTAAGTGAAAACCTAACTTGTATCGTTCTATATCGCCTTGTATCACTCTCCATCTGGCAGGTCAATGCCTCCTGTATTTAGTCCCTCTTTTTGATTATTGTGATCTTTTACCTATTGACTTCCATGATTCCCTGTTTTGTGTATTTTTTTTTTTTTTAATTAATCTTAATTTGTTTTTGTGATTTCCCTATTTGAGTTGATATCAGGATGTTCTGTTTTGTGACCTTGTGTTGTGCTGGTATCTGATATTATTGGTTTTCTGACCGAACAATATCCTTTAGTATTTCTTGTAGCTTTGGTTTGGTTTTTGCAAATTCTCTAAACTTGTGTTTATCTGTAAATATCTTAATTTCGCCTTCATATTTCAGGGAGAGTTTTGCTGGATATATGATCCTTGGCTGGCAGTTTTTCTCCTTCAGTGCTCTGTATATGTCATCCCATTCCTTTCTTGCCTGCATGGTTTCTGCTGAGTAGTCTGAACTTATTGATTCTCCCTTGAAGGAAACCTTTCTTTTCTCCCTGGCTGATTTTAAAATTTTCTCTTTATCTTTGGTTTTGGCGAGTTTGATGTTAGTATGTCTTGGTGTTTTTCTTTTTGGATCAATCTTAAATGGGATTCGATGAGCATCTTGGATAGATATCCTTTCGTCTTTCATGATATCAGGGAAGTTTTCTGTCAGGAGTTCTTCAACTATTTTCTCAGTGTTTTCTGTCCCCCCTCCCTGTTCTGGGACTCCAATCACCCGCAAGTTATCCTTCTTGATAGAGTCCCACATGATTCTTAGGGTTTCTTCATTTTTTTAAATTTTTTTATCTGATTTTTTTTCAGCTATGTTGGTGTTGATTCCCTGGTCCTAACTGCTCAAGTCTGCTCCTCTGACTTCCTATTGCATTGTCTAGTTCTGTAATTTTATTGTTAATCTTTTGGATTTCTACATGCTGTCTCTTTATGGATTCTTGCAACTTATTAATTTTTCCACTATGTTCTTGAATAATCTTTTTGAGTTCTTCAACAGTTTTATCAGTGTGTTCCTTGGCTTTTTCTGCAGTTTGCCTTATTTCGTTTGTGATGTCTTGAAGCATTCTGTAAATTAGTTTTTTATATTCTGTATCTGATAATTCCAGGATTGTATCTTCATTTGGGAAAGATTTTGATTCTTTTGTTTGGGGGGTTGGAGAAGCTGTCATGGTCTGCTTCGTTATGTGGTTGATATGGACTGCTGTCTCCGAGCCATCACTGGGAAACTAGTTTTTCCAGAAAATCCGCTGACTGGTACGCTGGCTCCTGGCTCTGAAAACAATCGCTGCCTCTCCGTATTTGTTTGTTCTCCGTCTCTAAATCTGTGTTTGTTGTTCAGGGTTAGTAGATTGTTATGTATGTGATTGATTCACTTGTTTTTCCGAGTCTTTGTTGCAAGAGGGATCCGCGGTAGCGTCCACCTAGTCCGCCATCTTGGCCCCGCCTCCTAAAAAGTGATTTTTATCAGTTTTGAATAAGGTATTAATTATTATGTCCAGAAGCACACTTTTAGTGTTTCCTGTTGTTGTGATTGAGCATACTTTTTTCCCGTTCTAGGGAATACATGTTATATATTTACCCCATCAGCCTAGCTTAACAGTGCCATGTTTTCTTCATCACATCGGTCAGTTAAAGCTAGTGTTCCTTGGTACAGGAATTGGAAAGACACATTGATGGAATTGAAAGAATCCTCGTTATATACAGGTATTTCTTGTGGTGGTCTCAGTTTTCCAGTTTGTTCTTACTCTACTCTTTTCCTGTTATTTTTTTCCCACTCAGCTACTACTTTTTAGTATTTGTCCCAATTAGCATGTGTGTCTAATTTTTATGAAAAGGGGGCACTCTGGTGATGCTTGTTTGACTTCTTTTTTTTTTTTTATCTGTCTTATCTATCCTCTTTACTTTTGATTTACAACATTATTTCCTAAATCCAGACGTTGTCCTTGAATTAGTATAATTTGGTTTGAATTTTCTTTGAAAAGATAGAACATATTTTTTTTCCTTAAGTCTGTTATACTAGTACGTTTTTTCTGATTGCTTTTATGTTAGTTGATATACTGTAAAATATCATATTTTAGAGAATAATGTGTGGTAAACAGTACTTTAGAGCATTTTAAAAATACTCTATTTCATTAATTTTTTCTTAAATTTTTATTTAAGAGGAAGAAGCATAAATAATATTTTTAAAAAAGTGGCAGTTTAAAAGGTGGCTAATCCAAGATAGGAGCTTAGTGTTTTACTTTTTCCAGTATCTTGAAGTATTTTGCTGTTTTATCATCCTAAGAGTTATTTATCAATATCAATTATTCCTAACTGTGAGAAAGTGGGAAAGTGATGGAATTGCCTGAAAAGATGATGCAATAATGAAATAAATCATTGCTTTGAGTGGGAATTGACTTGACAGCAGTGGATTTTTATTGTCCTTCAGTTTTAATTTTGCACTGCCCAAAGTATTGCATCATCTTTCAAAGAAGGTATAAAAGAAGTCTGAAGACACTGTCTTTGTATTCATTGTCACTGTTGTCCTCTGTTTTTTTTTTAGTTTGTTTCATTGAATACAGTTGAGAATTGAGAAGTTTTAAGTTTTAGCTTACCTTGGCAATGAAAAGAAAATTGACAGGAGGACACAGTTTTTCACAGTTGTTAGAGAAATCAGAAAATGAATGTTGTGAAACAGCATTCCAGACTCGCGCTGTCTAGTGGTAGTACGTGAGCCGCAAATGTAAATTTAGTTGTTCTAGTAACTACAATAAAGCACATAAAAAGAAACAGGTAAAATTAATTTTAATAATATATTTTATTTAACCTGGTGTATAAAAGATGTTATTTCAGCAAGCAATCCATTAAAAATTTTATTCTTTTTAATACTGCCTTTAAAATTTTTTGTGTATTTTACACTTACGGCACATCTCAATTCGGATAAGCTACCTATCAAGTCCCCAGTAGCCACATGTGGCTAATGGCTGCCGACCTTAGTGGACAGCCCACCTCTCGACTCTAATGGTAGCGGTGAAATTGACCTTGAAATTGATTAAATATGGAAATCTCAGTCTGAGTTTTTAGATGAAAGTATCCAATAACAACAACATGAGTGAAATGTGGATTGAAAAGGGAAATAGTATTTATTTGTCGGCTTTTCATCTACTTCTTGCCTCTCCCTTACATTTCGTAAGAACCATTAGATGTTTAGGATTGACACACTTGCAGCAACAATGGGCTTAAGCATAACAACAATTGCAGGGGTAGTGCAGGACTGGGCAGTGTTTCTTTGTGTTGTACATGGGGTTGCTATGAGGCGGAATAATTTTAGTACTAATGATTAAGTAACTTTAGATAATAGTAGTAGATATTCCAAAACTTAATATATTGTCAGAATGAAAACATGCAAGGGAAAGGAATTATTTAAGTGTAAAATTATTTAATTCCATAAATGTACAGTCCTAGAGTCAAAAATATTTGACACTGAACACTGTGATTATCAGAAAATATGCCTTCATTCAGAGCATCTTAGAATATGAAAGCTAAAATAAACCAAGAACTCATATAAAACTTATGAACATTTTGCAAATCACAAAAGACATTAAATAATATGAAACAAGTAGGAAATACCAACAGTGACAGCAACATTAGGTGATTCTAAAAACACTCGAGTGAAAATAATGTCATCAAGAACAGTTCTCATGGGTGTTGTTAAAATATGAGAAATTGGTATTTCCTACTTGTTTCATATTATTTAATGTCTTTTGTGATTTGCAAAATGTTCATAAGTTTTATATGAGGTCTTGGTTTATTTTAGCTTTCATATTCTAAGATGCTGTGAATGAAGGCATATTTTCTGATAATCACAGTGTTCAGTGTCAAATATTTTTGACTCTAGGACTGTACATTTATGGAATTAAATAATTTTACACTTAAATATTTAATTCCTTTCCCTTGCGTGTTTTCATTCTGACAATATATTAAGTTTTGGAATATCTACTACTATTATCTAAAGTTACTTAATCATTAGTACTAAAATTATTTGGAATTTGTGTTAATATTTCTTAGAGCTCTTTTGTTTGAATAGTGATTTTACTGGCACTTTTAGCTTTTGTGAATGATTAGGAAGGGAAAAAATGTGATTAACTGGTTATATTTATGCTTAGTTATTCTAAGTCTGGCTCACTGATGGTAGCTCTTGTTAGATATCTATTGGGAGCACCCATAACTCTGTGCCCCAAGCTCCTGGCCCTAAGAAGGGAACAAAGAAGAGTGGAGGGAGTACTGAGTTTTGTGAGCTCTTAGCAGAAGAAGAAAAATTCTTGTGAATTTTTAGCTCTTAATCAGGGCGGTACCCTTCCTTACAAAGATGAAGTACATTCCACATAGAGAAACTTTAACTAGTAGGATAATATGGTTGTAGGTTCAATTCCAAACAAAGAACCTGTAGGGATGGAAAGGGGTATGAGCAAAATACTTATGAGTATAGGTGAATTTTAAGAACTATCACTAAATATTAAAAGTCTTTTGCTTTAAATAACATGACATTTTTTTTAAGATATTATTTCTCCCCTCTTTGTGCCTTTGATTTATTTAGCTTCTTGAGGGAGTAAGTGCTGAAGGGAAAACTTAACTTAGCATGACTGTGACCCACCTGAAGGATAAAATCCGTTTCTACCATAATACAGCTTTAAAAGTTTTTCCTTTGCCCCTCATATCCTTAGCTGAGTACCCAATGCACAGGTACTTCTTGTGATGGTATTTGAAACATTATTTCAATTTAAAAACTTGTATATGTGTGTGTATTTTGCTTTTTTCTTTTGATTTTATTTTTTAATTATGTAAAGCACATAGTTCCAAACTCAAAACTGTAAGACAAGGAACGTTCAGCGAGTCTAGCTTCTGTGCATGTCCACTCTTCCCCTTTCTTATTTCTCTTGTCTCCCTTAGTGTAGTCAGGCTTATTCTGTTTCTGTTTGAAAATATAAGAAAGCATGTATGTGGCTGTTCATATTTTCTTACCTTTTTTATACAGAAATGCTTACTTTCCTGCCTTCACTTTTTTCACATAACACCCTATCCTGGAGAGCACCACATAGATGTTTTCCCCTTTCTGTTCCAGCTGCGTCATATCCCATTTTATAGATGTAACATAGTTTATTTAACCAGTTCCCTACTGATGGATAGACATTTGAGTCCCCCCCCCCCGCCTTTTTTGTTCATCTTTTTATTGTGCTTTAAGTGAAAGTTTACAAATCAAGTCAGTCTCTCATACAAAAACTCATATACACCTTGCTGTGTACTCCTGGAAATCCTGGTGGTGTAGTGGTTAAGTGCTGCGGCTGCTAACCAAAAGTCGGCAGTTCAAATCCACCAGGCGCTCCTTGGAAGCTCTGTGGGGCAGTTCTACTCTGTCTTATAGGGTCGCTATGAGTTGGAATCGACTCGACGGCACTGGGTTTGGTTTTTGGTTTTTATGTACTCCTAGCTGCTCTCCCGCTAATGAGACAGCACACTGCTCCTCTCCACTCTGAATTCCTCATGTCCATTCAACCAGCCCCTGTCCCCTCTCTGGCTTCTCATCTCACTTCCAGACAGGAGCTGCCCCCATAGGCTTCCTGTTTGAGTTGTTTTTCTGCCTTTAGTCTTTTGTTATTATAAATAATCTTGTAATGAATAGCTGTTTTGGAAGATCTAATTTGTTGATAGGAGCCCTGGTGACGCATTGCTTAAGTGCTGTGGCTGTCAACCAAAAGGTCAGCAGTTTGAATCCACCAGCCGTTCCTTGGAAGCCGTGTGGGACAGTTCTACTCTGTCCTATAGGGTCCTGTGAGTCGGTATCGACTCAGTGGCAATGGGTCTCTTGGCGCAGTGGTTAAGAGCTCATCTGCTAACTAATGGGTCGGCCATTTGAATCCACCAGCCACTTTCTAGAAACTGTGGGGAAGTTCTACTGTGTCCTATAGAGTTGTTATGAGTTGGACTTGACTCGATGGCTGAGGGTTTCATTTTTGGTTTGGTACTAAATGAAAATAAACTTTAATGTTCTGATAAGAGACTAATGTTCACTGATTTTGGAGAGAGGTTCATATTATTGGTTGCTGAGAAAATTAGTTTCATATCGTAACATACCAAATAGTATGTGTCATTTATTGTCCAATTTTTGGCGCTTTTCATATAGATTATAATATTTCTGGAAATATTTTCCCTCGTCTATAGCAATGAACTAGAAATTGTTATAGTAATACTACTTCTGTTTAGTTTAATATATGGGTCATTCTCATAAGGCATTTGTTGGAATTAAAATTTTTTGTATATATGGCACCAGGTTTGGTCAAGGTGGGTGACTTTTCCCTCCCATTTTTCCAGTGGTTTCATGTAGTATTATAACATAAGCAGGAAGAATACATTTGCTGTGTTTTCAGTAATTAAGATGAAAACAAAAAGAATATGAGGTTTGGTAATCAGCACAAATAGCTGGGAGTAGACTGTCTGTTTATAGTAAAAATGTGATTTAGATAATCTCCTTAAAGCTAGTGAAATGACAAAGTTCAAGTAAGTTCACATGAAAACAAAAGAATATTTGTAATGTAAAATGCTTTAGCATGGAGCAAGAGAACATTGATTTTAAGAATCACATATACATTTGTGCAAAAAGAGAAAGTACATACACCTTTTTCTAACAAGTTGAGTTGGTTAATAAGGTAAGTATACTTTGAGATTCCATTTAAAGAGGCTTTGTTGCTATCATACTCAGGTGTTCAAATTCTAAAGTAGGATTTGTCAACCTCAGCACTATTGACATTTTGGATAGTTGTTAGTTGCCTTTGAGTGAATTCTGACATTTTGGATAAGATAGTTCTTTGTTTTGGATCATTCCTGACCTCTTCTGCCAGATGCTAGTATCAACCCCTCCCCCCCGCCAACCAAAACTACCTCTAGACAATGCCGAATGTCCCCAGGGGTCAAAAATCGCCCTTGATTGAGAACCATTGTTTTGCAGTGATACCATTCGTGAAAAGGAGCTACTTATGACAATGTTACTAGCGGCAAGGGGCACAAAACTTTAGTTCAAAATCTTTTTACTCAGGTAGGTAGTATTTAAAGCTTTAATAGGTAAATATATGTACTCCCTTTTATGAACATATTCATGTATTTATGGCTTAAGATCATATGTACACACATCATATAGATACATACAATCACATACATGTTTATATTATATATATATCTTAAAGCACAGGTGAAAAATGCTTACTGCTGGAGGTTAGCTTTCACATGTTTTGAAATCTTGTCTGTTTCTAATAAGAAATTTTAACTGTTTTATATTTTAGCCACTACTCCATGGTTTGAGTCTTATAGAGAGACTTTTCTTCAGTCGATGCCAGCATCGGATCATGAATTTCTGAACCACTATTTAGCATGTATCCTTTGATTTGTGTGTTTTCCTAAAACCAAATGTTATTGAAGTTATTAATCTCAGAAATAGTTAAATGAAGGCAAAATTACTGAAAGGATATAGACAATGAAGAAATTATTTTTTATTGATGATGTGTCGTTATTACTATTGTTTTTGTTAAATGACACCCTAGATACAGGACTACTATAATAATTTCTGATTACAAAATAAGACTACTGAGGGCTTCCTCATTCTTTTTCTCTTCCCTATAGCTTGGATATTTCATGAGTAATAAGTTTTTAAACCATTTTAGAAAGAGAAAGTATAAACTGTCAATGTTACCTGCATTTGTTGATTGCCTCAGAATTAATGGCTTATTCTAAAGCTTATATTTAAAACCAGTTTTTTAAAATAGCTTGTCTTAGGGATACTAACCTCCTTTGATGATTGTGACTTTTCAGCTTTCTTAACAAGGTTGCAGAGAAAAAAATGAAGGCAGTTAGAAAGTGCAGTGAGATGGAATTGAGAGGAGCAAACTTCGGCAGATAGTTATACAGTTTTGGCTTTAAGCATTTTTATACATTTCATTATTTAATGTGTAAATGATATTAAAAAAGTCAACAAATCTTTAAGGTTAGAACCTCTAATTACCTTGGAGTGTTGGGGAAATTATGTTGTGCTTGCAGTAGAACTATGAAATCAGTTTTTTTTTTTTTTTTTTTTAATAATTGTGCTTTAAGTGAGAGTTTACAAATCAAATCAGTCTTTCACACAAAAACTTATATACACCTTGTTACATACTCCCAATTACGCTCCCCCTAACGAGACAGCCCGCTCCCTCCCTCTATACTTTCTTTTCCTGTTCATCTCGCCAGCTTCTAACCCCCTCTACTCTCTCATCTCCCCTCCAGGCAGGAGATGCCAACATAGTCTCAAGCGTCCACCAGATCCAAGAAGCTCACTCCTCACCAGCATCCCTTTCCAACCCATTGTCCAGTCCAATCCCTGTCTGAAGAGTTGGCTTCGGGAATGGTTCCTGTCCTGAGCCAACAGAAGGTCTGGGGGCCGTGACCACCGGGGCCCTTCTAGTCTCAGTCAGACCATTAAGTCTGGTCTTTTTATGAGAATTTGGGGTCTCCATCCCACTGATTTCCTGTTCCCTCAGGGGTTCTCTGTTATGTTCCCTGTCAGGGCAGTCCTTTGTTGTGGCCGGGCACCATCTAGTTCTTCTGGTCTCAGGATGATATAGTCGCTGGTTCATTTGGCCTGTTCTGTCTCTTGGGCTCATGTTTACGTTGTGTCCTTGGTGTTCATCATTCTCCTTTGATCCAGGTGGGTTGAGACTCATTGATGCATCTTAGATGGCCGCTTGCTAGTGTTTTAAGACCCCAGATGCCACTCTTCAAAGTGGGATGCAGAATGTTTTCTTAATAGATTTTATTATGGCAATTGACTTAGATGTCCCCTGAAACCATGGTCTGCAGACCCTTGCCCCTGCTACGCTGGCCTTCGAAGCATTCAGTTTATTCAGGAAACTTCTTTGTTTTTGGTTTAGTCCAGTTGTGTTGACCTCCCCTGTATAGTGTGCTGTCTTTCCCTTCACCTAAAGTAGTTCTTACTTACTATCTAATTAGCGAATGCCCCTCTCCCACCTTCCCTCCCTCCCCCTTCTCGTAACCACGAAAGGATGTTTTCTTCTCAGTTTGAACTATTACTCAAGTTTTTATAACAGTGGTCTTATACAATGTTTGACCCTTTGCAACTGACTAATTACACTCAGCATAATGCCTTCCAGGTTCCTCTGTGTTATGAAATGTTTCAGATTCCTAACTATTCTTAATGGATGCATAGTATTCTATTGTGTGAAAACCCACTGCAGTCGAGTCAATTCCGACTCAATAGCGACCCTATAGGACAGAGTAGAAATGCCCGATAGAGTTTCCAAGGAGCGCCTGGTGGATTCGAACTGGCAACCTCTTGGTTAGCAGCGGTAGCACTTAACCACTATGCCACCAGGGTTTCCATCGTGTGAATATACCGTAATTTATTCATTCATTCATGAGTTGATGGGCACCTTGGTTGCTTCCATCTTTTTGCTATTGTAAACAGTGCTGCAGTAAACATAGGTGTGCATGTGTCTGTTCGTGTAAAGGCTTTTATTTCTCTAGGATCTATTCCAAGGAGTAGGATTGCTGGATTGTATGGTAGTTCTATTTCTAGCTTTTTAAGGAAGTGCCAAATCGATTTCCAAAGTGGTTGTACCATTTTACATTCCCACCAGCAGTGTATAAGCGTTCCAGTCTTTCCACAGCCTCTCCAACATTTTTTATTTTGTTTGTTTTGGATTAATGCCAGCCTTGTTGGAGTGAGATGAAATCTCATTGTAGTTTTGATCTGCATTTCTCTAATGGCTAATGATCGTGAACATTTCCTCATATATCCGTTAGCTACCTGAATGTCTTCTTTAGTGAAGTGTCTATTCATATCTCTTGCCCTTTTTTTAATTGGGTTATTTGTCTTTTTGTAGTTGAGTTTTTGCAGTATCATGTAGATTTTAGACATCAGGCGCTGATCAGAAACGTCATAGCTTAAAACTTTTTCCCAGTCTGTAGGTAGTCTTTTTTTACTCCTTTGGTGAAGTCTTTGGATGAGCATAGGTGTTTGATTTTTAGGAGCTCCCAGTTATCTGGTTTTTCTTCTACATTCTTTATAATGTTCTGTATATTGTTTATGCCATATATTAGGGCTCCTACATTGTCCCTATTTTTTCTTCCACGATGTTTATCGTTTTAGATTTTATATTTAGGTCTTTGATCCATTTTGAGTTAGTTTTTGTGCATGGAGTGAGGTATGGGTCTTGTTTCATTTTTTTGCAGATGGCTATCCAGTTATGCCAGCACCATTGGTTAAAAAGACTGCCTTTTCCCCATATAACTGTTTTGGGGCCTTTGTCAAATATCAACTGCTCATATGTGGATGGATTTATGTCTGGATTCTCAATTCTGTTCCATTGGTCCACGTATCTGCTGTTGTACCAGTACCAGGCTGTTTTGACTATTGTGGCAGTATAATAGGTTCTAAAATCAGTTAGAGTAAGGCCTCCACTTTGTTCTTCTTTTTCAGTAATGCCTTATTTATCCGGAGCCTCTTTCCCTTCTGTATGAAATTGGTGACTTGTTTCTCCATCTCATTAAAAAATGTCCTTGGGATTTTGATCAGAATTGCATTAAATGTATAGATTGCTTTTGGTAGGATAGACATTTTTATAATGTTAAGTCTTCCTATCCACGAGCAAGGTATGTTCTTCCACTTATGTAAGTCTCTTTTGGTTTCTCACAGAAGTGTACTGTAGTTTTCTTTGTATAAGTCTTTTACATCTCTGGTAAGATTTATTCCTAAGTATTTTATCTTCTTGGGGGTACTGTAAATGTCTTGTGCCCATTTTTTGGGGGGGTTATTTGTCTTTTTGCAGTTGAGTTTTTGCAGTATCATGTAGATCAGGTGCTGATCGGAAATGTCATAGCTAAAAACTTTTTCCCAGTCTGTAGGTAGTCTTTTTACTCTTTTGGTGAAGTCTTTGGATGAGCACAGGTGTTTGATTTTTAGGAGCTCCCAGTTATCTAGTTTTTCTGCTGCATTCTTAATGATGTTTTGCATATTGTTTATGCCATGTATTAGGGCTCCTAACATTGTCCCTATTTTTTCTTCCATGATCTTTATCAGTTTAGATTTTATATTTAGATCTTTGATCCATTTTGAGCTTGTTTTTGTGCATGGAGTGAGGTATGGGTCTTGTTTCATTTTTTTGCAGATGGCTATCCAATTATGCCAGCACAATTTGTTAAAAAGACTGCCTTTTCCCCATTTAACTGTTTTGGGGCCTTTGTCAAATATCACCTGCTCATATGTGGATGGATGAAATCACGTTTTCTTAAGCTGAAAATATCTCAGCTTAAAATATTAATAATTAATAGGGTAATATTTATCATTGTGTGATAAGTGGTAATTACCTTAACAATATGGTATACAAGGTATGTTGGTAGCATCTTCTAGTGAAGCTGAACCTGTGGAACAGTTTTCAAAGTTGTCACAAGAACAGCATCGAATTCAGCACAACAGTGACTATTCCTACCCTAAGTGGTTTATACCAAATACACTGAAATATTATGTGCTTTTACATGATGTAAGTGCAGGAGGTGAACAGAGGTAAGTTTAACTTCTTTAATTAAAAAAATCTCCCTGCTGTCATAAATGTTTATTTAACGCCTGTTTAAATGATGGATTTATTGTTTTACCCACAAAAGTAAAAATTTATTATGTTATGAATTGGTTAATAAAGCATTTAATTTTGTCTTTTATTCCAGAATTATCTTTAGCAGCTAAGTTTATGTTAGATTTCATATACTTACCCAAATTTTTCTTTCATTTTTTGTTTCTTTTACTTTAATCTTTGTACAAAAGCACTTGTCTTTTTGCACCTATGGGTCTTAGCTGTTATTTCTTTGTTTATATAAAATTATTTCTTATTTTTCTTTTCCTTTTCTCCTTCCCAGTTTTCTTCTGACTTTTCATTGCCTTACTGTTGCTTATAGGTACTTCTTTTTTCACTCTTTATTTCTTGTCAGTTCATAGTTTTAGTCTTGATGTTTTTCACATTTTCAAAAACGTGCAAACATTTCCTTCTTATCTGTGGGATAACTGAATAACTTCTTTTTAAAATTAAAATAAATTCTTGAAAAATAAAATGACATTAGAAGCAGTTTTACTTTTTGGCCTTTGGTTCAAGGTGTGGCTCAAATTATTTTGTTACAAAGTGGTATCTCAGTGCCATTTAGAATATGTAGTTAAATGATCATTTCTTGCCTTTGTTCTGGGTGGAAGCCATTGTTTTTACAAATAATTTTTCCTCTATAAAATCAGAGTATAAGTCATATTCTGAAGATTACTAACCTTTAGGACTTGTTTGAAATGTTAGAAACCTGGTGGAGAAAGTGTACTATGTAAGTAGAAATAATTTGGACTGGCTGTTAAAATTTGTTTCTATCAGCTGAATATGGTACACAGCTTCCATTTTGAGTAGGTGTAACTTGGATATTTAAGTGGTAATTCAAATACTAGATCAGTTGTTCTTAAGTTTAGTGGTATCGTTGGTAAAACAAGCAAGGGGTTTGTTGTATTGGTACATGAGTGTATGTATGTAGGCATATACTTATATCTGTAGTTATACAAATGTATAACATCTGTTTAATCAGTTTTATAGTGTGAAATATGATTTAGTTGTTTCTTGAGCTTGCTATTTGTTTAGGATTAACATCTGCATTTGAATGTATATTTTCCAGTTTTTCACTGAATGGCTGATTGATGTGAAAATACCTATTTAAACTAGATTAACTCTGTAGACCAAGATTTCATGTACCACCAGTTTATACTGTTTGCTTCTTAGATTGTCTTTTCATTTGAATGATCTTATCTTCTACCAAGCAGCAAATTTAGTTATCTGAAAGTATTGGGCATACTTTATTTTATTTTTTAAATTAACTTTTGTTGTGCTTTAAGTGAAAGTTTACAAATCAGATCAGTCTCTCATACAAAAATTTACATACATCTTGCTGTACACTCCTAATTGCTCTCCCTCTAATGAGATAGCACAGTTCATGCCTCCACTCTCTCTCCTCATGTCCATTCGGGAAGCTTTGGCCCCCTCTGTCCTTTCATCTCCCCTCCAGACAGGAGATGCCAACATCGTCTCGTGTGTACTTGATCCAAGAAGCTCATTGTTCACCAGTATCATTTTCCATCCCATATTCCAGTCCAATCCTTGTCTGAAGAGTTGGCTTTGGGAATGGTTCCTATCTTGGGCTAACAAAAGATCTGGGAACCATGACTTCCGGGGTCCTTCTAGTCCTGGTCTGACCATTAAGTCTGGTCTTTTTATGAGAATTTGGGGTCTGCATCCCACTGCTCTCCTGCTCCCTTAGGGGTTCTCTGTTGTGTTCTTGTCAGGGCAGTCATCAGTTGTAGCCGGGCACCATCTAGTTCTTCTGGTCTCAGGCTGATGTAGTCTCTGGTTTATGTGTTCCTTTCTGTCTCTTAGGCTCATAATTACCTTGGGTCTTTGGTGTTCTTCATTCTTCCTTGTGCCAGTTGGTTTGAGACCAATTGATGCATCTTAGATGGCTGCTTGCCAGCGTTTAAGACCCCAGGTACCACTCTCCAAAGTGGGACACAGAATGTTTTCTTAATAGATTTTATTATGCCGATTGACTTAGATGGTGATATCCAAGGCAACTAAATTGCAGTCAGGACCATGACTACTGTTTAAATTTTTTATTGTTCTACCCTTTTATTTTCTGACAGACCTTTTTGGGTGTTATTTTTTGCATTATTTTTGTTTTTTAATATCTACTTTTGCTTAAAGCCTGCTTCCTATTTGTTACAAACATTTTTCTATTTTTTTTAAATTTTAGAGCTGATTCAGTTTATGAAGAAATGAAACAGAAATATGGAACTCAGGGTTGCTATTTACTTAAAATTAATTCTCGAACATCTAATCGATCATCAGATGAACAGATACCAGATCCTTGGAGTCAGTATCTCCAGAAAAATAGTATTCAAAACCAGGTATATGTAAAAAACAACAACAATGAAGCAAACCAGAAAACCAGCATTTCAGTTTTATCACACAGTGGTATTACTGTAGAATTTTTTATGCCTTGGTCTAACTAATGCAATTAAGAATATGTACTTTGTGCAGTTTTGCTAGTTTTGGAATCAGTGGCTCAAAAACTTTTTAAAGCAACTGCAATAATTCGTTATGTGTACTTTTTTCAGGTATGTAATGTCAATGTTCATTTTTTTTCTTTTAAAAGAAAAACTGAATTGCACATTAAGAATTGAATCGGATTGAGTAGATATGTTGAGAGAACTTTTAGCTTGTTTATATAATTGGTTCTGAGTGCTTGTAGTCAGTTCTTTATTATTCACATGCTCAGGGGTTGCCTTTCTACATTTTCAACCTTTTGGAGCTCATAATTTTTAGGTGGGTGGGCTTTTTTCTCCTGACTTTTCTTTGATTTCCTTTCCTTCTGAATTTTCAGGGAGTGTTGTTTTTTCTTCTTTTGTTAATCTAGAGTTCTAGACTAATATTAATTATCTCCTGGCTGAAGTGGGTGGGTGTAAGGTTTTAAGTTCTGTCAAACTTTTAGGATAGAATTATATGGCACTTGGTAATATGCAAATGCCAAGTTCCTATGATTAGTTCAGATAATCCAGAGTTGACAGTTTTTGTTGAAAAGGGGGATTTCTTAAGTAAATGGTAAATATATATTTTTTACAATGAAACCACATGTACTTTTTATGTGATATTTAAAAAATATGTTATAATAAAATTTATCCAATTTTTTACCTTCTAGAATAAATAATAATCTGTTTATTTGCTTTTTTTTTTTAATCTTATATATGGAATTTTGGATCCTGATTCAGTGCTAAACTTGTATTTTACATACTATGATATTCTTGAGTTGGTTACTGATGTCTTTAAGATAATGCGGGGGAAAAGTGTGTGAGAAAATAGAGAACCAGTTAGATGTGAAGGAGCTTTATTTTTGAAATGATCTTTCAGGGCCACAATCAAATAGGAACAGTACTGAAAAATTCAATTTAGAGTCCCAGCTATATAAGGTTGAGAAGGAGAATATAAGCCAGATAGCTAGTTTGAGAAAAAAGATAGTCTAGTTTGAGAACCTTTAGTAAAAGCCAAAGGTACTAGAGATTTCATAGCTTAGAATCCAAGAAGCCCAGGATTGAAGATAGTTGAAAAGCAGTCAGACTTATACTCCTGATTTAATGCCTTAATATTCTTTAAACCTATGAATGACTTCATGTAGTGACAGTACTCACTCTCTTTTAGTGATCCATTCCATGACTGAGCAGCTTGAGTATCAACCAAAAATGTTCTATTTTTATACCCATTGGTCCTTCAGGTATCCTATCAATTTTCCATTAAGACAACTTCTAAAATACAGAAGGATAGTTGCATGTCCCCTTTTATTTTTTTCTAGGCTAAATATACCCATTTTCTTCAACTCTTTTGCATACTGTTGCAGACTGTTCTCTATCTTAGTCACCTTCCTCGTATTAAGTTCTAGTTTCTGTATTTCCCATGAAGTGTGACACTCAGAATAATACCTCATATTTACTGGTTTGTGTAGTAGGTTGGGTATTTTTAGTTTATGTTTTCTTGGTGAGTGAACAGCAGATGCCTTTGTACAAATAAACATTGAATGGAGTATTTTTCCAAAACTGTTTGATATATTCAAAATTCAGTCTAATATGCTAACACCATGTTTGTGACCAAGGAGTCTTCATACCATTTCTCTTTTCCTCCCCTGCCTGACTCTAGTAATTCATCTTTCTTGCTGTTGTTCCTTGCTTAGACACTTATACAGTTAACTGTGTATAAACAGATATACTGAGATAGAGATAATTTGAATTCAAAAGAATTAGGGTAATAACCAAAAAAACCAAACCCATTGCTGTTGAGTTGATTTTGACTCATAGCGACCTTACAGGTCAGAGTAGAACTGCCCCATAGTTTCCAAGGAGTGCCTGGTGGATTTGAACTTCTTGTCTTTTGGTTGGAAACCCTGGTGGCGTAGTGGTTAAGTGCTATGGCTGCTAACCAAAGGGTCAGCAGTTCGAATCTGCCAGGCGCTCCTTGGAAACTCTATGGGGCAGTTCTATCCTGTCCTATAGGGTCGCTGTGACTCAGAATTGACTCGACCGCACTCGGTTTGGGTTTGGTTTTGGTTTACCTTTTGGTTAGCAGCCATAGTGCTTAACTACTATACCACCAGGTTTTCCATTAGGGCAATAGGTTGAGCGTAAAAGGGAGTTTAAGAACATAAACAAAAAAAAAAAACCCATTGCCGTCAAGTTGATAGCAACCCTATGGGACGGTGAAACTCTGCTCTGTAGGGTTTCCAAGGAGTGGCTGGTGGGTTTGAACTGCTGACATTTTGGTTAGCAGCTGTACCACTTAACCATTTGGAGTGATCATGTAAGATACATGAAAGAAGTTAAGAATTTGGAGGACTGGAAAAAAAGAGTCTTGCTGTAGAAAATAAATGATGCCAACAATTGGCAGAGCAACCATAGTTGTTGAATAATTTGATGGTATCTTAGATGATTAAATATAGCTTCTAATGCTGTTTTGTTTTATTTTGATAGGAATCATATGAAGATGGTCCGTGTACTATAACTTCAAATAAGAATTCTGATAGTAACTTGCTTTCATTGGATGGATTAGATAACGAAGTCAAAGGTCTTGATATACTTTCTCTAAGTTTCTGTTTTGATTAAGCATATACACTGTTGTGAAAGCATGCTGACCTTTATTGGTAAAAGATGGGGAAATTTTTCATTAAAAAAGATTGGGTGATTTGGGTTTTTTTTATTTATTTAAGAATTTGCTTTATAATAAGGTACAAATTTCGTTTTTAAAATACTTCTGTAAAAAGCATGGTAACATGTGATGCACAACATTGATTATCCCCCAAATTCACATGATTTTGAGAGCTTTATTTCTGTATTTAAAAGTATAGTTTGAGTAGTCAGAGTTCTAAAAATTTTTTGTTTTAATTTTTTTATGGCCTAATTACACTATTTAAACCAATTCTTTATGTTATTTAAAAACTCTACTTTTCTTCACTTCTTGATTTAGATGAGTTTTAAAATTTCTATTATATATAACAAACATTAATCCAAGCCCTCTAATTTTACTGGGGAAAATGTTAATGTTATTGTGTCATAGACGTCCAAGATACACAGAAAGATGATATTTAAGAGTTCCAACATTCTTATTCTTTTTCTTTAGCAATATGGTAGTATTATCACAATTTTTTATTGCATTCTGAGAGTAAAAGAAAGCTCTGTTTTTCAGTAGATGGCTTACCAAATAACTTTAGAGCTCACCCACTTCAATTGGACCAGTCCAGTGACCCTTCTAACAGCATTGATGGCCCAGATCATGTAAAACCTGCTTCCTCATCACATGAAACAAAGAAAATAAATACTGGGATAATTCATGGTGCATGTTTAACCCTTACTGATCATGATAGAATTCGACAATTTATACAAGAATTCACGTTCCGGGGCCTTTTGCCACATATAGAAAAGACAATTCGGCAATTAAATGATCAGGTAAGACTTAATTTTTTTGAATTAGCATTTTAAAAAATTCAGTATATAGTAGACTTGAAAACATAGTAGTATAAGGTGTTTAAAGTATTTGAAGTGTTTTGTTTTTGTTTTAAGACAGGCCAATATTAGGACTTACTGAAAATTACCATAAATGATGAAATTCTGTTAAACCCTGTAAAGGCCTGTTTTCAGTAGGGCTTTTGTCAGCGTATCAGACAGTTTTCTTTAAATCAGTGTTATTAAAATGAACCTTTGCTCATTACTAAAGCTTTTTAGTTGGGTTTTTTCCTTAGGTATGTGAAAGAAAATGATTAAGTTATCCATATTTATCAACATATTTTATATTTTTCCTTAGCTAATCTCAAGAAAAGGTTTGAGCCGATCTCTATTTTCTGCAACTAAAAAATGGTTTAGTGGCAGTAAAGTTCCAGAAAAGAGCATTAATGAGCTGAAAAATACATCTGGTTTACTGTGAGTGAAATATAATTTTGGATTTTCCTGTTTTTGACACTGACTAATGTTTGACTATATAATGTCCTGCAAAAAGTAACTACCTTTTTAGTTTAATATTGATTAAAACTTAGGTAGATAATAAATAGCAGTAACTGTAAATGAAATATATTAATAAAAAAACTTTAAGGAATGGGACATCAGAAAATAAACAAGATGATGGGAAAATTCACTTTACTTTGGGTCTGTTTCCCTTTATAAAATATTGGAGTTAGATTAGGTAGTCATTAGTAATTTTTCTTTATCTAAAATGTGGTATAGCGTTTCTAAGGCATGGCACGTGTTTAGCAAATTTTATTTGTTTAATATGAAATCCTGTTTTAAGGAAAGTAAAATTATTTTGGATTTTTTTTTTTTCCGCATTGTATGTAAAAGTGAGTCACCTAGAATAAGGCATTTACTTTATAAATTGACCATGGAGGAAGTACTTGTCTGGTGTTGAGAAGTTCCTAGTATAGGTCTTTAAATTAAATAAATCTAGATGTAACTATCTGTTTCCAAATACCTTTGAGAAATGACATTTTCTCCTTGGAGGTAGAATTCTTGTAAAGCAGGATCAGTTTTCGTCATATTCTGATCAGTTTGGCAGCTCGTTATGCTTTTTATAATATTTAATGGTTTAGGGGTCATAAATTGTAAATTATTTTTGTAACTTATTTTGTATTTACAGGTATCCACCGGAAGCACCAGAGCTACAAATCAGGAAAATGGCTGACTTATGTTTTTTGGTGCAGCATTATGATTTGGCTTATAGTTGCTATCATACTGCAAAAAAGGATTTTCTTAATGAACAAGCAATGCTTTATGCGGCTGGTGCCTTGGTTGGTATTCTGTAGTATTATGATTTATTTCTGCTACCATAAATGATTTAGAAATTTTTGTTTGTGAAATGGCAAACAAAATACCTAGGGATAAAGTTGTACTCAAGGAGCATATGGTGTTGTATAGGTTTTGAATTAGTTTATGCTGAGCTAATTATTTCCCTCCAACTAGTGCATCTAAAGATGGTCATATATGAGGGTTGATTTCTTAGTTTTGATTGATACCTTCTAATGTTTGGTCAGTTTTCAAAATTCAATATGAATTTTGTTTTTTATTATATTCAAAGTATAATTTAAACTTTTGTATAATATTCCTAAAAATGGAACATTTGTATACAGTGTAGGTATTTTTTAAAGATGATTTTAGAACTCTTGAAAAATGTTTTTCAGTTTTTTGAAATTTTTTTCCTGATGGAAGACTGTACAGTGAAACCTGTGAGAGCTGGAACTCGACAGGACTGCTGTGTTTTTCCGTGTCTCACAGGTTTTCTGCCTTTGGCAGGCTGCAGTCTTATCTGTCGTTCTCTGTTAGTGGAAAATATTTGAGTTTTCCTTCTCTGACAGGTTTCTCCCTTACACAGTTTCTGGCTTTTGCAGGTTTTACTGTATATTGACTAAGAACCTATACGTTGGTGTGAGACAGACGGTGATCTTAGGCAAGTTATTGAATATCTGTAAGCCTCAGTTTTCTCATCTGTAAAATGTGACTCCTTTTGGTGTAGAATTAGATAAGGTTAATGCATGTATAGCACTTTGCATACTGTTGTGTATAATAACCCTCAGTTAGTATTGGTTATGTTAGTTCTTATAATTAACATGCAAATTCATTCAAATGTTTTAGAAAAATTTTTTATACTTGTTGCCTTATAAACTTTTAAATGATTTTGAAAACTTGTCACAAATATATGTGTGATCTGCTTTGTGTGCTTAGAAAAGAGTAATACCAGCACTGTTGCTTTCTACTTAATCTTTGAAAAAGCTCATAAACAAAAGTGTGAAGAATAAAAGTATTAGAACTCTAAATAGTTTCATGATTGATCATTATCACATGAACACTTGTTTAATAATTGGTATCTATTTTGACTTTATTTTAATAATATATGTGTATAAAATTAAAAGAGGTAACTTAAAAATGTAAAGCTAAAATACAAAAATTATTTCTCTATTTCTTTTTATTTCTCTCATATATTTAATGAAAAAAGTCAGCCAGTTTTTTAAAAACCTTGTTCAGGATCTGAAGTGCTGTGCTCATGAGTGTTTGACAAACTGTGTGAATTGTACTTGACTAGACATTCTCTGATTCTTCATGATATACATCTAATATAAGCCAATGTGGAATCAGAAATACTTAATGTTATTTTGTTAATACCATATACATACGCTTTTAGCATTATAAAATATACTTAAAAATGGAACATTTGTGTATAGTATGGATAAAATCTTATAAAAATAGGACAAAAATTCTTTGATTTTATGGTCTTAAGCCTTTTCACTTTATCTACCATCTGGTAAGTAAAGCATTTATGTGATTTAGGTGGAGATATTAGTGGGAATTATGTTTGAGGAAATAGTTTAACACTGGAAAAAAAGGCATATCTGCTATGACATATGTGTAACTGAAAATCATTGTAGTCTATAAAATCCTACCCTGAAAATAGGCCTTGAGGAAAAGTAGGGTTGGGGAGGTCCTCTCAAAACCTGTGCATCTTTATAACAGGAGCACTAACAAAAACATTAAACAGTAGCTTGGGAGAGAACCTGTATAATCTAGACAGGCAGTTCAGCATGCTGGAGAGTGCCTCAGGGAATATAAAAGATACACAAAACCAATATGTGAAAACTGGCTGGATGTGGAAGGGTTTGTGCAAGTGGAAGGGGAGCTCCTAAGCAGTGGAGCTGCCCTGAAGGTGAGCACAGAAGGAAGTGCAGCCTGCCTTAGCCAAGAGCTGTGCAAGGCTGAGGCTGCATTTCTCTGGGGAGGGCGTCCCAGGTGCACCAAAGTGCAAGTATTCATTTTTTTATTTTCTTAAAATATAGCCAGAGCGCTCCTGCCTGTGCAGCAGCTGAATTGAGGGCTTTTTCCTTTTTCCTGCTGAAGGTTGTAATTCTCTATTTGCTGTTGCTAAGAACCAATACAAATTTCATTTGTACTGATTATCATTTCCCTACTTACCATTCACGTATTAGCTAACTGGTAAGGTAGAAGTATGCTGTGATAGAATAGACTATACTGTATGTCTTTGTAGTGGGAATTATAGATAATATTTAGTTGTGGTAACTACAGGGTAAAATGCGTATCATAGCAAAAGCAATACTAGAAATTCTTGAAGAGATAGTATGTTTTAGCTGTTTGTCATAATTAACTGAAGGCTAGATTACTCTTCAGTTCTTAATGAAAATCTTTGTAAACTCTATTAATTCATTGTAGAATATAAGAAATAATTTAATGGATGGCAATTGAGGATCATGCAGAAACTTGGGGTGATTATTCTGAGTGTTCTCACTGCTTCTGTAGAAATAATGTTAATTTTTATATATTGATTTAATGTTTACAGCAGAAGTAAATTGGGAATTAGTTTACAAATTGGCTCATTTTTCCCATAGAATTTTTTTCTTAGTATAATTTTATTTATGTATGTGTGGGAGGCCAGGTGGCGTAATGGTTAAGAGCTCCGGCTGGCTGCTAACGAAAAGGCCGGCAGTTTGAATCTACCTGTCGCTCCTTGGAAACCCTGGGGCGGCAGTTCTGCTCTGTCCTGTGGGGTCACTATGAGTCAGAATTGATTCGATGGCAACGGGTTTGGGTTTTTTTGGCTTTTAAATGTGTAGTATATATAAAAAAAATTATATATATATAGTATATATAGGATTCATATATATGAATATAAATATGTATTTACTATATATAGGATTCATACAGTAAGTACAGTCTTTGTACAGTGTAGTATTATATATACTGTATATTCTGTATATTATATATTGTATATTCAATCTAAGTTAAACATTTTTGTACATTATAGAATTATACTGTATATTCACTATAGCTATTAGTAAAAGTAAAAACTAGTTAAGAAAACATGTTTCAGAACTATAGAATATTTTATCATGTAGATATAACATATTTCTATTTAGTTTACTCAGTAAATTTTAGAGCAGACACTGTGCCAAGTGCTGAGGACACAGAGGTATCCTGAAGCAGATATGGTTCATGTTGTCATGGAACTTAGTCTGTCAGGTTAAAGGCTTTAATCATAGGTTCTAGATAACTCAAGTGCTTCAGTGTATGTATGTGTTTTATTTTAAATAAGATTGCAAAGAAATACATTTATTTGTCCTCACACTGGACTATGGTATTAATAGGTTTATTTTCAGATTTATGAAGATTTCTAGTTTATTTCTAACTATATTTTTATTTTGAATTTTTTATTGTGATAAAATACGTACATTGAAACCTGTGAGAGCTGGAACTTGACAGGACTGCCTTGTTTTTCCAGGTCTCGCAAGTATTCCACCTTTGACAGGGTGCAGTCTTACTACTTTTTTATTGCTCATTTTAGTGGAAAATATTTAAGTTTTCATTCTTTGACAGGTTTCTGCCTTACACACGTTCTGGCTTTTGCAGGTTTTGCTGTATTATATTTACATTTGTCCATTTAAAATTCTGTAAACTGTAAGAAGCATAATTTCCAAAGAGTCCTAAGGATCTAAATTCTTTCCTTATCCTTCCTTCAAAATACATGATAAGATTAAGGGGCCTTTGCTTAAGAACCCCAAGCAGAAATCCTTGGATAATGATAGCTACCACTTACAGAGCATTTACCAAGGACTTGGCACTTTTCTAAGTGTTCTACATATATTAATTTATTTAAAATTCACAACAATTCTAAGAGGTGTGTACTGTTAGTACCCCTACTTCACGATCGAGGAAACAAAGACACAGAAAAATTAAGTGACTTACCCAAGAATTTCCATGTAGTAGGTAGATGCAGTGTCACCACTTTTTTGTTGCTCTCTATTAGTGGAAAATATTTGAGTTTTCCTTCTCAGACAAGTTCCTGCCTTGCACAGGTTCCAGCTTTTGTAGGTTTTACTGTTTATACCTAGGAGTGTAGTTCCTGGGTCATATGATAATTCTTTGTTTAACTTTTTGAGGTGTCACCAAACTTTTTCCATAGTGGCTACACCATTTTACCCTCCCACCAGCCATGAATGAGCGTTCCAACTTCTCCACATCCTGTTGTTTTCTGTTTTTCTGATATTAGCCATGCCAGTGGGTGTGCAGTGGTATGTTATTGTTGGTTTCATTTGCATTTCCCTAATGATTAATAGAGCTACAGGGTCTCTATAAGTTGGAATTGACTTGATGGCAGCAGGTTTGGTTTTTTGTGTGGTGCAGACATTTAATGTGTTTGACTACTAACCAAAAGGTTGTAGGTTCGAGTCCACCCAGAGGTACCTTGGAAGAAAGGTACCATGATCTGCTTTTGAAAAACAGCCATTGAAAACCCTCAATGACAACTGGTTTTTAATAATGACATTGAGCATCTATTCATGTCTATTCTTTGGAGAAGTGTCTATTCAAGTGCTTAGCCCATATTTTAATTGGATTGTTTGTCGTTTTGTTGTTGAACTCTTCTAGCTAAGTTTTAGTTAAAACTTGATCTGTATTACAGCACAAGTATAGATATAATAGGATATTATACTGTGAGCCAAAATCTGTAGTTCAGTCTTTATTTCTAAATCCTTTAGCACCATAACATAGTATTTGAATTATTGACTAAAGTCATAGGATTTATGACAGTGGTATTGGTTTTAACAATGAAGTAAGAAGGCCTAGAAAATCAACAGTAATACATATCTAAGAAATGGTCTTTATACCTTCTCTATGATATGATAGAAACTACGCCACCAGGGCTTCCATAATAGAAACTAGACTGTGTAAATAGCAGAATATATTGATAGTGCAAGCTGTTCTGAACCCTTTTTTTAATATTTTGATTCCAGTAAATTGGAAAGAGATGTACTTTTTTTGTCTCTTTGTATGATCCTTTTATTGGTTTGTTCTCTACTTGTGAGGAATAGGGAAGAACAGGGGAAGAAGTGGTAGCAGAAATCTTAAGCTAGGCTTACTTGGTATGATATATATACCATAACCCAAAGTGTTCGCTAGGACTTGAAAATCTCATTTAAATACTGAATGACAGACTTCAAAACTTGACTAAAGAATTGTAGTCCTAAAAGAGTATAAATATATTTTCAAGTTTGCCTTAGGTTATAAAATTTATAAATGTTCATACATAAAAAAAAACTAACAAATTTTATTCCAGTTTTTAGGCTTCACGTATGCTAAACCCAGGGCTTCGAACCAGGTCTAAGCAGTTCGGTCATGACCGAGGGAAACCAGGGAAGTTTACACATTGCATAGCAACATTTTTTGCAAGTGGATTTTGACCCGAGTGAGAGATAGGCAGCAGCTCCTGTTCAGAGATGGCAGCCAAATGTACCACTGTGAATGTGTGTTGCTCTCCTTAGTTCTGCCAATAATCCAATCTCCTGAGCCTGATGCAGGAGACTGGATTATTGGCAGGTCTGTGAAGAGTGAGACACATTCAAAGCCGCGTTGCCGGCCGTCATCTTTGAGTAGGCACCATTGCCTGTTTCCTACTTGGGTGAAAATCCACTTGGTTGCTGTGCAGTGTGTAAACTCCCTTGTTTCCTTTGACTGTGGCTGAACCATTTAGAACCGGTTTGAAGCCCTGGCAAAACTGTAAGAATATTTCTCCTTTTGAAATAGCATAAATGATGTCTTTTCCTTTAGGAAATGGCTGCAGTGTCAGCTTTCCTTCAGCCAGGAGCACCTAGGCCATACCCTGCTCATTACATGGACACAGCAATCCAGACATACAGGGATATCTGCAAGTAGGTGACTATAATATTTATTTACTATCCATTTAGAGATTAAGTTTGACATTTATACTTTTATTAGATAAAAATGGTTTGTTGTCTTACTGTTTTTCATGCCTTAAACCTTATTTAAAAATCAAAATGATAAAGCCAGAGATAAGGTGAGATTTTTTTTTTTTTAATCACTGTTTCATTACTTCCTGTTCCGTTACTTTGTTTGGGTGTGTGCTCTAGGAATTTGTTACATGTAATGTTGAGGTTATCCGTTATATTGAGGGTGATTTGTATTATGGGGGCATCTTTAACCTTAACTCCTGTCAAGCCAGAGATCGGCCATTTTGAACTTCCCTTGTTAAGTAGGCGAAGCATGAAGAGTTAAATACTAGTCCAGGGAAGAAAAGGAGACGTGCTTTGTACACAGAGTGACTTCTATTGGAACTCTGTAGGAGTTAGAACTTCACATCTGCAGGCAGACTCTGAACTGGCCTGAAAGTGGCCAGAGGAGGTTTCATGGGTGTTTGATGAATAGGCCTTGAAAGAATGATGGTTGAGATTTGATAGCCAGTAATTGTGATTGGCAGGAATAATGTTTTGGATGCAGCATTACTGGTGAAAGAGGCTGAAGTCCTGGATAGATGGAGGGTTTGTATAGATGGAAATTTGGAAAGGTAGTTGGAGGTAAATCAGTGTGGGGAGCCGTAACTGTCATCTGTTTGTTGTTAAGGTGTAGTCAGAATTTATGTAATAGTAAATGGGAAGGTGTTGAATATTGAGTAGAGCCTTGACATAATAAAAGTTATTTTCCAGAAAGACAAATCTGACTTTTCTAGGCAGTATGGACGGGTTGGAAGGCAGAGATGAGAGGCATGTTATTGAAGTAGAAATAGTAGCAGTAGTAGTAATACTAATGTGTTTACAACATCACAACGTTAATAACAAAATAATAATGAACATTTATTGAATGCTTAGCATTTGCCACTTTGCCAAAGCTTGTTTAATCTTCACAGCAGTTCTATGAAGTGCTGGTTACTACTTATTGTCCCCATGTCACAGTTGAGGAAACTGAAGCTTAAAAGCTTAACTTGCCCTAAGGGCACACAGTTAACAAATGTTGGAGCTAGTATTGATCTCATCTCTTAAACTTTATAATCTACTTGAGAATATATTTAGAGATTCTAGCAGAAGGTACAGCCTCCTGTGAAAGAGGAACCACTGAAAGAGACTGAAAAGGAAAGAAAGACTCAAGAGGTAGAACTAGGAGAGTTCAAGGAAGCCACAGGAATAAAAGAGTTTCAAGAAGTTTGCACTTTCTGTGTAAAGATCTTCCTTGTTTTATGAAGCTCAGAGTTTTGGGAGAGATGTAATGGAATGATGCCAGATAAAAGGGAAAATCCCTAACAACCCAGATAGCCAAATAACATTGGTGGCCATCTAGTTTTGTCCTGTCTACAGTAGACTACATACCTTTTCTAAATGCAACCTTACCGTTACGCAGCTACCTTATGATATTCATTCTAAGACACCATAATTAGTAACATCATCAATCTAATAATAGACATTTTGGCATAAATTAGAAATACAGCGTTAATCATACATGTCAATTGTAAGAAGCTTCTTGATCTCAGAAATGTTAAAATGACAATACGTTTTCTTAAAATACAGGAGATTCAATATTACCTTTGCGTTGGCAGTGCATTCTTAGCGTGCCATGCTCCATTTTTTAAGTGATGAAATCTTATTTATGCTTAAAGGGCTTTCTTAAATTTTTATTTTTTTGTGAAGCTTTCACTTTCTTTCCTTCCTCCCCCAAATCATAATACGAAGTAATCGTTCCATGTTTATTCCCTGGTTTGTAGCAGTTTCCACTTTTAATCTACGGATTGTGTCATAGAAATGTTTGACTCCTTAGCACGTGTACTGTGCAAACATAAATGTGTTTTTAAAACACTGCTTGAATATATAAAATCCTGGGCTTATAGCCTTGTGTCCTAGTAACTGACTACGTGAGGAAATAGGTGAGAAGTCAGACTAAATAAGCAAAATAATAGTGTTAACTGGACTTGGCTACTTACCAGCTGTGAGACCTTGGCACATTGCTTGAACGTGTCTGGGCCTCAGTTTCCTCACGTGTAAAATAGAGATAATAATTTTTTAAAAATGATACTATTAAGATTTAAGGGACTTTAGAAAGGTTATTTAAGAAAAAATTTTTGAGAACTTAGCATATTATATATGAATTAAAAAAAAAGCCAAACCCATTGCCATCAACTGGATTCTGATTCATAGCAACTGTAAAGGAGAGTAGAACTGCCCCATAGGATTTCCAAGGAGTGGCTGGTAGATACACTGCTGACCTTGAGTTAGCAGCCATAGCTCTTAACCACTGTACCACCAGGGCTCCATATATGAATTAAAAAAAACCAAGCCTGTTGCGGTCGAGTTGATTCCAACTCATAGCAACCCTACAGGACTGAGTAGAACTGCCTCATAGGGTTTCCACGGAGCGCCTAGTGGATTTGAACTGCCAGCCTTTTGGTTAGCAGCTGTGACTCTTAACCGCTGCACCACCAGGATTTCCCTGCATATGAATACCATACTGTACCCATTGCGGTACAGTCCATTCCAATTTATAGTGACCCTATCGAACAGAGTAGAACTGCCCCATACGGTTTCCAAGGAGCTCCGGGTGGATTCAAACTGCTGATCTTTTGGTTAGCAGCCATAGCTCTTAACCACTACGCCACCAGGGTTTCCCCAGATATGAATACCAAAAAAAAAAAAACCAATGCTGTCAAGTAGGTGTTTGTAATTAGGAGTTAGTCTTTTGTGTTCGTTAAAACAATCTTAGGTTTTCAAAATGCTAGCCTTCTCAGAAAAAAACAATGACTTGTAAAAAGTTTATGGCATATCACTGTAGTAAGTTTTGAAAGTTGTAAATTGTAGTTTTAAAATACAATTGTTCAGAATAGCCTTCCACAGTTAGTTCAAGTTAGCAAGCTTTGGTTGTAATTTTAAAGCCAAGAAGTATTTTAATACAATGATTAGAAAGTAAAAAGAAAAACTTTCCTTAATGTTTTCCAACAAAAAGATTTCCTCTTGTAATTTAACAGTAAGAGCATTTTCATTTATTTTAAGTATTTTCAAGAATAAATAACCTAATCATTGATTATTGACATGGTAGTCCATAAAGAAAAATCAACTGATTGTGTATTTTTACAAAGAAAAATTAGCTCAGGAATTGGTCAGGCAACACTGGCCCTATCCCATCTCCAGTTGAAACATCTCAATGGTACTCCTAGAGGGAAAATACCTAAACATTCGTAACAGTAGCCACAAAAGTGAAAAACCTGACTAGAGTTTGCAGTGATGAAGAAGAAAGAAATGTAGGTGAAATATTTATATTCCTTTCTACTCAGAGCAATTTTTGTTAGTGTCTGATTCAGAAATACCAGTTGCGTTCTAGCTTTTTGCATGCAGGAAATGTGACTTTACATCGTATTCTCACTATAAAATTATATGATAAGAGTACGTTTTGATGAGTTATGAGAATGAAGATTTTAATCTTTTTGGTAAGTGGAAAATAAGATGAACTTCTTTCTTGAAAAATGGAATTGGAAATGTATTGAACAGGTGGTTTCCATGATGTGCTCAGGTATTATTGTAGTGCTAATTATATTTTTTTGTCTTTTTTTTTTAGGAATATGGTGTTGGCTGAAAGATGTGTGTTGCTTAGTGCTGAAATTTTAAAAAGCCAAAGCAAATATTCAGAGGCTGCAGCTCTCCTAATACGGTTGACCAGTGAGGTACTGTAATTGTATAATGTCATACAGTAATTATTATATTATTGTTTCTTAATTTTTTAACTGTGTGTCTTTTTTCTTGTGTACAAAGCATACAATTAGGAGAAGTTTCTCTTTGGGAATTTATAACATGGTTACTTCAGTCATTTGTTGAATTAATATTAAATGTAATTTTTTATAAAGTAAATTTGAGATTTTCAGAGCATAGTTCATTGTTATTAACCACAAACATGTACTGAACATCTTCTCTGAATTATGTTCCGTCCTATGTATAACAGTATTTAAAGCCACATACATGCACATTGTTCCTAATACAAATTTGATACTTAGAAGAATAATCATTGAAGAAGTTTTAATCTTGTTTTTGACTAGTATGAACTTTTTAAGAATATCATCTTAGGCATTAAAAAAAAAAAGTATTATGAATATTTGGAAAAGAAAAGCAGCCCATTTATAGTTGCTTTTGACTATAGGCTTGTAAAGGATGATAGTAACTTCTTTATAAGTACTGTATGGTTAAAGACACAGTTTTTAGGTGAATACTTTGAGAAGAAAAGAACAAAATCAAACAGCACTTTTGTTTGCCTCTTGAATGTAATGTACCTCGTGGTTTTAATCCTTGGGCCACTGCACTTTTTACATATTTTTTGAGTGATTTTGTTCACATTTATAAACTTAAGCTTTAAAGCTCATGAACCTTGACTTGTATGGCCAGCTGTCTTTCAGACTTGTGTATTTGAATGTCTCTCAGGCACCTCAAGTGAACGTTATCGATAACTAAACTCATAAAGTCTCTTACCTGATATATTGTGGTCTTAAATTATGTTATCACTGATGAGCTTCTTATTGCTTGAGATGCTCCTATAGCTCCATTTAGTCAATAACAGTTGGGGAGGGGGATTAACCTCTTAAACATGTTTTCTCTTTATATCTCCAAATATTTCATTTATCTTTCCTTTTTTTTCATTCTTTTTCTTAAACTCCTCCTGCTACTGTCCTGGTTCATGTCTTTAATATCTTTCTTTTGGACTATGGCCCCTTTCCTCTTTCTTTGCCTAATTTACTAATCCTTATATTAGTCATATCCTTCAAATAGTCTTCCCCAATACCTGCAAGTTATCCTAAGTGTTGCTATTCTGCTGTCTCATATGATGTAGGACCCAACTTGCCACATTATATTGGAACTTATGTTTAAGCTGTTAACTCTTTAAGCACAGGTAACTGTTGCCTTCAACATTTTTTTTTTTTTAACTTTTATTAAGCTTCAAGTGAACATTTACAAATCCAATCAGTCTGTCACATAAAAGTTTACATACGTCTTACTCTGTACTCCCACTTGCTCTCCCCCTATTGAGTCAGCCCTTTCAGTCTCTCCTTTCGTGACAATTTTGCCAGCTTCCCTCTCTCTCTATCCTCCCATCCCCTCTCCAGACAAGAGTTGCCAACACACTCTCAAGTGACCACCTGATATAATTAGCTCACTCTTCATCAGCATCTCTCTCCCACCCGCTGACCAGTCCCTTTCATGTCTGATGAGTTGTCTTCAGGGATGGTTCCTGTCCTGTGCCAACAGAAGGTCTGGGGACCATGGCCGCCGGGATTCCTCTAGTCTCAGTCAGACCATTAAGTATGGTCTTTTTATGAGAATTTGGGGTCTGTATCCCACTGATCTCCTGTTCCCTCAGGAGTTCTCTATTGTGCTCCCTGTCAGGGCAGTCATCGATTGTAGCCGGGCACCAACTAGTTCTTCTGGTCTCAGGATGATGTAGGTCTCTGGTTCATGTGGCCCTTTCTGTCTCTTGGGCTCTTAGTTGTCGTGTGACCTTGGTGTTCTTCATTCTCTTTTGCTCCCGGTGGGTTGAGACCAATTGATGCATCTTAGATGGCCGCTTGTTAGCCTTTAAGACCCCAGACGCCACATTTCACAGTGGGATGCAGAATGTTTTCATACTAGAAATATTTTTCCAGTTGACTTAGAAGTCCCCTCAAACCATGTTCCCCAGACCTCCGCCCCTGCTCCGCTGACCTTTGAAGCGTTCATTTTATCCCGGAAACTTCTTTGCTTTTGGTCTAGTCCAATTGAGCTGACCTTCCATGTATTGAGTGTTGTCTTTCCCTTTACCCAAAGCAGTTCTTATCTACTGACTGATCAATAAAAAACCCTCTCCCTCCCTCCCTCCCTCCTTTGTAACCACAAAAGTATGTGTTCTTCTCAGTTTTTACTATTTCTCAAGATCTTATAATAGTGGTCTTATACAATATTTGTCCTTTTGCCTCTGACTAATTTCGCTCAGCATAATGCCTTCCAGGTTCCTCCAGGTTATGAAGTGTTTCAGAGATTCGTCACTGTTCTTTATCGATGCGTAGTATTCCATTGTGTGAATATACCACAATTTATTTACCCATTCATCCGTTGATGGACACCTTGGTTGCTTCCAGCTTTTTGCTATTGTAAACAGAGCTGCAATAAACATGGGTGTGCATATATCTGTTTGTGTGAAGGCTCTTGTATCTCTAGGGTATATTCCGAGGAGTGGGATTTCTGGATTGTATGGTAGTTCTATTTCTAACTGTTTAAGATAACGCCAGATAGATTTCCAAAGTGGTTGTACCATTTGACATTCCCACCAGCAGTGTATAAGAGTTCCAATCTCTCCGCAGCCTCTCCAACATTTATTATTTTGTGTTTTTTGGATTAATGCCAGCCTTGTTGGTGTGAGATGGAATCTCATCGTAGTTTTACCTTCAACATTTTTATCCCTAGTCCCTAACACTAGGTTTGTCACATGGTAGATGCTGTACAGATCATTGTCAAACTGAACCTTCTAAAGGTTCTTCTATAAAGGCTTCTGTAAGATATTACTAGTTAGATTCAGGGGTGAAATTAAAAATGTTTAGAAATTGCTGTTGCGTGAACACTGACCTATATAAACAGATGTCAGACATAAGCTGTTTGGTAGAGCTGAATATAGGCTTTTGGGTATATTGATGTGTACTACATTATAATAAATAATTTTACTTGAGTTTAAGTATGTTTCTCAATCCAGGGATTATCAGTAAGTGTAAAATGAATTTATGGTTCAGCAGCTTGAATAAAAATTTTTCAGAGCAAGTTCTTCTCTGCATTATAACCTTGTTGTTTTCTGCCATTCTTCTCTTTTCTATCTCTTTGTTTTCACCTTTCTTTCTCAAACCTGGATGATTTATTTTCTAATGAGAGTCTAGGGAATTTTTCATTGTCATTTACTGCCTTGGGGTGGGGATAGGGATGGGAATTGTGATTCTCGATGGAGAGCCTGGTGACTTTGAGATACTTGACTGACTTTTGACCTTTTCTCTATACCATTCATGTATTTCTTTGAGATAACTTGAAAATTAAGTTGACTAGACATAGTATGTATAAAATTATGTTAACTCTTAACTAAATTTTAACTTGTATTTATGGTGTACATTTTATTAAATAGAAAGGCTGTATAATAGAGTGAAAAGTACACTGGCCTTGAGGATAGGGAGCTAAGAGACATACCACAGACTCTTGACATTCGTGAGTTGTATTCCCCAGATTTTTGCTTAATACCGTTATAGTGGAAAACCTTGTGGCGTAGCGGTTAAGTGCTATGGCTGCTAACCAAAGGTTTGGCAGTTTGAATCCGCCATGTGCTCTTTGGAAACTCTATGGGATAGTTTATTTTGTCCTATAGTGTCGCTGTAAGTCGGAATCCACTTGATGGCACTGGGTTTGGTTTCGGTTTTGGTTGCCGTTATAGTAAAAACACACCTATGAGGCCATGGTGAAAGAGTTGTGATTTTACTTCATTTATTTTTTGGACCTCAAATTTATGAGCAAGAGTGTCTTATTCTTGTTTCATGCCCTGGAATTCTCAGAATGGTAGGGCAAACCCAACTTAATGATAAAACATAGCACATTACCGCCACATAGCAAACTGTGTCTGAATTTAGTACTTATGATGTAATTCCTTTTCCTGACCTGTGTCTGTGTTGTACATTTATTCAGGTCTTATAGCCCTTGTTGTCTGTAACTGTGTTTAAATATGGGAATATCAGTTTCTCAGGAATGATAATGACAGCAAGTTTTTGAGTTTCTCCAGCTTTGGTGGGACTCTCTCTATTAGCCGATAGCATTTTTCCACTTAACTTTCCAGTTATGTGAAGAAAAAAACTTAAAATTTTAGAGCCATCCCTAATTTGAGATTTTATTCAGTTAAGTAGGTGTAACTGATCCCTTTGTCACTCTTGTTTTTATGAAAATGTTTATTGAAGCTTCTATCTCAGATCCTGTTTTTCTCTACATATCCTCATAAATTAATGCTGCCTTTTTAGTTTTTACAAAAATTTTCTCTTGGTTATGAGCAAAGTTTTCGTAGGCTGGAGTTCTTGCTGTAGCTCTCACAGATTTTTTTCCCTTAGTTTCTCATAGAGCATAGATAATGGACTTGTCATATTATAAATATGCATGACTCCTAAATTTAAATTTTATTTTTCAATTCATCCAAAGCCTCTGCTTTCTGGATAAAACTGTTACTTTGTGAAATCCTTTCATTTCTCTTTTTCATCAACATAGGTAGCAGTTGTCATTCTTTTCAGGGCCCTTTTTTTTAAATATAAAGCAACAGTTTTTATTATTTTGGATGTTACTATAAGAGACAGGGTTTATGGGTTAATAAAGAACAAAGCTGCAGGGAGATATGAATGTAGGGTATTTAGTTCTGCAGACTGATTCTCAGACAACAACCTTACTTCATGTAAGAGTCAGATTTTGCTTCAGCTGAATTGATTTTTTTTTTTTTTTTTTTATGGACTTTCAGGTCACCCCTGAATTGGCCAGTTCTTGAGTGTTAAATTTGAGAATGCCAAGGTCTTACTGCAGTTCTTAACTGGATCGTATGTTAGAGTCATTTACAAAACAAAAAGACCCAGGATGTATTCCTCATCTTAATCAGAATGTCCGGGATTGCAACCCATCCAAGATTTGGGTTTACTGAAGTTTCAGAGACAATTAAAAAATGGGTGGATGGGTGGGTGGGTGGATGGATGGATGGTGGCTGGATGGATGATGGATGGATGGATGGATGGATGGTGGATGGATGGATGGTGTGTTTGTGTGTTTATGTACATACTAGAAATAAATTTAAGAAATGGACAGGGCTTTAAGAAAAAAAAAAAATATGAAAGTCTATTGAGAGGCCTGAGCAAAATTTTGAAATAGAAGAAAAAATTAGAGAGAATTACCTCCCCTGGTAGCACAGTGGCGAAGAGCTTCAGCTGCTAACTAAAAGGTTGGCAGTTCAGATTCACCACCTACTTCTTGGAAACCCTGTGGCGCAGTTCTACTGTCCTATAGGGTCGCTGTGTGCTGTGTGTCCTAGTCGACTTGATGACAGTGGGTTTTTTTTTTTTTGGCTTAAATATTAAATGCATTATAAAGCTATAGGGATTAAAACTATTTACAGTGATAGGAGTAGACAGAATAATGGTGTACAATGGAAATTTAAATATTATATATAATTAAGGTGTCATTTAAAATCAGCGGGAAAGATACTTTATTTATTGAATGGTATTACAACATCTGACCAGCTCTTTGGGTTTGGATTCCTACCTTACTCATTATATGATAATAATTTATGGTCTGCTTAGCTGTATTATAAAAAATGAAACCAATATAAGAAATGAAATTAAAAAAAAATTACTGGAAGAAAATACAGGAGAATATTTTTTAATATCTGAGAATGGAAGCATCGTTTCTTAATTTTATGTAATATCTTGAAGCCCTAAAGGCAAAGACAATATGCTGGACCAGAAAAGAATAAACTCGTCCATGTCAAACTGGTAAATACTGTTTGCAAAATGTATGAAGAGGACTAATATTGATAAGTATAGAAAGGGCCCTTACAAACCAGAAGAGTCACAAAAACCCATTCACAAAGGGTATAAACAGGGGATTCATAGAAAAGTACAGAGGCCTTTAAGCATAGGAGACGATGAACAGCCTTCTAGTAAAGAAATGCATGTTAATTAATAAGATGTTACTTTTTTTTATTAGATAGATTAAAAAGAAAAAAATGATTTTTGAATAGAGTGGAAAACATGCACTCTCATTCTTTGTTGATGCAAATATTGATTGGTACTACTTTTTTCCTAGCAGTTTGGCTGTATTGATTAATATTTGAAGTAGCTGAATAGCTTTTGTTAACCCAGTGGCTCTACTCCCAGAAATTTATAGAAATGTTTGTGCAATTATTCAAAAATGTTTTTATAAAGATGCTTATTGAAGCATTTTTTTGTAGTAAGAAAAACATGGTAATAATAATAAATCAATTGGGTACTATATTAATAAATTATAGTCCATTTATATAATGCAATGCAATTTGTTTTTAAAACTGATGAGATAGTAGATGTCTTAGAAAGATGTCCATAAAGAAAGGAAGACACAGAATACCATGTGTAATAACATTTATATATTTATGTATATTTTTAAAAAAACAACTATAAGGTGTATAAGCATGTGTACATATGGAGAGAGCAATGCTATACACCAACACCAGGCTGGTAACAGTAGTTCCCTCTGGCAAACGGGATGAGGCATGCACGGGAGGGAAAACAAAATGTTCACTATTTCATTCAAACGTTTATTGTTTAAAATAAAAGTTTATTATTTTAAATAATTTTACAAAGAAAACATTAAAAAAATAAAAAGGAAGTTCCTAATTCTGATGTAAATCATTAATCAAGAACCGCTAGTCTTTTGTATATTCCTGATTTTTCCACTTACTATCTTTTGGATCCTCCTAGAAGAATTACCTGATCATTTAGTTTTTGTCATGTGAAATGAAGAGTTTGAAATAGATAATAATAACTATAATTTAGTTAGTGCTTACTAGATGAATCCCCAGGATCTGTTTTAGCTCTAATATAATTTTATGATAGTTTATAATTATCAGTGGTCTGTGTTGGGTGAACATTTTTTTTATGTACCTATACTATGTTGAAATTATTGCATTTAAAGTCAATGTTTTCTGTTTTCGACTTTCCCTGGGGAAAATAATGGCAGCAGAACACATGGAAGGGCATGGTAAGTTCAGCTTGAGAATAGCCAAAAACCTTGAGAAGGGCTTGGGGGAAGTGTTGTTGATATTTAATCAGCAACCTTCAGTATTTTCTCAGTTATTTATAAAATGATGACTCTTGCAGTTGAAAGGTTATCCTTGTGGGTAATGGTGTAAATGCAGTATGTGGTTTTTTAATATATTGTAAGGGTCAGTTGAAGTGGAAACTAATTTGAGTTGTACCAGTTTCTTATATACTAATAGCAGGCGAAAAGGTAATCTTTGAAGGGAAAGCTTTCTGAGCTTTTTAATAACAAAGCAATCATTTTGGCCTCTTAAATTATAGCAAAAATTGAGAATTCATTGTAATTAGAGTAAAACTTTACAGAATATAAATGTTAGGTTATTTCATAATCTGTGTACATTCTGTTTTGTCTTTCTTTTTTCCTTGGATGGATAGAAATATGCTATTGAAAGTCAGAGATCGATTTCCAGAAGAAATTAGATTGGTGTGAATCTATTTTTTTGTCCTTTATTTTCTGTTATCTTTAATCAGTATACCTGCATTAAACTTCCAGTTCATATACTTTTTTGCCTACTTGAAAAAAATTATATTTCTTCAGAGATTCATTATATGGTGTGCATCATACCCAGACAGTTGGCTTTTATAAAAAGCAAAATAAAATGTTTCATGATACAGAATTTTTTGAAGGCTTTTTTCTTGATGTGTGCTAATTGATATAAAGACTCCTTAAGACTGGTTTGCCCCTTAATGTCTGCTTTCATATACTCTAAGCTAACCATTAAATATGCTATATAGGTTTAAGGAAGTGAATGTTTTTCACCAATTATATTTTTATTTTTAATTTTGTGAAACTAATCTTCTTTTCTTTTAAACATTCAATAGGATTCTGATCTTCGAAGTGCACTTCTTTTGGAACAGGCGGCACATTGCTTTATAAACATGAAGAGTCCCATGGTTAGAAAATACGCATTTCATATGATACTGGCAGGCCATCGGTTTAGTAAAGCAGGACAAGTGAGTGCATTTTCTTTAAAAAGAAAATCAGATTGTTATTTATTAATTTATTTTATAAAAGTGTCATTTGCCCATTTTTTAAGATTTAAAATTTATCCTAAAGTTGAAATAAACTTTGTTCTGAGGTAATGTATAACAGTGGTAATACATACAGGGTATGAGCTTGGATTTAGACAAATCTGGGTTAAAATGTTGATCTTCTTTTCACAGCTAGACTTTGGTTACTTTTCTGAGCCTCAGGTTTTTTATTTTTAAAATTTAGAATTGTGTACAAACATTTGCGAGGCCACATCTAATAATATATGTGAAGGGTCAAACATATTGGATATATTCAACAAATTTTAATAATTCTGAGTAGTGGATGAACTCTTCCTACTTTAGCTCTGGTCTTCTGTTGTCTGGGTACGTTATAATGGTATTGACTAAATATTTAATGCATAGACATCTTCTGTCTCTTTCCCTGAAAGCACTTGGATTGGAGAGATCTCTATTGATTTAAGAGGGATTTTCCCAGCTCCAGTTGTTCCTTTAAGCATTAGTTGGAGTAGCTTTGGTGGAGGCTGAAAGTGGTAGCAGTAGTGAGATAGTGATATACTGTAAATATTGATAAGAATGTGGATTGAATTATCATCTCTATTTAAAGTGTGTGTTATTTCAAAGATACAAAGAAATAAAGATGTTCAAAAATTACTCTCAATTTCAGATAAAAATGTCATGGTTTTTAAAAACCAACCTTTGAAGATTGGGATCCTTCCTCTATTTTTGGAACCCGTGGAAAGAGAAAATACATGGAATTGCTTTATATTAAGTATAAAACCTTAAATATTTAGCATAAAATTAAATTTTTTTATAATAATTGGTATACTCCATGAATTAGAATTTCTCAGTTTCAAAAGTGGAAAAAAATTAAAACCCTTAGCTATCATTTTTTATAGCCCCTCTTCCACAGTAAATACTGATGCTTGTGAAACATGTTACCTATCTTTGCATAAAAATTTTTCATTCAAAAGTTTACAAATTTTTAAGCATGCAGTTTTTGCTTAGAAGGAAAAGTATATATATATATATCCCATTGTGAATGATCCCTTGTCCCTCTTACTGAAAAATAAGTCATCCTTTTTCCACATCTTTGTCTACTTTTGTGAATGGTTTTATTTGACAGAGTAATGAAATGATTGGAACTGGGAGCAGCTGCTCATATTTACCTTCTCGACCTCTAGGGCAGATTACTTCTAGGAAATGCTTAGCAAGTTAAAAATGCTACATTTTTGGTAGTTGAGGTACAGATGCTGTCTGTGCTCATAATCATCTCTAACTGTAGCTACCCCTAGGGTTAATGGTTCCAAGGCACTTGGTTTTGTTATTTCATAGCCACTCGCTGTACATCCCTAACCCAGGGTAGCTCTTTCACGAAGAGTATACAGGAGTGCGTATCTACTGGAAAAGCTTCTGTATGTCCTATTGAAGTTGGTCAAGAATAGTATCTTCCTTAGCCAGTGGGGCACAGGGCACACACAATTCTGAGGCCAAGTTATTTCTGAGACTTACTAACTTTTCATGACATTTCCATAAAAACAAAAACAGGAGTGTATTGTCAGGGATGAGTGAGGAAGAGAGAGCTGAATATGTAATAATGCTGCTGTTGCTCTCAGCCTTCTATCTGATTGAGAGCTCATGCTAAATTGCTTAGCTTGCCCCAGGAATTTTTTATAATTCAAAAAAAAAAAAAATTTTTTTTTGTTAACAGTGTTAACAAGTAAAAGGCATTTTAAAAAACAGAACTACCTTATGAAAGTTTTAAACACTTAAAAAAAATCATAGAATGCTGGGGAGGGTGTATGTGTTTGTATCTCCTATAGCGTAGATAATCTTTCTTTCTGTTCTTACTTCAAAAAGCAGACATTGAATCCTTGCCACTGCTCTTAAATATTTTTCTATACTTTCCCGAGAAATCTTCAAAAATGCACTTTAGAGGTAGACTCTTAATTGTATTTAGTTGTTTCTCTGTATCTGTCAGTTTTGAAGATGCTGTGTAACTTTAAACCCAGTAAAAAACAAAAAAACAAAACCCAGTGCTAAATGCTAAATAGAGATTTCTTTTTGGATTTTCTCCATTTGGTTAATTTTGGTTCTCATTTGAGATTGCTGGTATTGAAAATTAGCCTTCAACTTTATAATCTTTCCTTTTTCTAAAAACACCTGATTTTTCTTCTATGGAGCAAATTCTTCAGGATGTATTCTTTTTCACTTAGTTTGGGCAGTGTTTGCAGAGTAGTTAGTACCTGGTGAGCCTAGAACCAGGTGTAGGGGGAAGTTATCTTCGTTAATTATGATTGACTCAGACTTGGAATTTGCCTTTAGCATTTTATTTTAATACGAAGATAGAGTTTTTTTCCTGCCGCTTAAGTGGCTGCTACCGTTAGAATGACTGCTTTGGTGATTTTGCTGCTGTTTTGGTTTTCTGTAAGATGTACTTTCATAGTGTGCATGGTCAACACACAATCTCCTATCTCCCCTTTTTTGGTCATCTTTTTTGTCAAATACATACTGCTTCTTACATTGCAAGAATGTGGTGGTCTACGACATTTATTGCAATTTTATTGCAGAACTCATAAGGCTTTGGAATTCCATAGAGTTTTACATTGTGAGCACATTTCTTGTATATCATAGTGGCTGTAACCTCTTCCTGCAGTTCTGCAGTTGGTGCACTGAACAACAGGAAGTACAACTTGATACTTGCAGACAGCACCTTGAAAAGGAAGTGCTGGTGGTATCCGATGCTGACAGAGAACCCTGCCGTGCCTTGCCCAGGCAGTACTCACACCCCTGCTGCCTTAGGCCACTGCTTGATCTGAACCGTCTGAGGCACAGCCTCTTGGTGGCCACAGGACTGACTAGCAAGCTGTGGCACAGGCAGACTAGACTCAGTGTGGCTGGCCCAGTATGTGAAATTTCAATGCGGAAAAAGTAACTTTGACCAGTATATGATATAAACCTGTACTATATGCTGTATGACATATTGGGCCACATAATTCAGGTCAAGTCTTTGGTTGCAGGCAAGGGAAAAAAAAATTTGATAGAACTGTGTTCGGTGTTCTATAGAAAAATTCTTTGAAAAGGTTTGTTTCTAGGCACAGTGTAAGAACATTTTTTTCATCATAATATTAGCCAAATATCTTGCTTCTTTTAAGATTATTACTTTCCATACCCAGCCTTATTCCAGACTTGAGGTAGCTAAAGCCAAGGTGAGAGGTGAGCTTTTAACCTCTAAAATTGACCTTTTTAAAATGCTACTGAAAGAAATGTGTTAGATGTCAAGACAGTCTGATCTCCAGTTCTCTGCAACCACATTCACCAGTCCACTCCAGCCCCGCCCCACACACATGCATGCACGCGTGTGTCCACACATACAATTTTGGTTGGCCTTGGGAGCAATATATAAGCTACCACTCCTATATAATTGTGAAGGGGCTATTCTGTTATCTTCCTTTTCATCATTATCCTGGTTTCTGTTTGAAGAAGAACCAGTTTTCAATTATTTGATTTTATGTGTGTGTGCATGCAGTTTTTTCCAGTACAAGAAAAATTTGGGTATTAATACTTTTATGTTTGTTTTCTTGCAGAAAAAGCATGCTCTGCGCTGCTATTGTCAAGCCATGCAAGTTTACAAAGGAAAAGGCTGGTCTCTTGCAGAGGATCACATAAACTTCACTATTGGGCGCCAGTCCTATACTCTCAGGCAACTGGATAATGCTGTGTCTGCTTTTAGGCATATTTTAATCAATGAAAGTAAACAATCCGCTGCTCAACAAGGAGCTTTCCTCAGAGAATATCTTTATGTTTATAAGGTGAATGCTTATTTTTAGGAGAAGATACTAAAATATATGTCATTTTCAACAAAAAACATACTCAGTACTATTTCCTAGGATTCTAGTAAAAAAAACAAACAATGCTTTATATTTTCTGTCGTCCTGCCTCTAGTGAAATAGCTTGCTTTCCTGTTAATTTCTCTGAGTTACACTATAATAATTCCTATGTCAGCTTCCCATAGATGCATAGCTCCTTATCTTCAGAGGGAAAAAAAAGGAACACATGATTGCAGTGCATGGTAGCAGGACACAATATATTATAAAATTATTTGTGATTAAAAAAAAAAAATCCACTAGGGAGAAATTAATTAGTGGCTTCTTTTTTTTAAGGTTTCGAGAATATTCACAAATCGAATATTTACTGGAATATTAAAATTCTCTTTTAAAGAACTTTGGAACCCAGATCTATGAGCAAGAAGTGTAGCCTGCCACAACTTTATTATAGCAGATAATTATATGTATCCTAATAGACTACTGTTGTTGTTAGGTGCCTTCCATTCGGTTCCGACTCATAGCATCAGTGTGTACAGTAGAACGAAACACTGTCCATTCCTGCACCATCCTCACAATCATTGCTATGTTTGAACTCATTGTTACAGCCACTAGTCAGTCAGTCTCATTGAAGGTCTTTCTCTTTTTTGCTGACCCTCTACCAAGTATGCTCTCCTTCTCTAGGGACTAGTCAGTGTACCAAAAATAAAAATTGGTCAATGTTCAACCATTTCAGGAGGTAGTATGTGATCAAAAACCAATGGTATTGAAGGGAGAAGGCCAAGTTGTACTGGAGGCAGTGGCGGAAATACAATTGAGATGTTTTAACAAATGGATGCGACACTGGAAATGCTCACTTGTATATGCCAAGAAATTTGGAAGATAGCTATCTGGCCAACCAATAGGAAGAGATCCATATACATGCCTATTACAAAGAAGGTGATCCAACAGAATGCAGAAGTTACTGAATAGTATCATTAATATCATATGCAGGTAAAATAATGGTGCAGATAAATAAAAAATGATTGCAGCAGTACATAGACAGGGAGCTGCCAGAAATTCAAGCCAGATTCAGAAGAGGACAAGGAATGAGGGATATCATTACTGATGACAGATCTTAGCTGAAAGCAGAGAATACCAGAAAGATGTTTACCTGTGTTTTATTGTCTATGTAAAGGCATTCGAGTGTGTGGATTATTACAAATAATGGAAAACTTTGCAAAGAATGGGAATTCCAGAATACTTAATTGTGCTCATGCGGAACCTGTACATGGACCAAGAGGCCGTCGTTCGAACAGAACCAAGGGGATGCTGCATGGTTTAGAATCAGAAAAGGTGTGTGTCAGGGTTGTATCCTTTCACCATACTTATTGAATCTGTATGCTGAGCAAATAATCTGAGAAGTGGGAGTATGTGAAGGAGAAGGGTATATCAGGATTGGAGCAAGACTTATTAACAACCTGCAATGCGTAGGTAGTAACAGCCTTGCTTGCTGAAATTGAGAGGACTTCAAGCACTGATGAAGATCAAAGACCCCAACCTTCAGTATGGATTACACCTCAACATAAATAGAAATCCTCACGACTGGAGCAATAAGCAACATATGCTAAATGGAGAAAAGATTGAAGTTGTCAAGGATTTCATTTTACTTGGATCCACAATCAACGCTCATGATAGCAGCAGTCAAGAAATTAAGCGATGTATTGCACTGGGCAGATCTGCTGTAAAAGAGCTCTTTAAAGTGTTAAAAGATGTCACTTTGAGGGCTAAGGTGTGTCTGACCACCCAAGCCATGATATTTTCAATTACCTCATTTGCATGGAAAAGCTGGACAATGAATAGGGAAGACTGAAGAATTGATGCCTTTGAATTATGGTGTTGGCAAAGAATATTGAATATACCATGAACTGCCAAAGAACACACAAGTCGGTCTTGCAAGAAGTATAGCTAGAATGCACCTTAGAAGCAGGAGTAATGAGACTTCATCTCACATACTTCAGACATGTTATCAGAAGGAGTCAATCACTGGAGAAGGACATCATGCTGTGTAAAGTAGAGGGTCAGCAAAGAAAAGAAAGACACTCAATGAGGTGGATTGACGTAGGGGCTCCAACAGTGGGCTCAAACACAGCAACAACTGTGAGGATGGTGCAGGACTGGGCAGTGTTTCATTCTGTTGTACCTAGGGTTGCTGTGAACCAGAACCAACTCAACAGCATCTAACAACAACAACAGGAGTCTACTAATACGGTTTTATTAGAATATATATAATTATCTGTGACAATAAAGTTGTGGCAGGCTGCCTTTCTTGGTCACAGATCTGGGTCCACAGTTCTTTAAAAGAGAATGTTAATATTCCAGTAAACATTTGATTTGTGGATGTTCTTGGAATCTTAAGATGCCACTAATTACTTTTTGGTGGACTTTTTTTTTAATGGTGTATTTATAGAATCAATTTTATAATTTATTGTGTTCTGTCACCGTCTGTTAGAAATATATGTTCCTTTTTTTTTTCCCTCTGAAAGATGAGAAGGTATGGATCTGTGGGAAGCTGACTTAGGGATTATTACAGTGTAACCCAGAGAAATTAATAGGAAGGAAGGATATTTCACTTGAGGCAGAAGGACAGAAAATATAAAGCATGGTTTTATTGAAATAATGAGAAGATGTAGGTTTTTTCCCAAGGCTTGTAAGTAGTGCATATTGCATCTCTTCTGCAGAAAATTACTACGCCTTTGTACTTTATTAATTTGAAATCATGTGGGTTAGAATTTTGGCATATATGATGCAGTAATGTGTCACAAGAAGTAAAATGCATACCAAAATAATATTTGGAAACAATATACAAAGAGAGCTAACTTGCTAATTAACCTTAGGAAGATTCTCTTGAGTTGGAATAATGATTAGATCTAATGTTTTATGACTCTGATGCGTTAAAGAAAACTAGTAATTGTATAGGTTGATATTCTTGCTTAATTAGTTTTTAATATCTTGTGCATTAAAAAATGCGAAAGCAAGTTAAAAAAAAAAAGAAGTTTTCTCGTAAGTTATTCTTTTTGTGTTTCTCCTAGAATGTAAGTCAGCTATCACCAGATGGCCCTTTACCACAGCTTCCTTTACCATATATTAACAGTTCAGCAACGCGGGTTTTCTTTGGCCATGACAGACGACCAGCTGATGGTTAGTAAAGTCTTTTTGGCCTAATGTTATATTGTGACAGGTTTTTTAAAGTTTTTTTCTTTGCCCATTTGCAAATAGAAATGTAGTTGACGAAGAATATTTGGACTAAATAACTGTATTCCAAGTCACCTGTCATCCTGCTGGCGAAGATAACCACTACTTTACTGTTTTTCTTCCAGCCTTAAAAAGCTAGAAAACAAATAACAGCAAAACAGCTGAAATTACAACTTCGTCCACGTAATATAAGGGTGCTCATGTTATTACATAATCTTGATAAACATTTTTAATGGTTATAAGGTATTTCATTCAGTACATATAAAATATTTTACCATTCAGTTGTTACACATTTAAATAGTTACCATGCGTTTGCTTATATAAAATCATATCGTGATGTACATCTATATGGATAAAGTTTATCTTTTTATTATGGAATTCTTTACACAGAACCAGAGACACTTACTAATATTCTGCTATTATTGCTATAAGCCTTATTAACATGTAGGACTATTTCCTACCACCACATGTCTGTCAGTTTGTCAGAGCTGCCTCCTCAAAGTAGAGTCAACCTTAATGAAGTGAATGGAGTCAAGCTTTTGGCATCTTCATTTGCTGACATGGCACAACTCAAAATGAGAAGGAACAGCTGCAAACAACCATTGATAATCAGGGCATGGAATGTAAGATATATGAATGTAGGAAAATTGGAAGTAAAAAATAAAATGGAATGCATAAAGATCGATATCCTAGGCATTAGCGAGCTGAAATGGACTGGTATTGGCAATTTTGAGTCAGATAATTGTATGGCCTTCTATGTTGGAAATGACAAACGGAAGAGGAATGACGTCACGTTCATTGGCAAAAGAACTTTTCAAGGTCTGTCTGCAAGTACAGCACTGTCAGTGATAGGATAATACCTATACATCTGCAAACACGACCAGCTCTTATGACTTTTATTCAAATTTGCCCACCAACCATTATGGCCAAAGTTGAAGAAACTGAAGATTTTTACCAACTTCTGCATTCTGAAATTGATCAAACATGCAGCTAAGATGCGTCAGTAATTACTAGGGATTGGAATGCAAAAGTTGGGAACAAAGAAGGATTGGTAGTTGGAAAATACGGTCTTGGTGATTAGAAATGATGCCAGAGATTGTGTGATAGAATTTTGCAAGACCAACGACTTCTTCATTGCAAATACCTTTTTTCAACAACGTAAATGGCGACTATACACGTGGTCCTTGCCAGATGGAATGCACAGGAATCATATCGACTATATCTGTGGAAAGAGACTATAGAAAAGCTCAATATCATTAGTCAGAACAAGGCCAGGGGCTGACTGTGTGATGGACCATCAGTTGTTCATATGCAAGTTCAAGTTGAAGCTGAAGAAAACTAGAACAAGTCCATGAGAGCCAAAGTAGGACCTTGAGTATATCCTACCGGAATTTAGAGAACATCTCAAGAATAGATTTGACGCATCGAATGCTAATAACCGAAGACCAGACGAGTTGTGGAAGGATATCATCATACTTGAAGAAAGCAAGAGGTCATTAAAAAGACAGGAAAGAAAAGACCAAAATGGATGTCAGAAGGGACTCTGAAACTTGCTCTTGAATGTCAAGTAGCTAAAGTGAATGGAAGAAATGGTGAGGTAAAAGAGCTAAATGGAAGATTTCAAAGGGTGACTTGAGAAGAAAAAGTATTACAATGACTTGTGCAAAGACCATCTCAAGAAAAGGGAAGAACACAGTCACTATTTTTCATGCTGAAAGAACTGAAGAAAAAAATTCAAGCTTCGAGTTGCAGTATTGAAGGATTCTATGGCAAAAATATTAAACAACACAGGAAGCACCAAAAGAAAATGGAAGGAATACCCAGTCACTGTATCAAAAAGAATTGACGGTTAACCATTTCTGGAGGTAGCATATGATGAAGAACCGATGGTACGGAAGAGGTCCAAACTGGACTGCAGGTATTGGCAAAATACGAGGCTCCAGGAATTGACAGAATACCAATTGAGGTGTTTCAACAAACGGATGCAGCACTGGAAGTGCTCACTCACCTATTCCAGGAAATTTGGAAGACAGCTGCCTAACCAACTGACTGGAAGGGATCTGTGTTTGTATCCATTCCAAAGAAAGGAGATCCAACAGAATGCAGAAATTATCGAAGAGTATCATTAATATTACATGCAAGTAAAATTTTGCTGAAGTTCATGCAAAAGCAGTTACAGCAAAACGTAAACAGGGAACTGCCAGAAATTCCAGCTGGATTCAGAAGAGGATGTGGAACCAGGAATATCATTGCTGATGTCACATGGATCTTGGCTTAAAGCAGAGAATATCAGAAGGATGTTTACCTGTGTTTTATTGACTATGCAAAGGCATTCGACTGTGTGGATCATAACAAATTATGAATAACGTTGCAAAGAATGGAATTCCAGAACACTTAATTGTGTCCACACGGAACCTGTACATAGACCAAGAGGCAGTCATTCTAACAGAATAGGGGGATACTGCATGATTTAGAATCAGGAAAAGTGTGTGTCAGGGTTGTATCCTTTCACCATACCTATTCAGTCTGTATGCTGTGCAGATAATCTGGGAAACTGGACTATATGAAGAAGAACACAGCATCAGGATTGGAGGAAGACTCATTAACAACCCGCAGTATGCAGATGGTACAACCTGGCTTGCTGAGAGGGAAGAACAAGACTTGAAGCACTTACTGCTAAAGATCAAACATCACAGCCTTCAGTGTGGATTACACCTCAACATAGAGAAAATGGAAATCCTCACAATTGAACCAATAAGCAACATCATGATAAACAGAAAATAGTGAAGTTGTCAAGAATTTCATTTTATTTGGATCCACAATCAATGCTCATGGAAGCAGCAGTCAAGAAATCAAACAATGTGTTACATGGGGCAAATCCGCTGCAAAAGATTTCTTTAAAGTGTTAAAAAGCAAAGATGCCACTTTGAGGACTAAGGTGCGCCTGTCCCAAGATGTTTTCAGTTGCCTCATATGCATGTGGAGGCTTGACAATGAATAGGAAAGGCTGAAGAAGAATTGATGCCTTTGAATTATGGTGTTGGCAAAAGAATATTGAATACCCCATGTACTGCCAGAATGAACAAATTTCTCTTGGAAGAAGTACAGCCGGAATGCTTATTAGAAACAAGAATGGTGAGACTGGGTCTCACATACTTTGGACATGTTATGAGGAGGGATCCCTGGAGAAGAACATCATGTTTGTAAAGTAAAGGGTCAGCAAAAAAGTGAAAGACCTTCAGCGAGATGAATTGACACAGTGGCTACAACACTGGATTCAAATATGGCAAAATTGTGAGGGTGGCGCAGGATGGGGTAGTGTTTTGTTCTCTTGTACATACAGTCACTATGCTTGAAACCCACTCAACGACACGTAACAACAACAACATTTCCTTTGGATTGAGTCCTCTCTTGGTAGTGCTGGGCCAAAAGTATAAATATAATAAGGCTCTTGATGTATATTAAACTAAACTTTATAATTCTAAACATTATTTTATTTGAGCTGAACCAATATGTCTCTTTGAGATTATTAATTTTTTTTAATATCTCATCAGGATTTTTATAACCACATTTTAAAAAATGTTGTTACTGGTTTTTCTCTTTTTTTTGCTATTTTTCTTAAAAGTGAAAACTAAAATTTCTAATGGGAATAAATCAGTAAGTTTTGGTATATATATATAATGGATTCATGCTAGAGGAAATCAGTGAATGACTTCTGCATATTTCAACATGGACAGTATACCCACAACATAATGTTGAGTGAAAAAAGCTAGTTACAGAATGATAAATTAAATTTAATTCTATTCATACAAATTTTAAAACATACAGACTGTTACTTTGCATTGTTTATGTACATGCCATATGTCGTAAAATAAGGAAAAGTGGATGAGAATGATACACTTAAACTTTAGAATTTTAGCTGTGGGGAAGATGTGCCTGCAAGGGTTAAGGGAGAGTAACAGAGTTGGGGACAGTTAGAGAGGTGATAGCAACACTATCTGGAATGTTTTATTTAAAATATTTGGAATCTTGTGGCAATGGTTGACATTGTTAAATTTGGTATACAAATATTTGTTATATTTTTCTTATGCTTCTGTATGTTTGAAATATTTCTTAATGAAAATTGTTTGTAGCAGACTAAGGAAAATATATTCTTCCGCAATGAGGAGGAAAACAGTATCAATATCATAAGCAGAGTTCCAGTGAGCTTAGAGTATTAAGCTAGCCAGATAAGAGGATATGTTCCTCTCAGATAATTGGAAATGGGTAAGGGTGAGTGTGTACATGTATTTATACCTATTCCTCACTTATTGACTATCTCGTTGTGACATTTCACATTTAGGACAATAGTGAAAATTCTGTCTGGCTATTTTGTGCACTACTGAGGTGGTGAGCATGGCGGCACAGGCTGTGGAGCTCCATTGAGGAGCTCTGGGCAGTCTCTGAGAAGCTGGGCTACGCTGCCCCACATCTTCGCTTTCTCCTGCTGGCGGGGGCACTGTGTCCACATGCTGTATAGGGCTGGAATCCTGCGTGGCCAGGGCTCGGGGTAGACACACAGGTGGTACTGAGCCACCTAGTGTCTGTTCTGGGTTCCCAACTCGTATGCGACCTGCAGCCCTGCAGCTCAAAATTGCTGTGGGGTGAGGAGGGTGTTTGGAAGAAATGTGTGCGAGTTTAATGACATCCCAAAGTGAACTGAACTGGGTCTGACGCCTCCGCCTCAGTGGGGCCAGGTGTGTGTCCTGGCTCCCAGCACCCTCACAGGAAGTGTTGAGCTGGAGCCTCGGTGACTCTTCTGGGCAGGGAGGGCAGAGCAGGCTCCAGGAATGTGAAAGCAGGGCTTGCAGAGGTGGGAGTCACACAGCCCGGCTTTATACAGCTTTGTTTTCCCTAAGCCACCTCCTCTGCAGAGGAATAATCCATAACTGGCCTGGTCACAGTGATGAGCACATCAGTAAATCTTAACTGTTATTATTTCTTTGGTCATATTTTCTAAATAAAAAAGTAATGATAAATGGATGGTCTGAAAACAGAAAAAAAAAAATTGCTCCATTTTTTCATAATGCTGTTTTTTGCACAACGACCGGGTTTTTGGAACCTAACTATGTCAATAAATGAGGAGTGAGTGGATATCTTATATTTTAATTTAAAATATGTTTCATTTGAGGGCAGGTGTTTATAATCATGGCATTTAATTGTGACACTGTTTATTTTTAGGTGAAAAGCAAGCAGCTACTCATGTAAGTCTTGATCAAGAATATGACTCCGAATCTTCTCAGCAGTGGCGAGAACTTGAGGAACAGGTTGTGGCTCTGGTTAACAAAGGAACAATTCCATCCAGTTTCCAACCCACACAATATTGTTTGAACAGTTATTCAGATAACTCAAGATTTCCTCTTGCAGTTGTAGAAGGTGATATACTGAAATTTTTCATTATGTTTTTTTTATTTGTTGCTTTACTTAAAGCAGATTCAAGATAATTTATTGTATACCAAACATTACTGGAGGCTAGGGATGGAAAGATAGTTCAAGAGCCCCAAGTGGTGGAGGCTCTAATGCAGGTGTACACATTAGATTATGAAAGAGGGAATGACATTCTTTGGTACAGAGAAATTGGGTAAAGCTTCTAGAGGAGAAGATTGAAAAACTGAGTTCTGAATAAATGGACATTCACAAAGAGGTAAGGGACATTCTCGGAGTTCCTGGGTGGCTTAGATGGTTAGGCGCTTGACTACTAGCGAAAAGGTTGGCAGCTTGAAACCATCCGGAGATGCCTTGGAAGACAGGCCTGGTAGTCTGCTTCTGAAAAGTCACAGCCTTGAAAACCCTATGGAGCAGTTCTACTGTGCACATATGGTGGTCAGACCCATGAGCTGGAATAGAGTCGATAACAACAACAGACATTCTAGGTAAAAATGCAGAGATAAGAAAGCAAGGTATATTTAGGGAATTGAAGGGTTGGGTGATATGTGAGGTTTATTAAATTTATTAATTTTGGCTTTTATAGAACCAATAACAGTGGAAGTGGCTTTTAGGAATCCTTTGAAGGTTCCGATTTTGTTAACTGATTTGTCATTGCTCTGGAAATTTCAACCTAAAGATTTCAGTGCAAAGGATAATGAAGAAGTTAAAGAACTAGTAAGTTATTAAAAGGTATTTGTAATAAGCATGTTTCAGTTATAGCCTAACAGATACTGTAATAACGTTTTAACTTCTTAGCGAGCTATGCTTATTCTTTTTTATACTTATTTTTCCCCCTAGTTATAAAAATTATGATATATGCTTATTGTTGAAAATTGAGAATACAGGAAAACGTATGAAATAAAGGTAAAGCTGTCTTCTCAGTATCTAAAAATAACAGCTTTAACATTTTGCTATATTACTTTCCAGTCATCTCCATTTGTATATTTTCCCCACATAGTTGGGATCTATGCTGTGTATGTGTATGCATTTCTTTCCTGCTTTTTTCATTCTGTTGTTTTATTTATATATTCTGCTATTAAAATGTCTTAATATTTAATTTTTGCACAATATTTCATATGGATTCTTAAGTTCCTCTGTTATCCCTTGCTGCTGTTTTGGAAGTTTTCCGTTTATTTGCTATCATGGTAATTCTGTGATAAATATTTTTATACATAGCTTTTTATCCTTACTTCTGATTATTGATGTAGGAAAGTTTCCTAGGCATGACATTAGAGGATATTAGGGAATGAATATTTTAGTACCCTGTTGGTTTTCCAAAGTGTCATGCCAGATAACTTCTCACTAGCAGCGTATTGGATTGGGTACCTGATCTTCCCAATAGTAAGCATTATTGTTTAGAAAAGAAAGCTTTGTTGGTGTATATGTAAATATGCTCCCTTACTATTTTATGTCCCATTTCATTGATTTCTAGTGAAGTTTAAGTTCTTGTATTCGTATTTCCTCTTTTGTTACTATATTTATCTTTTCTTATCCGTGTCTGTAATAAGCTCCTTATATGTTTAGATAGAAGCAGGAATAACCTGAAGTAATACTTTTTGTTACCCACCTAATTGTAATAGAAGTAACTTCGATCACTTTTTTTAACCTAGTTATTTAACTCATTAGCTTATTTGCCAGTATCTATTATGTGACTTTTACTTATTTATACTACCTTGCTATATGCTTCTGTAAGGTGGTAAAACAATTGGTTTAGAACTGGGAAATACCCCAACATTTTCTGGTGGTCTGTGAAGACAGAACTTGAAAGAAGGTGTGTGTTATACTAACTCTGATAATTTATAAACTTTAAACTATTTCTCTTTTGAAGTGCTTTGATTATTTAAAGGTTTCTTAAAGTTTTGCTGAATAAATTCATTGAACCCATTTTGTGATTATTTATACTCATTGTGAATAGTTTGAAGATTCACATTTTCCATGTTTTCTTCTATTATGCATAAGATCACCATGAATCAGAGCTGCCTTGGCAGCTGACACAGCCACAATTCTGATTTAAATATTGGCAACCTTAGCAATTTTTCTAATGTTTTTGAATATCTGGGATACAGACTGGAAGAGTCTGTATCACTCTTGGAAACTTTTTAAAAAGACCTGTTTTTTCTTTAAGTTAATCTTTGCAATATAGTAGATTTTAAAGGAAGTTTATTAAAGTTAATTAAAATTTTTCATTGTGTTAAAAATTGTATTTTATATCTTATGTATTTGTATATTTCATGTAGTGATGAATAGTATTTTTTTTAGTAAACAATTTCAATTTCACTTTTCCCTATAAATCTGAAACACCTTGGATTTCTTCATGAGCTTCTACTGTTATGGACTAAGATGCTGAGCTGGAATAAGAAGACATAAATTTTAGTTCTCATATCCAGTAACTAATTTCATGGAAAAAGTAAAATAGTGTTAATGAAGACCATAATGATGATCAAGTTTGTCCTCTGTGTGAGCCAGTTAGCTCTACTTTGTTACGGTAGTCTATTACAAATGTCATTGGTTTTGTGCAAACAGGTCTTTCTTGCTCCTTACTGGGTGCCTTTATTGTCCTCTGCATCCCGCTCTGGCTGTCATATGTTTTCTATGTATAATTAGCCAATTTTGAAGAGGCTGGTAGATGTAAAAGGAAGAAATTTGCCACAAGATTAAATTGAATGACCATTTTGGCCATTTTTGACAACAAACAGCTGAACTTTTTCTTTTTCTCTTGGTGGCTACAAATTTGAACAGATCACTTATCCTCAGATGAGTTGGACTGAATGAAAAAAAAATACTGTATAAAGTTCCTGCTGCTGCATGGATGATGTGGAAATAAAACACTTTACATAGAGCTTAGCACATAGTAGGAACTTAGCAGGAATAGATATTAACTCTTGTTATTATTGGTCTTATGTACTGACATATAGAAATGTTAATAATCTCATGTTTTCTTCATTAGAGTGCATATTTTATAAAGCAAATTTATTTTTCAGGTCACAAGTGAACCTGAAATGATTGGAACTGAAGTTATTTCAGAATTCCTTGTTAATAGTGAAGAATCTAAAGTGGTAATTGTTTTCCTATCATTTTTCTATCCCATACCTTTTTGGAAACCCTGGTGGCGTAGTGGTTAAGTGCTACGGCTGCTAACCAAAGGGTTGGCAGTCCAAATCCGCCAGGTGCTCCTTGGAAACTCCGTGGGGCAGTTCTACTCTGTCCTATAGGGTTGCTGTGAGTCGGAATCAACTCGACGGCACTGGGGTGGGTTTTTGTTTTTTTTAATACCTTTTTATCCTTTCTAAAAGTAAGCTGAAAAACAAATCAATTTATTTAGTTTTTTTATATTCTTGTTTTCTTAAAAACTAAAATTTGGAAGACTAGGAAACTCGAATTAATCAAGAGAATATTGGTGGGAAAAGTAGGCTTTCAGTGTTCTTTGATTTGTTAATTTCATAAGAAGCCTAGTACAAAGCTCTTGCTTTCTTCTCAGGGCTAGTATGATAGTGTCACATGATATTTATTTGGCCAGGTATTGTTGAGGATCCAGGCCCATAATTGTTGAATTTAGAGATTTTCTTTTGAAGAAAATGCTCTTAAATAAGAGAAATTAATTGGTGATTTAAAGGTTTAGGTCATGAGTTTATATTTTTGCAACATTACAGAATTTATGTATTGTACTTTTAAAATATTATGAAAACAGATAATGAAAGTGGCTTAAATATCTCCGCAGGCAAGATTAAAGCTCTTTCCCCATCACATAGGAGAGCTGCATGTTCTTGGAATTGTTTATAATCTTGGCACAATTCAGGGCTCCGTGACAGTAGATGGCATTGGTGCTCTTCCTGGATGTCACACAGGTAAAGCTATAGCATTGCTAAACAATTAGAACGCTAATATTTAAAATCATTCCACAGCATAAAATGAAAGAAAACGAGGTATTTTCTTTCTTTTTTTTAAATAATAATTCATTGTGTTTTCAGTGAAAGTTTACACAGCAAATTTGGTTCCCATTTAACAATTTCTATACAAATTCTGCATTTAAATACCAAATTTGTAAATTTTGGGTGATAAACATTAGACAAAATTCGTTTAAAATTAATTGTAATTCATTGCATATTTTAAGTAAATTAAGTGGATATACGAACTTTTTCAAGTCCTTTCCTTTCTCACTTTTATATAACTCAGCTCTTAAACTGGTACCACAGTGTTACGGTTGTCAGTAAAATACAGCTAATTGTTTTGTAAATATATGCATTTACATCATAATTGATATGTCATTTTATGAAATTAGTGGGAGGAGGCCCTGAATTAACTACTGAAATAAATCTCTTGTAACCAGAGTTTTCATGATGTTTTAATGTAGTTCATTATTATGTAAAATGCTAGTAGGCTTCTGGGTCAAATAAGCATAAAGAATGTGGCATTATATATCCAGTCTGGGAACATCCCAGTGGTATTTATTCAGCACAGTGAAGGCTCTGAATAGTCCTGCAGTAAAGATAGTTGTATACCCAAGCTTTTTCAAACATGTGTATATTGCCTGGAAACCTTTAGGAATAATCTCATGTGAATATTAAATAAGTGTAATTTTGATAACGTCACGTAATACTATATTTAATTTTCTTTGTGCAGTCTATTGAGATGATCTAGTTATAATTCAGAAATAATTCAAATTAGTGTGTATATTTGAATATGAGTAAAAGTGTAAAGTTGACCTGTTTGATATTTTGAAATTTGTTTTCTTTGAAAATACTTACCTATTATCATAGCCTGAATTGGCCTCATTCCCTCTCACTGGGCCTAGGAATGGTTTTCTTTCAGATAGCTCTTTTTAGTTAATAAGCATTATGGTTAAATACAGGTTTCAAAGGACTTCTATTCAGTGATGTGTCTTTCTGCAAAATAAGTAAGTCCTAACAGAATGAGAAATTAAATGGCATAGTTGTTAAATATGGAAATAAAATGTACTTAATTTTTTGATTAATCGTGCTAATCAAGAAGCGTCTAGAATTCTGCTTTAGTAAAGCATTTAATTAATCTGAAACGTTTAGTATTCATATATTCAAGCTAAATGGATCTAGTTAGCGTACTAAATTACTTTAGGCCATTGATTGTTTTTCATTTCAGGAAAACATTCCTTGAGTATGTCAGTACGAGGGAGACAGGATTTAGAAATTCAAGGTCCTCGGCTTAACAACACAAAAGAAGAGAAAACATCTATTAAATATGGTCCCGATCGACGTTTAGATCCCATAATCACTGAGGAAATGCCACTATTGGAGGTATCCCACTTTTAAAAAAAATTTTTACGGGCTTTAATAACTTACCTATATCATGAGATGATATTTTGAGTATATTAATTTTAGATTTTGAAGTGATTGATATTACATTGAACAGTACTTTAAAATTATTATTAAGGTAGGACTAAATATATCTAACTCACAAAGGTGGGACAGTCATGTAAATTAGCATTAATTCATAGCCAGGTTATAAAATATAACCCTCAAAATATTAATGAAAATTGGAAGAACATGTCTAAAAGAATACTTTGGTTATTATTAAAATCAATGGTCATTGTTTCTTTTAATTTATAAAAACAGTATGTAGATAAATGCTTGTGAAAAATTCAAGCAATATAGAAGTGTGAAATAAAAAGCAATGTTTCCTTTTACCCTTTTTATATCTCACCCAGTCCTACTTTCATACCATATGAGTTTAAGGTCTTTTAGTATCAAAAGATAGAAACTGATGCTAGCCACATAAGCAAAGAAAGAGGAAATATATTTTAAAGTTGAAGGATTTTGGAATACCTTACGGAAACTTAGGTATACAGACCAAGTCTCGAAGAAGGAAAGGATTCTGTAGCTCCAGGGAATTTAGCAGCAAACATATCTGAGCCTTTAGAAAGCATTGCTTTTGCTGTGATTCTTACCTAACTACCAGTCTTTGTGCTACTTTATTACAAATTTCAAGTTTCTGAGAGAGAAATCTAGCCTACCTTGGACCAGATATCTACCAGAGAGCCAGACCAAGAACAGGGGCATGTGGTATAAACTTGAACACTGGAAGGAGAGACCCTTCCTCCTGCATCTTCACGTTTCCCTAGTAGGGGACTTGTAAGCTTAACAACCTGCCTTCAAAAGGTGCCTGTGATACCAAATGGGTAGTGGTTTTTTCAGACCTTTCATTGTACCCTTATATATAGTTTTAATAATTATAAATGGAATAATATCACACATGTTAACTTGTTAATGTGTTTTATCCTTTGACTTGCTTTTTGTGTTTAACAATGTAACTTGGGCCATTTTTCATTCAGTGATAATTCCTTTTTAATAGATGCATATGGCATTCCTTTATTTGGGAATTAAAAAAAAAACCCCAAACTCATTGCTGGAGTAGTTTCCGACTCATATCGACCAATAAGACAGAGTAGAACTGCCCCATGGAGTTTCCAAGGAGCAGCTGGTAGATTCAGACTGCTAACCTTTTTTGGTTAGCAGTCAAGCTTTTAACCACTGTGCCACCAGGGCTCCTATTTGGGTATACTGTAATATATTTTAACCATTTATATATTGATGGGTGTGGTTCTAGTTTTTCATCTGTAGTAAATGTTATGCATATGTTTCGTCCGTGTGTTAGTATAGATTAGACTCTAGAAGTGGAATTACTTGGTCGAAGGGTATACACATTTTAAATTTTGCAGCGTACTACAAAATTATCCTCAGTAACGCTGTAGTAATTTGTCCATCTGAAGTGATTGGGAGTACTCATTGCCTCACATCTGTGCTGTACTGGATATTGTCAGTTTTTTTCTTTTTTTTAACTTTTGAAAGTCAGATTGGTGAATAATTTACATTTCTCTGATTAATGATAAGTTTGCTCAGTCTTCATGTTTTTTGTCCATATGATTCTTTGTCCTCTTAATTGCCAGTTTATCCCCTTTCAATTGGGTGTTACTTCCCTTTTTCTCATTGTGTGATTTTTGTGGGTATCTGTAGGAGAGGGAGGAACCTTGGTGGCGCAGTAGTTAAAGCACTTGGCTGCTAACCAGAAGGTTGAAGGTTGAAGGTTCGAACCCACCAGCCACTCTGTGGAAGAAAGATGTGGCAGCCTGCATCCATAAAGATTACATACAGCCTTGGAAGCCCGATAGGGCAGTTCTACTCTGTCCTATAGGGTCAGTATGAGTCAAAATCCACTTGACAGAAATAGGTTTGGTTTTTATAGGAGAGGGTAGGTAACACAGTCATGACAATGGTGGTGAGTGGTGTGTGTGTGTTGAGTGAAGGGAATTTCTGAGCTGCATGCGTTGTGCCCAAGTTTAATACTTGCTTAATTATGTTGTATTTAAAGAGTTGTGTAGGGCAAATGAAAAGCTTCTGGACTGACCTGGGTGCCTGTTTCTGGTTTGATAAATACTTTGCACATTTTTGACTTTGATTATGGTGTCTTCCATCATGTTGAGGTTTTTAACTCATGAAGTTATGTCTCATAGCCTTTTGCTTCTGTGTTTCATATTTACTTACAGAGACTTTCTAGTAAAAACTTAGAGTTTTAAATTTTTAATGCGTACATTTTTTTATTCCAAGGCAAATATACTTTTCTGAGTGTCAAGATGGTAGAGGTCAAACTTCGTTTCTAGTTCCAGTAATACTAATTGAATATGGGTTACTCATCATGCGATCTTTCTAATATACTAATATCCTGAAAGTACTCATACCTGTTTGGGTTTCTCGGATGCTCCCTGTTCTGTTCCGTTGATTTCCTCATCTCTTTGTGTGCTGCCACCGTACTGTTGTGCTATCATGTTTTTTTAATCTGGTAAGCCAAGTCTCTCTCAGTAACCATTAGGTTTTTTTTCTTATTTTGCTTGCCAGTTTTGTCCAAACTTATAATCCGTTAGATTTTTTGTTAGGATTGCATTGCTGTAGCTAGGAGTTATAAGGCTGGAGATGAATTGTGGTGAACTGGGATTCAAATGTTGTTTTAGGCCTCTTTGCCGTTATAGTTTAGGAGTCACTAGCAGACATTTTGTTTGGGATTATTTATCTAAGAATTTTCTAGAGCATACTTTCAAAAGGGAAGACTGATTCCTCTGGTTAAAATTGTAGAAATGAAAATCAGTAGAGGCTACCAAAATGCATACTTTTCCGTGATATTATTCACTGTAACTTTCATTAAACTACATCATTTAAATGTTTTGCAGTTAGGATTGTTATATATACTGATTTTTATTTCTGCTCCAAAACTTACTACTGAGTGAGAGTAATATTAGTCTCTTTGTCACATCCTTTTTCCTAAAGTGGAATTGTTAATTATTACATGCTCAGGATGATACCAAAGAGAATTAATGAAATACTTGTAGACCTGTAGTAAAGAAATGCAGCATCTTAAAAGTATTATTCATTAGAAGTACAGAATGTTTAACAGACAATATAATAATATTTTTTCCCTCCAATGCAGGTGTTCTTTATACATTTTCCTACAGGGCTCCTCTGTGGAGAAATCCGAAAAGCATATGTAGAATTTGTCAATGTCAGCAAATGTCCTCTTACTGGATTGAAGGTTGTTTCTAAACGTCCAGAGTTCTTTACTTTTGGTGGTAATACTGCTGTTCTAACACCACTAAGTCCCTCAGCTTCTGAGAACTGTAGTGCTTACAAGACTGTTGTGACAGATTCTACCTCTGTGTGTACAGCACTCGTATCAGCAGCTTCTTCTGTCGACTTTGGCATTGGCATAGGAAGTCAACCAGAGGTGATTCCTGTTCCTCTCCCTGACACTGTTCTTCTACCTGGAGCTTCAGTCCAGCTACCAATGTGGCTACGGGGGCCAGATGAAGAAGGTGTCCATGAAATTAACTTTTTGTTTTACTATGAAAGTGTTAAAAGGCAACCCAGAATACGGTGAGTATTTTTTAAACTTTTCTGATTTAACTTTTGTGTGTAATATAATGTGCCCATATTCAAGTAAATATTTTGATGTAAATATATTTGTTAACATGTCATTATTAAGAAATTATCCCCTTCCAAATGACAAATGATGTTTATATATGAGGTGGTCCTTAATTTCACTATAAATTCTAAAAAAAAAGGTAGCTAAAAAAAAAAAAAAATCTTTTTAGTTTCTGTCTATAAGTTTTATGGTTGTTTTATATGATTAAGTACTCTGGCCAAAGTTATTACAAAGTAATGAAATTAAGAGGTACCGTGTATTAAAGAGTGTCATTTGTATATGAAGATAGCCTTTTTTTAAAAAAAAAAATGTATTATTTTGTTCTACCTCTTCTTTTCCTCAGCTCCGTCCTTTTACTTTGAGAATATATGAATGTATGGAAAAAAAGGTGTGATTTGTAGAACAGATGATTCGGATGCAGTTAGAGTAGGTAATCACTGGAAGAAATCAAACCTAACTGGCCCATCCAAGGATCTGTGGCCTTCACATTGTACAATAGAATATTTTATTTATTTTAGTGCCCTTTGTCATTTTTTATGAATTTGCTGTTGTTGTTAGGTGCCGTTGAGTTGGTTCTGACTCATAGCAACCCTGTGTACAACAGAATGAAATTTACAAGATTAAGTAGGAATAATTATGCTCCGTTTATTTTATTTAGTAGAATAGTTAAAATATTTTCTGAGACTTACCGTGAGGTTAAAATGAGATAACGTTTGTGAGTACTGGTATATTTTAGGTCTTTAACAAATGTTAATTCTCCTTAAGAGGACAGAGTGAGTGCTCTGCCTGAAGCAGTCAGGGAAAGCGTTGTGGAATGAAGCAATTGCCAAGTGAGCCTCCGAAGGAAAGAAAGATTGAGAATTTGGGTATCGAAGAGAGGTAGGCAAGAAAGTAGCGGGCATTCCAGAAACAGCTAATGTGTGTGAACGAAGATTTGTAGGTTAGAAAGTAGGAACTCAGTGTAGTTTGGCTGCAGTATGAACACGTGTAAAGGAAATGAAGAGGAATAAATCTGGGAAGGTAAAGCTGTGTTGTGGAAGAGCCTTAAATACCAGACTTGGATTTACTTGCTCAGCATTCTGTAACTTTGTAACCACTGTCAGAGAAAAGGCCTGATCAGGACATTACTACATGGAGATTGTTTTTATGTGCTGTGCAAATGAGTTGGATGAGCAGGCAGAAAGCCTGGTGCCAGGGAGATTGTTTGCTTCCATATTGAGAAGAAAGAAACTAAAGTTAGGCTAACTAGATGATTTTACTTTATTTTGTCTTTGTTTTTTAGACTGTAAATGGCACTGAGAGTGATCAGTTTTTTAAATCTTTATTTGGAATTAGAGACCATAACACAGGGAGAGGTCTTGATTAAATCTGCATTTTTTTCACTTCAGTCACAGAATATTAAGACACACTGCAGTTATTTGTACCAGCCGGTCTTTGAATGTACAAGCTACTGTATGCAGAAGTAATTCTCTGGAAGATGAAGAAGGCAGAGGAGGCAATATGTTAGTCTTTGTAGATGTGGAGAATATCAATACCGTAAGTGGGTTTATAATTGATTTTGTTTTTAATTGTATTTGAAATGTTATCTTGGTTTTTAGTAATGGATTTTTTCCTTCCCGAGACAGCGTAAGCTGGAAATTTGAGAATGCTAATTTTTTTTTTTTAATATAGAATAGGGTGTGAACACATCTTAATTCTCTATTAGCTTTAATTTTATCCTTAAGTCTGTGTTCAAATAAAGGTTGTGCTGTCATTAACATGGTACATATTCACGATACATAGCTCCATGTGCTAATAAGTTAATCCAAAAGAGATCTCATTGAAAATAATCTGTTGATATAATTAAATTTATGAAGTTCTTTTAGGATTTCACATTCATTATTAATTTTCTAACCTTCACGTACACATTTCCACAGTGCTATTTCCTTTATAAGGTATTTCAAAAATCTTGCCACTCCTGTACACTCTGAATATCAAAATGAATATTCTGAAGAAAGGAATGTGATTTTAAGATTAAACGATTGATTCAGTTCACAGACTTACTCAGAGTATTTCTTACTAGTTTTGTGCTGTCCTTTGCTTTTACCTTCATGAATTTATAAGGCCAGTCCTGTTTTTTTTATTCAGGGTTAATGTGCTGATACTTTACTGCTCTTCCAAAAAAAAAAAAAAAATCAGTATCTTTTATTACTCTAATAAGAGTAAGAACATTTTAATAATTTCAAATTGCAAATGATCTCTGACTCAGTAAAAAATTATATACAACTTAGGCAACTTTATGTGCTTTTGCTATACATTCTGTTTTGTAAGTTTATGTTCTTGTGTTGTTTGGATCTTACCTTAATGGAAATAAGATATCGTAAAGATGAGAAGAAATAAAAATTCTGATTAAAAATTGGCAGCAAATAATTTTTGATCTCTTTAATACTAGCAGTAACTTATTATGATAGGCCATAGAAACTAGAAAGAATGCTTTTTTCAGTATTGTAAAAGCTGCCACTAAGAGTGCATTATAGTTAAAAATATTTCTTGGTAAAATGTTGACTTACGTATTTTAAGAATGTTTGGAGTATTATCCATGAGGATGGTGCTCCATTAAAAAACCATCCGTATGAGAACAAAAGGTCAACAATTACCCTACAGCAAAGATGAGAAGGTAAGGGGACAGGGAAACTAGACTGCTGGAAGCAGAACAGCCAGACACAATTAAAGAGAGCATTGATGCACTGTGAAAAATATAACTATTGTCACTGAACAATCCGTGTAGAAATTGTCAAATAGGAACCTCATTTGCTGTGTAAACTTTCACCAAAAATAAAATATTATTAAAAAAAAAACTTAGAGAAGAATTTAAATAAGAAACTTTCTACTATATATTGTTAACCTTATTTAAAAATGTAAATTTCATGTTGTTGGTTAATTGATACTAATTTTGATAGCAATGTCTGAATATTGTTCTTACTGGAATATTCTAATTTAGTGCATTTAAATCCTGAATGACCGTTGTATCTCTTTGACAGAGTGAAGCAGGTGTTAAGGAATTTCATATCGTACAAGTGTCAAGTAGTAGCAAACACTGGAAGTTACAGAGATCTGTAAATCTTTCTGAAAACAAAGGTGTGTGCCTTTTTTTCCTCTTCGTAATAAATTCTGACACTTTTGCTGTTGATTTTTCATAGTAGTACCAGAATATCATAAGATTATTGGTGTATTTGTTATAATTAACTTTTTAAAGACTTAAATTATGCTTTCCTTAGCTTATGTGACTAAATCAAATTACCTACCCTTATCCTCTCCTGTCTTTTTATTCTCTTTCACCACACCTTCTCTACTTGCATTTTCTTCTTTTTCTTTTTAGTTGTAAAATCAGTGCCTGAGTACATGCTCACTGTCAAAAATTAAAACAGTATAGGTATAGAGTAGAATTTGGAAGTTTCTCTTTGTTTCCTTCACCATTGGTAGATACCATTTACCAGCTGGTTTTTCTATATATTCCCATATCTGTATGACATTCAGGCAACCATTTACTGAGTGCTTATTATCCGCTACACATTGTGTTAAATGCTCCATTGACATTCTCACATTCAATTATAGTGTACACTAAGAGGTAAGTACAATTAGTGTTCTTATTTTACAGATGAGGAGTCTGAAGTTAGAGGATTTAAGTACTTGCTGACAGTTACACAGCTCTTTATTAGCAGAGTCAGGATTCAAACACAATTCCAGTCTTTCTCTGCATGCACATATAAACCCATATGTTCAAGTACACATTCTTAAGCACACTCTCATACAGATATAAGCTGGTGACTCATCAGGCAGACTCTTTTATATACAACACTGTGATCATTGTGTGTACATCCTTGTGTACCTCTGTGCACTTAAACAAGTATTTCTACAGGATAAATATACCTGGATTTGGTCAAGAAATATGCACACTTTAAACTTGTGATACATATTGATGAATTGTTTTCCAGAGCATTTCTATTAATTTATCATCCCTTCAGTGATATATGAGCATGCCTAGTGCTTTTAAGAGTGGGGTAAAACTGGCAAAATGGTATTTTTTCTTACTGGAATAGAATTGTATGTTTCAAAAGTTATAAAAATGTTTAAACCCTTAGCTTCACGTTAATCCTTATTTTTAAGATTTATACAAAGGAATTCAAACCGTGGGAAAATCCATGTAGCCAGAGAAACTTATTGCAAGATTATGTTTAATAGGGAAAAATTCAGTGTAGTTTCAGTATAAATTATACCACAACTCAGATTATTTTGCAGTCATTAAAATATGTTAGCATTTAAAAGTACCTGTGATAGTGGGAGGAAATCCTGGTGGCGTAGTGGTTAAGTGCTACAGCTGCTAACCAAAAGGTTGGCAGTTCAGATCCACCAGGCGCTCCTTGGAAACTCCGTGGGGCAGCTCTGTCCTGTCCTTTCAGGTCGCTTTGAGTCAGAATGGACTCGATGGCAACAGACAAGGGCAAGGTGATAGTGCGAAAACGCACCATAGCAAAATATATGCTATATATATAGTATTGATATAAATTATACATGTGAAAGAGAATGAAGAAATGAAAGTGGTGGGATTGTAGACTCCCCATCACCAAGGTGTGACCTTTGAAACTTTCTGTGTCTCTAATGTCATATACACACACATATCAACATGTATTTTGAGAAAATTGGTTGTTAACTCTTTTTAAGAGCTCAGTGAAGATTCACTTCATTGAGATAAAAACAAAGACCATTTTTCATTAATATTATTTATAGATTATGAATTATCCAGTTTGACTAAAGAACTCTGAATAATGAATTAGGTTTTACTCTGCCATAAGTTGAAAAAGATCTTTGAAATTGTTTTTTCTTTTTAGATGCCAAACTTGCCAGTAGGGAGAAGGGAAAGTTTTGCTTCAAGGCAGTAAGATGTAAGGAAAAAGAAGGTAAATTCATTTTGCTTTCATACTTTCTTAAATGGTCCTTTTATATTTCATGCCAATGATATGATTAGTTTGTTTTCCCCTGTTTTTTAGCTGCTACACAGTCCTCAGAAAAATATACCTTTGCAGATATCATCTTTGGAAATGAACAGGTATGCAAATAAGCACAATAGTGTTTGATTTAAAAAGTCACAGTTCCGGGATATCTGGCTGTTTGGACAAAGCCGTTGCTTCAGTAATCCCCAGGCTCTTTGGAGGATGAACATCTGAACTTCGTTCAGTTTTGCAACCTGCCTTTACTCCCCAAAACAAACCAAAAATCTGTATAAACCATACCATTTTAATTAGTTATTTCAAATTAACTTTGTTTTGAGAATATTTTATATCACTTGAAACAAGTATAGTCCTTGGGGTTAAAAAAGAAACAGGATTATATGAAGGAGTCTGTTTATCAGGGAACGTGGTCACAGTGGAACATATAGGTGATAATCTCCTGGATTTTGACATATCCTGTGATTCTGAAACCAAGATAAAATGCTAGATACATAAGACTCAGTTGTGATTTTAAATGTGCTGTTGTCTAGGGCAGAATCACCGAGAACAGTGGTTTTCAAGCTTTATAAAATAGAGTATGTATGCATCACCTGGGGGTCTGCAAATTCTGATTCAGCAGGACTAGTGGGACCTACTGGGAGGACCTGAGATTCTAAATTGCTCTAAGCTCCTAGGTGATGTTGAGGCTGTCAGTCTGCGGACACTATTTTTGAGTATCAAGGGCCTAGAAGATTTTGTAAAAAATGTAAGTTTTGCCTTGCCCCCCTAGAGCTCTGGTTCATTATTTCCTGGGTAGAGCCTAGGAATATGCATTTTCAGCCCTGCAGATAATCTGAAGAGGTGATCTGGGGACATGCCTTAAGAAGCTTTGGACTGAGGGGTGTAAAATTGCATATAACTGTGTGCTGTTACTAGCATTATTTCTTTTTTGTGCTCTTCTTGGTAATTCCAAACATCCTTACGCTTTAGTACTTATACCATTTACCTTCATCTGACTCACTCTTTGTAACTGTCTTTTGACCATTTTAGGAAGGAGCTATTTAGAAATATCTCAAGCCACCAAGAGCCCAGTAATTCTAAAGCGTGTATTAACTTTTGGAGAGATACTATGCTTCCTGAATGGTTAAATTTAGCTTTCAGCTTTTTTTTTTTTTAACCAGGTTGAGAAGATTTCAGTTGTTTTGTTCATTTTTTTTTTTTTAATTTTAGAAACATCAGTAGCATCCTTAAATTACATTAAGGTTGCAATTAATTATATTTGTTGCTAAGTAATTCTGTATAAGTGCACTGAAAAGGCAGATGCAAAGACATTTTCCCTTTTGATGAATTTAGTTGAGTAAGTAGGATTTACCAGGTACTATATGAGAAATTTTCTCTATATATGAGAAATTCTCTCTATATGAGAAAACTATAGGAACAATGTTTTACTAGTAAAAGTTCATTCCTAAGGGGAAATATGTGTATTGATTAATGTTTAATAATTAACTCTAAGGTTAACATGCATGTAATACAGCCTATAATGCAGTAAACCATAAGGGTAGAGGTTTTATTAGGAAGCACAGTGTTTCATTAATTACGGGAAATTCCCTGAGTCCGCTTACAATTCTTTTCTCATGCTTTCTCCCTTCAAATATAAAGATCAAGTTAATGCCAACGACCATTTGAATTTTTTTCCATTGGATAGTGCCTAATGTTCTAAGTATTTGAATGAGAAATACTTCAATTACCTTAATAGTTAAAAAAAAAAAAAAAATCCTTGCTTTTCAATACCTTATTTATTTACTTAGAGATTATTCATCCTCCGTGGATGCTTGGAAGGTCAAAGCTAGTATCACCAGAGTATAGTTTAATTATTTTGAGGTGATAGCTTCAACGTTCAGGATAATTTGTACCAATTTTTTTTTAGGTGTTTAAGTCTTAAAAGTGGCTTCCCTGTGTTCAGCCAAATTGATGGTGCTGACAGAAGATTATTGAATAAGCCTTTTTAGTATATAAAAGTTACAGAAATTTAAGTTTTGGCAGGGTATATTTAATTAAAACTAAATATAAGTGATATAAATATAATTTTTAAAAATACTGTGTTTTTGGTGAAAATTAACACAAGTAATTAATTAGATTCTCATTTAACAATTTCTGTACATTACTGTTCAGTGACATTAGTTACATTTTTCATGATGTATCAGCGTTCTCATTATTCCCATTCTGGTTGTTCCATTTCCATTAATCTAGCTTCCCTGTCCCCTGCTGCCTTTTCATCTTGATACAAATGTAATTTTTGACAAGGTATGTGTATATATATGTGTTTTTTTAATCTAAAATATTTATGTAGACATGATTTTCTTTTAACAGATAGTAAGCTCAGCAAGCCCGTGTGCAGACTTCTTCTATCGAAGTTTATCCTCTGAGCTGAGAAAACCGCAGGCCCAGCCTTCTGTGCACGCAGAAAAGCAGCCGTTAGAGGATGCAGTGAGATTGATTCAAAAGTGCAGTGAGGTGGATTTGAATATTGTTGTATTATGGAAGGTATGTGTTACTAAAATATTTTAGCAAGCCTTGTTTATAGATACTTGTCTTAGGCTGAAGGACAAATGTAAGCTGCTGTTTATACTTCGTTTTCTGCTTAAATATTCCAGTTTCAATTATAGGGTTGCTGTGAGTTGGAATCGATTCGACAGCAACAGATTCTGTTTTTTTGTTTCTTTAAATAACTTTTTTTAGTGGTTCTATAATGACTTTTTTTTTTTTTGCTGAAAGAAAAAATTCATTAAAATCAAGTGATTTTCTTGCATGTGTTACTGTTACTTATGTATTTTACTGATAATAATATTCAGTGTTTTATTATGGCCATTTTCAAATACTCTACAGAAAGAAAATTAACACATGAACCCATAAAAACCAAACCCACTGCCATCGAGTCGGTTCCAATTCATAGCGACCCTATAGGACAGAGTAGAACTGCCCCGTGGAGTTTCCAAGGAGTGCCTGATGGATTCGAACTGCCAACCTCTAGGTTAGCAGCCATAGTACTTAACCACTATGCCACCAGGGTTTCCACGTGAACCCATAGGTACCTATTAATCAGTAGCCATTAATTTGCGTGCTATTCTTATTTCATCTCTTTTTATTTCTACTTCCCTTTATTTATTTTTTTTGCTGTAGTATATTAAAAACAAACAGACAGAAACAACTAGACACAGTATTTTATCTGTAAATGCTTTTGTATGTACATTTAACAGTTGAGGACTTTTTCGTTTAATATAACCCCACACACAATATCACTGTCTTGCTCAACCAAATTAACTATAACCCCATATTGGTTATTTAATTGTTGGTCTGTGTTCAGTATTTCCAGATTATTTGAAAATATTTAACTTAAAAAAAATCAAATCCATATAAGATTCATGCGTGGCATTTGATTGGTACCTCTTTAGTCTCTCTTAACCTGTAACAATTTTCCTTCTTAAAATATTTATTTGTTGAAAAAACTAGGTCAGTCATTTTTCTGCAGAATTCCCCACATTCTTCATTTGTTTGATTTTGTATCCTTATGGCATTAGTTAACTTTTCTTCAGCTCCTATACTGATAGTTAGATTGAGAAACTTAATCGGACTTGTGTTTAGTCATCCGCATGTCCTAGTTAATGCTGTGTACTTGGAGCTGCGTCACCTCAGGAAGAACAGAATGTCTGGTGGTCCCATCTTCGTGACCATTGATTGGTGAGGTCAGGCGATGACAGACATATCCATCTTATTATATATATTCCCTATGAATCTTTCATGTAATGACTTTGACAGCCATTTATGATCATTGTCTAGATTTATTATTAAGGGTTGCAAAACGATGATTATCTAATTCTGTATTTCTTCTGTATTTATTAGTTGTAATTCTTTTGTAAAGAAGCACTATTTGATTACCCTCAAATATAACCTATACAGGAAATACAATGTAAATGCTCAACTCTTTTTCCTTTATTTATCAAATCCTCAAATAATGGGTTGGTGCCCTAGCAACATGCCAAGGTGATCATTGAGGATTTTTTTTTATTTGCATCATTATGAATTCATGGATTTTTATATATTTGATGTTTCAGTTCATTGCAGTCACTATTTGATGATAAAATTAATATTTTGCCACTGGGAGCCCTTTAGATTACCTCCTGTATCCTTTTGATGTGACTTCATTAGTTTTCACTAGTTTCTTTGCTCTGAGGTGGAACAAACTTGAAAGCAGCTATTACACTTGTTGTTGTCGTTAGGTGCCGTCGAGTCGGTTCCAACTCGTAGCGACCCCCATGCACAACAGAACGAAACACTGCCAGGTCCTGCGCCATTCTTAGAATTGTTGTTATGCTTCAGCTCATTGTTGCAGCCACTGAGTCAATCTACCTCATTGAGGGTCTTCCTCTTTTCCGCTGACCCTGTACTCTGCCAAGCATGATGTCCTCCTCCAGGGACTGATCCCTCCTGACATGACCAAAGTATGTAAGACGCAGTCTCACCATCCTTGCCTCTAAGGAGCATGCTGGCCACACTTCTTCCAAGACAGATGTGTTCGTTCTTTTGGCTGTCCATGGTATATTCAATATTCTTTGCCAACACCACAATTCAAAGGTGTCAACTCTTCTTAGGTCTTCCTTATTCATTGTTCAGCTTTCACATGCATATGATGCGATTGAAAATACCATGGCTTGGGTCAGGCACACTGTAGTCTTCAGGGTGACGTCTTTGATCTTCAACACTTTGAGGAGGTACTTTGCAGTAGATTTGCCCAATGCAGTGCGGCTTTTGATTTCTTAGACTCCTGCTTCCATGGGTGTTGATTGTGGACCCAAGTAAAATGAAATCCTTGACAACTTCAGTCTTTTCTCCGTTTATTATGATGTTGCTCATTGGTCCAGTTGTGAGGATTTTTGTTTTCTTTATGTTGAGGTGTAATACATACTGAAGGCTGTGGTCTTTGATCTGCTATTACATTAGTATTCCTCATTCCTTTTGGTGGGATTTACTTCTGGATGCTGGGAGTACTCATTGATACTGGTTTGTCCTTCTATACTTTTTAAAAGGACAGAGCTAGAGATAGTATTAAAAAAAACCAAACCAAACCCACTGCCATCGAGTCGATTTTGACTCATAGCTACCCTTTAGGACAGGATGGAACTGCCCCATAGAGTTTCCAAGGAGCACCTGGCAGATTTGAACTGCCGACCTCTTGGTTAGCAGTCGTAGCACTTAACCACTATGCCACCAGGGTTTCCCCAAGGATAGCATAGGTTTTAGAAAAAGAAAGAATAAATTGAGAGTTATTAAGCATATTTCCAGAATGAATCCTAGATTAAGCTTATTTCCAATTCACATTGAAGAATATAAGGTTTTTACTTAATATTTTTACTTCTTAATTTTTCATACTCTAGAAATTCTTGTTCCTATTAACTTTAACATGATCACTTATTTGCTTCATTCTCCAGAGTATCTGTAGAGTGAACTTACAAAGCCAGGTATGTTAGAGAGATCTAGTCTCATTATTGTCTCTTCCCCTGCTGTTCTCAAGAACATAGGTAAACATTTTTTGGTTTTGGTTTATCCTTTCTTACTTTTGAAAATATGAGCAAATATATGTATATATCTTACACAGAATATAGCATGTTATATCCCTTTTCCTGCGCCTTTGCATTTTTACTCAGTATATCCTAGAGATGACTCTTTGATCCTCCTTATTACAGCTATTTAGTGGTGCAGTGGTTAAGCACTCAGCTGCAAACTGAAAGGTTGGTGGTTTGAACCTACCAGCCACTCTGTGGGAAGAAGATGTGGCGGTCTGCTCTGAGAAAGAGTTACAGCCTTGGAAACCCTGTGGGGCAGTTCTACTCTGTCCTGTCGTGTTGCTGTGAGTCAGAATCGACTTGACAGCAGTGGGTTTGGTTTGATTTGGTATTCTATGAAATTTATTCATGGACATTTTGGTTCTTTCTAATGCTTTGCTATTAGAAATAGCACTGCCTTGTACATAATGCATTTTTTTACTTGACTAGGTATTGTTAGTATAGATTCTTAGAAATGGAATTGCTGGGTCAAAGGGTAAATGCATAAGCAATTTTGCTAGCTATTCCCCTCTAAAGAGGTTGTTCCATTTTGAATTTCTTCAATCATCTGTGAGTACATGTTTTCCTCATTGGTAGAGTATGTTTTCACACTTTGTATTTTGCTTATTTGATACATGAGAAATGGATTTCATTGTGATTTTAATTTGTATTCTCTTATTAGGAGTAGGCCAGGCATCTTTTCATATGTTTAAGGGCCATTTCCTTTTTTTTCCTCTGTGAACTGTTCATGTTTTGCCCATTTTTCTATCACATCGATTGTCTTTTTGGAAGTTGTTTTTATAAAAGGATACTAGTCTTTGGTGATATAAATTACAAACATTTTCCCAATTTCTGTTTACTTTGATTGCATGCGTGTATGTGTATTGTGGGGGTTAACTTTATTATTCTTTTCCTTTATTGTTTTTGGGTCATTGTAGGAAAACTTTCCTCACTCCCATGTTGTAAAGGAATTCAACCTTGTTTTTTTCTAGTATTTGTAGTTATTTCTTCTCTTCCATCTCCTCCTTGTCCTCGTTTTGTTTTTGTCTTCTTTTTTACATTTAAATATCTGACCCGTTTGAATTTATGCAGTGTGAAAAATTGATCCAGTTTTTCTCATTTACTATATGGTTATCCAGTTTTTCTAACACAACTCAATTGAGATACTTTCATTTTTACATCCTAATTTTTCATGTGTGCTTAGATCCACTTCTGGATTTCTGCTGTGTTCCATGGGTGTGAAAATTCCTATGCCAGTTCCACACTATTTAATTGTAAAGGGAAAGCAAGGATTTTTGTCATTTTGCTCACTACTGTATCCCCAGCAATTAAAACCAGCTACCTTACCTACTGTAGCCACTCAGTGAATACTGGTTGAGTGAATAAATGGGATTGTTTAGGCATTAGTTTTCCCTAAAGTCAGACTGAACTATATAATACAGAGGAATTTTTTATATTTTTAAAATTTTGTATAATCTGCGTGTATCACCTATTAAAAAAAAATTGCCTCTTAATATAAACCAACCATCATTAAAAGTATAGTAGAACCTTGGCGTTTATAGTTGTCACTGCACAAGTTCATGCTGTGTAATAATTTGTAATATTTCTGAAATGAGTTTTTGAATAATATATGCTGTTCTGTACTCATTGTTATATCCATAGTAACCTTGATTGAAAAAAATGCCCCTGAACAAAAGCCCTAGTAATATTACTCAGCACATGAAGAAAATGATCCAAAATTATGATGATTCTTGTCTAGAAAATGGAAGTTTGAATAGAATAGAGAATGGAATATTAAATATGGTAGTGGCTGGTATCTATGGTAAGTTTATCATTTACTCAGTTGAGAAAGCACTTGGTAGATTTTCTTCAGTGGTGGCTCTAGGTAATGTAAAAATGACCTGTTTAGTTAAAGGAAACTTGAAAAATCTTAAAAATGTGAGTAGGATGGACAAAGAAGCATAGGACTCTTGAATAAAATCAATTCAGGAGGAAACTAAAAACTTGCACAAACATTTTTTTCATTTTATTCAATATTATCTTTTTTATTTTTTAGATGAAGATTTACAGAGCAAACTAGCTTCTCATTAAACAATAAATATACATATTGTTTTGTGACACTGGTTGCCAACCTATAACATGTCAACACTCTTCCCTTCTTGACCTTAGGTTCCCCATCATCAGCTTTCCTGTCCTTTCCTGCCCTCTTGTCCTTGCCCCTGTTTAGTCTCATTTTGTTTTTCGGGCCTGTCTAATCTTTGGCTGAAGGGTGAACCTCAGGAGTTGCACAAACATTTGTGTGAAAAAGACAGGTGGACAAGGTTCATAGTGCAATTTGATCATAGTGCAACCTGAATCAAGAATAAAAATTGTTCTGAGAATTTAAGCTTTTGTACTTGCGTAATGTGACAATAACAGTACGTTGTAGCCATTTACAGATTATGTTTTCTCCAGGACAGAAGCAGTTCAAGAGGGAGAAGAAAAGAGTTATATGCTGGAACAAGTGTTTTAATATAGATGAAATCAGCTCACTGTATTGGAAGAAAAAGCCATTTTAAGGCATACTTATATTTATGGTCTGCAAGAATGTCGCATTTTCACTTATAGGGTTTATGATTATACTCACTGGCTTTGCTCTACGATATGATTAAACTCTTGAGCATTTCAGAAGCAAGAATGTAAGAATAAGAGCCTTTTGCTTGTATATTGTCCAATAAAAAAAAATTCGTGTTATAGTATAGTTCTTTTGAACAGGTTTCTTAAGAGTTCTAGGGAAAATTGGAAAGGATTTCCAAGTATGTCTCTCATATATCCAGGCTAACTGGATATTTTGTTGAGGCAAAAGAGATAGTTTCCTTTTTTTTGATTGAACAAATAAATAAAAGGAGAAAGGCTGACATAACCATGAGTGCGATAGTTGTCAGGTATTACCCATAATATTTCTGCCTTCCATGAGATACTGGGTTGGTTACTTTTGTGGTTACCACCACAAAGGGTAACATTTTTGTGCTTTGTATTTTACAGGCGTACGTTGTGGAAGACAGTAAACAGCTTATTTTGGAAGGTCAGCATCATGTTATTCTTCGCACTATAGGAAAAGAAGCCTTTTCATATCCTCAGAAACAGGTAATAGCGTAGTTCATAGCTTGTTTTTGAGTTTTCCTGCGAGCTTGTGGGCTTTTTGATTTGTTTGGCTTTTATGTTTTTGGACGGGTCTGGTTTATGCAGGCATTGTGTTGGAATTTGGAGGGGGCGCAGTTGATAGCAGAAAACTGATTAAAATTAGAAATGAATGTAAATCGATTTTAAAATGCTTTAGCATCTTTATAAGAGTGCTAAGATGCATTTATAATCTTGGGATTACCTTAGATATGTTCTACATTGAATCTACAATTCAAAGCTATAAAAGGAATTGATTTGCTTAAGAGGAGGGGAAGCAGATTCTCTGTATTTTCTTATTTGTAATAGGGTCACACCATTGCAGCACTCCAAGGGGCATATTGTAAAATGTGAATGGTGGCCTCTGGAGTTGGGCAGCAGCTGGTAATAATATACTTTCTTATTTTTCCTAAAGTACTATTTAATCTTACCAAGAAAATTCTTAAATATGAACGAAACTTAAGCACATTTAGGCCAGTGATTCACACAGTGACTGTGCATTGTGTTAATGTTGTTGTTAGCTGCCAGAGTCGGCCCCTGACTTGCAGTGACCCCATGTACATTCCCATGGTGGTTGTGGATCTGATCCATGTGATCCATAGGGTTTTCATTGGCTTATTTTCAGAAGTATGTCGCTAGGCCTTTTCTTCCTAGACTGTCTTACTCAGGAAGGAAGCTGTGCTGTAATCTGTTCGGCATCATAGCAACGTGCAAGCCACCAGTGACAGGCAGGTGGTAGCAGCACATGAGGTGCATTGGCCAGGAATTGGACTTGATAATAGATCTTAATTTTCAGGCTTCTTTCCATTATTTTTGACAACTTTTTATTTTGAGATAATTTTCAAACTTAAAGTTGCAAGAGTAGTATAAAGAACTCCTTACACCTTTCACTCGGGTTCACTGGTCGTTAACGTTTTGCCACCTTTGCCTTATCGTTCTTTCTGTGTTTCTATATGTATTAATTTATTTTTCTTAATCATTTTCAAATAATTACTTTCGTCCACGTCATGCATTGCATTTGGTTGTCATGTTTCTTTAGCCTTGTTTAATCAAGGACAGTTTCCCAGCTTTTCTTTGTCACTTATGACATTGACGTTTTTGAAGCGCATGAATCATTTACTCGTCTCATGTTTCCTCATTATTAATTCAGATTATACATTTTTGGTAGAAATACTATATAAATGATGTTACATCATACTCAGCATATTACATCAGAAGGCATATGATACTAATTTGTCCTGTTATCAATGATGGATCATGTGATTAAGGTGATGTCTGTCAGGTTTCTCCACAGTAAAGTTACATAATAAGTAAATTGTGGGGATCTAATTTGGGACTACGTAAATGTCTGGTTTCTCATCAAACTTACATCCAATAATTTATCACCACTGATGATTCTACAACTCAATTTTTACTTTGATGGTTAATTACACAATGGTAATCAGATCTATTTATTGCTTATTTTTAAAAAATGTTGCTTTTTCCTCTTTGCTTAATATAAAAAATTCTGAGCTTTATTTCAAAATTTCATGAACTTTTGAAAATTTGAGACATCTCAAACAATGGCAAGGCAGCATTTAGAAAATTAAATAAAGTAATTTATATAAAATTTACTCCATGGTTATGTTCGCATTTTATATACTATGTATGGCATTACATTTGTATTTGTATATCACTTTTAAAACATGTATTCTCTGCTTCGAAGGCCATCGTAGTAGGGGCGGGGGTTTGGGGACCGTGGCGTCAGGGAACATCTAAGTCAATTGGCATAATAAAATCTATTAAGAAAACATTCTGCATCCCACTTTGGAGAGCGGCATCTAGGGTCTTAAACGCTAGCAAGCGGCCATCTAAGATGCATCAATTGGTCTCAATCCACCTGGACCAAAGGTGAATGAAGAACACCAAGGATACAAGGTAATTATGAGCCCAAGAGACAGAAAGGGCCACATAAACCAGAGACTACATCAGCCTGAGACCAGAAGAACTAGGTGGTGCCTGGCTATAACCGATGACCGCCCTGACAGGGAACACAACAGAGAACCCCTGAGGGAGCAGGAGAGCAGTGGGATGTAGACCCCAAATTCTCATAAAAAGACCAGACTTAATGGTCTGACTGAGACTAAAAAGACCCTTATGGTCATGGCTCCCAGACCTTCTGTTATCCCAGGACAGGAACCATTCCCAAAGCCAAGTCTTCAGACAGGAATTGGACTGGACAATGGGATAGAAAAAGATGCTGGTGAAGAATGAGCTTCTTGGATCAAGTAGACACTTGAGACTACGTTGGCATCTCCTGTTTGGAGGGGAGATGAGAGGGCAGAGGGAGTCAGAAGCTGGCAGAGTGGACACGAAAAGAGAGAGTGGAGGGAAGGAGTGGGCTGTCTCATTAAGGGGAGAGCAATTAGGAGTATATAGCAAAGCATATATAAATTTTTATATGAGAGACTGACTTGATTTGTAAACTTTCACAATAAATTTTTTTTAAAAAAGTATTCTCTTTATATGATTAACTAAATTTGGGAGATAACGGGCAATTTCATCATACTGTAAGTGATGGATTTGAAGCACAAAGACTTTCCAGGTTGATGTCCTAGTGTAAATTACTTAAATTATGAGCCTTGCATTACTACTGACTTGTAAAAGAGGGATAATAGTATTTTACACTTTGCTTCTCTTGTGGAATTGTTACAAAGAGAATTCAATACTTATTGTGAGACTACTGTATAAGTTGTCACAAATTGTAAAAATACTTGTTAGTCTGAAGCTGGGTGAGAGAGCAAAACTCTTATATTTTCTCAGTAAATTTTTTTCTTCAGGTTTTTGGTGTCCTTTTATGGTTCACATATTTTCTGCTGACAGGTAGTATATAGAAATTTATTCAGCATTATTTAGAAGTCTCAAATAGCTTGTTTTCTGTGATGATTAGAATATTTAAACAGTAATATATTTTTGAACTTTTTATTAAAGTGTAGCATAAATACAGAAAAATGTGTACTCATTGAATTTTCACAAATTGAACAACACTCCAGTATAACCAGCACCCAGAAGTAGAACATAACCATCCTCTTAAAAGTTGTGCTCCTGCTTACAGTACTTCTAATCACAAAGCTACACCCTCCAGGGTCAACTTCTAGTCATTTGTCTCTAACTTATAACATGATGTGAATAAAAAGCTAAACTGCTTTTTAAAAATTTATATACATTGATTATAGATCTAGTAAACTGAAACCCTTGACGACAGTTTGTTTTCTTTATGTTGAGGTGTAATCCATACTGAAGGCTGTAGTTCTTGATCTTCATCAGTGTTTTAATTTTTCTTTGCTTTCAGCAAGCAAGGTTGTGTGATGTGCATATTGAGGTTATTAATGAGTCTTCCTTCAATCCCGATGCCCTGTTTTTCCTCATATAGGCCAGCTTCTTGAATAATTTGCTCAGCATACAGATTAAGTATGGTGAAAGGATACAACTCTGATGCACACCTTTCTTGACTTTAAACCATGTATATCCCTTTGTTCTGTTCAGATAACTTGGTCTCCCAGGCAGTTACATCCCCATTGTGGAGGGTATTAGAGCCTGATACCATTAAATGTTTATGTTATCTGATTAATCCAAAACTATTTTCGGACACTGTGGTTTCTTGAGCAGCCTACCAACAGAAAGATAATACATACTGATCAGGCTGTTGGAAAGCTATGTTTATCATTATATACTGTTACATGGACAGTCTGGCTTTGTACATTAATCTGAAGGAACTGTGTTATAGTGATTTAGTAACTGAACTCTGAGAAATTAATGAGATTGATTACCCGAGTCTGTAAGTCTGAGTGACAGATCCTAGACAAGGGTGAAATCACCAAAGTAAGTTATATTTTGAGACCTCCTGCAAGGCAGGCAACTAGTCCACCCAATTTTGGCATACACTAACATTGCTTATGTACCAAGAGCACACTGCTCCTGTATTTGAATCTCTAATTGACCATGTTTAATGTCTGAAATATTTTATGCAAATGAATTTTTCTTACGTTCAGTTATAGAAGACTCTCATTTACCTGGTCCTAGGAAGTGAACTCTTTTTACTTGTGTTTCATTTGTCCTTGTTTTACCAGTACCACTAGGATGCTACTCAAATATATTATGGTTAATTTGTTGCTTTGTCAGTAGAATTAATCTGGAATCTTTCACCATTGGAACCAATGGCACAGTTATTCTATTTCCAGCAAATTTAGCTCTTGCTTTTGCAGTTGTATAGATCAGGGGTCAGCAAATTTTACTGTAACAAGTCAGATAGTAAATATTTTAGGTTTTGTGGGCTAGACGGTCTCTGCCAGAATTACTCAACTTTGCCACTGGGTTTAAAAGTATTTATATAGTATATAAACATATGGATGTGGCTATGTTTCAATAAATATTTACAAAAACAGAGGGCAGGCTAAATTTGGCCCATGGGCTGTAGCTTGTGAATCTCTGGGCTCGATCAAACTACATGGTTAGCAGGAAATTAAAAATCAGAATTCTCCTGGATGGTGAAGGAGAATGGAAGAAGAATAACCGAGAAAGAAAATAATGATAGTAGAAATGGGTCATTATTCTCTGTTTCCATTTAGATGATAATATTTTTTGAAATGTTTACAATGTGCCTGACACTATATTAAGACTTTTGTATGCATGTTAACTTTTGACTAGTATAGTTGAAACACTATAAAATATAGCAATCTATTTTTAAAATGAAATTTTAAGGCAGCTTTAGATCTTAACTATTAAAACAGGCTCTATACAATTGAATGTCTGTACCTTAAGTCCTAAACAATTTTAGCAGATGAGAACCTCACAACCTTTAGAAAGTATTATTATTATGACCCCCTTTTTACATATGGAGAAATTAAGTCTCTATGAAATAACTTATCCACTTTAACAGGACTAATAAATGAAGGTTCTAGAATTCAGGTTTGACTACAGCACATAATAAATGGGGAATGAATAAATGATTCCAGATCTTGATTTTTTTCATCCCAGATTACTTCGCAAATGCTATGAGCTGTTATTTTAAATTACACCAAAAAAAGTACTTTTCTTGCTTTACATTTATCTCAACTGGTTTTAATGTCTTTTGTTTGTATATGCCATACTTTTTTCTTTTAACAAGGCAGTGATTTCATTGTCATAAATTTTTCTTTTCTTTTCTCAGGAACCACCAGAAATGGAACTACTAAAATTTGTCAGGCCAGAAAACACTACAGTTTCTTCAAGACCATCAGTAGAGCAGCTGTCTAGTCTCATTAAAACAAGTCTTCACTATCCAGAATCATTTAATCACCCATTTCATCTAAAAAGGTTTGAGATTTATTTGTAAAAACTTCCTACAATACCACACACATTTCTTTAGTTTTGCAATGACATTAACCCAAATATTGAAGAAGAAATTTAAAATAATAGAGTGATAGGAATTACTCTTAAGTAATTTACCTCTACTACAGTTGCTTTATGTTGCAACTGTGGTTTAAGATGGATATTGCCTTAGCCACCACTGAGTTGCCTAAAGTTTCCCTTTGAGGAGCAGTTTATTGTTAAGTCAAAAACAGGAGGGAAGTATATCATTTTTGTTTTAGACACAGAAATTAAACCTAAGACATGGCTACAATATGGATTCATTCAACAGCTCAAATTTAGGCAACATCGTTTACTTAAGATTTATTAAGTGCTAGGAGAGTGATATCTTGGTAAATAGCTTCAATGTATAAACTTAAAGTTCTGAAAATAAAAGGTCCTAAATCACATAAGGGTTCAAAAAGTTTCAGCTTTGCAGAAATGAGATGAAGAGAAGCCTCTTAGAGCTATAAATTTGGGAATCGCCAAGCTGTAAGTGATAATTGAAGGTATGAATTCTTGTAAAATTACCCTAGATGGGTCTGGGGTCAGGGTAGGATAGAACAAAGAGAGAATAGTAACCTGCAGAGCAATGACATCTGAGAAATGAGCTAAGGAAAAAGGAGCCCATGAAGACTGAGAAGGAGCAGTCAAAAAATTAGGAAGAAAAGACCAATAAATGGTAAGTGGTATCTCAAAGGTTGAGTGAGAACAGTTTAAGGAGAGAGAAGTACATAACAGTTTAAAAGGCTGCAGAAACGTCAAGTACTAAGTGGACAGAAAACTTGTTTTTTGGGTCCGACAATAAAGTCATTCATGGTTTTACAGAAAAATGTCACTCTATAGTGAAGGTGAAAGCATGGTATGGCAGATTGAGGAGAGAAGATATGTACCAAAGAACAGAAGATAGGATTAGCTTTGGACTGAAGAAGGTACCTCCTTGCTATTGAAACAGGGAAACAAGAAAGTAGTGAGAAATTTTTAAGAAATATACACATCAAGAAGAGTCTCTGTATTTGGGGGGGTTGTGTAGGAGCATGGTTAACTGCTGAAAGTAATCTAGGAGATAAGAGAATAAAAGTAGAGAATTAAAAAAAAAAAAAGAAATGTTAGGATAACTACTCAGAGGATGAGAAGAAGCTGGCTAAAGACTCACAAAGTGCTGGGCAAAATTAAGACTTCAGCAGAGACTTAAGATAAACAATATTTTAAAAGTAACTTAACCCTTTTCCTTGTGAAATATAACTCACACAAAAGTGCTCAAAAACAAAAATGTATGGCCACAATTTTTCACAAAGCTAACACCCAAATAATTACCTCTATTCAAGAAATAGCGTATTGCTAGTGTTTCAGAAGCCCCCTTGTACTCCCTCATAGTCACTACCCTCGTTATACTTTTTCTAATTAGGTATGCCTCTCCAAATTTTATATTTTGTGTATTTTTTAAACTTTATTATGTAAGTGGAATTATATAGAGTATATTCTTCTTCTCTCCAGCTTTCATTCAATATTGAGTTTTCTGTTGCATGAAACTGTAGAATTAGTTTTCATTGTCATATGAATATATACAAAAATACCAGAATTCTTTTATCTATTGAATTATTTTCAGTTTTGAACTATTTGAATTCTGCTGCTGTGAATATTTTTGTATGCACCCCTTGGTGCATGTGTGCTTGCCTTTTTTTTTTTGCTTATTTACCTAGGGGTAAGTAAGCAAAACGACTTTACCAATTTGCACATCCCACCAGTAATATGGGATGCAACACTGGAAGCGCTCACTTGTCTATGCCAGGAAATTTGGAAGACTGCTACCTGACCACCCCACTGGAAGAGATCCATATATGTGCTCATTCCAAAGAAAAGTGATCCAATGGAATGTGGAAATTACTGAACAGTATCATTAATATCACATGCAAGTAAAATTTTGCTGAAGATAATCGAAAAATGAGTGCAGCAATACATTGACAAGGAGCTGCCAGAAACTCAAGCCGGACTCAGAAGAGGATGTGGAACAAGGGATACCATTGCTGATGTCAGATGGATCTTGGCTGAAAGCAGAGAATACGAGAAAGATGTTCATCTATGTTTCATTGACTACGCAAAGGCGTTCGACTGTGTTGATCATAATAAATTATGGGTAATGTCTCAAAGAATGGAATTCTAGAATACTTAATTGTGCTCATGTGAAACTGTATGTAGACCAAGAGGCAGTTGTTCGAACAGAATAAGGAAATACTGCATGGTTTAAAATCAGGAAAAGCGTATGTCAGGGTTGTATCATTTCACCGTGCTTATTCAGTCTGCAAATAATCTGAGAAGCTGGACTACATGAAGAAGAATGCATCATCAGGATTGGAGGAAGACTAATTAATCTGCAATATGCAGATGACACAGTCTTGCCTGCTGAAAATGAAGAAGACTTGAAGCACTTACTAATGAAGAACAAAGACCACAGCATTCAGTGTGGATTACACCTCAACAGAAAACAAAAATCCTCACAACTGAACCAATAAGCAACATCATGGTAAACGGAGAAAAGATCGAAGTTCTCTAGGATTTCATGTTCCTTGGAGCCACAGTCATTGCCCATGGAAGCAACAGCCAAAGTATTGTCAAAAAAAAAAAAGTCAAAGTATTGGGCAAATCTGCTGCAAAGGACCTCTGTAAAGTGTTAAAAAGCAAAGATGGACAATGAATAAGGAAGGCTGAAGAAGAATTGATGCATTTGAATTATGGTGTGTGTGTATATATATATATATATTTTTTTTTTTAATGATTAAGCTCAAATAAGAAGGCAATAACTTTCTGAGACTTCTACCCTGATATCTATGTATTACAAATCTCTCTACTCTAGCTGGTGGAAATCTGAACCACCACCAGCCCAGCTTGGACTCCCAACAGTTTTTCAGTTTATTAACATCTACTGGTTCTTGGTAGTGAAATGGGAAGTAGATTTTTGTATTCAGATTTAACTGCTGTGTGTCAGCCACTGACCTAGGCATTTTTTCATTCAATTATCTCTTACATGTTTTTTTAAATCATGAATGTTCTCACAATATATCTTTGTAATTAGCATTTTTAGTTGATAGTCCAATAAGAAAATTAGTGATGCTGGATTCCTGACTCTGATGGCCAACCTCTCCCCGTTTCCTGATGGTATTCCTTGGACAGGGTCAGACATTGAGAAAATATTGATATATGACTTGTTTCTGCTTATCTATTCCCTCATTCCTAAATGTTATTTAAGGGCCGTGCTGCCTGGAGGAGCACACTGCCACCTCCAAGGACCACTTCAGAAGACCTAACCAAATCGAAGAACTATTTTTACCATAAAAAAAAAAAACTCAAAAGGCCAGAATGTCTTCCTAATAAGATAGGATTTTGTGGCTCTTAACCTCAGAATTTCATGATGCTCTATCCGTTTTGTAGCACAGGCAACTGCTTCTGGTTTTGACTTTGTGGGCCACTTTCCCCCAGTCTGTTTATTCTTTTAAAAAATTTTTTTTTTATTATTATTATACTTTAGATAAAATTTTACAGACCAAACTAGCTTCTCATTGAACAGTTAATATACACAGTGTTTTGTGACATTGGTTACCAACCCCACAACATGTCCACACTCTCCCTTCTCAACCTTGGGTTCCATATTACCAGCTTTCCTGTCCCCTCCTGCCTTCTAGTCCCTGCCCCTGGGCTGGTGCGGCCCTTTAATCTTGTTTTGTTTTATGGGCCTGTCTAATCTTTGACTGGAGGATGAACCTCAGGATTGGCTTCATTACTGAGCCAGAAGGGTGTCGGGGACCATACTCTTGGGGTTTCTCCAGTCTCTGTCAGGCCAGTAAGTCTGGTCTTTTTTTGTGAGTTAGAATTTCGTTCACCATTTTTCTCCAGCTCTGTCTGGGACCGTCTATTGTGATCCCTGTCAGAGCAATCAGTGGTGGCAGCCGGGCACTATCTAGTTGTACTGGACTCAGTCTGGTGGAGGCTCTGGTGGTTGTGATGCATTGGTCCTTTGGACTAATGTTTCTCTTGTGTCTTTGGTTTTCTTTATTCTCCGTTGCTCCCGACGGAATAAAACCAGTGGAGTATCTTAGATGGCTGCTCACAAGCCTTTAAGACCCCAGGTGCTACTAACTGAAGTAGAATGTAGAACATTTTCTTTGTAAACTGTGTTATGCCAGTTGAGCTAGATGTTCCCCAAGACCTTGGTACCCATAGCCCTCAGCCCAGTAATTCGGTCCCTCAGGGAGTTTGGATGTGTCTTGGGAGTTTCTAAGACCTTGGCCGTGGACAAGTTGTGCTGGCTTCCTCAGTATTATGTATTGTCTTAACCTTCACCCAAGTTGCCATTTATCTATTTAGTGTTCTTCTGTCCCTACCCCTCTCCTCCCTCGTAACCATCAAAGATTGTTTTTTTTTGTGTGTAAACCTTTTCATGAGTTTTCACAGTACTTGTCTCATACAATATTTGCCCTTTTGTGATTGACTTATTTTGCTCAGCATAATGCCCTCCAGATTCATCCATGTTTTGAGATGCTTCACAGATTCATCATTGTTCTTTATCGTAGCATACTACTCCATTGTGTGTATGTACCATAGTTTGTTTATCCATTCTTCTGTTGGTGGGCATTTAGGTTGTTTCTATCTTTTTTGACTTATGGCATTGGTGAAGAATATTGAATATACCATGGGTTGCCAGAAGAATAAATGAATCCGTCTTGGAAGAAGTACAGCCAGAACGCTCCTTAGAAGGAAGGATGGTGAGACTTTGTCTCACGTACCCTTGGATGGGTTATCGGGAAGGACCAGTCTCTGGAGAAGGATATCATGCTTGGTAAAGTAGAGGGTCAGTGAAAAAGAGGAAAACCATCAGGATGGATTGACACAGTGGCTGCAACAATGGGCTCAAACATACATAGTGTCTTAGTTATTCTAGTGCTGCTATAAGAAACACCACAAATGCATGGCTTCACCAAATCGAAGTTTATTTTTTCATAGTCTAGCAGGTTAGAAGACCAAATTCAGGGTGTCATCTCCAGGGGAAGGCTTCCTGTCTTTGTTGGTCTGGAGTAAGGTCCTTGCCCTCAGTCTTCCTCTGGACTGGGAGCTTCTCAGCGTAGGGACCCTGGCACTACTTTCTTGATGGTATGAGGTCCCACTCTTCTCTGCTCACTTCTCTCTTTTATATCTCAAAAGAGACTGACTTAAAACACAACCTAATGTAGTAGATTGAGTCCTGCCTCATTAACATAACTGCCTCTAATAATACCTCATTAACATCATAAAGGTAGGATTCACAACACACAGGAAAATCACATCAGATGACAAAATGGTGGACAGTCACACAATACTAAGAATTATGGCCTAACCAAGTTGACACACCTTTTTGGGAGACACAGTTCAATACATAACCCATAGCAATGGTTGTGAGGGTGGTGCTGGACTGGGCGGTGTTTTGTTCTTTTATACATAGGGTCACTATGAGTCAGAATTGACTCAACGGCACTGAACAAGAGCAACCACCAACAGTGTATGAGAATTTCCTCTGCTCTAACTTTTTACTACCACCTCCTATTATTAGAGTTTTTAAAATTTAGCTATTTAAGTTACTATTTAAATACTTTTGGTCTTAAATCTTTGTCAAGGTCTTATGTTGTGCAGTACTCATTCTGTGTGTCTTTGACACTGATGCGTACTTGGATCACATGGAGGAATTTAAGAAATGCACATGCTTTAGTCCTACCCCCAGAGATTCCGATTTGATTGGCCTGTGGTGGGGGCTGGGCATCGGGTTTTCTAAAGCTCTCCAAGTGATTTCTAATATGCAGCCAAAGTTGAGGGGGGGGAAAAAAAACTTTTATACCTTATCCCTGTTAAACCACTTTGTCTTCACATACTTCCATGCAAGTTTTTATCCCATGGTGTTTCATTTTAACCCACTGTTCTACTTTGTCCCTATTTACCAAACCTGTCTTGAATAGCTTAGATTCCATGGTGTTTTTTTTTTTTTTTTTTACTTGTGCTTTAAGTGAAAGTTAACAAATCAAGTCTGTCTCTCATATAAAAATATATATACACCTTGCTATGTACTCCTAGTTGCTCTCCCTCTAATGACACAGCACACTTCTCTCCACCCTGTGTTCCCCGTGTCCCTTCAGCCAACTCCTTTCCCCCTCTGCCTTCTCATCTCGCCTCCAGACAGGAGCTGCCCACATAGTCTCATGTGTCTACTTGAACCAAGAAGCTTACTCCTCACCAGTATCATTTTCTGTCTTATAGTCCAGTCCAATCCCTATCTGAAGAGTTGGCTTTGGGAATGGTTCCAGTTTTAGGCTAACAGAAGATCCAGGGACCATGACCTCTAGGGTCCTTCTAGTCTCAGACCATTATCCATGGTGTTCTTTTTAACCTCAGTGGTTTTCAGCCTTGGCTGTACATTGAGGCTGGAATATTCAGGAGTTCTCCACATGATTCTGTTCGGGCTGAAAAACAGCATGGAGCCTAGGCAGTTCGGGGAAGTATGTAAAGCAGGACAGATTCAGTAGAACTAAAGATTTGATAGAACTAAAGTAGACCAGTGGGTTAAAATGAAGCATCACAGAATGAAAACAATGCCAAATAATTGGAGTTTGAGGATAGGTGAATAATTGTCAGCACTTTGGTCTCTTTAAGGTACTGCATGTGGCTTCATAGGTTAGCGTTTAAAAAGGACTGTTGTGTAAAGTTGCCTGGTAAAGTAGAGGGTGAATGAAAAAGAGGAAGACCCTCAACAAAATGGATTGACACAGTGGCTACAACAGTGGGCTCAAGCATAACAACGATTGTGAGGATGGCACAGGACTGGGCAGTGTTTCGTTCCGTTGTGCATAGGGTTGCTATGAGTCGGAACCGACTCCATGGCACCTAACAACAACAACAACACTGTGTAAAGCAGTGGTTTTCAAAATGTCATCCCAGACAAGCAGGATCAGCATCATTTGGAAACTGACTAGAAATGCAAATTCTTGAGTGCTACTCCGCACCTGGGTGCAGTGGTTAAGATCTCAGCTGCTAACCAAAAGGTCGGCAGTTTGAATCCACTAGCTGCTCGTTGGAAACCCTGTGGGGCAGTTCTACTCTCTCCTAGGGTCACCGTGAGTCAGAATCTGCTTGACAGCAACGGGTTTGGGTTTTTTGGTTGTCATTGTTACTCTATACCTACTGAATCAGAAACTCTCAAGTGGGGCCCAACAGTCTGTTTTAACCCTTTGGCGACTCAGTTATTTCATGCTTTGAATTTTTTTGTTGGTACTGTGTGTTTTCATTAATGGAAGCATTCTGAATCATTAATATGCCTGAATTTTTTATAGTATTTTTTTTTTCCTTGCACCATCCCATAAGCCTACCCTAAAAAGTACCACTAATTATACCCCCAGAGTTCCTACCAGTGTCTCTTGGTACATTATGTGTAACAAATAAAAATTTGCAGAATCTAAATTTTTCCTACCAGATATTCAGACACCTCATGCAATACCCTGTGAAAATTGTAATTTGCAGCATATGCCCGTTTCTTTGGTTTCAAACAGTCATAAAGGCCCGTCTTGCGGCAGCACACACTGTCAATGATACCGCAGCTTCCCAGTAAACCCCAGGGGCTGAAAACAGCAGTCCATAGTCACTGTATGTACTGCCAAGCACGAAAGGATGAACAGACCTCCCAAGTGACTCTGATGTACCCTCAAGTGTGAGGGACAGAGTGTGAAGAATGGATTGCAGAAGGACGCTAAATAAGAGACTTGCCGTAAACCAGAGACATGAGGACTCAGATTTATAAGGAAAATGAAGATAAAGCAGTCAGATTCCAGAGATGTGCAGGAAAGAGAATTGACAGGAGTTTGTGAATAACAACATACAACTGGGAATGGGGCTAGTGAAATCAGAGGAGGAGTCAGCGTGTTGCCTAAGGTCTGGCTGGGGTAGATGGTGGGGCTTTTCCCTGACAGTGAGTGCAGGAAGAGGAGAAATGAAGATAATGAGTTCAGTTTTGGATCAGGAGACATCCAGATGCCCACATTTCTCGTTTTACTCAGAGGATGTAAAATTTCTGAAAGCATAAAATGTATTATCTGAGCAGATTTTAAAATAGTTCTTTTGTGTGAGCTTATAAGGTTACTTTTTTCTTTTTCTTTGTGTTTATAAAGTAAAATGTAAATAATAATATGTAACCAGGCTTCCTTTGTGCGTAGGTTATATTCATTTATTATGTTCCTGATTTGAAATCTATACCAGTCTTTTCACAAATCCTCTGCTAGCACTGTCTTTTCTTTCTACTATGCTTTAGTAAGTTATTGATTATATAGTGATACAGAGAACTAGGTTACTTGAACAAATGTGTCCGCTTGAAAGTGCTTTCCTCCTAACTTGTATAGAAATAATTCTTATGCAAAACGTCATGGCTTTATGCAGATTGGGTAGAAAAACAAATGTCTAGGCCAGGTTCTTAAATAAGGTAATTTTCAGTAAACCTAAAGAGGACAGGATTGTTTGCATTTTAATGATTTATTTATTTATTGTCTTTCTTAGTTGAAATTATTTTTGTTCTTCATTTGGGTAAAGAACTACCTTGAAAAACTTCAGTTGTATTGAAAGATTAACTATTACAAATGGAAATAAATGGTTGTGTGTGTGTATTCTGGTATTTAGTATTCAGGCATTGTGTTAATATGTTTTACACAAATAATTTGTCTTGAGTGATGTTGGAATTCAGTTTTTTCTCTTTAGTTGTTTTTAAGGAGCTTATCCTGTGTTAGGTATTCTTACACGTTAATTTCAAGAAAGTTCTGTATTTAAGAAAAAAATCCACAGCCAACCTTTGTTTATTTTTCTTCCATAGCCTTTGTTTAGTACCAGTCACCCTTTTACTTTCCAATTGTTCTAAAACTGATGTGGATGTAATAGTTGATCTTCGGCATAAAACAACCAGGTAAAGATTTATCTAGTGCAAAATTATGTTTTAGTTTAAGGTTTAAAATGATCTGAGAGAATTTAATATTTTGAAATTATGCAAATAATTACCTACCATGGATAGAGGAAGTTTGCTTGGACTTGCTCCTATTCTTTGTTTGGTGTTACGTAAGACCATAGAGGATTGTCCTGACATACAATAGTGACAAAATGGAAAGAAATTTTCAGAAGCAGCAAATGATTTTTGCCAGAAGCAGAATACTTCATGAAAGTGTGTTGGTGATAAAGAACTCTAATCAAAAATCAGCAAGTTTGTGCTAGTAGCTTATTAAAGGTTTTTGTGTGTGTGTGTGTGTGTGTGGTTATAAAATACTTTTAAAAAGTCCAGGCCCACATTCCCATATCTGATACTTTTAGAGCCAGATGCTTTTTGCAATTCAGAATTTTTTTTGCATTTTAGGAAAGTAATATGAAGTACATACTGAATACTGTATAACACCATAGACTATGGGGCAGCTCCCAGAAATGCAGCACATTGTGTGTACAATTATGTGTACCATGAATTAATTTACTGATGTCTTTTCGGTGGGCACTGGATTATTTTCTATTTTTTAATATTATAAACAGTACAGAGACATAAGCATTCTTGTATATACATTTGTTTTTATGCACGTATGACCGAGTGGTTAGAAACTCAGATTTGAAGTCCAGTTCTGTCATTTACTAGCTATCGGAAACCCTGGTGGCATAGTGGTTAAAGTGCTACGGCTGCTAACCAAAGGGTTGGCAGTTCAAATCCACGAGGCGCTCCTTGGAAACTCTGTGGAGCAGTTCTGCTCAGCCCTATAGGGTCACTATGAGTCGGAATCGACTCGACGGCAATGGGTTTGTTTTTTGGTGAGCATTAAATGAGATAATCCACTCAGCCTTGTACCTAGAAAATGGTAGTTGTTAATAAATGTTAGCTATTATAATTTTTTATTATATAATAGTAATAACTATTGTCATTATTAATAAACAGTTGGCTTCATAAAATAATTTCTAGAAATAAAATTGCTAGATTAAAGGGATATGATAAGACTTTGGGAAAAATTATAAAGGAAAAAAAACTCTACAACTTACCATTTTCCTTCCCCCATAGTCCAGAAGCATTGGAAATCCATGGATCGTTCACGTGGCTTGGACAAACACAATATAAACTTCAGCTTAAAAGCCAAGAGATTCACAGTTTGCAGCTGAAAGCATGCTTTGTTCATACAGGTGTTTATAACCTTGGAACTCCTAGGGTATTTGCTAAGTTATCGGACCAAGTTACAGTGTTTGAAACAAGTCAGCAGAACTCCATGCCTGCCCTGATCATCATCAATAGTGTGTGACGACTTAAAAATTTGTACTGAAAACGCAAGGATCAGTTTTATTTTGCGGAATGGGTTTACAGCAGTATTTGAAATAACTTGTTATGGAGGTTGTTGTCAGATCACTCAAAATACTTTGACTTGTCAGTTTTTTGATGACGCAAAGCACGTTGGACTGAGAATACTTATTCTTCTTTTGTATTTCTCTAAACCCTGGTAATAATTCATACGCTCATAATACAGAATTTCAGCATATCTGTGCACCTGTCTGAGTCTGCTGTGACAGCTGATTGGTGGTATATGATTAGGAGATGATTTTGAGGAAGGAAAAACCTTGTTGACGATACTCCTGTTAAGCCATTAGTTTATAAATTCCAGCTTTACTGTGAAGTACTATAGAGTGTTAAATACAGATTTTGCTGTCTTGCTTCACACAATTCTCTAAAATCAGTTTTGAACTTTGGTTATAGAGTCTTCATATTTCAGTATCTGGTGGTCCCTATGGCTTATACATAACTTTGTAAAAAGATAAATAAAAGTTTTTTCCAATGCTTTGAATATACTTTTGAAAGGAGTTTGACTTTTTTTCCTCATTCATCTCAGTATAGAGTGCACTATTTCACAACATGAGTTTTTTTTGTCATTTAAATTATCATATTCTTTATTATGTAACTTTAACAATTGAGTTGATCTGTTTAAAATATAAATCCACTCAAGGTAATTAAAAATAAGCTTTTCAAAAATGTATTATATTTATAACAAATGTACTTGTAAATAGAATAAAGACATGATATTCACTGTATAGATTTATTAGATGCCTTTTTTTTTTAAACTTTGTTTCTCAAGACTTAACCATATTCTTTATTTGAAATGTATGCCAACCATATTATTGCAGATTGAACCAGACCAATTGCCTGGGGAAGTTTTGTTGTCATTGTTTCTAAAAGTGAAGTACAGTTCTTGTTGTTACAGACTTTGATAGCCTTGTTATACATGAACAAATTAATTTCGTCTTTAAATGTGTCATGTCTGATCCCTGGTTACAAACTTGGGTAAACCATTTACATCCTGGTAGTAAGGAAGATCAGTGTTTATTGAACCTGTTGTAAGTAAATACATTTCAGACCTGATTCTGGTAATGCCACACTAGATAATTTAGCCTTCCAGCTGAAGAAAACTTAAAATGTCTGGGCAAAATATAAGAAATATCTTCCTTCCTGTAAAACAAAATGTTATAAATACAGTCAGTTGTAAATGGACCAAAACGCAGGAGGAGAAAGTCCAGAGAGGTGAAGCTAGCATGTAGGACCACTTTGCCCTGTGGGGGTTTGCCAGTTTAGGAAGAAGCAACTGAGGGGCAGAGCCTTCCATTTGACAGGCTTTCGAGACAAGAAATATAGTTAGGGGAAATAATCTAATTTGAAGCAAGGATAACGGTGGCTGCCTAATCTAAGTCTTCTCATATGTTCTCCAAAAAAAGTATATAAATCAACAAGAAGAGTAAATTAAACCACATGTAATGCTTTTAGCACAGCTAGACAGAGAATACTGCTAACTTCAACTTATCTGTAAGTGGGAAATGTAATGCCAAATTCCAGTAAGCTATCTCAAGCTTCTGCAAGCCTTTGTAAAGCGTGGGGATAGGGGCGACGGGTTTGGGGTGTGAAAGAGAATAGAGGGCATAAGAGTGAACTGAAATCACTCTAGGAAAAGAGAAAGGTTACCGTAAACATAAAAAAGGGGCCCTAGTGGTGCAGTGGTTAAGAGCCATGGCATGCCATGGCTGTGAACCAAAAAGGTTGGCAGTTCAGATCCATCAGCCGCTCCTTGGAAACCCTATGGAGCAGTTCTACTCTGTCCTATGGTGTCACTATCTGGTAGATCAGAACACTGATGATAGGCAAGGCATTTAAGAGGAAGTAAGATCTAAGGAGCCGGCTTCCAAAAGATGTCTCATCTGGGGGAGAAGAGATTTAATAGGAAGAGGTACCCTTTGGGTGATAGAGGAAGAAAGCAAGAAGGGAAAATTTAGGTTTCAACAAGACCGAACCACAGTATCGAAGGAACCACCAACTTTCTCCTCAACTAAAAAAGAAACCAAAAGGCCATTCATTCATTAAAAAAATTGTACTATGCTACACTGCCAGGAGAGCGTACTCTTGATCATGGAATCACGAAAGCCACCTAGAACCACAACCGTGTCTACTAAATGAATAGACGAAAATGGTCCATATCCATACAAAGCTACTATAAGAAGAAACAATGAGAAGCAAAATATTTTAGTTCATAAATATCCACCCCCTGCCCCCTACCCCAGCACAAACAAGCAGTATGCACTAAGCTTCATTAAATACCCTCAAGCAAGTATTTGGAGATAATTTTTTTTAAATCTTGGATCAAATTTAAAAACCAAGGGAAAAGGGAGGGAGGTAAGAAAATAATAATTTATTGAAACCAGTGAGGAAATCTAGAAAAGACAAAAAACTAGCAAAGAAATGAAGATCAAATTGCAAAATACCACAGAATAGATTCAGATGAAAAATTAATGGGCATTGAATTAAGGGAGAAAAGCAATCAAGAGAATGAAAATGAAATAAAGAATTATGTCAATGAGTAAGAGTGCGTACTCTCAAAAAAAAACCAATGAGATTTATTGAAGCTTCAAGACAATTCGAACTGGGGACAGGTATGTCTGATCTCACAAAATGAAACCAAGCCTTCAAAATGGTGGAGTTACAGAGGCATTTTTTGAGGTTGGAAGTTATGAGATTTTGTAAGTAGGAAGCAGGACAACTCAAAGTAGGGCATTACAGCAATTGGTTGGAAACGTGCATGTGGGCAGTTTGGGTTGATTGGTTTAAATATATACAATTAAGGGGCGTTTTATGGGGTGGTCACAAGGTAATTATCTTAAAACATCATGAGGGCTGCTGAGGGGATTCCTGATAAGGGCCTTGTGTCAAGACCCTCCCTTAGGAACAGTCTATATCTTTAGTTTAACCACAGACAAAACTTTCTTTTGTTATGTACTTAAGTCTGTCTAAGGTTTTGACTGTTGGAGGGGAAATAAGCAAAAGCTAAGATGGAGCTGGGGCTCAGACCCATCATTCTGATAAAAAAATTTTTAAGCAGCTTAATTTTGGGACTCACACAATAAAAGGGTTAGAAACAGGTTGAAATGAAAGACAAAGATTTAATATAAGGATAATGGAAAAGAACTAATATTTAAAACTATAGAAACAAATGGAAACCTGAAGCTGCATATTAAAAATGTCCATGGTGTGCCTGGAAAAAATTGACCCAGAAGTAAACCTAAACACAAAACTATCAGACTTAAAACATAAATTAGTAACCTTTTGTACCTATGGACCAAAAGACCACATATAGGGCAAGAATATCAGATTGGCATCGGACTTCTCATGAGTGACATACAAAGAAAGATGACAAGCAGGATTTTCCAGAAATTCTAAAAAAGTGTGAACAAAAAATTTTATACCTAGCTAACTTGTCACTCAGGTTTCAAGGTTTTCAACATACGACAACTCGGGAAATAGGTTCTCAGGAGTTGTTCTTAAGGAGTAGAGGTGTGTGAGCTGCAGCCCATGGGCCAAATTTGATCCACAGCCGGTTTTTGTACAACCTACATGTATCACTATGAACTCATGATCTTTAATACAGGTTAAAATACAGACTAATTTTTAACACAGACTTACTATGGGCGTCACTGTTACAGTGCTGGGACCCATGGACCCCAGAAAACTAAGTCCTTATCTCTTGGTTGACTTTTAAAAGGAAAGCCTTTATTAGAAAATAAAAGCACTGCGCAGTGGGGCAGCAGCCGAGTGTATAGCACTGTAGCAGGCTATTCCCCATGCACAAGTCTTCGGAGCTTTTATTGCTCGCTAAGATACAGAAGTGAGGTGATAGCGAATCAGTGGCTAGGATTTCAGATAATTCTTTTTTTGCTATAAGCAGTCCGACATGGCTCTTCATGTGAGTGCAGTCTGTCCCTCCTGTGGTTAGGGTTCGATTCTTGTCTCGGGTTCTTGGACCAGGCAGAAGTCATCTGTGGGTCGCCTTGGTCACCTTGCAGTTGTCTGTGCATGCTCCAGGGACCAGGTGGGGCCGTTCCTTCTGAAAAACATCTCACAAGGGTGTACATTGTTCTTTATTACATATTCCAGGATGGGGGTTTTATGTCATTAGCCAAACACATAGTATTATAAGTAAGTTGCAAGTTGTAGGTGTTGCAGGGCTCTTTGTCTAGGGGTTCGGTCCTTGTTTCTTCCCTATCTCATCTCTTCTGACGACTCCATTATAAGATGGTTCCGACATAAATCGAAGACGTTTTTTCTGTTTAGTTTTCATTTTTGCCAGCTATGTGGCTTTGAACAGTAAATCGTAACATTAAACATCTTCACGTGAACGACTGAGAATGATAGCATCAGCAAATAATACAATAATACATCGTATGCAGTATATATTACTAATGATATTGTAACTCAAATACTTCATAATTCGGGGACTACCCATAGATAGAAAAATATAGACGTAGAAATAGCCGAGTGTGAGTTTCTTAGCTTTGTCCTCTAAAAGGGCATAGAAGCAATGAGAACCCAGTAGTGATGAATACGTCTAGTGTCCCGGACCTTTGTTTCTAAATATAATTGTCCACTGAAAGGAACCAGGGCCTTGGAAAAATGGCTGATTCCAAGGCTGGGACAGGGGAAATACCAGAGCCTGGAACATCTTGTGCCAGAAAGTAAGGAAGTCATATCTGTTGTCTGTTGCATAAAACTCACCCAAAACTTAGAGGCTTAAAAACCACTTATTTACCTCACGATTTTGTGGGTTGGCAAATTGAGCTGGGCTCAGCTGAACCTTTTTTCCCTAGTCTTGACACATGTAACTGCAATCGGCAGTCAACTAGACTGTGGTGTTTCTAGGGTTTGGCTGGTAGTTACCTGGGGCAAAGGAATGGCACATGTCTCTGAGCAGCCACCAGGCTAGTCTGGGCTGTTGACACAGAGGCCCAGGGTCCCAAGAGCAGAGTAAGAAAAGATAAACCCATTGACTCAAACATAGCAACAATTGTGAAGCTGGCTCAGGACTGGGCAACGTTTTGTTCTGTTATCCATAAGGTCATCCTGAGTTGGAGGTCACCCAACAACAACAACGTGGAGCAGTTCCTGAGCCCTTGTCTTTTAACATTTTTGAAGAGTACGAAGCAGTTCCTTTGGAGATTATCCCTAAATTCCGGTTTATGGATTAGATTCAGGTTGTGTATTTTTTGGAGGAATATTAAATAAGTTATGTTTTGTCCTCCTTGCATCATGAGGAAGCATGTAATTTGTCCACTTATTGGTGATATAAAGATTGATCACTTGGTAAAGGTGGTACTCACCAGATCTCTCCACTAGAAAAGTTACATTTTCTTATGATACGTGATTTGTGGAGAGACTGACAGTATTTAAATGTCCTATTCCTCACTACAATCTGCAGTGGTTTGTTTTAGCATTCATTGATGATTTTTTCAAGAGTATGTCTACAAAATGATTTTTATAACTCCATTTTATATGTATTTATTAGATGACATTCTCCTGTAAGGAAAATCTTTCCCTTCTTTATTTATTGTCAGTATTATTGAATGGGGTTTGATCCGTTACTAACCATCATTGTTTATTTTGATGATCAAGTTGTCACCGATTTAGCCTTCAAATGCCCCTTTAAAGCTGGCTGTCATGTCTTTCTGACGTGTTCCCATCAATTATTATTTTTAGCATTTCTGTGTAGATGGATGGCAAAAACAGCCAGCAGCTATTATCCTCCTTGTGTCCACATCTCCTTTTCAGGAACCTTTGCGCTCCCATTAAGTCTCTGAGCTTGGCCGTGATATTTAACAAACAACTGTAAATTTCCTGATGCTAATAAATGTATGGTGGTTATGTTAAAAAAAAAAAAATCCTTGCTAGTAAATCACACTGAATTATTAAAGAGTGCGCAACTTACTATCAAATGGATCAGAGTACATACATATTTGTGTTATGTATAGAAAGAATAATGAAGCACATGTGGCAAAATTCTAGCAGTTTGTGAATCTGAGTGGAGGGAATACAAAATTTCTCTATTATTCTTGAAAATTTTTGTATGAGTTTGAAATTACCTCAAATTGAAAGCTATGATCTCTTGTAACGGAAAAAATTAATTGTAAGAGTTACCGACTGTTATGCAAATATCTCCATCCTTCATGTCAAAGTCACTTATTTATGGACTGGAGAGACATTTGTTCCCCCAACTCACACCCCTTGCTGTTGAAAAGACCAGCAGGTAGGCAGGACACAGGAGGGAAGGAGAACTAGACAGAGAGATAATGGCTGACGCTGAGAATTCTGTTGAGCAACTGCACAGGACACAAAGGGCATCACAGCAGGGTCTGATCAGGATCTGGCGTGGTGGGGAAACCGAAGCCACAGCCACTGAGCTCAAAAATGACACAGGAAAGACATCTCTTGGCACCTGAGATACCGTAACAGGTGGTGTGTTTCCCTGTCACGTACAGGAGTCAGGGGGGTGCCTATCACGGGGGGAGGGGGGGGAGGCAGCAGGAGCATCAAGGACCATGGCCTGCGAATACCAAAACGGTTACTGAGAGAAAAGGGAAGACATGAAAGACTGTGAGCAGACGGGGCAGGGAGAGGGGAAATGAAAAGAGCCCTGAGCAAATGAAGCTGGTGGGATATTGTTGGTTGTCAGTGGTTTTTAGCTCATAACAACTCCATGCTGCAGAGCAGAGAACTGCCCCAGGGGGGTTCGTAGCCTGTGATCTTTATGAAAGCAGATTACCAGGTCTTTCTCCTGTGGAGCCACTGAGTTGGTTCAAATCACCAACCTTTCGGTTAGCAGCTGAGCACTTCACCATTTGTGCCACTAGGGCTCCTGATGGAGTTTTAAGGTGGGACAAATGTTTAACAGCAGGAATTCCAGGACCAAGCTTCCTCAGTTCAAATCCTGACTCCGCCACTTCTAGGGTGTGCATGCTTGGATGAGCTGCCTAATTTCTCTGTGCCTCAGGCTCCTCATCTGAAAAATAGGGACAGCAATCGAATCTACCTCAGAGGGCTGCTGTGAGAATTCGGTGAATGAATGAGCTGAGAGCACTGGGTACATGGGTTACTATAACAGTGTTAGCTCTGCTTACTCACAGGAAAGCAGACTAAGTCTAGGGGTGACTACCCGCAGCCTACAACTGCAAGGAGTGGGCAGGAGGACCCAGACACAGACCCCATCACATGAAGTACTCCTGTTCTGTGGCCAGCTAACCCCATGATTTCATAAGTAGACATTAACATGTTTGTCTAAATCCCCTACAGTTGGACCCTCTCACCAGCCACCCGTATTCCTACCCCCAGTGTGGTAGACAGAATAATATCCCTGCAAAGATGTCCATATCCTCATCCCTGGAATACGTGACTGCGGTGTGGAGTAAAGAATTTACCTAAAGTAATTTGATCTTTGTCCTTGGTTCCTGAGAGCTAAATCTAAACCCTTGAAATTTTCCGAGTAATTGAAGTAACCCTTTGTTATCTGTTGGCCTCCAGACCAGACTCAGTAGATCATGCTAATGAGGTAACTCAGCTCAGGTGTGGGAGGCCTGATTCACTCAATCATGACTGTGTAATGAGGTCCCAATAAAGGCTCTGGACATGGGCTTCCTGGTGGATGAAAATCATCAATGCCCATGGGAGGGTGGTGGTATTGTTGTTAGGTGCCCTAGAGTTGGTTGATACTCATAGTGAGCCTATGTATAACAGAACAAAACACTTCTCAGTCCTGCACCATCCTGAAAATTGTTGCTATGTTTGAGCCCATCGTTGCTTGGAAGGGTAGTGCATTCCTTTTTGGGACATGAAAGCTCCACATTGGGAACCCTCCCAGACCTTGCCCCAGGTATCTCTTCATTTGCATCATTTTTGCTGTAATAAAACTGTATAACACTAAAAAAAAAAAAAGTTGCCTGCTATTAACACACCTTATGTAGTAAGGGGAAGAGGAAAAATTAGGTAATATAAACAGAGCCCTGGTGTTGCAGTGGTTAAGAGCTGTGGCTACAAACCGAAATGTCAGCAGTTTGAATCTACCGAGAAAGCCTATAGGGCAGGTCTACTGTGTCCTATAGGGTTGCTATGAGTTGGAATTGAGGCGACAGCAATAGGTTTGATTTAAAAAAAAAATTTTGTTTTATTACCACAATCCTGGTTTCTGCAACTGGTGCTGTGTAAATGGCTGGTACTTATAACTTCCTTCTTCCACTTCCATGTCCCTTTGCCCTTAGCCAGCACCTTTGCTGCTCATGATTCTTTACCACACAGAGTGACCACTCCTCATTCCTGATGATCTGGTCCTTGAATTGCCTGCCTGCCACTGGGTATGGGAGTTCGTAAGCTTTATTCCTGAGAATCTTTTGGTTTCAGGCATACTCCTTTTTGTCCCCACTGTATAGAACCAGCCCTATTTTTCTCTAGTAATTAGAATTAGTAACCTTAGTCAATACAGTAACTTCCTCCTTTGCTTATTCTATAGTGTGAGGAATCCAGTGGCTAGATGGCAGTCTTAGCTTCCAGTTCCCTGCCACCTTTGTTGTGGTTCCTAGTGAAAGAATTCCTCCCTTGGGAACTTAGACCCCAAAACCAGCAGATCTCAGTTGGAATAGGAAACAAAAACTTTGTGAATGTGCCATTAGGGTGACATTGTGAGGAGACATTCCAATTTCCACCTCTTGTTCCTGTATCTCCCAGGAATAAGTGATATGCTAATAATCCAGAGGCAGGCAAACTTTTCCTGTAAAGTGCTAGATAGTAAATTCTTTAGGCCTCGCAGGCATGAAAGCTGCCATAGATAATGCATAAATAAATGGACGTGGCTGTGACCCAATAAAACTTTATTTATAAAAACAAGTGGCAGGCTGGAATTGTCCCACAGGCTGTAGTTTGCCCACCCCAATCTAAACCATTTGCATTGAAGTTAATGTTTATTTTATAATTTCCCTAAGAATTATAGTGAGTACTTACTTTAGTTTGTATAACTGATGGACTCAGTTAATGTTAGTGGATTCTCTGGAGAAAAAACATTTTGCCCAGAGGAATGTTTGAGTTTCTACTTGTGAGATAACAATTGCCTACAGATATAAGAGGAGTGTGTTTGCAATTTCTCCTGGGCACCTAGAATACCCCAGACATTTAGTGTCACAGTCTGGGCACCCGGGCTTTTTCCAGCATCAAAATTTGTTGTGTTTATTACTTTTAATTGTATTCCCATCTCATGTTAATACAGAATTTAAGGCAGGTAACCTGGAGATCTGTTTCAATTAAGTCTACAGCCAAGAAAACCCTATGGAGCAGTGCTACCCTATAACACACGGGGTTATCATGAGTCAGAATTACCGGCAGGCAGTTCTACTCTGTCCTATAGGGTCGCTATGAGTCATAATCGACTTGATGGCAAGAGGTTTGGGGTTTTTGTTTTTGTTTTTTTTAGCAACAAGTCTTCTCTCAATCCTGTATAGTTTTAGTGAGTCTGGGGAAACATCTAAATTGGATCACTTTCTACTTCTTGGCTACTGATTGATGTTTGCGTGGATTAGTGGCTGTCCCCCAAAATTCTCTCTTCCTGGTGTAAAACATAAAAATTGTGAGACCAATTAAACAAAATTAAAATAACATTAAAAATCTCAGGGCTGCTTGTGGATGATGAGAGGGAAATCTGGGGTGATGGTTTTGCTTTGACACTGAGTGACATTGCCAGGGTAGTTTTGGAACTGCGACAAGACCAGATGGTGGAGGAGAAGAAAGGGGAGGGAGCAGAGCAGAGGGAGAAAGGATGCCCCATTTTTTTCTATGATGGATTTTACTAAAACCCAGCAAGAGAGTTCTGAAACCTACTATATCCACTAGAGGGCAGCAGGGGTGCAATTTTGTCCCAGTGCTATCTTTACCGTTTGTCTTTAAAACAGTCAAATTAGTTTTATATGAAGCAGAATTTAGTGGAGTGGAAATTGTTTTTTTTCTTCCGCTAAAGAGAGTTAGAATCACGGAAGTTACGATAGCTTATCAACCTAAGGTACTAAAGACCTCAACCCAGGAAATACTTCATAATTAAAATTGTTGCTGACTTTTTAGTAAAGTCATTACCTCGATTCAGAGAACGAGGATGGATGGGTTTTCATGAAACTTTTAATATCTTAACACATTGTCAAGTTTTATTCTTCAGAAAGTCACCTAATTTGTCATAGTGCAATCTAAAATAGAGGCCAAAATGATAAAAGACGTGGGTAAGAATTCTTCCACCCCCACTTGTTAACTATAGGCAAATCTCTTAACCTTTGTTTTTTCAATAACACAGCACTGTTTTATACACTCGAGATAATGAGTTTTAAAGTGCTTGGAACATGGTTGTTGTTCAGTAAATACTGCTTGAATTGTGTGTTGGTGAATTACATTTTGAGGTTTCAATTGAGCACCTAGAAAATTCCTCCCAGTGGAATTTGACCTTTTAGGGCAACATGACTCAGAAGACAAGGGCCCCTAGGCTGTTATGAAGAACAGTAAAACTTACCAGCTTGATTCAATCGTTGAGTATCTCATAGTTAGCCAAAAGTCAAAATCTGGGACTGTTTAAAAAAGGTGGCAAAAGTCATCTCTCAAATTTTAAAACAAGTTATAATAACAATATAAGCTAAAATATAGATTTCAAAATCAATTACAAGATTGGTGTATCAAATTTATTTTAAGTATTTAAATACTTTAAGTGTTTATAGATAGATCATAGTATGGTAATACAGAAACCAAAAAGCCAAACCCATTGCCGTCCAGTTGATTCCAATTCATAGCGACCTTATTGGGCAGAGTAGAACTGCCTCATAAGGCTCCCAAGGAGCACCCGGTGAATTTGAACTGCTGACCTTTTCCTGGTTAGCAGACGTGGCTCTTAATCACTATGCCACCAGGGTTGTCAATATGGCAATAGGATGATTTTTTGCCAAAAAGAGACTACCTAAGATGAATGGCTCCTAGGTCAGACCATCAGGATTTGAATCCTGGCTTTATCCCTTATTAGGTATGAGACTTTGGGAAAGTAACTTCACCACCCACCTTAGTTTTCACATCTGTATAATACGGTAATAACAGTTCCCATCTCACTGGGTCATTGTGAAGATCAAATTTCAAAAAGTTCTTAGTTCATGCCTGACAAGTAGTAAGTACGAATAAAATCTATTATAATGTTTAAACATGATTTACTTTAATTCCATTTGAGAATTCTCTTTGCAACCCCCTCCAATAGATGCAATTTTAAATGGCTGTGTGAACCATAAACCTATAATCAATTCTATCTATAGCAATCATGGCACTGTTTTAAGTCTCCAATTCAGTTCAAGATTATAGGCTGTGTTTTGATTGCAGGTTTGGACGTCATGCACATCAACCATGAGATTTGCTTCTTTCAAACCAACCCTTAATACATAGAATGATGTAGAACACATACTGGCAATTCTTGTCGAGTTGAATGGAAGAAATGTATTGATTGATTTACTTTTTGTGTATTATAAGCTGAATGAATTTTATGTTTAACTGTGCCAATGTTCAACAGCTGTTCTAAGACTTTAATATAGCGTATGGATACCAAAAACAAACAAACAAAAAAAACCAAACCCATTGCCATCGAGTCGATTCCGACTCATAGCAACCCTACAGGACAGAGTAGAACTGCCCCATAGGGTTTCCAAGAAGCATCTGGTGGATTCGAACTGCCAACCTTTTGGTTAGCAGCTGAACTCTTAACCGCTGTACCACCAGGGCTCCTAGTGTATGTATAATGCTTTACAAATTATAAATATTCATAATCCTGGAATTTAGTTTAATAAAAATGAGCTTCTAAAACTAAATTCATATACTTGTATGCATGTGAATTCATTTTCCTTTTCAAAGAATGAGAAAAGCAATCTGAATGACTGAGCCTGTTAACCATGACAAAAAGTTTAACAGTTTTAGGGAAGTGGGAACATTGGGTTAGCTTCTGTATTGTGCTTTTTTTTTTTTTTTAACCAACATTTTCATTCAAAGTGTTATCAAGTGTAGAAGTTCTAATGAGTTACTCAACAAATATTAATACTCTCTTGCTTGGGCACTGTTCTAGGTGCTAGAAGCACTATCCTGGGCATTGGCTGCAATTGTATCTAATGTTAAATTAAAAATGTTCATTTTTAGTTTAATAGGTAGGAACTTCAGACAACTATATGAGTCCAGCATTTGTGAAGAATCAGAATCTCATGTCTGATAGAGGAAAATGTTTTGCTGTATGTACTAGACTAATCAATGATATCTTTTGTTTGCTTTTTTCTAGTTAGTATATTTAAAAAAATTTCGTTCCCTTTTTATTTACGTATAGTAAAATTCATTCCTTTGGGTGTATACCTCTGAGTGTTGACCAACACATATGGTCATGTAACCCCCATCACCATTCAGATACAGAACTGTTCCATCCCCTCCTAAGTTCCTTCCTGCTGTCTCTGTGTAGTCAACCACCTCCCTAGCCCCAAATCCTGGCAGCCACTGACCTGTTTTCTGTTTCTGTAATTTTCCTTTTCCAGAATGTCATATAAATGCAATTATACAATATGTAGCCTTTTGTCTCTGGCTTCTTTCATTTAGCATTCTGCATTTGACAGTCGTCTACATCACTCCATGTAGCAGTAGTTTATTCCTTTTTGTTGCTGAAGAGTATTCCACTGAATGGGTGTACCACAGTTTGTTTATCCATTTACCAGTCCAAAGTCATTTAGGTTATTTCCAGTTTTGGATGATCATGAATAAAGTTGCTATAAACACACACATTCATGTTGCTGTGTAAACTAAGTTTTTACTTCTTTTGGGTGAATTCTTAGAAGTGGAATTTTGGGGCCATAGAGTTTTTTTAGAGTAGTAACTAGATAAGAAACTCCCAAACTGTTTTCTGAAGTGGCTGTGCCATTTTGCATTCCCACTGGCAACAAATAGAATTTTTATTGCTCTGCATCCATGCCAGCAATTGGTCTTGTCAGGTTTTTGGATTTTAGCCATTTTAACAGGTATGTATTCATAACTTATAGTAGTTTTAATTTGCATTTCTGTAGGAGTCATGACATTAATTTGTTGTTGTTATTCATAGAATGTATTCTCATAGTTTGTACTGTATTTATTGTGGTGTGTAAATCCAGACACCTTTTAATATTTGAGGGCGCTCTTTGTATGTTTTTGCTTGTGAGGAAAATCACTTTGTACCCATTAGAGGTTTATACCCGGTTGTAATATTCTGAGGGGCATGTGACATGCCTTTATTCATCCACTTCTGTCTTTTCTATTGTGTAATTCTCCTCCTTCCTATCTCTCTATACATGACTGCCCATGGGTCTTCGGACTTTGGTGAAGGAGTTAAGTAGCAGAAGGAAGGGTCAAGAAAGGTCTTACCTCGCTGGTTTTCTGATGATCTGGAATTGGCGCTGAGCACTCTCATCTTAGCAGTTGTTTAAAGCTGACTTATTATCATGGGGCATGTTGTGGGTTCTTGGAAGACATCCCTCTCCCATCGCTGGAGGTCTCTCATCTAAACTTCCCAAATGTGGGCAGTGCCTCCTTGGGTGTCTACTTATGGCTGTCTCTCTCTCTTGGGGTCCCGGTTCCTCTAGGTGACTTTCTTAGGTAATGCCTATTTAAATCCAGCTGCAGAATGGCCTTCTGTCCTACACAGTCCACACCTTGTACTTAGTACCAGCAAACTGCAGATGCAAACCATTGCCAGTGCAGCCATGTTTCCTTACTCCTCTATAAGAGGAGCTAGTCAGGCCCAGTCTCTTGCCCTTAGGCTTTTCTAGTCATGGTCTGTCACTCACCTTTCTTCCCTGTAGCATTCATGGGCTCCAGGCCAAACTGAGAAGTTCCATTGAAAACCTCTCTAGACCTCTAAACTTCACCCTTTTATACCCTTCAGGTGGATGTTGAGTCAACTGGATATTGACTGTTGCCTTTGTGAATTCTGCATTGGTCATTTAGCACCTCACTTTGGAATGTGAAATCACTTTCCACCTTTTGTTTTATTCTTAGACTTTTAGGACATCAGTGAAAATGGAGACAGAAAGAATCCCATCTTAACAACCTGTTTCATTTCCTATACAGAACAATTTAGGCTTCTTTTTATCATTATTATTGCATCTTGGCCATTTCCTAAGGGTAGTGCAATCAAACTGTTCTAACAATGTGTTGTTCTCTTCTTCAGAAATTGTGCTCTGTTCATTTCCATTTCAATTTTCTCTCTTCTCAATCCTGTTCTCACTATTCTTGTCTTTCAGCAGTATCTCTTCATTGTGCTATGTTCTCTATGTTGTTGTTGTTGTTAGGTGCTGTCGAGTCAGTTGTGACCCCGTGTACAACAGAACAAAACACTGCCGGGTCCTGTGCCATCCTCACAATTGTCGCTACGCTTGAACCCATTGTTTTGGCCACCGTGTCACTCCATCTTCTCAAAAGTCTTGCTCTTTTTGGCTGACCCTCTACTTTTCCAAGCATTATGTCCTTCTCCGGGGACTGATTCCTCCTGATAACATGTCCAAAGCATGTGAAACGTAGTCTCACCATCCTTGCTTCTAAGGAGCGTTCTGGTTGTACTTCTTCCAAGACAGATTTGTCCATTCTTTTGGCAGTCCATGGTATATTCAAAATTCTTAACCAACACCACAGTTCAAAGGTGTCAATTCTTTTTTGTTCTTCCTCATTCATCGTCCAGCTTTTGCATACATATGAGGTGACTGAAAACACCATGGCTTGGGTTAGGCACACCTTAATTTTCAAGGTGACATCTTTGCTTTTCAACACTTTAAAAAGGTCTTTTGCAGCAAAGTTGCCAAATGCAATGCATCTTTTGATTTCTTGACTGTTGCTTCCATGGGCGTTGATTGTAGATCCAAGTAAAATGAAATTCTTGAGAACTTTCATCTTTTGTCCATTTATTATGACATTGCTTACTGGTACAGTTGTGAGGGTTTTTGTTTTCTTTCTGTTGAGGTGTATTCCATACTGAAGGCTGTGGTCTTTGACCTTCATCAGTAAGTGCATCAAAGCCTCTTCATTTTCAGCAAGCAAGGTTGTGTCATTAGCATAACACAGGTTGTTAATGAGTCTTTCTCCAATCTTGATGCTCTGTCTTCTTCATAGAGCTTCTCGGATTATTTGCTTAGCATAGAGATTGAATAGTTTGTCATACTGTGGAGGCTTGCATGTTGCTGTGATGCTGGAAGCTACGCCACTGGTAATCAGATATCAGCAGGGTCACCGTCTTAGTCATCTAGTGCTGCTATAACAGAAATACCACAAGTGGATGACTTTAATAAAGAGAAATTTATTTCTTCATAGTAAAATAGGCTAAAAGTCCCAGTTCAGGTTGTCAGCTCCAGGGAAAGTCTTTCTCTCTCTGTCAGTCTTCTCTTCAATCTTTTCCTGAACTAGGAGATTCTCTGTGCAGGAACCCCAGGTCCAAAGGACTCACTCTGCTCCTAGTGCTTCTTTCTTGGTGGTATGAGGTCCCCCTGTCTGCTCATTTCCCTTTCCTTTTTATCTCTTGAGAGATAAAAGGTGGTGCAGGCCACACCCCAGGGAAACCCCCTTTACATTGGATCAGGGTTGTGACCTGGGTAAGGGTGATGTTATAATCCTACCCTAATCCAAACCCTGGTGGCATAGTGGTCAAGTGCTACTGTTGCTAACCGCTAACCAAAGGGTCAGCAGTTCAAATCCGCCAGGCGCTCTTTGGAAACTATATGGGGCAGTTCTACTCTGTCCTATAGGGTCACTATGAGTTGGAATCGACTCAACGGCACCGGCTTTTTTGGGAATCTTCTTCAAAATAAAATTACAATCACAAAATGGAGGACATCCACACAATACTGGGAATCATGGCCTAACCAAGTTGACACATATTTGGGGGGACACAATTCAATCCATGACATTCCACTCTTTGGCCCCCCAAAAAATCACACCCTTGCAACATGCAAAACATATTCACACCATCATATAATCTTAACTCCAAGAAAGTCTTAACTCCAAGGAAAAGTCTTAACTCCAAGTCCAGAATCCAAAAATTCCTCATTATCTGTGAAATCTAGAATACAAGCTCTCTGCTTCCAAAGGTACAATGGCAGAATAGGTACAAGCTAGACATTTCTGTTATAAATGGCAGAAACTGGAGGAAAAGAAGGGATAACAGGAACCAAACAAGTCAGCAGAACCGTTACATTAGCTTTCAAGGCTTTGAAAATAATCCTCTGTTCTCTGAGACAATTTACACAATGGCCCTGTCCTCCAAACTCTAGGTATTGGCCACATTTTCTGGATTCTGAGCAGAGGCTCCTGGGCCCTGGACTTCAGCTCCGCCTTGCAGGCCCACTGGGACAGCAACTCTGCTCACTCGGCTTTAGGCACACCATTCTCCTAGCCCGTCTGACTGGTGACTCCACCCTTAGAAACACCAGAGACCATGGCTCCACCCTTTGAAACCCCTGAGGTCATGGCCATACCTTTTGAAACTGAGGCAGCTTGGCTTCTTATGTTCCTTGTCTCTTCAGTTTCTGTTTCCTGGTTTCTTGGCATCTCGGCTCTTAGGGCTTCACGCCTGCATCTGCCCTGCTGGGGCAAGTGTTCCAAAGCTCTGTAGCTTCACTGATAAGTGCCCGGAGGCACCCCACTCCGCCAGGAAGCCTCCTGCGCATAGGCACTCAGCTGTCTCACTCCATGGGTTGGCTCCAGCACCCTCTCTCTCTAATCTCCTGATTCTGCTGCTGCTGCTTCTCTGCCATGGTTGGTTCTCTGTCATTCACAGTTTCAAAACCACTTCCACATTTTAGGCATCTGTTAGAGCAGCACCCCACTCAGTGCCAAATTCTGTCTTAGTCATCTAGTACTGCTGTAACAGACATACCACAAGTGGATGACTTTAACAAAGAGAAATTTATCTCTTCACAGTAAAATAGACTAAAAGTCCAAATCCAGGGCATCAGCTCCAGGGAAACGCTTTCTCTGTCCGCCTTGTCATGAATCTTCCCCTGGACTAGGAGCTTCTTCATGCAGGGACCCCAGGTCCAAAGGGTGCACTCTGTTCCCAGTTCTTCTTTCTTGGTGGTATGAGGTCCCGCTCTCTGTTTGCTTCCCTTTCCTTTTTATCTCTTGAGAGATAAAAGGTGATGAAGGCCACACCCCAGGGAAACTCCCATTGGATCAGGGATGTGACCTGGGTAAGGATGGTGTTAACAATTCTACCCTATTCCTCTTTTACATAAAATTACAATCACAGAATGGAGGACATCCACACAATATTGGGAATCGTGGCCTAACCAAGTCGACACACATTTTGGGGGGACACAATTCAATTCATGACAGTCACTCATGGCAGACAGGTTTCAGTTGAACTTCCAGACTAAGACAGTGTAGGAAGAAGGACCTGGCAGTTTACTTCTGAAAAGAATTAGCCAGTGAAAACCTTAGCAGCAGAACATTGTCTGATATAGTGCCAGATTAGCCCCCCAGTTTGGAAGGCACTCAAAGTACGACTGGGGAAGAACGCCTCCTCAAAGTAGAAAAAAAATTTTTTTTTTTTTTTTTGTAGAGTCAACCTTAATGATGTGGATGGAGTCAAGCTTTTGGGACCTTCATTTGCTGATGTGAAATGAGAAGAAACAGCTGCAAACATCTAAATTGAAATGTCCTCTATTCATTTATACCCTGGTTATATTTTTATTTTCCATTTTTTCACATTGTTCCTGTGGGCTTTTTTTTTTTTCCTCCTATTAATATTTTAATTTCATGGATATATCTCTAGTCACATATTCTTTGGGCTCTATAGCAATATCATTCAGATTTTTTTTCCTTGTTTTTCCATTTTTCCTGTAAGTATAATTATATCTCTATCTCATGTATGTCTATCTATCATCTATCTGTATCTATCCACCTATCATCTATATGTATCTATGGATTATCTATCTGTCTGTCTGTCTACCTACCTACCTATCTATCCCATAGTCTTATTTTTAAAAAATAAGCAAATTCCTTGACCAGCTGTTTGCAAGAGGTTCATGGAAGTTTGGAGTGTGCACGTTTAATAATGCCGTGTTCCCAGCTAACAGTAATTTTCCTTTTGACTCAATTTTCATTTTCACAGAGTCATTTTAGCCTTTTTTGTTTTTCAGTCAACTAAGATTAACAGCTGTAGTAATTTTTGTTGAACATTTCACCTCCACCATACCTCATTACAAGAGTTTTCTTTACAAAAATGGCTTGTTAGTATAATTTTTTGTTCAGCTCTCCCTTCTTTGCTTTTCTTCAGATTTAAACTCAAAACAGGGAAACTCATCTTGGCTTTCATGACAGAATACCCTTCTGGTCTTCCTCCAACACCTCAGCCTCCTCTTTAAGCTATTTTTTCTTTATTCAAAGATTAACATTTGGGCCTAATTATTTGTTAAAGGGTGGCCTGGTTTTGCTACAGCATGTGGTTTCCTATTTAAAAAAAAAAAGGGGGGGGGGTGGGAGAAGTTAGTGTCTACTCCTATTCCTTCTTATTTCCCATGCTTCCATGGAATTTTGGGTTAATAATCATAGAAAACCATAGAAACATATTTTTTTCTACTGGATTTTTGGGGCACATAATGATTTAAAAATTACCTGGGCTCTAGGACTAGATGAATAAATAAAAACAACAAAGAAAAAGCAGTATAATAAAAAAAGATTCCAGAATAACTAGAGCTAAAATGAGCTTTTAAAATATTCTTATGTAATAAATGAAAGCTATGCCTTTTTTTAATGCCTAATGCTATTCTTTAGAAAGCTATTGTTCTAGTATGTAAAAAAGAATTTTAGACTCAAGGAAAGGTTGATTAAAATGCAGGAAATATCTCTTAGTCTGAAATAAATTTCGGTTGGGGAGATTCAAAGCTCCTTGTTAAATTTAATGTTTAAAAAATTGGGACTATCTGTCTAGCAGTTAAATTTTTTGCTGTATATAGGTCATATTACCATATTGAGTCAATTAGAAAATGGATAACTGACACTATGGTATGATTTGTAAAATAAACTACTATTATTAATGTAATTAATTTCATGTAATAATTCCCATGTTCTGGTATATAGGAAGTAGGAGGTGGGTACTTTACACAGACATTCATCTACCTATTATAATTATTTTAAAATATAAGTTTAGATCTAACATATAGGAAGTTGGAATTGGACACTTTTTAGAAACACATATTTGACAGTTATAATTACTTAAAAATGTAAGTTTAGAACCATCGTTTTGAACATGATGGTCAATCACAAACTTGTATCTCTGACCAAGATTTCTCTCCGAACTTTAGCCCTGGGCATCACCATTTAGATGTTCTACAGATATCTGAGCTCAACATATTCTGAGCTCTCCTCCCTGATCCTCCTCATCTTCCTTATCTCAGGACAAGACCTTCAATTTTAGGTTCTTTTTATACTGTTTGTATTAGTCTCCTAGGGCTGCTGTAACAAAATACCACAAACCGGGTGTCTTATAAGAACAGAATTTTATTCTCTCACAGTTCTGCTGGTTAGGAGTCTGAAATCAGGGCTATGTGGATTCTTTCTGAGGATTCAGAAAGAGAATCTGTTCAATGCCTCTCTCCTAGTTTCTGTTATGGCTGAAGATCCTTGACATTTCCCTGGCTTGTAGGTGTATCTTCACATGGCCACTGTCTGCCTGTCTCAGTTTCTCTCCTCTTTTATAAGGACACTAGTCACGTAGGATTAGGACCTATTCTACTCTGATATGACCTCGTGTTAGTCTAACTGGTAACATGTTCAAAAGCCCTATTTCCAAACAGGATCACATTCTTCAACATTTTTTTGGGGTGGGGGGAGTGGGAAAGGGGAACACAATGTAATCCATAACATTATCTTAAGTCATTGGTAAGATAATATGATTCCAACTGTGGGTCTTTATGGAAGCAGATGAAGGGCCACAGATTTTACTCTGCTTGCAAGCCCTGGTGGCACAGTGGTAAAGATCATGGCTGCTAACCAAAAAGTCAACAGTTCAAATCCAACAGCTGCTCTTGGAAGCCGTACGGGGCAGTTTTACTCTGTCCTGTAGGGTCACCATGAATTGAAATCGACTAGACAGCAACGGGCGCAAACCAGAAAATTAGCCTGCCCAATTGCATAGATGCTGGCAGAAGACATGACACTCCTGGTCAGAGAAAAAGGACTTTGTTACTCAGGGCATGGCAAGCAAGAGAGCATTGTGTTTGTGTCAGATCCACTTGTCCCTTAAGTCCCATGGGGTGATGTAGATGGCCCAGGTGGATGCTGTGCACACAGCAGGTTTACATCACTTCTGAGGAACCCTAAACTTAGGAAACCTCAGTCTTTTATAACAGGCTACAAGCAAACTTACCAGACCCTCACTGCAGAGGGAGACGTTATCTTTGTTAACTGAACAGGAAGTAAAACAATCCACTGCTCCAGACGGAGACAACTGTCTCTATCTCTCAAAGGCTCTTTGCTTTACAAATATCCTTGGAAAGGTAGTCTAAAACAAAAGGACCTTTGGAGAAACATAAGATCCATGGAGAATTGCCTCCCAACGGGAGACAGCCATTGACTTCCTTGTAGCTACCTTTGAACACTTAAGAAACTTTCTTGAATGATACTAAGAATGGCAAAATACTTTAAGGACACATGCCACATTAAAATAAAGAAAAAGAATCCTTAGAGTATAATAGTAAAAGAAAGGGCAAGTATTATATTGAGATTTCTATTAGTATTGCTAGTCAAGAACCAAGGAATATGGATAGCCTTCAAAACCACATTTACACCCTTTAGTGTAAGGGTACCTGGTGGAGTCAAACTGCTGATCTTTTGGTTAGCAGCTGTAGCTCTTAACTACTATGCCACCAGGGTTTCCAAGTGTAACCCTGGAGCCCTGATGGTGCAGTGGTTAGGGGGTTGGCTTCTTACCAAAAGGTTGGCAGTTCAAATCCACCAGCCACTGCTTAGAAACCCTATGGGGCAGTTCTACTCCATCCTGTGGAGTCGCTATGAGTTGGAATTCTCAGCAATGGGTTTGGTTTTTGGGGAGTGTAACATTATAAACACGAAGTCTGTGCTAGACATTTATTTCTTGGTATTACACAATGATAATCAGAAATTCTTTGCCGATATAGTTGGTGTGCAGTCTGTATGTCCTTAAATGATGGGTAAAGCAATTCCAGGAATACTAATACTTACACAAACTTTCCCATTTGGGGAGGTGAGCACCTGGTTTGCAGTTTATTTCCTATTTCTCGTCCACCATTTTGGCTTTACATGCTCTCAGAATGTTCTATAATTAGTGTAGCTTTTTTCACATATGCGATGGTGTGATGTTATAGAGGATTTTAAACTCTTGTCAGGTAATGTATTCTAGTCCTTTTAGTTCCTTATTTAGGAAAGAAATACCACAGCTCTCATATTTTGTAGTTTTTTTCTTCCTTTTTAGTTCTTTTTTTTTTTTTCTGGGATGGAATAACATAAGATAGTAAGAATATAATCTAAAAAGAGAAGAATGAGAGAGAAAAGCTGACCCTAAGGGAACAAATGAAACTCTGAACTTTATGTCAGCTTTTAATTGATTGTGGCTTTGGAGATCAGATTGCTATGCCCTGTAATTTGTGAATCAGAAAATGGCCTATTCTAATATATATAGTATATAACATGATCCTTTCTAGTTTGTAACATTAAAAATGCACACACAATTATGCGAGTGAAATTAGTCAGTTGCAAAAGGGCAAATATTATATAAGACCACTATTACAAGAACTTGAGAAATAGTTTAAACAGAAGAAAACATTCTTTTGTGGTTACAAGAGGAGGGAGGGTGGGAGAGGGGTATTCACTAATTAGTTGGTAGCTAAGAACTACTTTAGGTGAAGGGAAGGACAACATGCAATACGGGGGAGGTCAGCACAACTTGACTAAACCAAAAGCAAAGAAGTTTTCTGAATAAACTGAATGCTTCAAAGGCCAGTGTAGCAAGGGCAGGGGTTTGGGGACCATGATTTCAGGGGACATCTAAGTCAATTGGCATAATAAAATCTACCAAGAAAACATTCTGCATCCCACTTTGAAGAGCAGTGTCTGGGGTCTTAAATGCTAGCAAGCGGCCATCTAAGATGCATCAATTGGTCTCAACCCACCTGGGTCAAAGGAGAATGAAGAACACCAAGGACACAAGGTAATTACGAGCCCAAGAGACAGAAACGGCCACATGAACCAGAGACTACATCATCCTGAGACCAGAAGAACTAGATGGTGCCCGGCTACAGCCAATGACTGCCCTGACAGGGAACACAACAGAGAATCACTGAGGGAGCAGGAGAGCAATGGGATGCAGACCCCAAATTCTCATAAAAAGACCAGACTTAATGATCTGACTGAGACTGGAAGGACCCCGGTGGTCATGGCCCCCAGACCTTCTGTTGGCCCAGGACAGGAACCATTCCCAAAGCCAACTCTTCAGACAGGGATTGGACTGGACAATGGGTTGGAGAGGGATGCTGGTGAGGAGTGAGCTTCTTGGATCAGGTGGACACTTGAGACTATGTTGGCATCTCCTGCCTGGAGGGGAGATGAGAGGGTGGAGGGCGTTGGAAGCTGGTGAAATAGACACGAAAGAGAGAGTGGAGGGAGAGAGTGGGCTGTCTCATTAGGGGGAGAGTAATTGGGAGCATGTAGCAAGGTGTATATAAGTTTTTATGTGAGAGACAGACTTGATTTGTAAGCTTTCACTTAAAGCACAATAAAAATTATTTTAAAAATTCTTAAAAAAATGCACACACATGTATATTTATTTGGTGATACATATGAACATTTTGAAAATTGAAATTATTTGCAATGATCAAAATAATGTTCCATTTTAATGGGAACTGATAGTGTCTTAGTTATCTAGTGCTTCTATAACAGAAATACCACAAGCGGGTGGCTTTAACAAACAGAAGTATGTTTTCTCACAGTTTAGGAGGCTAGAAGTCCAAATACAGAGCGCTGGCTCTAGGGGAAGGCTTTGTCTCTCTGTCGGCTCTGGAAGAAGGCCTTTGTCTCTTCAGCTTCTGCTTCTTGGTTCCTTGGTGATCTCCATGTGTCTTGGCATCAATCTTCCTCTGGTTCTAGGAGGTTCTCAGCACAGAGACTGTAGGTCCAAAGGATGTGCTCCACTCCTGGTTCTTTCTTGGTGATAGTGAGGTCCCTTTCTTCTCTGCTTGCTTCTCTCTCATTTTATCTCTTGTAGGATAAAAGGTGTTACTCAAGCAAGGGTGTGACTTGAGTAAGGATGTGACTCTTGTAAGGCAGTGACTCAAATACACCCCATACTGATTCTGCCTGATTAACATATAGAGGTTAGGATTTACAACACATTACAAAATAGAGGTTAACCACATAATACTGGGAATCATGGCCTATCCAAGCTGACACATAATTTTGGGGGGCACAATTCAATCCATGACAGTGAGATTTTGTACAATGAAAGTGCTCTAATTTGTTGATTTTAATTAAGTTCAAATTTTACTTGTTAAATTTTCTCAAAGCATATGATTTTATACTCTTGCCATTTTAAATACTAAAATATGAGCCCAGATGTTGCAGGAGGGTGTCCATTACTGGTTGTCCCTCCCAAAAGCCTTCACAAAGTATTATTTACCTTGATTAGTTCACTGTTTTCAAGGGACTATTCCACAGATTTGAATTCGCAGAAATCTGGCTTTGACAGAATCCTGGGAAGAGATTCATCACTTATAGGGACTGAAGCACACGTACATACACATGCCCACGCACACAAAGAGGTGAATGCATAATACATGCCCATTTATTAATTACGAAAAAGCAATGCCAATGATAAGTGCATCAGAATGCACACGTCAGCAGAATTTTTTCCAAGCAAGTTAGAAAGGAAGCCAAATTACAATCCAAATGTTGTCTGAAGCCTGTAGAGTCAGAGCAAAGGGGATTTTTTTATTTGAAACTTTAATCTCACCAAGGTAAAGGAAATCTGGTATATCCACCTCCACAAAGGAGATATAACTGGAATAGAAAATTTGGGAGTAAGCTGTACATAGATATTTTGCGTGAAAATATACAAATACCCAATCCTCTAATCTAGATTACTCCGGAACAAAGGACTGGAAAGTGATTGTAATTTTGTGAGAGGAAAACCAAATTACACGAAACTTTGTTTGGAGAAAGTCTGCATGAACACAAGGAGGATGGTCAATCTGAAACCTATAAAAGTATTCCCAGAGAGCCAGAGGTTGGCAGCACCCATCTGTGCACTCTTTAGGAGGGAAGGTGCCCTCTATCCAGCTTTGGGGCCACACGGGCCTCCAGATTCTGTGCCCTTGTGTCCTGCCTCTATTCCAGTAGTCACTGACCTTGATGTGAATTTGAGCCCCTTCAGAAGTTTCCTCACTAGAAAATGAAAAAGTCCTTATACCAAGCATTCTTGATTTTAGTAGTCAATTTGAGGAGGTTTTCACTTCAGATGTTAAGATTATAAATATTTCTGTACCTCATCACAAAAAAAGAAACATTAAAATGACCCTTTCCTGTAAAGGGGCCTCCCAGCATGGGCCTAGAGGATTGCTTTATATAAGCCTCTACTTTATAAGGATTTAAATAAACACGGCTAATGCATAGCTTAATTAGTCAATGGGATTCAGTTCTGGAATTCCTTATAAAATGGTTTTGGTCAACAGAAATGGAATCATTTTTCTTGCCAGATATGCAATAATGATTCCTAAATGTTCTTCAATCAGAATAACATGTAAAAATTAACCTAAGTCATGTATGTTTTGGCAAAAAGTAAATGACTGGAAGATTTAGCGACACTCTCAAGAATAATTACCACCACCACCACCCACTGCCGTCGAGTCAATTCCGACTCATAGTGACCATATAGGACAGAGTAGAACTGCCCAGTAGAGTTTCCAAGGAGCGCCTGGCGAACGTTAGCAGCCGTAGCACTTAACCACTCCACGAGGGTTTCCCAAAACTGCTTAGCATGTTTAAACATGTTTAGCAGAGGTATTGGAAATGTTAAATTTTTTCTTTTAAAGGTAATTGTAAGAAGTTAATTAGAAAGAAGCATAAAAGATGTTTAGGCTCCAATGATAGGAGAGTGTGTTGACCGAATCCGCAGAAGCCTTTTCTCTGGCCCTTGAAAGGACACGTTCCTCTAAAAATCCTCTTTTCTTTTTAAAGAAATAAACCAAGAGGTGAGATAGGTCTTTTCAGGGTATCTTAGGTGATGGGGGTTTATTGTAGGAAACACAGGAAAGTCAAGAAGCAGAAGAAACCATCCCAGTTACAGAGTATCCAGGCCTGTGGAGACTCAGCACGTCATAGCCTTCAGGTCACAACCACAGCAGCTCATTGCTCAGTAGCCACACCCATTGCTCTCCATCCTGAAGATGCACCCTTTGCATGCCCAGCTTCTGCTTCCAACTCTTCAATGACTCCAGTTGCTTCTACCACTACTTAAACTTCTCTCTACAGTTCTCATGGCCTCTACTTACATGCTTGTAGTCATTACTCTGTGATTCTCTTCTGCTTCACTGCTGCGGACACCTTTTCTGCATATGTCACCTTCTAACACGTCAAGGGGAAGATTAGATTGGGTTCATTTCTCCCAGACTTGTTGGGAAGAAGTCTCAGCCTGTATGTGGGACTCATACTTTGATTATTGCATCTTCTGATTATGGGTCAGTGGTTTCCCAGCTTGGTTAATCATCGGAATCAAAAATACAGAATCTTAGACTCTCCTCAGGGAAATTGATTCAGTGGCTTGGAGCTGGGGCCCATGAGACTTGTTTATAAGAAACTCCCTAGGTGATTTAGAAATACTTCTTTAGATGGCTGTCTTTTTGTCAGGCAAACATTTCTGGCCTGATCGTTGTGTTCAGGATTACAGGCTTAGCTTACCCAAAGAATGAGGGAATCTTATTTACCCGTTTTCCAGGAAGAGGGCACAGTCTGACTTGAGTTGCTGATTTCCATGTCAGAAACAGACGGTACATCAGAAACAGAGTCAAGACCTGTTGTAAGAGTTGAATTTCAGAGGTGACTCAAGAAGCAGGGAATTTTACCTTAACTATGACACTTTGACATATGAATCATTTTTTCTGGGACTTGTCACCTATTTGTGGAGTCTTCTGTCTGGTAGCCTGCATGTCTGCAACTTTTAAATACAGAGCAATCTCCATTGGATGCTATGCTAGAAATAAAAGCTATAATGTATGCTCCTGGGAAATTAAGCCATGGAGGTCAAAATGGTGAACTATGTTATTTAAAATATCTTGAATATACTATATTAACCTGCAAATCACAGAGATTTCTTTGAAAGACAAAGAGATTATGCTCACTTTCAGGATAACATTTTCCTTTGCTGCATAATCTACTTAGACAGTTGCTGTTAGGTGCCATCGAGTCAGTTCTGACTCATAGCGACCCTATGTAAAACAGAATGAAACATCACCGGGTCCTGCGCCATCCTCACAATCGTTGTTATGCTTGAGCCCATTGTTGCAGCCACCGTGTCAATCCATCTCATTGAGGGTCTTCCTCTTTTTTGCTGACCTTGTACTTAACCAGCATGAAGTCCTTCTCCAATGACTGATCCCTCCTGATAACAGGTCCAAAGTATTTAAAATGTAGTCTCACCATACTTGCTCCTAAGGAGCATTCTGGCTGTACTTTTTCCAAGACAGATTTGTTAGAGAATGAAAAAATGAAACATCTATTGCCCAAATGTACAAGATTCTGATTGTAAGCAACAAGTGTTAACTGACCAAGCAGATTAATTAGCACTTTCACTGTTGCAGTGAAAGTGACCATGTGCCAGAAAGTGAGAAGTTGTAGTTGGCTTCATACTTACTGACCAATGGAGCCTTGAAGGAGAACATGATCTGGGTGGCATTTATTGAAGCTGTGTTCAGATGCTGGCATGAGGAACACGTTTATTTGTACTCATTTTGTTGCAAGTGAGACAGCCAGATTAAGTCTGTTGTTGTGCATCTTCAAGTGGATTCCAACTGATAGCAACCTCATGTGAAAGAGTAGAACTGCCTCATAGGGTTTTCTTGGCTTTACTTTTTTGCGGAAGCAGATCACTAGGTCTTTCAAAGCAGGGTTTATTGAAAATACGGCTGCCAACAGCTCCAAACCACTTACATTTTATATCAACCATAAGGCAGAAACTGACCTAATCCCCTCTCTTGGCTTCATATCCCCTCATCCCAGGGAAGGACCTCATTGGCTTCATTTGAGTCTGGTCCACACCACTGAACCAATTAACGGTGACCAAGGGCAGGAGTAGGGAGCAGAATAATTCTCAGAAGAAGAAAGATGGAGTTGAAGATGAGACTCTGGAAGGCAGGCTAAAAAGGACATCTAGAAACAATGGAGGAGAAAAGAAACACAGCAGCCTAGAGGGGAACAGAGCCAAAGCACTCCGATGTCAATACCAAGCAGCGTGTTATTTCATCGTGAGAGTAGAAGAGTAACCTCACCATAGATTGCTCTTTGTCCCACAGGCCATAGCAGAGGTGGTGCTGCTGTTGTTGAAGTTGTTAAGCAGCTATTAATCCATCCTACTGAGTTGGGTGTTCAGTGATAACTTTTTCATGGAAGAACAGAGATTTTAAAGAATAACTTAGTTTGGAGAAGAGTGCAATTCTCTCAAGTGCAGAGAACTACAAAAGAAAATTCAATAAAGGGAATGAGGCAGACCAATGGCAACAGGTAGGGGAAAAGGAGAGGTAAGACGGCACTGGCAGGGGGTTGCTGTTGTGTGCACTCCAATCCCTTCCTCCCATTCGCCTAATACCAACCTTGAGAGGGAAGGTGGCAGGCCCCATCCTCTCCAGTTGTCTCAGATATCTTTAGATTAGGAATTTCTATTTCTTTTTATATCACCCCTTCTCTACACTTTATGAGATGAAGTGGCATTTTGGGACTTCGGTGACTTTTGTGAGAAGAGATGGAACCAAGAGGAGAAAACGCAGGTTGCTGGTTTCACAGGACTGGCAACAGAATCTGGGCTATAAGAGAAACTAGCAAATAAGACCTGGGAGTTTTTTGTTACTGTTAACCTGCCTGCTCACCAGTGTAGGAACTTCAGTCCTTGTGTCTTTGCTTGGAGCCAAAAAGAAAAATGGTACTGCCTGAAATAGTCATTCTGAAACAACTAAGGATCTGGGTATGTGGTTGGAAAAACAGAAATAGGAAGAGGTTGATAGAAACTTGGCACATTTTCTGGCACAGCTTGGGATGAGTGTATGGGGTAAGGAGAAGGTGTCCTGATGAGCAGGGGTTAGAGTGTGCTTTTAGAAACACATTTCTGAGTTTTGACTCTATGTGCTTTTTATTTAAATCTCAATTCCATTTTCCAAGTAGAATTTCCATTGAAAAGTTAAATTTCTAATCGTAAATTTTTAATTATTTTCTGTATCACATTAATCCCATTTGGGCCTGAATGTTGTGACCCAATTTTTCCCTGGGGCCTAATCACCCCAGGATGAACAGAACATTGAATTCTGGAACTGCAGAGTGAAGGTCCAAAGTCTAGAGTATTTCTGAGAAATTCAGAGGCTTTTCTTGACCTTTCCATCACCCCACAATCTTAAAAAGGAAGTAAAAACACTTAGAAAAAGATATTTGAAAAATGGCCAGAAATAATAGAGTGCTATTTGGTACTATTTTTTTATTTTTTATTTTTTTATTTGGTACTATAGACTCATCTTGCTTTATGTAATAAATGGTTCAATTTAAATGAAATAATATTTGCCAATTCACTGCCCCAAAATTTCAAAGACAATTAGTTTTTATTTCTGATTGATCTGCAACTGGCAGCCTCCTACATTTATCTGCCTCTGTCTCTTTTTCAAGTAACTAGTGAACACGCTCTCTCTCTCTCACACACACGCATGCCTGGGAATGGGATTTCGTGCTAGAGAATTATAATTCTACATAAAACCCACTTAATCAAAGGAACTTTTTAAAAATTAAATAAAGCTATAATTTTAATATTCTGGACCCAATTTCTCCATTCAACTATTTTTAAAGAAATTGTTATAGTGAAAATAAGAGATGATACTTTAAAACCCAATTCAGGCTGGTTTTCTAAGGAGCTACATGTCCATGGCATCATCACAATCTGGAGCTGGTTTCAGCTTTGTAGAGTTAGCAATTTGATTATGAATGCCTCAGAAATACTTAGACTCCAGTGGAAATGACTCATGTTACTCAAGTTCACAAAGACTGATATATTGATTAGAATATTAATTTGTTGATTTTCAGTGAGGATATTCTTTTTCAGTGTTGATAATATTCAAGACCACTATGCAGTAACAAATTTTTCTGATTTTAAAAAATAAGCATTTATGATCACTTGCAGTTTCTGTGAGTCAGGAATTTAGATAAGGCCCAGAAGTGATAGCTTATCTCTGCTTCACAAGGACTGGAGTCTTAGCTGAAGGAATGGAAGACTGGGAGCTAGAATCACTGAAGGCTCATTATCTCACATGTCTGCTGGTCAATACCGGCTATTGTCTGAGGCCTTATGTGGGTTGTTGCCTGGAACACCTATATGAGACCTCTTCATGTAGCTTGGTCTTCCTCACAACATGGCAGTCAAAGAATTGAAAACCCATCACACTGGATAATTGAATTATTAGCCCTTTCATTACTAAATTTTTATTAAAAAAAAATTTTTTTTGATGGCATTTGTTTTTAGTATTGGAATGCATGCTTACTAGTTAAGTGTTTAAATTTTTGGTTGGTAATATGAGTTTGAGAAATATGGTCTGGTAATACAAGCCACCAGTAAAATGAGTGGCACTCTGGAGCCACCAATCTGTGCTATGACAAGATACTAATTAAGAACTAAATTGAGAATTATTGCTAGCACCTTTCTGTTAGGACATGGAGAACCTTTGGTTTTTCCAAATATGGCACAGTAAAAACAGAACAAACCCAAAAGGGCTCCCTAACTATCACACAAGAAAGCCATAATTATGCTTGCAAGGCTTATCTCACAGAAGTAAAGAAAAAAAAAAGGCAAAAGTTTATAAAGCTAATGCATTCAGGAAGCATCACCTAACAGAATGCTCAACCTATACAACAATGAGGCTTCAACTCCAATCTGCTGAGCTTCCCACATTTCAAAAGGGACCCAACTTGATGCTAAATGCATTAGAATCAGAATAATGTACTACCTAGGAGGTCCAGCTGCATAAAAAGTAGCTGGTATACCATTAAACCAATAGTACCAAAACGGTTATTAGGAGATTGCTTGATTTTATGATAGCAGATGAAGTAGATCTTTATAACGTTAAGAGATTAAAATAGGCCATTGTTTGCCATCTGGAAGGCAAATACATAGTATGTGTACCCCCTAGTATATCATCTGTGCCCACTGTGTTGAATCCAGACTTAATCACAGAATCCTTCATAATGTAGTGTTTTGAGGTAGCCATTGCCAAAAATTAGGATTGATTACACAAAATGAAACATGAGCACTAGACTACTAGCTGAAAGGACAGCAGTTTGAACTCATTCAGAGAGCCTCAGAAGACAGGCCTAGTAATCTACTTCCAAAAAACAGCCATCAAAAACCCCATGGAGCACAGTTCTACTCTGACACACATGGAGTGGCCATGAGACAGAATCAATTTGACAGCAACAGCAACAAAAACATTTACTGAGGATTCGTTTTACTTATATTTTGGTCTAAATTAAACGGATTCTCCTGCTTCAGAGGAAAGTAAGAGCCCAGTTCCAATCTGTGCTGAATACATTTGTTCCACTTATTCTGGATCCATTCACAACATCTTCCTCATGTTGTTCTATCAGATACATCTATACATATATTACAATATTTAACTGACTCTATCTGGTTTGTTTTATCACTACTACAGTTTATTTAAACTCTATCAAGTTAGCTGAACCCATTTATTATAGCTAATTACACTGCAGTATGTCTGTCAGTTTGTCATACTCTGGTGGCTTGCATGTTGCCGTGATGCTGGAAGCTATGCCACTGATACTTCAAATACCAGCAGGGTCACCCATGGTAAACAGGCTTCAGCAGAGCTTCCAAACTAAGACAGACTATGAAGAAGGGCCTGGCGATCTGCTTCTTAAAAAATTAGACAGTGAAAACCTAATGAATAACAACGGAATATTGTCTGCTACTGTGCCAGAAGATGAGCCCCTCAGGTTGGAAAACATTTAAAATGCAACTGCGGAAGAGCTGTCTCCTCAAAGTAGAGTTGACTTTAATGATGTGGATGGAGTAAAGCTTTTGGGACCTTCTTTTGCTAATGTGGCATGACTCAAAATGAGAAGAAACAATTGCAAATATACATTAATAATTGGAACGTGGAATGTATGAAGTATGAATCTAGAAAAATTGGAAGTTGTCAAAAATGAAATGGAATGCTTCAAGATAGATATCCTAGGCATTAGTGAGCTAAAATGGACTGGTATTGGCCATTTTGAATTGGACAATCATATGATCTATTACGCTGGGAATGACAAATTGAAGAGCAATGGAATCACATTCATTGTCAATAAGAACATTTCGAGATCTGTCCTGCAGTACAATACTGTCAGTGACAGGATAACATCCATATGCCTACAAAAAAACAAAACAAATCTGTTGCTGACAAGTCAATTCTGATTCATGGCGACCCTATAGGACAGAGTAGAACTGCCCCATAGGGTTTCCAAGGAGTGAGTGGTGGATTGAAACTGCTGACCCTTTGTTTAGCAGCCAAGCTCTTGACCACTACACCCCCAGTACTTCATATGCCTACAAGGAAGACCAATTAATATGTTATACACCAACCACAAATGCCAAAGATGAAGAAACTGAAGATTTTTACCAACTTCTACAGTCTGAAATTGATAAAACATGAAATCAAAATGCATTGATAATTACTGGTGTTGGGAATGTGAAAGTTGGAAACAAAGAATAAGGATTAGAAGTTGGAAAATATGGCCTTGGTAATAGAAACGATGCCAGAGATAGCATGATAGAATTTTGCAAGATCAACAACCTATTCATGGGAAATATTTTTTTTTTCAACAACACAAATGGTGACTATATACATGGACCTTGCCAGATGGAATACATAGGAATCAAATTGTCTACACCTGTGGAAAGAGACCATGGAAAATCTCAACATCATCAGTCAGAATAAGGTTAGGGGCTGACTGTGGAACAGACCATCAGTTGCTCATATGCAAGTTCAAGGTGAAGATGAAGAAAATTAAAACAAATTCACAAAAGCAAAAGTATGACCTTGAGTATATTCCACCTGAATGTAGAGACCATCTCAAGAATAGATTTGATGCATTGAACACTAATGACTAAAGACGAGATGAGCTGTGGAATGACGTCGGTGACATCATATATGAAGAAAGCAAGAGGTCATTAAAAAGAAAGAAAAGACCAAAATGGATGTCAGAACAGACTCTGAAAGTTGCTCTTGAACGGAGAGTAGATAAAGCGAAAGGAAAAAAATGATGAAGTAAAAGAGCTGAACAGAAGATTTCAAAAGACAGCTTGAGAAGACAAAGGCAAGTATTATAATGAAATGTACAAAGACCTGGAGTTAGAAAACCAAAAGGGAAAATACACTTGGCATTTCTCAAGCTGAAAGAACTGAAGAAAAAGTTCAAGCCTTAAGTTGCAATACTGAAGGATTTCGTGGGCAAAATATTGAATGACATAAGAAGCATGAAAAGAATACACAGAGGCACTGTACCAAAAAGAATTGGTTGACATTCAGACATTTCAAGAGGGGGCATCTAATCAAGAATTGATGGTATTGAAGGAAGAAGTCCATGCTGCACTGAAGGCACTGGCGAAAAACAAGGCTCTAGGAATTGATGGGATACCAATTGAGATGTTTCAACAAAGGGATGAACGCTTAGAAGTGCTCACTCTTTATGCCAAGAAATTTGGAAGAAAGCTACTTGGCCAGATGATTGCAAGAGATCTATATTTGTGCCCATTCCAAAGAAAGGTGATCCAACAGATACTATCAAACAATATAATTAATATCAGACACAATCAAAATTTTGCTGAAGATCATTCAAAAGTGGTTGCAGCAGTACATCAACATGGAATGGGCAGAAATTCAAGCCAGATTCAGAAGAGGATGTGGAACACGGGGTCATTACAGATGTCAGATGGATCTTGGCTGAAAGCAGAGAATACCAGAAGAAGTTTATCCGTGTTTTATTGACTATGCAAAGGCATTTGACTGTGTGGACCATAACGAATTATGGATAATCTTGAGAAGATTGGGAATTCCAGAATACTTAACTGTGCTCATGAGGAACCTGTGCTTAGATCAAGAGGCAGTCTTTCAAACAGACAAGGGGATACTGAGCAGTTTAAAGACAGAAATGTTTGCATCAGGGTTGTATCCTTTCACCATACTTATTCAATCTATATGCTGAGCAAATAACCCGAGAAGCTGGACTATATGAGGAAGGACAGGGCATCTGGATTGGAGGTAGACCCATCAAAAACCTGTGTTATCCAGAGGACACAACCGTGCTTGCTGAAAGCGAAGAGAACTTGAAGCACTAACTGAGGAAGATCAAATACTATAGCATTCAGTATGGATTACACGGCAACATAAAACAAAAATCCTCACAACTGGACCAATAAGCGACATCATGATAAACGTAGAAAAGATTAAAGTTGTCAAGGATTTTATTTTACTTGGATCCTCAATCAACGCTCATGGAAGCAGAAGTCAAGAAATCAAACAATGTATGGCATTGGGCAAATCTGCTGCAAAAGACCTCTTTAGAGTGTTAGAGGACTTTGAGGACTAAGGTGCACCTGACCCAAGCCATGGTATTTTCAATTGCCTCGTGCATATCAAAGCTGGACAATGAGTAAGGAAGACTGAAGGGGAATTGATGCCTTTGAATTATGTTGTTGGTGAAGAATATAGAGTATTCCATGGGCTGCCAGAAGAATGAGCAAATCTGTCTGGGGAGAAGTACAGCCATAATGCTCCTTAGAAGGCAGGATGGCAAGACTTCGTGTTACGTACTTTGGACATATTACCAGGTGGGACCAGTCCCTGGAGACAAACATTATGCTTGGTAAAATGAGGGTAAGTGAAACAGAGGAAGACCCTCAAGGAGATGGATTGACACAGTGACTTCAACAATGGGCTTAAGCATAACAATTACTGTGAGGATGGCACAGGACTGGGCTGTGTTTTGTTCTGTTGTACATAGGGTTGCTATGGGTCAGAACTGACTTGATAGCACCTAACAACATGTTTGTATTAAATGGCCAAATATTTTGGTAAAATTATATTTTCCAGACAATATTCCCTGCTCTTCTTGATTCGTATATGATTTGTCCCATCTCCTCAATCACTCAGTATTTAAAACTTTCCTTAGATTAGTTGTTTAATTTCAGCAGGCTACATTCTTCCATTATAATGAATTTTAATAGTCTGATTTTTAAACTTTATCCTTATTTCCAAATTCTAGGGAACCTGATAACAGTGATTTACCGACAAAATGGAAAACTCACACTTAATTTTAAAGTTGATTCTGTTATCCCTTGACCTGATCTTACTAACTTCTGCTTATTCCATTAAGCCTTCAAATTAATTTCTAGTTAGTAAAATAAATCTGAGATTGTATTTTATGATAGGTGAGATCTGATTCTAATTCCTCAAGATGTCCTATTTTGGTATTTGCTGGAATTTATCTTTTTTTTTTTTTTAATATATGAGCCATTGATTTATGTCAGGAAATCTTTGCTGTTTTTTAAATTTTCCAGTAATGACGTTAAAAGCAAGTTTGTATTTGGTTGCCTAAAGTGAAATACTTGAAAATTTTACGTTTCTCCAAGTATTTTTATGGACCAGATAGAGCTTAATGTATTGATTTATTCTAGAAAAAATGGTATAAGAAAAACACATTATAATAATAAAAATTGGTACATTAGGTGATAGCCATTTGAAACGTTAATTCATACAGCTTTGACCTTTGAGTGGCATTTATTGAGTACTAACAACTCTACTTCATTCGGGTTGTTATGATATATATTTTATTTCATGTGTTTTATTATTTTACCTATGTCTGCATTTTATTTAAAGTGCGTAAGGTGTTAAATATAGGCTCTGGCTAAAACAAACCCATTGCCATTGAGTGAATTCCTACTTATAGCCACCCTATAGACTGAGTAGAACTGTTCCATAGGGTTTTCAAGGAGCCAAACTGCCAACCTTTTGGTTAGCAGCTGAGCTCTTAACCATTACGGTGCCAAAAAAAAACAACCCGAAACCAAACCCATTGCTGTTGAGTCGATTCTGACTCATAGCAACCGATAGAACAGGTAGATTTGAACTGCCAAAGCCACTACACCACCAGGGTTTCCATTATGGTACCAGGGCTCCTAATATCTGGTAGCTAATTTTTTTTTGTTTCTATTATTTATTAGGAGCCCTGGTGGTGTAGTGGTTAAAAGCTACCGTGAGCTGTGTATGGCTGCTAACCAAAAGGCTGGCTGTTTGAATCCAACAGCCATTCCTTGCAAACCCTATGGGGCAGTTCTACTGTGTCCTATAGGGTCGCTATGAGTCGGAATCGACTTGATGACAATGGATTTGGTTTGGTATTATTCTATTATTATTATGAAATGACCCCTTGAGCTAAGTGTACAAGGTCACACAAGTTGTCAGTGGTCAGCTAACTTTTGAATTTATTTTGTTTCCAGTCCTTGTGCTTTCCACCTTATATACCATGAAGATATTTTTTAGCACAGTGTGGGGTAAGCCCTAGCCCCACCTAATGGGAAAAGTTATCAACCCTTGAATATGAATACCAACCCATACTGGGGTTTGTGGGCTCAGTGCATGCACAACCACAAAGAAACAGCAAATCAAATGGGGAAGACAAAGGTTAGTTCAGAACTTGAACTTTATTCCTAGTAGGTACCAGGACTCCTTCCCAGCAGTTTAGGGCAGACAGCTCTTGGGTTACATGAAAGCATTTGGGAGTTGTCTGGCTCATAGAACCTCAGATCATATCTACAGGAAGAGACCTCCGGTACAACAGAATGAGGCGACAATGCTTTGTTCAAAGCTCATCCTGGAGATGTACAGAGGACATAGAACGCAGGATTTCTGATGACTACATGGCCTTTCGGTAATTACCTTCTTTCTGATAGGGCATTATATATGTCACCAGGCAAATCATATGAATTCTGGATGTTTCACACACCCTATCCTCCAAAATTTTATATAGATAGTGAGAGGATCTGGCTGGGATTGAGGATTTTGATTCTACTAGAAAGTGGACTCAACGGCACTGGGTTTTTTTTTTTAGAAAGTGGTAAAACCCAACAGATGTAGCAGAAGCATTCTAAAGCAATTAGTTGGGACAGCAAAAGCAACTAATGTAGAGTCATTATGCAAATACAAGGCCATTAAATGCCACTCTTTCTTGCACAGATAATGTGAGAAGCCTGCTTTAGACCCACAGGAAAGGAGGATAAATGCGCAATGTTTTCTCTCAGTTCACCCTGTTCTGACCCAGCTGTCCCCATTAAGCCAGGCTAACCATTTTTGTTTAATAACAAAGACCGGGCAGATAATTTCTGATATAATGATTCTTATCTGGTATTCTGGTTTGGTTTCCTTTCAGTATCTCCCTCCTCAACTTGGAATATTTTTTTCTAAGTTTTCAAGGTCAAGGAGACTTAAGAAAAATAAGCAAAGAAAATGATCTTACAAAGGTGTAGTCATTCCCACCTATTTTACATTTTACTGACTGTAATGCTTGTTTGGAAACCCTGGTGGCGTAGTGGTTAAGTGCTACAGCTGCTAACGAAAGGGTTTGAAAGGGTCGGCAGTTAAAATCCGCAAGACGCTTCTTGGAAACTCTATGGGGCAGTTCTACTCTGTCCTTCCTATAGGGTGGCTATGAGTCAGAATCGACTCGACAGCACTGGGTTTGGTTTGGTTTTTTTTGGAATGCTTGTTTGAGGGAGTCCCTGGGTGGCTGAAAGTTTGGCCGTTAGAACCCACGCAGAGGCATCTTGGAAGTAAGGCCTGGCAATCTGCTCCTGAAAGGTAACAGTCCTAAAAATCCTATGCAACAGTTCTACTCTGCATATATGGGGTAGCCATGAGTCAGAATCAACTGATGGCAAGTAACAACAACAATGCCAATACTTGTTTGCGGAGAGTCAGTGTATTCATACTGGTTCACCACCAACAATATAATATAGATTGTGATAAATGGCTGTTACTCTTTTTTCCCCGTCACAATCATCCGTTCCCAGAGCCCTCCCAGGTTAGTGTTACATCGCCTGAGGACTCCAAGATGAAAGAGAAAAGAAAGAGCTGTCTGAGATTCTTTGGTTCAGTTATTACCTAAATGAAAACTCCCAAGGCAAATAAAGAGTGTGTGTATCACAAAGCGTATAGGGATAAAACAATACTGTTGTGATGTTTCTATATATTCCTCATAACAAACCAGGCAAAGCCCCAAGGAGAACAGCACCAAATTGGAAGGCATGCAAAAGGCAAGGATTTAGAAGAAAGCGGGAAAGAGAAAATGTTAAGAGGAGCTGAAGAAGAAAGCACAGATCTTGTGAGACAAGCATCTTTCTTAGATAAACAGCCCTGTAGGGGAAATATCCTTCACTTGGAACCCAAAGGTCTGTGTTTTAGATCAGTTCTGTCACTTACCGGCTGTGTAATCTTGCCTCAGTTTCCACTCAGCAACAGGAGTCTAACAACGCTGCAGTTGCTCCCCTCACAGGGAGATGCAGCAAATGAGATGCAAATGAAACACTTTGTAAACTGTAAAACAGAATCCAAACCAATATGATGTCTCCAGGGCCATGCACTTGAGAAGGCCTACCTGTACAATGTGGCAGCATCTTTCCTCTGCTCTCCTCCTGCTTTTTACAACCTGTATCCTTGCTTCTCCATCCATAAACCATAGCTTCAAAAAGACAGCACTATGTGGGGACTGTGTTGATCGGATTTAATGTTCTTCTTCTTGGGTAAGCCTGGTGAATTCCTAATCTTATCATCCAATACCCACTGATTAGCTCCCATGCAGACAACATCCTCTGCTCACCTCTTCTATCTTCATATATGTCCATAGCAATGATAAAGTTACTTTCCTTCTGGGTCTAATCAAGCATCTGTTGATTTTCTTCTGCTTTCTTTCCATTTATGGCCTGGGAGAAAGCCTAATCTTCAAGATAACTTTTAAGTATAACAAATCATACCTGCTATGTGTATAATTTACTGCATTAACACTCAGGGGCTAATACTGTATTTCTTTCTTAAAATTTATTTGGGGACATTTCACAGTCACATCCATATACAACGTATTGTCAGGACTGTCAAGAAAGGAGGGCTTTAGACTGAAGGTGCTGTTGACTATTGCTAAGGCCCTGAGTCATGGAGCCAAACCACATTGTGAAGGAGAGGGTTCTTATCCCTGAACAGAATAGATGTTTCAACTGTCAATTATCCACAAGTAGGATTGGTGGGTGGAAATGTCAACCTCTGGGATGTAGTTGGGTCAGGATTCAATTTGTAGGATTGTCTAGAGATGCTTGGGGTTCCCACTGGAGGAGTCAAGCTGGCTCCTGCTATGTGGAGGTCTGTTCAAAGCTGGTTAGGAATTCTTGTTGCTGTTGTAAAAATACATATAACATTTGCCAATTTAACCTTGTTCAAGTCTACAGTTCAGTGATCTCACTTACATGAATCGTGTTGTGCAACCGTCAACAATATCTGTTGCCAAATTGCCTACACCACAAACAGAAACTCAATGCTGCTGATCAGCAATTCCTGAGGTTAGGTTAGGAGCAGTTAGAAGAGTCTTTGTATCATATTCTGTATTCTTACTTTACTGAAAATTAATAAAAGCCACAGTCTGGTCTCAGCTGTCCTCTGGGGAATTAATGGCAACAGGGTCTCCGAACTGAGGACAGAGTGCAAGCATTGGAGTGTTCATCAGGGGAGGATAGCTGTCTCCACCCTGTTCCCCCCCGCAAAAAACCCAAAACCCCTTGCCTTCAAGTTGAGTCTGACTCATAGTGACACTATAGGACAGAGTAGAACTGCTCCATAGGGTTTCCAAGGAGTGGCTTGTGGATTTGAACTGCTGACCTTTTGGTTAGCAGTCATATCTCTTAACCAATGCACCACCAGGGCTCCCAGTTGTCCTCACCAGGGGGCTATTTCACAAGGATCATTAGGGTCGCAGGATAAGAAGAGACAGAGGGACCTGTGGCTCAGCTCCCTTGAAGCACAACCTTGGGAAACTTCCACAAATCTCTGGGAGGGCACTTTGAGTGAAGTAGGCCAGTGGGTGTCAGAGTCATAAAAAGTTAAATAAACAAAGAGGATGCAATCTCATTTTGTGGCCATAGGGCCATGTGGCTGGCAACATGAGTTAAGGAAATGTCTCTCAATACTCTTCACTTCCCATTCTCTAAAACCATGCTCACCAGGTGACCTTCCAATAATAACTGAGCTTCTCAAATATTTGCCAAATGGGAGAGAATGCGCTGGCAGTGAAAGAGTGTCTTCCAGTTTCCTGGAGGCTTTATTATGCTTTGTTAATCAATGTTACTGTTCTGGTCCTTAAAGCAACCCTTTATGAGTTTGGTAAATATGAGTCAGTCCTTGAATGGCAAATACAAACAAAATCAGGTTTCTGGTCCTGTAAAGTTGAGAGTGAGATCCTGGGCCATTATACCCCCACAAGAATGCCACTCTGAGATACCCAAAGTAACCAACCGCTCTCCCTGGGTGGCCTCTTTCTGTTACACCTCTCTACTGACTACATGACCTTCCCTAGATAACCCCTCCTAGGTGACCCCTCTCTCTGACTACATAATCTTCCCTAGATAACCCCTTCCAGGGGACCCCTCTGACTACATGACCCCTCCTAGGTGACCCCTATCTCTGACTACATAATCCTCCCTAGATAACCCCTTCTAGGGAACCCTTCTGACTACATGACCCCTCCTAGGTGACCCCTGACTGCTGACTATGTCACCTCCCCTACCCTTTCTTGTTGTTGCCATTGATGGAGCTTCATGAATCTCCCCTACATATGATGACTCACCCCTGATACTTGGTCTTTCTTCCCATCCTGGCTCCTGCTGTCAGCCTCGGGACCTCAGTGAGTACAAGACCCCACATCCTGAACTCATATCTTTACAACCACCTCCGTTCAACCTGTGTGTCCATGTTGACCAGTTTAACTACTACCTTCCCCAGCATTCTCAGCTTACAGACCTATTGTGGTTCCACAAAACCCATTTTGTAGATACTCAACCTTGCATACATTCTTCTAAAATCCACTTTTTTCTTCTCCAATACTAGGCACCTGAGTGCTTCTAGAGAAAATATAAAAATCAATTAGTGCAACAGTTAATCTATAGTCTGCAACTGTGTTTGGGCTTCAGTGAAAATTCAGTTTACTGTGTTCTCTTTTGCTTTCTCACAGTAGGTCTTACAAACCTTCACCACTCTCTTTAAGCCTGCTAATAATAATACACTTGCTATGTGCCCAGCACTATTCAAAACATGCTCATGGATTCGTTTAATTCTTACAACAACCTTTCAAGGTAAATACTATTAACCCCCCTGCTCATTTTGTAGATGAGGAAATTGATGCATAGAGAAGTTAGATAAGTTACTCAAGATCACACAGCTTCTAATTACTGGAAGCACCAGAACTGGGATTTGAATCCAGGTATTCTATCTCCAAAGTGGCCTTGGTGGCACAGTGGATAACCACCCAACTGCTAACCAAAACGTTGGCAGTTCAAACCCACCAGCCACTTTGCAGGAGAAAGATGAAGCAGTCTGCTTCTGTAAAGGTTACACCCTTAGAAACCCTATGGGGCGGTTCCACCCTGTCCAGTGGGGTCGTTGTGAGTTGAAGTTGACTTGACATCAATGCGTATTGTCTCCAGAATTTCTTAACCACTACACGATACTGCCACCATCTGTTTCCTGGATATTTAGGCTTTGGCCAAGGTCCTTACTGCCTTTCAGAGAGCAAATGAAGTCATAAATGCTGTTATTTTTTTGTATTCCACCTCCTCAATTCTATACTTAAAAACAATTCTTCCTCTTCAGCCTCAGAAGGAGAAATGTTCTTTTTTCTCTGCCTTGGCTATAAATCATATTCTTTCCTGAGACTTAGTTCTGTTAGTTTTTCCAGCTTTGGGGGTCCCCATAGCTTCATTATGTTAGCACCCGTCAAGTTGAGCGAACTCAGGGAGGGAACCGACACACATTATCCAACACTGAAGAGTGACATCCTGATGTGTTAGAGTGACAAATATATATTCCAAGGAAACCAGGTAGTCATTCATTACTCTTCCATTGAGACATAGCTTAAGTCTCATCTCCTCCATGAGGACGTTCCTGCCTTGTTCTACCTTGCCTTTGACACGTAGCATATGCTACTGTGTGTTGTTACTCTCTCATTTGTTACTGCCCTGTGTCACCCAACTAGATGGAAGGTCCCTTGAGAACAGGAACTATATCCAATTTTGCTTTATATTCCTGGCCGAGCATCTTGCATGCAGCAATTACACATGAAAAGTTTTCTGGGTTCTTTCAGCACTATTTTCACTCAACAAATATGTATTGAACTGCAACTATGTGCCAGACATTGTTCTAGGCCTTGGGACTTAGCAGTCTATGAAACATCGAAAGAATTTGATCTCGCTGAGCTTATGTCCTACACAGGACAGGTCCTCCACCACTGCTGCCCCATCCCACTACAAAGAATTATCTGACCCCAAATGTCAATAGTGGTGAGATTGAGAAAAGTCTGCTTTAGCCAAATATAAAACATTAGTGGCATATTTCCATCAAATCAATATCTTCTATCAGCTATCATTTATCAACTAAGGCATTAAATATGGGTCTTTGCTTAGTGTTAGTTTTCTTGGGAATTTTTACATCAAAAACAAAAACAAAACAATATGTTAACCAAAATAATTTTTCTTTAATCATGGAAAATTCACTCATCAATAGCAGACCCATGTAGGAGATTTGAGTATAAGTCTTTCCTGGGATTCATTAAATTTTATTGTATTCATACTTTTTGTGTGTGTGTGCTTTAGCTGAAAGTTTACAGCTCAGATTAGTTTCTCATTCAAAAATTTATACACAAATTGTTTTGTGACATTGGTTGCAATCCCCGCAATGAGACAGCATGCTCTCTCTTTCCACCCCAGGTTCCATTCGTCCACTTCCTGTCCCTTCCTGCCTTCTTGTCCTGCTTTTGAACAGGAGTTTGGAAAAACCCGGATGGTCTGAAACTGCATTAGCCTCTAGCCATGGTAAGAGGAGGTGCCAGATTAGAAACTTTCTGTTTTATTTTTAGTGTCCCTTTGAGCATGGAGACTAACTTAAGTGGTCACTTGATTTAGAGAAGGGCCAGGATGTTTCCCAGTTTCATTTGCACCCTTTCAGAGCAGTATTCCAAGAGCAGGTATAAGCTGGTGGAAGAAAAAAACAAAAATGTGGCAGGTACGTCAAAATGTTTTGTTTCATTTTTCAAACAAAAGTCATTATGATACAGAGAAAATGAGATTCACAGAAATATGTCGGAGAGAAGTTAGATTAAGTGCCTCATAAATTTAATGCCTGTTGTTCTGAACTACCTGATAAGATTCTCTGATATAGAGATTGCCGTGAGGCTGAATTTGCTTCAAGAGAGCCATGGTTAGCATTCATACCTTCCAGGCACCTCTAAAAGTGCGATAAAAACAACATTTCTCTTAAAAATCAGCTACTGTGAAGCTCTTCACTTACAATGTGTTTATTACCCTCACCATGTTGAATTTTTATTATTTTAACCAAAAAAATAATGAACAAAATTAACACAACCGTGGTTGTAAATGGGTATTTGTAACATCTGATTTTATTTTGATTTCTCTGAATTTTCTTGTGTTATAAATCTGAATTTTGATAATCAGCAGCTTTCAATTGTAGTTTTTTAGATCAAGTAAGTTAAACCGTTTATAAACATAAGACATATTATAATGGTGTATTAAGTTCATAAGGTAATGAATCACATTAAAACTGTATATAGTTCTCATGGACTCCAGACTTCCTGGAGCCCTGAGGGTTTGATGAACTCCTGAAACTATCACCCTGAGATAATCTTTAAACCTTAAACCAAAAATATCCCCTGAAGTCTTCTTAAAACCAAACAATAGTTTAGCTTAACTAGTAAAAAAATGCCTTGAGCATTATGCTCTTTTAAGAACTGTCTGTGTGGGATCCAATCAACAACAGCAACTCTAAAGATTAGATAGGACCCTTAGGGGGCAGTGAATTTATGTTAATAGAGGAGGAACAACTCAGAAAAAGAGGGTGAGAATGGTTGCACAACTTGAAGAACGTAATCAATGTCACTAAATGGTACACGTAGAAACTGTTGACTGGTGTATGTTTTGCTGTGTATATTGTCAACAGCAACAAAATAAATAAAATTAAAAAAAAGTATTTAGTATTAGCAGTTGTCTAATATTTACATTCACATCTTTTAAAATGAGTCCCTTAAAAACATGTTTCTTCATAAATCAAAGCCTTGTCAGCTGGTGCCCTTCAACCCGTATTTTGCAATGACTCTTATGGTAGCCTCTTGAGAAGCTTCCAGCAGGAACCAGACCAGTTATTGCTCAGTGACATTCTTTTCCTTACAAATTAATTAAAAATTTATCAGTGTCATTAAGCCAAAGATTTTTGTTGTTATTGTCATTGTTAATTCAGTTTCTTACCTTGTGTAGTTCAACTGATATTTTCCTCATAGATTTTTTTCAAAAATACCACTATTGGTCCTAAATTCCAAGTAAGAACACTGTCGCTCTGCTATACAATTGTGTCATTAAACTTCCGGAGACCGTTTACAGAGTTCAACAGCTATTCATTTCAAATAATATACAATATAGACTATTATATCTCATAGATAATTTTGGAAATTAACTTGTTTAAAAACTCTAAATGTTACGTAAAACTGGTTGTATCACAAGACCAAAGCATATATAATTTTATTTTCATAGAATGTTCTTTTATTATCATTTAGAGAATGGTTACAAAAAATAGCCTCTTTTAGAATCTTTGTTTAATAGCTTTATTAATGTGTCAATGACATAAATCAACTGTAATATTTGAATGGTACAGTTTGATAAGTTTTGACATATGTATATAACCGGTGAAACTATCACTAGAATCAAGATAATGAACATATCCATCACCCTCCCAAAACTTCCCCAAGCCCAGTTGTCATACCTCCTTCCCTAACCCCTCCTTCCCCAAGGCAACCACTGATCTGCTTTCTGTCATTGTACATTAGTTTGCATTCTCTCTAATTTTATAGAAATGGAATCATACAGTATACGAGCTTTTTTGTCTGGCTCTTTTTTCACTCTGTGTAACTATATTGAGATTCATCCATGTTATAGCCCAATCAACTAGTATCAATAGTTCCTTTCTTTTTATTGTTGAACAGTATTCCATTGTCTGAATATACCACAGGCTGTTTATCTTTTCACCTAAGCGCTTTACTGTTGTGCCACCAGGGCTCCTTACAATGTACATAGCCAGTAGCTATGAACATTGGTGTACAAGTCCTTGTGTAGACATATGCTTTCATTTCTTTTGGATAAATACCTAGGATGGAGAGGCTGGATCATATGGTAAGTGTAACCTTAACCATTTAAGAACCTGAAAAGTATTTTTCCAAGTGGCTGTACCATTTTATATTGTCACTAGCAGTATATGAGGGTTCCAGTTCCTCTCCATCTCACCAACACTTGGTGTGTTTAGTTTTTTTAATTTTAGTCATTCTAATAGGTTTGAAGTAGTAACTCATAGTGGATTTAATTTGCATTTCCTTCATGAGTAATGATATTACCTCTTGATTTTTTTTTATAAGAAAAGGAGTATATCTGTTATAATTTATTTTTCCTGAAGTAACATTTGAAAATACACAAATATCCAGGAAAAAAAAAAAAAAAAAGAGGTAAAGCAGTATGAGGTACTGAGAGCACAACTGTGCTTAAGTTTCTAACTGTAACAGCAATCATTCTTCTAAACAATGTCCGCTACTTGGCAAACACATCCAATGGTAATATTATATTAATACAATGAAAAATGATGTTGAACATCTTTTTATGTGATTTGTGCCCATCATTTAGAAGAGCTCCTGGTTGAAAACAAAAATTTCTTGACAAATTTCTTGACTGACTACCTAACCAGCTTCCTGTCTTCTTCTTACTATCCAATACCTATTGGAGAATTCAGGAATGGGTGCAAGTCAATGTGAGCTTAACATGACCAAAATGCATCAAAAGACAAGGTTGCTGGGTGACATGTATCAGTTTGAGAAATATTTTGATTATTATACATTATAATAATATATTAGAGAAATGACAAAGCTGCAATAGTGCTTTCTACTGTTTTTATCTCATATATACAGTCTTTCAAATATATAATAGATTCAAACTTTTATGTATTATGAGGAGTTTTTTGATCCTTTATGCTGTTGATTTTATGAAGGAAATGTTGACCAGCCTGTGGATCATAGACTGTGGAAAAGTTGGTAAATAAACAAAGACTTTCTCAAAATCAAGAGGAACCCAAAAAAGTAGTGTTAAAAAAGGATAAAAGAGGATTTCTGCTTTAGCCATGTCTTTGTAGCTGGTACCAGATTATCCCTCCTGCCGTAACACAGCAACAGTTTTCAGGAATTCGCTATTAGGCAGTTACTGTGATTTCTGAGAGAAAACTCAAGAGGTGAGTCCTATATTCACCTGGGGTCTGTGTCTGGGGACAATTTCTAGACCATGGCATCTGGAGGTAGAGCCCTAGCAGAGCATAGTGGTCTTATTGGGGTAAGGAGGCAAAGAACAGGGTTTGGGTAGTGTCTTAGTTATCTAGTGCTGCTATAACAGAAATACCACAAGTGGATGACTTTAACAAAGAGAAATTCATTCTCTCACAGTCTAGGAGGCTAGAAGTCTGAATTCAGGGTGGCAGCTCCAGGGAAGGATTTCTCTCTCTGTCAGCTCTGAGGGAAGGTCCCTGTCATCAATCTTCCCCTGGTCTAGGAGCTTCTCAGCACAGGAACCTCGGGTCCAAAGGACATGCTTTGCTCCCGGCACTGCTTTCTTGGTGGCATGAGGTCCCCATGTCTCTCTGCTCGCTTCTCTCTTTTATATCTCAAAAGAGATTCATTTAAGATGCAACTTAATCTTGTAGATTGAGTCCTGTCTCATTATCATAACTGCCTCTAATTCTGCCACATTGACATCACAGGGGTAGGATTTACAACACATAGGAAAATTGCATCAGATTACAAAATGGTGATCACACAATACTGGGAATCATGGCCTAGCCAAATTGACACGTATTTTGGGGTGACACAATTCAATCCATGATAAGTAGCAACTGGAATTGGTAGGGCTGAGAACTAGAAAGGAGGAAGCTGTGTAAAAGGATGGAGCAGAAATGTTTCTGTGGAATCTGTATTTGTCTGAGAACTGGCCCGTGCAGGCACAGTTTGAGAATATGGGAGGCTTACCAGAGAGTGAAGGAAACCTGGTAGCACAATGGTTAAGTGCTGGGATGCTAACCAAAAGGTTGGCGGTTGTAACCCACCTAGTGGCTCCACAGGAGAAAGGCCTGGTGATCTGCTCCCTTAAAGATTACAGCCTAGAAAATCCTATGGTGCAGTTCTACTCTGTCACATTGGATCGCTATGAGCCAAAAATCAACTTGACGACACACAACATTACCAGAGTCACTGTTATGAGGTTGAGCTCAGAACAAAGATACTAGACTTCCAACATAGCTGGGACATTGAAATTCAATTCCAGTCATAGTAGAATGACCTTATTAACAACCCAGGGATCCATAGAGGCCATTCCTTAGGAGTGATGATCATGGCCTACTCTAGACCATTGTAAAAAAGCATAAAACCAAGCAGTGTCAAAATCTACTGAGATGACAGAGTTTGAAATTTGAATCTCATGGACTTTGTAAATATCTTAAGCTTTCCACAGATCTGGCCTAACAAAGCCTAGGCACCTACAAGGTAATCAACCATAATTGAATAGTCTAATAGAATGCAAATAAACATTATTCAGAGAAAGATAGCAGAATCTAAAATTCATAAAATGTACCACCAACAATGTCCACTAAACAAAATATTACTAACCATGCAAAAAAACAGGAAAATGTTAGCAATAATTAAGAAAAAAGCAAGTAATAGAAACAGACCAGGAGAAAGCCAGGCATTGGATTTAATAAACACTTTTAAAAAGCTATTATAAATATATTCAAGGACATAAAAAAAAATATGGTCTTCATGAATAAACAGCAGAGAAATGGAAGCTTTAAGAAAAAGAAAAATTATAGAAAAGAAAAATGTAATAGCTAAAATGAAAAATTCACTCAATAGGCTTAACAGCAGATTAGAACTGTCAGAAAAAGTGATCGGTAATGCATTAGTTTTCTATTTCTGTATAACAAATTTAGTATCTCACAGTTTCTATAGGTTAGAAGTTCAGGCATGGTGTAGCTGAATTCTTCCTGGTTTCACAAGGCTGCAATTAAAGTGTCGGTCAAGTGGTAGTTCTCTTCTGAGGCTGAGGGCCCGTGACTGAGTTCATTCAGGCAGTTGGCAGAATTCAATTCCTTGAGATTGTAGGACTGAGGTCTCTGTTTTCTAGCTGGCTCTTGGTTGGGGACAGCTCTTATCTCCTAGAGGCTGCCTGCCGTTCTTTGCCAATTGGCCCCCATAGGCAGTTGACAACGATGTTGTTTTCTTTCCTTCAGGCAAGCAGGAGCACATCCTTCTGATTTCAAACATCAATTTCCTCTGTCTCTGACATCTAGACCCATATCTAAAGGGCTCATATGATTAGGTCAGGGCAACTGAGATAATCCCTATATGTTAAAATCAACTAAACCTGTTGCCATCAAGTTGATTCTGACTCATAGCAACCCCATAGGACACAGTAGAACTGACTCATAGGGTTTCCAAAGAATGGCTGGTGGATTTGAACTGCCGATCTTCTGGCTAGCAGACAAGATTTTCAACCACTGTACCACCTGGGCTCCCATAGATTAGTATTTGATTGAATAACAGAAGAATGTGTGTGCACCAGGGGCGTTACTACTACACAGTACAAGAAGAGTTTGTAGTTAGAATAATGGGAAGCTATGGAATTATTTTATGGAATTATTTTGACTACGTAAGTAATATGATGAGAATCTTCACCAATGATGCTTGGTAATTCCCTATAATTTAAAATTTTTTCTTAACTTAATGCTCACCCCACAAAGTGCTGACCTTCCGGTAATTTTACTGGGAATTACAAACATCCCAGCAACACTTTCAACTACAGCTGCCTCTGATGATGTATTCAGTAGCAAATGCTGAGAGCAACAATCTGGAATGATTTTTGTCTACTCTGAGAGGCAGAATCTTGAAGAAAATAGGTGGGTCTCCCTGCTCCAGATAGCTATCTACAATAATACCTGGAGGCATCTTTAACTTAGCTTTTATGAAGATAATGAAAGGATTTTGAGATTGAAGAACCATAATTTCCTCACTATACATGGATATACAATTATCATGTATCTAAACACGCAATTTCCCCTACTTGTATCCAAGAGTTGGCTGCCCTTTCCTTACAGTAGTCACTGTCTGCTCATATTCAAAGTGTGGTTGGAGGACAGCAGCCTCTGGCATCACCTGGGAGCTTGTTGGAAACACAGAATCAAGCCCCACCCCACACCCACTGCATCAGAATCTGCATTTGAACAATATCTCCCAGTGATTCATATGCACATTAAGTTTGAAGAGCATTGCTCTAGGATATCAGGGAAAAGAAAATGTGATTCATGTATACTCCTGAGTCATCCATCTGGTTTCTGTTGCTCCTAACTGCTTCTAACTCCGCTGTAAGCCACTGTTCACTTTCCTGCTGGTAACTGCTAGAACTGAATAACAGCTTCCTGTCGTAGGTGGCTGTTCCTTCCACATCAGCAGTAGCTTCATTTAATTTTCCCTGTAGTCTAAATGAAATACATAAAAGGGGTCCACCTTGCTGAGGCCTCAAATCTTTTTTTTTTTTTTTGTCTTTAACCACTTATTTATTTAATCAAGTCAGTCTCATACAAAAATTTATACACACCTTGCTATGTACTCCGAGCTGCTCTCCCCGTAATTGGACAGCACACTCCTCCTCTCCACTCTGTATTTTTTATGTCCATTCAACCAGCTCCTGTCCCCCTCCACCCTCTCATCTTGCCTCCAGACAGGAGTTGCCCACATAGTCTGTGTCTACTTGAGCCAAGAAGCTCACTCCTCACCAGCATCATTTTCTGTCTTATAGTCCAGTCCAATCCCTGTCTGAAGAGTTAGCATTGGGAATGGTTCCAGTCTTGGGCTAACAGAGGGTCTGGGGACCATGACCTCCAGGGTCCCTCTAGTCTCAGTCATGTTAAGTCTGGTCTTTTTACGAGAATTTGAGATCTGCATCCCACTGTTCTCCTGCTCCATCAGGGATTCTCCGTTGTGTTCCCTGTCAGGGCAGTCATTGGTGGTAGCCAGGCACCATCTAGTTCTTCCTGTCTCAGGCTTACGTGGTCCTTTCTGTCTCTCCGGCTCATCTGTACCTTATGTCTTCATTCTTCTTTGCTCCATGTGGGTTGATGCATCTTAGATGGCCGCTTGCTAGTGTTTAAGACCCAGATGCCACTCACCAAAGTGGGATGCAGAATGTTTTCTTAATACATTTTGTTATGCCAATTGACCTAGATGTCCCCTGAAGCCATGGTCCCCAGACCCCTGTCCCTGCTACTCTGGCCTTTGAAGTGTTCGTGAACCCTCAAATCTTAACCTCCATTCCCTGTCTACCAGCTCACGCCTCTCTTGTAGAGGGTTTTCTTCTTAACCCACTCACTTCCAGGAAAACTTTATAGGGGCTGATGATTTGACTCTAGGTTGCCTGCTCCTCATCACTGACCCCCACATTGCCATCCTGAGCAATTTATTTCCCAGCTGGAGATTTCCAAAGACCAAGTTAATCAGTCTTCAGTAACACCAACAGGGGTTGGGGACAAGAAGAGCTAGGGCATTGGGATTTGAGCAGCACAAGCCAAGGTGTACTTTGCAACTCTCAGCCCCACAGAACAGTCCATTCTAGACTTTGCCACTTTGTCTGGTCCCCTTTGAGGTCTCCATGCCAGTGCCAGACACAGATATGCTCTTCATCCTTCCAGAACTTCCAATGGGTAATGAGTAAATATATCTCTTACACACACACACACCATGGTCCCAAGGTCAAACACTGATCCTCACAGACATGTCAATATTCAATCATATGTATTTCCTATCTGTGAAACAGCCAACACATTACTCCCTCCTGCAATGTAGCCATGTAAAGGGCACACAGTGTAGGCAGTCTCTCTTTGCTCCACTTCCTTGTTTTAGACTCTGCCTTGGAATACATTAAAGAGCAAACCATCTAGTAATAGTCATTACTAAGCTAATCAGGGAGCCCCTGGGTGGTGCAAATGGTTAACATACTCAGCTGCTAAACAATAGGTCGGAGGTTCAAGTCCACCCAGAGGCACCTCAGAAGAAAGGCCTGGTGATCTACTTCTTAAAAATCAGTTATTGAAAACCCTATGGAGAACAGTTTTACTCTGATACGCATGGGGTCGCTATGAGTTGGAATCAACTTGAAGGCAACTTTTTTTTTTTTTAAAGCTAATCAAAAGCCCAGCAGATGCTCTAAAGTTAAAATTTCGTTGTTGTTGTTGTTAACCTTTTGAGCTATGTCAATTTCTTGGGCGAGTTCTGTAAGAGGAAGGGCTAGCTAGTGTGGGCATCTATCGCCCTCAGGTAAAACCGATCCTCGAACTTGTGGGAGAGAGTTTGGTTTTAATTTTCCTGTTACAAACTAGTTTTAAAGATACGCAGTTGTTTGTGAAACCAACTTTCAGTTGGTTCCATATCATGAAGTAACTAATGAAAACCTCCACCCACTGTGGTTAAGAAAATAGCAGTTTTCTGACACGGTCTGTATCTGTTCTTCAGAGTCTGCTAAAACTTCCCTGCTTCCCACATCATCATTTCCTACCGTTAGCTACACTAATTTATCACTTTCTCGTGTTAGGTCTCCTTACTACAGAGGTCGGTCAGCAGTTCCCCATCCGTATTTCCAAAAAGTTCTGAAAACTAAACCCACGTGGTGGCAAAACTGACCTTTCCTCACGTAATTTAACTGTCAAAGTGAAACACAACTACCTCAAGAGTTTCAGATAAGAAATTATGGATTTGTATTTGCAGACAGTTCTTCATCTTAACATCTGCAAATACCAACATTTACTTTAGAAATTGAATCTTTATCACAGTTCTACCGAGAAGTCTTTGCTTCTTTCAAAATTTGGGTTCTCCGCTTCTCCTACTACATAAGGAGTGGGTTCCAGGGCCACAGCTCTTCCTGCGCCCATGCTGAGAACTCTTACTTCTATTTCAAAGTCTAACGATGTCTCCTTTCTTTGTGGGGAAGAGTCTTCCCCTTGCTGTCTGATGTATGAATAGATTCTCCCATTACATTGGACCTGGATGCATTCCTGTAACATTATTAACCCCTTCCCCAAACCTGTTCCTGTCAAGTCAATTCTGACTCATAGCCACCCTATAAGATGGACTAGAACTGCCCCATAGGGTTTCCAAGGAGCAAATGCTGAATTCGAATTGCTGATCTTCTGGTTAGCATCCAACCTCTTAATCACTGCGCCACTGGAGCTCCAACCCCTTGTCCAGAGTTGGAGGGTCCAGTAAAAGAAACCAGTTGCCATCAAGTTGGCTCCAAATCACGGCGACCCCATGTGTGTCAGAGTAGAACCGTGCTGCACAGGGTTTCCAATGGCTGATTTTTGGGAAGTTGATTGCCAGACCTTTCTTCTGAGGTACCTCTGGGTAGGCTCGAACCTCCAATCTTTTGGTTAGCAGCCAATTAACCATTTGCACTGCCTAGAGACTTGGTGGTGCAATGGCTAAAGGGCTCAAACGTTAACTGAAAGGTGGGTGGTTAGAATCCATCAGTCACTCCTTGGGAGAAAAGACCTGGTGATCTGCTCCCATAAAGATTTACAGCCTAGGAACCCATATAGGGCAGTTCTACTGTGTCCTACAGGGTCACTATGAGTCAGAATCAACTCGATGGCACACAAAAACAACAACAGATGGCACACAACAACAATCCTGGGAGTGTAGCTCAGTGGTTTTACTGGTTCCCATTCACAATGGTGTTGGTTTCTCAAATGGAGATCCTATTAAAATGTAAATATTGACAGTCCAAAGGAAGGAAGACTTGGAATCCTGGTTTGGGAGAGGGTATTAGTGCTTCAGATAAAATATTACATTATCAGTGATGCTGATTAGTTTATCAACTAAAAACATATTTTTTAATGAGACAAATGCCAAACTGTATGTTGGGTAACACTACCTACACTAGTTTGTGTATCAATTCAGTTGCTTTGCTTAAACAAACTAACCATTTTTGGCAGGATATTGCACTGTTTTCTGTAATTTAAAATGTCATGCAATGTTGGTTAAAAATACCATGCAATGTTAGCTCTATCAGTTTTCTATTTTGAAATAATTTTAGAAAGGTAACTGATCCAAATACCTACCTAGTATTTATTGCGGTCCTATTACTTGACAGGCCCTCCTCTTGGGGGTCACAAAGATGAGTAGACACAATGCCTGTCTTTAAGACATTCCTAACTGGTTGGAGGAAGAGAAATGTAAAAAATTCACATCATTAATCCTAAAATTGGCATATGTATAAGGTGCTGTGAAAGATACAAATAAAGTCTAGTTGTATGGGGCAGAGAAGGTAGTATCTTCATTTGAGCACAGGTTTAGTCCCTTGCACAGCTGAGTCTTACAGTTTCAGAAGCAGAATAAATGTCTTTTGTTTGCTAATATTTACATTTAACATTTTGTTTTAGGAGATAGTGTTGAGCTCCAGAAAGGTCTCCTCTAAGAATTCAGCCCCAGCTGTGTCACTAACTTTTTTTGGCTTATGGAATCTCCCATCAGAGTCATCAGGGGAAACATGTTAAAAAGACATATTCCTAGTTCCCACCCTAGATCTGAATCAGAACTCTCAGGGGGGCCTGAAATCTGCATTTTAAGCAAGCAACATAGGTGACTGTTATGGAGGCTTCAGTGCATCAGAGTCAAATCGCACTCCAGGTCTCACCTCTAATTCCCCACTTTCCACTTGATGACTCATAACCCTCTCTCAACCACATCGTCAACAATTTCATTACTCTCTAGTAAATCCTTGATTTTGTAACTGGTATGTAGTGGGAATTGACTCGAGAACAATTTTTTGTTGTTGTTAATGTAATACCAAAGGTCCCTAGGTGGCGCAAACTATTTACTCTCAACTGCTAACCTAAAGGTTGGCGGTTCAAACCCACCCAGTGGTACTGTGGAAAAAAGGCCTGGTAATCCCCTTCTGTTAAGATTAAAAACCAAAAACTCATTGCCACCAAGTCAATTCTGACTCATAATGATCCTACAGACAGAGCAGAACTGCCCCATAGGGTTTCCAAGGAATGGCTGGCGGATTTGAACTGCCGACCTTTTGGTTAGCAGCCAAGCTCTTAACCACTGCACCACCAGGGCTCCATTTGTTGAGATTACAGCCAAGAAAACCCTTAAGAACAGTTTTACTCTGCACACATTCTGAGTGGATGGCACCTAACAACAACAGCAACACTGTAACACCAGAAATCTGAGCAGGAATTCTGATCTGATTTCTCAGAGCACACACCTAGAAGAATTAAGACTCCCTGAGGATCTGTATTGCTTACAAAATCAAGAATTTAGCTTTATCCATTTTGGAGTGGGAGGAGGTGGGAAGAACGGGCAACAAGGTGAAGGGAAGGAAGAGGTGGGAGGAGGTAGAGAGGACCAAGAAGGGTGGGTGGACATGGCATGAACTGGCTCGTGTCACTAACAGTCTGAGAAAATAGCAGGCCTAGCACAATAAATCCGGGAGTTGTGAGTTGCCAGTTGAACCTTCTTGTTTAATTTACGAAACCCAGAAAACTTGCCTAAAGTTCTATAACTACGAGCAGAATTGAAGAGGGAATTCACCTATAACCACTCAACATCTAGGAACCCTAGTGGCTCAGTGGTTAAAATGCTTGGCTGCTAACAGAAAGGTTGGCAGTTTGAACCCACCAGCCACTCTGTGGGAGAAAGATGTGGCAACCTGCTTCCATAAAGATTACAGCCTTGGAAACCCTATGGGACAGCTTTACTCTGTCCTTTAGGGTTGCTATGAGTCAGAATCTAGTTGATGGCAGTGGGTTTGATTTTGGTTTATTCAACATCTAAAAAAAAAAAACCCCAAACAAAAACAACCTGTTGCCGTTGGGTCTATGCTGACTCATGGCGACCCCATTTGTGTCAGAGTAGAAATGTGCCCCATAGGGTTTTCAAAAGCTGCTTTTTGGGAAGTAGATCATTAGGCCTTTCTTCTGAGGTACCCATGGGCGAACTCAAATCACCAACTTTTCAGTTAGCAGTGTAGCACAAACCATTTGTTCCTCCCAGGGACCTTTAATACCTAAAGATGAAAGCTAACTGGAAAATAATTAGGTAACTTGCTGATCCTTGAAGGGTTAGATTTTAGTTCCAGCAGAAGGGGAGGCTAATATTCCAATCCTAGAGAGAATGATGTGACACTAGGACTAGCAGGAGGTGTCAACACATTATGTGACCAATAATTGTTGAGTGGCTGGCACTGGCAATGGAAGACGTTTTACCCTTTTCTTCTCTAAGTTCTTTCAGAAGTGAACATTGTTAGATGTCATTATAGTTTTCAAGAAATTTGCAGCCTGCTTTCACCTGCATATCAGTTTAAGTTGTTATGATGTGAAATTATAGCAGTGTGCATGAGAAAGAATTTACATTTAACGTGCTGGCTCTGTATCATCTCTGTTGCTTAATTACAGAATGTCTTAAGGCAATTACTGTAGGCTCTAATACTGAACTTCATTTATAATGGAGAAGTTTCGTAATGACTAATACACTGCAGTCAAGCTTGCTGATGGTTTTGGAGGTTTATAACCCTTGAAAATTACTTGGGAAATAGCATTACTTAGTTTAGATAAAAATATGCTTCTCTTCTTGCATGGGCTCACAGAATTTATGTTGTATTTGCAAAATTGAACCATAGTATGAAATGCTCTATTTTAATTTGTTTTAATTAGAAGAGAACAGTCTGTTCCCTCTTCCACCTACTGGCTGCACTTGTGTTGCGGATGGCTCTTTCTCACGTTAGGTTCGGTTCACAAAATGGGCTTCAGCCACAGAGTCAGGATCAGCAGAAGGACACCTGGATTCCGTCTAGTTTATCCTCACACAGGTTACTCTGTCAAGATGAAATAAAATAGTGGAGAAATTTGGGTGAGGACGCCGATCAGAAAAAGCATTAAAGCAAGGACATGTGAAGGTTCCACAGAGGGCAACTAGGGGAGTGGGCAATATAAAAATCAATTAAAAAAAAATTTAAAAAGACCTTTGCTGTCAAATCAATTCCGACTCATAGCCACCCTATAGGACAGAGTAGAACTGCCCCATACAGTTTCCAAGGAGCGCCTGGTGGATTTGAACTGCTGGCCTTTTTGTTAGCAGCTGTAGCTCTTAACCAGTACACCACTGGGGTTTCCCAGGAGGCATACAAGGGCAGGAAATACAGGAATCATGCATACTGGGAAAGTACCCTGTGTTAAAGGAAATAAGTGAAGGAGAAATAGAGGAGGCCACTGCCCAAAGGCAAATGAAGACAATACATTGATGAAGCCAAAAAAGAATTTGCATGGAATAGGAAGCAGGTCTAAGAAGTAAAGGGAGTCACCAAAACTGTCAGGCTGCAGCCGGAGTGGGTGCATATTAGAAGCACCTGATGGACTTTAAACAAATACTGCAGTCCAGACTCCACCCTCTACCATTTAAATCAGAAACTTTGGAAGCCAAGGGTATTTTTAAAATGCCTCCAGGTGATTTTACTGTGGTACCAAGGTTAAGAACCTTTGCCTAGACTATCATGTGGTTGCTACAATTCAGATGATGTTATTGGAGTCTAGCCAGGTGGCAAGGAGAAACAGATCTCAAAGGAACAGTTGGCTGGCTAATGATTTAGGATAAAATATTTGACATTTCTTTATAACTAATATTTCCAGAAAGAAAATATTGGGGAAAAGTTGTCACATACAGGGTAGTGACATCTAGTGTTAAACTTAGATGCTTACCTCAGAATTTCAGTTATCTTTTTTTTTTTTCCCCCTCCTTTGGCCAATACTATTTAAGATAAAATGCAGGGAAAAAAAATTTTGGCAATCTTTCTATGAAGTTGATGACCTGGTGATGGGGGGGGGGGGCAGTGTGCCAACTCAAAGAAATATATCTCTTCTTGCCTTCTAATAAATTTGAAAAAAATTTACACAGGAGTCAAATGAGGCTTAAGGAACATTATCGAATTATCATTCCCAAATAAAAGGTTTCTGGAATGCTGAATGGAGCCCTGGTGGCACAGTCGCTAAAAGTTCAGCTGCTAACCAAAAGGTCAGCAGTTCAAATCTACCCTCCACTCCTTGGAAAACCTATGGGGAGTTCTACTCTGTTCTACAGGGTTACTATGAGTCTGAATTGACTCAACAGCATTGAGTTTTTTTTGGTATAGTGAGTTGGAGTAAATCTTCCTATACTCCTGTTCTACCCCAAATCTAGAGCTTTCTTAGAGGCTGTTGTCGTTAGGTGCCAGGTGCCATTGAGTCAGTTCTAAGTTATAGCGACCGTATGCACAACAGAACGAAACACTGCCCGGTCCTGCGCCATCCTTATAATCATTGTTATGCTTGAGCTCATTATTGCAGCCACTGTGTCACTCCACCTCGTTGAGGGTCTTCCTCTTTTCCGCTGACCCTGTATTTTGCCAAGCATGATGTCGTTCTCCAGGGACTGATCCCTCCTGACAACACGTCCAAAGTATGTAAGACATAGTCTCACCATCTTTGCTTCTAAGGAGCATTCTGGCTGTACTTCTTCTAAGACAGATTTGTTCGTTCTTTTGGCGGTTCATGGTATATTCAATAGTCTTCACCAACACCACATTTGAAGGCATCAATTTTTCTTCCGTCTTCCTTATTCACTGTCCAGCTTTCGCATGCATATGATGCAATTGAAAATACCATGGCTTGGGTTAGGTGCACCTTAGTCTTCAGGGTGACATCTTTACTTTTCAACACTTTAAAGAGGTCCTTTGCAGCAGAGCAGATTTACCCAATGCAACGCATTGTTTGATTTCTTGACTGCTGCTTCCATGGCTGTTGATTGTGAATCCAAGGAAAATTAAATCCTTAACAACTTCAATCTTTTCTCTGATTATCATGATGTTGCTCATTGGTCCAGTGGTGAGGATTTTTGTTTTCTTTATGTTGAGGTGCAATCCATACTGAAGGCTGTGGTCTTTGATCTTCATTAGTAAGTGCTTCAAGTTCTTTTTACTTTCAGCAAGCAAGGTTGTGTCATCTGCATAACGCAGGTTGTTAATGAGTCTTCCCCCAATCCTGATGCCCCATTCTTCTTCATATGGTCCAGCTTCTCGTATTATTTGCTCAGCATACAGATTAAATAGGTATGATGAAAGAATACAACCCTGGACACACACCTTTCCTGACTTTAAACCAATCAGTATCCTCTTGTTCTGTCCGAACAACTGCCTCTTGATCTATGTACAGGTTCCTCATGAGCACAATTACGTATTTTGGAATTCCTATTCTTCTTAATGTTATCCATAATTTGTTATGATCCACACAGACTATGCCTTTGCATAGTCAATAAGACACAGGTAAGCATCCTTCTGGTATTCTTTGCTTTCAGCCAGGATCCATCTGACATCAGCAATGATATCCCTGGTTCCACAGCCTTTTCTAAAACCAGCCTGAATTTCTGCCAGTTCTCTGTTGATATACTGCTGCAGCCATTTTTGAATGATTTTCAGCAAAATTTTGCTTGTGTGCGATATTAATGATATTGTTCTATAATTTCCATGTTTGGTTGGATCACCTTTCTTGGGAATAGGCATAAATATTGATCTCTTCCAGTTGGTTGGCCAGGAAGCTGTCTTCCATATTTCTTGGCATAGACGAGTAAGCACCTCCAACGCTGCATCCATGTGTTGAAACATCTCGATTGATATTCCGTCAATTCTTGGAGCCTTGTTTTTCACCAATGCCTTCAGAGCAGCTTGGACTTCTTCCTTCAGTACCATCAGTTCCTGATCATATGAGTCTTAGAGATATAGACACTCATCTCTCCATGCAGACAGAAGACTGAAGATGGCCCAGCCACTGCAGACCAGAGTGTTCAGGCCCCCAGTCCTGTCTCTCGTAGCAGGCCTAGGCACTCTTCCTTGGCATAGTCGCTGCTCCTAGTTCAACTGGAGAGCTTGCAGGAAGGCAGAGAAAGAACCACTCATGAGCCCATTCTTTGCTCCACTATTTCCAATCAAACAAGTCCATCCTCATCTCAAGGAAAGGAGGAAGTTAGAGGCAGTGAGGAGAGGCTTAAAATGTTCTTCAATATCGTCCCTTCCTCTTTTTGGAAATGAGATGTCAAAGAAGAAAATCTTGTGCTTTGTTAGGGGTGAAAGAAAAGGAGTTTTATTGAGTAATAATATAGCTTGAGCTGAGCAGCACCAGGTAAAAAGTGCTCTATCAAGGTAGAGGTTTTTGTGCATAGAAAACAAAAGAAAGGTAAGGGGTTAATGATTGATTCGGCTTCAGCTTTGGAGTCCTTTGAAATGTAAAGGTTGACCATTTGGCTGGGGTTGGGGGGTGGGTGTTGAGTTTTACTCCCTAGGTGAACGGTGCCAGCTGATTCAGTTATACACATTCTTTCTAGGAACAAATTGTTTACATCCTGGCACATTTTTCCCGGAGATGAATTGTTTACATCCTTTGGCTTCCTGGGAATGCATGTTGATCCCATCATTCCTGTCCTGAGATGAATGCCTCCATGTTTGAAAATTTTCATCCGCATATTTCCCCTTTTGATCAAGCCTCTGCTTGGGGGCATTGGTCACCCACAATGGAATAGTCTTTCTTCTGCAAAGACTTTGTTTTTCCAAGAAACTTTGGCTAAAAAAAAAAAAAAAATTTTTTTTTTTTTTAATTTCACTTTACTTAACTAATAGGTCTCATTTTTAGGGTAAGCTGGTTTTATGTGAAACATCTTGATGAACTAGGCCACATTCAAGGAACGTTTCTCAATCAGGACAGAATGATAGAGATCAAGATGAAAGATGCCCAGGGAGACAAAAGGGAAATGATTAAACAACATGATCATTGGTGAAAGTCTGTGAAACTAGCATGATTTTATATGAAGGGTCAAACGGAAAAAATGTGTTGAGCTAAAGCAAAATAGCATTTTAGATTACAATAATAGAAACAATGAGGAATATAAAGATTCCAAAATAAAGAAGCAATTTTTACCACCATCCAGCCCAAGAGGAAAACTACTTACAGTATCAGTTAAAGAAGGGACAGGATCATTAAGGCAAGATACTACATGTTACATATGATTAACATAGAGTGTAATATTAGCACTATTGTCAGGAATATAGACACAACAATCAGACTTCAACATGGCACAGGTACCTCCTTGGGCTTAAGCAAGAATGTCAAGGGCCATTCTATTTTGGAGTACTACTTTTTTCATCATTGCTATTTCAGCATTGAACTCTTGAAGCCCATGAGCACTGTCATTTAGGGTGGTTTGTATATATTTGGTTAATATTTCTACATGTGCCATAACATCTTGAAGTCCTATGTGAGGTGTGAATACTGCCACTAAATGATCAAGCCAATAAAACACTGATTGAGACCATTGAGCTCTTAATGTGGTTACTTTAGACGGTAAGGGGAGTTCAGTTAAAATACGTCCTTGAGTCCATCTCAGGCCCAGAAACCATCTTCCAATCCAGCCTGTCATGAGCCAGGGCCCAAGGTTGGTTCCACATAGCCAAAAGGCACCATTAGGGACTATTCAATATACACTTGAGTGACGTAGCTAGTTAGTGGTGAACCAATCAGTAGCTTGTAAAGTTAAAACTGATGCACATTCAAACACTGGAAGCCATCTCATAGGTCTGGTGACAGCTGGGCTATTCATATGGGTGTGATTGGATTGTTCTCAGCAAAGGGAGCAATTTGACTTAGCCTCCCCATTTGGGGAATCAACCAGATGGATCCATCCCGCAGTTGTTGATATGGACCTATAACACGAAAAGTGCTGTTTGTGGGTTTCTTTAGCTAGCTCTTCTTGGGCGACTTTATTTAGAAAGTAAGGGTTGTATTAAGACTAAAGGTTAAGTTATGGCTTGGGTTTTGTTCAGATCTGAAAAGAGGCCATTTATCAATGCAAAGTGTAGTAATAGTGATTTCCTGTAGTAATGAACTATTTCTCCATTGTTCTTGTACTCATACATCAAGAACAACCCAATCAGATCCCTGTAGTGGAGAGACCCACCAGGGAAGGTTAGACTTACTTGAGGTTGGGAGGGCACCACATACGTAACAATGGAACCTTTTAAAATGGTGAGCATAAGCATCTGCCCAATCTAGGAAAACATTACTAGATGCATGACTATAACAAAAGTAAAAAGATAAAGAAGTGCATTTCCCAGCCTGGTCCATGGCCTTGGGTCAGCCATCTGCATCAGATGTCATCTGCTTCTGGTCACAAGGGCGTTTAAATATAACCTTCAATTCTTTGGTGGGTTGGTTAGTCCAAAGGCTTTTTTTAACTGTGACAAATGGATCCAAGGTTTTATCCTTCTAATTTGGCTGCAAACAGATTGGTGAGGAGGACTAAGTATAGTCCCTTCCAATGAGGTTCTAGTAATGTTTTCCTAGATTGGGCAGATGCTTGGTGTTTCTTCCAATATACATATTCTCCTGGGGCAATGTTTGGCAGACTGCAGGAGTCTAGTTTCTGTTTGTCAAAGTCTTCTCTAACCTCTGAAAGATATCATTACAGTATTGGATTAAAACCGGCACTACTTTAGTAATTCAGGTTAAACAATGTTAGGGTTGGTGCAGGTAACATAAAGAAGAACCAGGCGTCTCCCAGTAATTAAGTGTGTGGGATACAAATGGTGTGGACTTCAGATTTAAAGAACTAAGGGAAGGACCTCAGTCAGGGATACATTTAAAATTTCACAAAGGTTTGCTACTTGGGTCCTTATTATTCCATTAGTTCGCTCTACTAGACCAGAAGACTGAGGATGATAGGGACAATGTAGCCTTTGATAAATGGGAAAAACTGAACACAGTTCTTGGATGACTTGACCAGTTAAGTGAGTTCCCAGATCACTACAAAGAGTTTCTGGTGCTCCCCAGGTGGGTATGTCTTCAAGAAGTTTCTTTGCTACAAAGGCTGTAGTACCATGATGGCAGGGGAAGGCTTTTGCCCAATGTGAAAATTTACAAATCATTATTAATATATATTTATAACCATTTGAGGGTGGAAGCTGAATAAAATCTAGCTGCCATTCAAGCATAGGCCTGGAAAGTAAAGGATATTGTCCAGGTAGGACTTCAAGGTGTTTACCAGGTTTGTGGTGAGGGCAAAATAAGGCAACGGGTGGCAACATGTTCGGCAGCTTCAAAAAATTTTCCCTGCCAGTATTTTTTTTAAGGTCTCAATCATTTTATCTCACCCCTTGTGGGAACCTTCAGGTAAGGTTCACATCACAGGAACATGCAGGAAATTGGGTAAGACAGTTTTCTTATTAGGCCCAGTCCACAATTTAGCGGCAGGATCTTGGTACAGCCTGCCTTTTTCCATGCCTTAATTTCATCTGTTTGGGTTAATTGTTGGTATTTTAAAAGTTTTTCTAAAGTTAATTCATGAAGGTTGGAGTTATCAATAAACAAATTTGGGGAGACCCTTTATGTATCATAAGTGCAGAAATAACTTGAGAGGCAGATTGTTTTGCTGTCATATCAGCAAGATTATTTCCTTTAATTTTTTCAGTCTAGGGTACTCCTTTTGGTTGGTGAGCTTGTACTTTCATCACAGAAATTTCAGAAGGGAGTGATAGAGTATCTAGAAGGTCTGCTACTAAAGTTCAATTTTTTACGGTATTTCCAGAAGAGGTTAAAATCCTCTGTTTCTATAACATGCTAAAATCATGTATGATTCCAAAACGATATTTACTGCCCATAAAAATGTTAACCGAGTTTCCTGAAGCAATTTTATAGGCTCTTAATCCACTGCCATCGAGTCGCTTCTGACTCATAGCGACTCTATAGGAGAGAGTAGGCTGGTACGAGGGACAACTAAGTATTTAGAAAGGAAATCTTGTATGATGGGAGCTAGTCCATCTTTCCTTTTCTTTTGAGTGGATACTGGGGAATTTTTGGCAGAAGTTTAGCTAAATCTATTGTATTTTTATGCAAATAATGTATGCCTTCTGGATTTGTTTGCCAGCAGTGCCCTGCCCACTGTGAGGCACCCTCATAAGCACCACCATGTCAATCCTCTTATACATGTTGCTGTAAAAAAATCAGCATAGCGCACTTAAGAAAATACCTTGAAGCGGAAGGGCACGGCTGCCAAACAAACACAGAAGGCATGCATTATTTGCATAAAAATATGGTATTTGAATTTTAATCAGCTCAGCTGACAACACTTGACCTACATCTGTGGATGTAGTGGCCCATGAGGTTTCAGGAACTAGAGGAAAGATGTCAGAAGGGTGAGGACTAGACTGAGTTGAATTTTGGGGAGGAATGACAAGTGCTTGTGCATGGCAAATGGCTTCTTCTTCCTGAATATTGTCTAATTCAGAGCTTGTCTCTGTTGACTCAGGGAAAGCAGGTATAGTCAACAGTATTTTTCCCTTTTCATTAAATTGTAAATGGCAATTCCATTTGGATAAAAGATCCCTTCCAAATAGATTGACAGGAGTATCAGACAGGGGCAAAAAAGGTGTAAGTCTTCAATAGGACCAAGAGATATTGGAACAGTCTGGGATGAATCAACATTTGTTACTGATTGGTGACCTCTACTACTTTTGAAGTTTTAGTACCCTGGACAATGTTCTGCTGCTATTCATAAGGTTTTCAATGGCTAATGCTTTTCAGAAGTAGACTGCTGGGTCCTTCTTCCTAGTCTGTCTTAGTTTGGAAGCTCCGCTGAAACTTGTCCTCCATGGGTGACCCTGCTGGTATCTGAATACTGGTGGTATAGCTTCCAGCATCACAGCAACAAACAAGCCCCCACAGTACGACAAACTGACAGACACGTGGAATTAGTTGCTACTAAACCATTTCAAGAGGTGGCATATGATCAGGAACCGACAGTACTGAAGGAAGAAGTCCAAGCTGCTCTGAAGGCATTGGTGAAAAACAAGGATCCAGGAAATGATGGAATATCAATCGAGATGTTTCAACAAACAGATGCAGCACTGGAGGTGCTCACTCATCTATGCCAAGAAATATGAAAGACAGCTTCCTGGCCAACCAACTGGAAGAGATCCATATTTATGCCTATTCCCAAGAAAGGTGATCCAACCGAATGTGGAAATTATAGAACAATATCATTAATATCGCACACAAGCAAAATTTTGCTGAAGATCATTGAAAAACGGCTGCAGCAGTATACCAACAGGGAACTGCCAGAAATTCAGACCTGTTTCAGAAGAGGACATGAAACCAGGGATATCATTGCTGATGTCAGGTGGATCCTGGCTGAAAGCAGAGACTACCAGAAGGATGTTTACCTGTGTTTTATTGACTATACAAAGACATTCAACTGTGTGGATCATAACAAACTATGGATAACATTGCGAAGAATAGGAATTCCAGAATACTTAATTGTGCTCATGAGGAACCTTTACATAGATCAAGAGGCAGTTGTTCGGACGGAACAAGGGGATACTGATTGGTTTAAAGTCAGGAAAGGTGTGTGTCAGGGTTGTATTCTTTCATCACACCTATTTAATCTGTATGCTGAACAAATAATATGAGAAGCTGGACTATATGAAGAAGAACGGGGCATCAGGATTGGGGGAAGACTCATTAACAACCTGCGTTATGCAGATGACACAACCTTGCTTACTGAAAGTGAAGAGGACTTGAAGCACTTACTAATGAAGATCAAAGACCACAGCCTTCAGTATGGACTGCACCTCAACATAAAGAAAATAAAAATCCTCACAACTGGACCAATGAGCAACATCATGATAAATGGAGAAAAGATTGAAGTTGTGAAGGATTTCATTTTACTTGGATCCACAATCAACAGCCATGGAAGCAGCAGTCAAGAAATCAAAAAACGCATTGCATTGGGCAAATCTGCTGCAAAGGACCTCTTCAAAGTGTTGAAGAGCAAAGATGTCACCCTGAAGACTAAGGTGTACTGACCCAAGCCATGGTATTTTCAGTCACATCATATGCATGTGAAAGCTGGACAATGAATAAGGGAGACTGAAGAAGAGTTGATGCTTTTGAGTTGTGGTGTTGGCGAAGAATATTGAATATACCATGGACTGCCAAAAGAACGAACAAACCTGTCTTGGAGGAAGTGCGACCAGAATGCTCCTTAGAAGCAAGGATGGTGAGACTATGTCTTACATACTTTGGACATGTTGTCAGGAGAGATCAGTCCCTGGAGAAGGACATCATGCTTGGCAAAGTACAGGGTCAGCAGAAAAGAGGAAGACCCTTAACGACGTGGATTGACACAGTGGCTGCAACAATGAGCTCAAGCATAATGACAATTGTAAGGATGGTGCAGGACCGGGCAGTGTTTCGTTCTGTTGTGTGTAGGGTCGCTATGAGTCAGAACCGACTCAACGGCACCTAACAACAACAACAACAAGTACCCTGGATAGGAGCTTTCATAAAGAAGTTGGGTTAATAGCAGACAGGGTGGCTTCAGTGTCAATTAAAAACTGGCAAGGTTCTCTGTTAATACTTTCTTATTCTGGATTAACAGCCACCACAGGAAAAGTCCCCGTTTTGTTAGATTTTAGGATTTTTTAAAGGGGGGGGGCTGTGTCAGTCTTTTGTTTTTTTTAACTTACAGCATTCATTTTTCCAATGGCCAGGTTTTCTACAAGAGTGACAAATACCTGCCTTTGTGCCAATGGAAGGTTTAGCATTTTTCTTTTGACTGGGGGATTGTAATTGTTGCAACTGAAGAGTCATTAATTTTTTAGTCTTAGAAACCATTTTGGCTTCAAGAGTCTGGGAAAGTTTGTAAGCTAAGTTGCTTAGCTCGACAATAGGAGCTGTCTCCCAGTCTAATCGTTGTCACTTTACTAAGGCTGCAGGTTTCAGACTGGATATGAAAACAGCATTGAAAGCTCCAGTAGCACCAGGCACAGTTGAATTAAGGCCAGAGTATCCAAAAACTTTTGGAACACCTGAGTCTTATAATCATAAACACTTCCATATTTATTTTGTTTACAAGAGTGAATTTTAGTCCAATCAATTAGTGGAGGAAAGGCCTTTGGGATAGCCTTTAGCAATTTTTTACTCAGGGCTTGAGAGTCTTCCAACAGCTCTTTGGTCATTTTATTGATATTTAAGGCTAAACTGTCCTTGGGGTCTTTCTATTCTTCCCATTCTAGCCATAGTTGGGCTTCCTCTGGATCAATAATCATGTGAACAAGCTGATATAAGTTGGGGAGTCCAGGCTGGTAGACTTCAACAAGGATTTTTAATTCTTCAGAAAATTTGTAGGGGTCCTTATGGAGTTTAGGAAAATCTTTCACAATGCTACATAATTCTGAGCATGTCCATGAGGCAAAAATGATGTGAGAGGGAATCTCTGGAATCATTGCTGGGGCAAATTTTAAAGGGCATTTCAGGCAAGGGTTTATTTGCTGGTTTTTTAGGGAAAAAAGGAAGTTCAGATAAATGTTATCAGAGGAGTAAGAGGGCAAAGAAAAGTATAAAGCGGTAGCAGCCAGTGGGGGAACAGCAAGGGTGGGAACTGAAATTTGACATTGTAATTCCTTATTCTGCTCAGTTATTTTAGAGACAATGCCCTGGATGGACGACATTTTACTTTCTTATGTTTTTTACAAACCTCAATATACCAATTAAAATAGGCATCCCACAGGGACTGTTTAATTTGGGAGCCTTGGTTCTCTAACTTACTGTGCAAAAAAGTTAACTTAGAGAGATCAAAGAACCCAAAGTGGCCACTGATTTTCCAAACTGTCTTGAGTGGGGTTATGACAAGAACATGCACGATAAAGGGCCATAATGCTTGTTCATGTAGTGAACAGGAGTCCCAAAAGTAGCTCCAAATCTCTTTCAGACATCACATTCCCCATTTTATGATAGTTACAGCAAAACAAAATTTCAATTGTAAGAACCAAAACAAATCTACAATAAAACTCAAAGAGGTATCAACACAATAGAATGGAACACATATTTGAGTTTTGTACCTTAAACAATTCCTGAGAATTTGTGGAGGTGGAGAGCCTGAAATGGCTCAGCAGGTACCATGCCTGTGACTGGATGCCCTGGGGACTGTCAAAGATAATGCACCTTCAAAGTCCTGCTCTGACACCAGAAATGTCAAAGAAGAACATCTTGCACTCTGTTAGGAGTGAAAGAAAAGTTTTATTGAGTAATAATATATCTCAAGCTGGGCAGCACTAAGTAAAAAGTCCTCTGCTCTCTATCGAGTTAGAGGTGTTTATGCACAGAGAACAAAGGAAAGGTTGGGGGTTAATGACTGATTCAGCATCAACGTTGGAGTCTTTCAAAATGTAAAATCAGCCATTTGGATGGGGGAGAATGAATTTTATCCCCTAGGTGAGTGGTACCAGCTAGTTCAGTTATATACACTCTTCCTAGGAACAAAATGTTTACATCCTGGCACATTCTTCCCAGGAATAAATTGTTTATGTCCTGACATTTGGCTTCCTGGGAATGCATGTTGGTCCCGCCATTCCTGTCCTGAGATGAGTGCCTCTATGTATGAAGATTTCTGTCTGCAGAGAGCAGCATGAAAATAAGCACCCCCCCCAACTGCACACTATTCTTCTGAGACTAAGATGTCATTTGTACAGATTAATCTCCTTGAAATGTAAATGATGAGAAGACAGTAAACCCAAACTTCCTTTAGCATTTTCCTGGAAACTTGAGGAAGTGTTGCAAATAGTGGAGGTGTGTATCAAGGGCATACAATATGAGGTCTGAATGAAAATTTACCCTATTAAAAATGATTATTATAATATGAGGAAGGCAATTTGAGAATAGCGGTCTAGGGAGGATCAGCATTATTTAAAATCAGATGTGGGCTCTTTATTAGAGTGAAAGAGTGAGGGTCACATGAAGATCATGATTTGCAGTCAGTCAGGAGTTTGAAACTACATTCAAATGGTCTTTATTTTTAACAATTGTTTTTTAAGTTTGAGAACAATAGAATCTCCATTTCATTTAACTTGCAACATAAACAATCCATAATTAGATAATTTGCATTTAATTTTTTATGCTGTGGAACAGGCCATGTTGCTAATCCCATAATATCAACAAATAAACAAATTAGTGTTTATTTATTTATTTATTTTTTAGTTTGTTAGAAAATTTGGTATCTCTCTTGAGGCAGATGGTAGTTTTAGCTTGCCAAATTAATTGTACTGAATGATCTAATTTCTTAAGTAAATGAATTTGAAAAAATCTTGGATAAAATACATTTGCTACTAAGAGGCAGAATTATTAGGTTAGCCTATTTTTTTCTGGGTATGTTCTGTTGTGGGTACCCTGAAAATCCCACCTAGGGGCCTGGAGCTCTATTAACAAATGTCACTTTATAGCAGGCCGAAGCAATTTGAGTATAAGATAGCAATTTGAATTAGGATGCCAGTGCTACATTTGATAAGTAAATATATAACTGGATTTCCACATCCTATTTTTTAAAGAACTGAAAGGGTAGGTATGTCTTGGCAGCCCAGATATGTTGCAAACTAAATGCTTGGCCTATCTTGTTGCAAGTTCTGATCACACTCAGCTGTCCCCATAGATAGAGAAGACCCAACAGCTGATATTCTGGGACAGACTGTGGTGATGAGACATGAACCTAGTCTATGCTACTTTCAGATCTCACCTTTTTGGAGAATATGAGCCCACTTGTAAGATAGAACAATATATCAAAAGAGTGATTTTGAATAATGATGTTACAAACAATAGTATCTGATGTCAATAATGACCATAGTCCAAGATCCTCCTTTTGGCCCTAAATGCAGATGATAAACCCCAAAGAATATCTTTCAGATGAAATATAATTTGAACTAAAATGAAAGAAGACTCCAGAAGTCAGCCCACAACTGTACAGATGTTTGCACATTGCTACGTGGTAGGGGGCAGTGGGGGTGATACTGAAGTTCTCCTCTAATTCCCCTCAGCTTAGAAGGGCAAGGGCTGGATGCATCAATAGGTTTTGACTAAGATACGAAATTCCCCGGAGTTATTTTCTTCATGGAAGACTGCCAAGAGTGGTAGAGTTGGAGGTTTAATTTGTTCACCAAACTGTGTTAGAAATAAATTGGCCTCCTAACCCTATAGAACAGTTCTACTCTGCACATATGGGGTCACCATGAGTTTTAATCAACTTGATGGCAACTAAGAACAACATTTATTTGGGCTCAAATATCAGTTGACTGTGCTCCAAATATTCCTTTGTAAGTCAGTTCAGAATACATTTTCCCACAGCCATAGTGATTACATAAGAAAAAAAACCCTGTTGCCGTTGAGCTGATTACAACTCATAGTGACACTACAGGACAGAAACTCATAGTGACCCTGTAGGACACAGTAGAACTGTCCCATAGGGTTTCCAAGGAGTACCTGGTAGATTTGAACTGCCGACCTTTCGGTTAGCAGCTGTAGCTCTTAACCACTACACCACCAGGGTTTCCAGTGCTTACATAGTAGTTTAATTTTCCAGAATAACTCCCAAAGTCCTATAGAGCTCGGCTGCTAACCAAAAGGTTGGCAGTTCAAATCCACCAGCCATTCTTTGGAAACTCTATGGGGCAGTTCTTCTGTGTCCTATGGGGCCGCTATGAGTTGGGATTGACTTGACAGCACATAACAACAACAACATACTTAATTATGATATCCACAACAGTATAAAACCATAACCAGGATGACAGTTATTTCTGTACGGAAATTAATTCTGGATTCACTGAGTGGGACCCACTCACATCTCCTCACACTCTAATCCCTATACATCCCACTCTGCTTCTGCTCCTTCATGGGGTCTCAGTAGCAGTTGTGGGGTTCCTAGGATTCTCGTTGCATCAGAGGGAGCCCTGGGCAGTTAAAGAAGGTTTTGGTGACCCAAATTGTAGTTGGGAATGACAGGAGAGTCTTCAAAAGTATTAGGAGGGGGAAGAGATTCCGGTTGTCCTCAGTACTGTAAGGAAATGGAAAGTAAAGGGGTTGGGAATGCAAGTAGAGGAGAGACTAGAATCACAAGCAATTCCAGCACAGAAGGCAGGGGATGCCCAGTCTGTACCTCTGTGTTGCCAACTCCAGGGGGCACCATTCTCATTGGAGAGGGTGCCACCCACATAGAATTCAATGCTCCTGGAGTTGGACAACTAGTGGAGGCCCTGTTTTCAGTAAAATTGGAGGAGGTGCACTTCTGAGTGAGACATCTATTTCCAGGTAAGAAAAGCTTATAAATGAGGTATTTGTAAGCTGGAAACTGCCTTACAAACTTTGTTTATATATAATAAACTTCTCCATATATCAAAAAATATATTTATTAAACCAGGAGACAGGGTAAGATTATTTGGCTCCCTGCTTTTTCATAGACCAAGTTGTGTCACCTAAATGATAGTTTCTCTCCAGTTATCAAAAATTGTTATATAAAGAGTACTGACATTTGAGGAAATGCGGGAGCCAACAGAGAAAATCAGTCTGTTTGTAAAATATCTGCAGTCGTGTTTCTTCTCTAGTACAGAAACACAAAAAAGAGTGAATGATTCCATTATTAGAACTGACAACCCAAAAGGTGCAAAGAAAATAATACAGAATAAGTTATATTATCGGAATTTGCCCTGAGACCACATGAATGGAAATGTATTAGTTATATTTTCTATTATAAGAGAAAAGGAAATTTAATTATGATTACATTGTAATTCTGATTTTTTCCTCTTTGCTCATGAATTTTTTTAGAGAAATAACGCCATTTTGAATACAGTAAGTTTTTTGGTCCATGTAATATCATTTCTACACTATTTTTCTTTTAATATTTTTCCTTTCCTTCAATGACTTTAAAAATGTATATATGCAGACACAGTTAATCTCAGCTAGGTATTAGCTTTCTGAGATGGAGCTATTGCTTGCTGCATGAGCTTGAATAATTTTAGAAAATTAAAAATCTGAAAACATACTTTATTCTCTAGTGATTGCTAAACAGAACAACAGTGACAGCAGCCACTGATTCTGCTAGATGCTGTTGGCCATTTTACATATGCCATCCCTTTTAGTCTTCATAACAACACTTTGCAGTAAGTATAATTATTTCCACTTTACAGATAAGAACCTAGAGGTTAATAGAGGATAAATAATGTGATGAAGTTCATGAAGTTCATAATTCTGTGAGAAGTAATATGTATTACTTAATTAATAATCAGGACAGGCTAATGAAATGTAAATATTAATAGCAGTATGTATCCGGAGCCTTGATCCAGTAATTAAACTTCTAAGATTTTGTTCTGAGATGATAATCTGAGATTATATGCAGAAATAATTATATGCATAGCAAATTGAAAGCAAATTACTGGAAACAACATTGATACCAAACAATAGGGAAATTATAAATTAAATTATAGTTTTTCCACAAGCTAATTATGTACTCATAAAATAATGTTTTTGAAGAATATTTAATGAGAATATTTTCGTGCATAGTATTAAGTGAAAAAAGCAGACTATAAAACTGTATGAAGCACTTTCATAATAACAGCTAACATTAATGAGAGATTACTTGGTACCGGACACAATACTAAGTGGTTTACATGCATTAATTTAATCTTGATGACAATCCTAAGGGTAGATTAAAAAAACTCATTGCTGTGGAGTTGATTCCGACTGTGGTGCAATTAATTACTTTTGTGTGTGGCCTTTCTAGCCATGGTCTTGTAACTCCCACCCGGGTGATTGTGTGAAAGGGTAATTGTCACCTACCAAAGGGATTGGTCAGTTTTGTCTTAAAAGAGAGCCAATTCCAGGACAGAGAGGAGGAGCCCACAACCACCAAGGAGGGAGAGACCCAGCAGCAGAGACCCAACAGCAGGAGAAAGCACGGTGGGCTTCCTGACCCACGGAGTGAGAAAGCTGAGTGCCTTTGGGCTGAGGCAGAAGGCCAGGGTGAGGTGTGCCTGCAGTTACAGCTGAAAAGAGGCTGTCCTAATGGAAGAACTGTATCCTGAGTGTTCCTGAGCCTGAACTGTGTTACTTCCCTAATAAACCCCACAATTTTGAGTATAGTCTGTGAATTCTGTGTGGCCATTGCAATGAATTATTGAACCCATTGAGAGTGCCATGGGAGGGATAGTTGGTGTCAGAATTGGTAAAGACAGCAGAGAGAGGGGTCTTTTCTGGACTCCGCCTCATGGGAGTCAGCCTTGTGCTATTCATTTTGGTTCTCCTTCCCCCTTGTGGGGTTGGAGGAGGTCAGACACTGCCCCCCTATGCCGTTTTTACACCAATTCATAGATAATTTATTAAGAAATTAATATATTACTAATATGTTAAAGATGAGGAAAGAGAGACTAAAAGGATTAAATAACTTCCCCGAAGCTGCAAAACTAATGTATTAGTGTGAGATTTAAAGCCATGTCTGTTTAACTCCAAATTCCAAAATTTAAACAAATACACACATATGTAATATATGCATATGTATGTATAATTATTTTACTTTTTTGCGTACACATATCAACCACTGCCACGGATTGAATTGTGTCCCCCCAAAATATGCGTCAAATTGGCTAGGCCATGATTCCCAGTTTTGTATAGTCCTCCATTTTTGATCTGGTATAATTATCTTCCATTTTGTGATGTGTTGTAAATCCTAACTTCTATATGTTAATGAGGCAGGATTAGGTTATGTTAATAAGGATTATGTTATATCTGTTATGTTGATGAGGCAAGATTAAGGTGTATCTTGGCTCATTCTCTTTTGAAACATAAATGAGATTAAACAAATAAGCAGGAGAGCAGAGATGGGGGAAGAGAGATGCCAAGCCACATGAAGATCACCCAGGAGTAGAAGCTAAAAGAGACAAGAACCTTCCTCCAGAGCTGACAGATAGAGACAGCCTTCCCCTATAGCTGGCACCCTAATTTCAGATGCCTAGCCTCTTAAACTGTGAGAAAATAAATTTGTTTGTTAAGCCATCCACTTGTGGTATTTCTGTTATAGTAGCACTAGATAACTAAGACAATCATAGAAAAAGGACCAGAAGGAAATACGCCCAAATATAAGCAGTGGTAATCTTTAGGTAGTGGAATTCTAATTTTTTTCATAACAGTAAATTTATTATGCACTATATATCAAGCCCTACTATGTATCAGTGTCCATTTTACGTATTAGGCACTGGGCTAATCCTAGAAGAACAAAGATAAAAAGACTCAATCCTCTTCTACAGCCCACTTCCGTCTAGTGGAGAAGTGCACTGTATCATTGGGAGCTTTGTGTAGTTTGTTTATGGGAGCACAAAGGAGAAGGACTTAACCCATCATGGGCATTCAAGAAAGACTTCTTAGAAGACTGCTGAGTCTTCAAAGATAATAAAGACTTGGCAGCGTGCAGACAATCAGAGGCATGCTCCAGGCAGACAGAGAAGCATGCAGCATGAAGTAGTACCATGTGTTAAGGCCCGGAGATTTGTTATTTCTAGCATTTAAGATGTGAGACAGAAAGTGATGTAGTTGAGGCTGGAGAAGTGGCTGGAAGCCAGGATGTGAAGCATCTATTTGGATTTAATTCTGTAAAAGATGAAGTTTTTTTATTTTTTATTTTTTAAAAGGCCTTGAGCAAGGGTGATGTGGGGCCAGAACTGCATTTTGGATCAATCAGCCTGGTTGCATTGTGGGAGGCATGCAGAGAGAGGCAAGACTGCAGACAGGAAGAATCATTAGGAAGTGACTGAAACATTGCGGGTGAGAAATGCTAGGACCTGATCTAGGCCAGGAGAACTTAACAATACTTAGGTGGGAGACTTGGATGGGCTTGGGAAATTTGATATGAGAGTGAGGAAGGGAATAGCACAGGATGCTTCCTGGTTCCTGTAACTAAGTGGATGATAGTGAACACGGGAAGGAACGATTTCAGGGAATGAAGGTGAGTTCACTTTTAGACACATTGAGTTTTGTGCACTTAAGCAATACCCACATGAGCAAGCCTGGAGCTCAAAGGGCAGTTCAGAATTAGAGGTCCAGGTGTCACCTGCATACAGATGAGAACTAAACCAGGAGAATGGAAGAAATCTGAACTGAGAATTTATAGAAGAAACAACAGCCAGGACAGAACGTTGGTGAACAACAGTATCTAAGTGTCAGAGAGAAGTACCAGGGAGAGTGTATGTACTGGCAAATGGAAGGGTGTGTCTTTAACTTGATGTACAATAGACCTAAACCAATCTACCTATTCCTGGCTACTTAATACTGTTCAAGAACACTTCCAATGAACATAAAATAGTTTGATTCTTCTCTACTTTAAATCATTAATAAAACATAACTTTAATACTTTGCAAAGAATTCAATTAAAAATGGTAACATTTTAGAGGAGACTTTTAAAAGTTCTCTATTTTTGTTGGTTTAAATTTTTTTTTTATCACAAAACAATAAACTTATATGAGCCAATTTCATATTGTTTCAGATAACCTTCTTAAAACTGCTAAACTTTCTGTATTTACAGATTGTCTACAATGAATATGTCATAATTTTCAAATCAAAAATAAATATTAGTCTAAAAAAATTAGTTGGGAGTATTGTGGGTGGGGCCAAGATGGCTGACTAGGTAGAAGCTACCCCGGATCCCTCTTGCAACAAAGACTCGGAAAAACAAGTGAATCGATCACATACATGACAATCTATGAACCCTGACCATCAAACACAGATCTAAAGAGTTGACCTGAGTGACAGAGACTGAGAACGAACAACCACAGGGAAGCAACGACTGCTTTCGGAGCCTGGAGCCAGCATCCCAGTCAGAAAACCTTGGTGCCGGGCTTTGGACTGGGCACAGGGGCGCTAAGCATGGCATCCTGAGACGGCGCGAACATGGGATGCAGCCCCAGCCCCCAGAATTGACCTTGGGGGAAGCCCAGCCAGTGCACGTGGGCAGCGCAGCAACGTGGCTGACAGGAGGAGAACTCACCAGGAGGCAGCGACTGGTTTTGGAGCCTGGAGTGCAGTGTCCCAGCTGGGGAACCTTGGCGCTGGGCTTTGGACTGGGAGCGGAGGAAGTGACCACGGCTTCTGAGACAGCACAAGCACAGGACGCGGGCATGACCCTTGGGGGGCAATCTCGATCCAGCCAATGCACACAGCCTACACACCCCTTGGGAATCTCAGATAAAACAGTCATCACCAAACAAGATAAGTAACTTTGTCTATATTCTGGGGTGCTACTCTCTCCTATCTATCTGATTCCTCCCTTCCCCTTCCCAGGAGGCTTCATTAACATTGGAATTTCCTGTGCCAGAGACTGAAGTGCTCTGCGGTTTTTCTTTTTCTTTTTTTTGGTCTTTTCCTAACCCATTCTCCTGGCCTGAGAGAAGCAGCTACAAAAAACCCAGGGACCAAGAATCCTTCCCTAATTGGACTAAAAATACAGAACCAGCTCCAGCCAAGCATATGAGATCCACGGTCTCGGGCTTTCATCCCTACAGGGAACAAGGTGGCTATTATAATGCGAAGGCAATTCTGATAGGGATCTGACTGTAATTGTTTTAGTGGATTACTGGAAAGACAAGTTTCCCAGGTCTGATATCTCTGCATATTCAACAGAGCCCTCACTGACCCACAACAGGGAACTGAGGGCTGAAGCTCCCCCCAGACCACCTAGCCTCCTGCCTTAGTGGTCTAAGGATGGTGACACCTACCAAGCTGTAGAGGTACTTGCATTGGGTGCCTAAGGTACAGCTGCAGAGCCCACCCACCAAAGTGTTTTAGGAATAGAGACATACCTACCTCACTGGCACTTGGGGGAAGACTGTCAGCATCCTGCCCCCCCTGGAGTGTGACCCCTGCTGCTACTAGAATCTGGTGCACACAACTATCACCATTACTCCTCTAGGTGGATAGTTGACAGTCTGCACCACACACTTGATGACCCAAAATCAGATTCTACTCAAGAATAGTGAATGGACTCTTAGGCTTATATATCTGGTAACAGCCCAAACCAGCTGGTAATAGGACACAAGTGATTCAAGGGCTACAACAATCAAGACAGCGCAATCTAGTAGCCCATCTACGTATATTGAAAGAAAACAAAACAAGATAAGACTCAGTGAGCAAATATAAGATAAATCACTACAATATCTTAAAGATGGCTCGGAGACAGCAGTCGGTATCAAACCACATAAAGAAGCAGACCATGATTGCTTCTACAACTCCCCAAACTAAAGAATCAAAATCTTTCCCAAATGAAGATAAAATCCTGGAATTGCCAGATGCAGAATATAAAAAACTAATTTACAGAATGCTTCAAGACATCAGGAATGACCTCAGAAATGAAATAAGGCAATCTACAGAAAAAGCCAAGGAACACACTAATAAAGCAGTTGAAGAAATCAAAAAGATTATTCAAGAACATAGTGGAAAAATTAATAAGCTGCAGGAATCCATAGACAGACAGCATTCAGAAATTCAAAAGATTAACAGTAAAATTACAGAATTAGACAACTCAGTAGGAAGTCAGAGGAGCAGACTCGAGCAATTGGAATGCAGAGTGGGGGACCTGGAGGACAAGGGAATTGACACCAATATAGCTGAAAAAAAATCAGATAAAAGAATTAAAAAAAATGAAGAAACCCTAAGAATCATGTGGGACTCTATCAAGAAGAATAACTTCCGCGTGATTGGAGTCCCAGAACAGGGAGGGATAACAGAAAATACAGAGAGAATAGTTGAAGATCTGTTGGCCGAAAACTTCCCTGACATCATGAAAGACGAAAGGATATCTGTCCAAGATGCTCATCGAACCCCATATAAGATTGATCCAAAAAGAAAATCACCACAACATATTATCATCAAACTTGCCAAAACCAAAGATAAAGAGAAAATTTTAAAAGCAGCCAGGGATAAAAGAAAGGTCTCCTACAAAGGAGGATCAATAAGAATAAGTTCAGACTACTCAGCAGAAACCATGCAGTCAAGAAGGCAATGGGATGACATATATAGAGCACTGAAAGAGAAAAACTGCCAGCCAAGGATCATATATCCAGCAAAACTCTCTCTCAAATATGAAGGTGAAATTAAAACATTTACAGATAAACACAAGCTTAGAGAATTTGCAAAAACCAAACCAAAGCTACAAGAAATACTAAAGAGGAAATTGGTCAGATAATCAATAATATCAGATACCAGCACAACACAAGGTCACAGAACAGAACATCCTGATATCAACTCAAATAGGGAAATCACAAAAACAAATTAAGATTAATTTTAAAAAGAAAAAAATGCTCAAAACAGGGAATTATTGAAGTCAATATGTAAACGATCACAATAATCAAAAAGAGGGAGTAAATACAGGAGGCATAGAACTGCCATATGGAGAGGGAAACAAGGCAATATAGGAGAATACAAGTTAGGCTTTTACTTAGAAAAATAGGGGTAAATATTAAGGTAACCACAAAGAGGTATAACAACTCCCATAACTCAAAATAAAAACCAAGAAAAACATAATGACTCAGCAAACATAAATTCAACTACTATGAAAATGAGGCACACACAATTTACAAAGAAAAACGTCTCAGCACAAAAAAGTATGTGGAAAAATGAAATTGTCAACAACACACATAAAAAGGCATCAGAATGACAGCACTAAACACATACTTATCTATAATTATGCTGAATGTAAATGGACTAAATGCACCAATAAAGAGAAAGAGAGTCTCAGACTGAATAAAGAAACACGATCCGTCTATACGCTGCCTGCAAGAGACTCACTTTAGACTTAGAGACACAAACAAACTAAAACTCAAAGGATGGAAAAAAATATATCAAGCAAACAACAAGCAAAAATGAGCAGGAGTAGCAATATTAATTTCTGACAAAACAGACTTTAAAGTTAAATCCACCACAAAGGATAAAGAAGGACACTACATAATGATTAAAGGGACAATTGACCAGGAAGATATAACCATATTAAATATTTATGCACCCAATGAAAGGGCTGCAAGATACATAAAACAAACTTTAACAGAACTGAAAAGTGAGATAGACATCTCCACAATTATACTAGGAGACTTCAACACACCACTTTTGGAGAAGGACAGGACTTCCAGTAAGAAGCTCAATAGAGACACAGAAGACCTAATTGCTACAATCAACCAACTTGAGCTCATAGACTTTTACAGAACACTCCACCGAACAGCTGTAAAGGATACTTTTTTTTCTAGTGCACATGGAACATTCTCTAGAATAGACCACATATTAGGTCATAAAACAAACCTTTGCAGAATCCAAAACATCGAAATATTACAAAGCATCTTCTCAGACCACAAGGCCATAAAAGTGGAAATCAATAACAGAAAAATTAGGGAAAACAAATCAAATACTTGGAAACTGAACAATATCCTGCTCAAAAAAGACTGGGTTATAGAAGACATTAAGGAGGGAATAAAGAAATTCATAGAATGCAACCAGAATGAAAACACTTCCTGTCAAAACCTCTGGGACACAGCAAAAGCAGTGCTCAGAGGTCAATTTATATCAATAAACGCACACATACATAAAGAAAAAAGAGCCAAAATCAGAGAACTGTCCCTACAGCTTGAACAAATAGAAAGTGAGCAACAAAAGAAGCCATCAGGCACCAGAAGAAGACAAATAAAAAAATTAGAGCTGAACTAAATGAATTAGAGAACAGAAAAACAATTGAAAAAATTAACAAAACCAAAAGCTGGTTCTTTGAAAAAATTAACAAAATTGATAAACCATTGGCTAGACTGACTAAAGAAATACAGGAAAGGAAACATAACCCGAAGAAGAAACGAGATGGGCCACATCACAACAGACCCAACTGAAATTAAAAGAATCATATCAGATTATTATGAAAAATTGCACCCTAACAAATTTGAAAATCTAGAAGAAATGGATGAATTCCTAGAAAAACACTACCTACCTAAACTAACACAATCAGAAGTAGAACTAAATAGACCCATAACAAAAAAAGAGATTGAAAAGGTAATCAAAAACTCCCAACAAAAAAAAGCCCTGGCCCGTATGGCTTCACTGCAGAGTTCTACCAAACTTTCAGAGAAGAGTTAACACCACTACTACTAAAGGTATTTCAAAGCATAGAAAATCATGGAATACTGCCTAACAAATTCTATGAAGCCACCATATCCCTGATACCAAAACCAGGTAAAGACACCACAAAAAAAGAAAATTACAGACCTATATCCCTAAAGGACCTACTAAAAAGGACCTACATAAGTGGAAAAACATACCTTGCTCATGGATAGGAAGACTTAACATAGTAAAAATGTCTATTCTACCAAAAACCATCTATACATACAATGCACTTCCGATCCAAATTCCAATGTCATTTTTTAATGTGATGGAGAAACAAATCACCAACTTCATATGGAAGGGAAAGAAGCCCCGGATAAGTAAAGCATTACTGAAAAAGAAGAAGAAAGTGGGAGGCCTCACTCTACCTGATTTCAGAACCTGTTATACAGCTACAGTAGTCGAAACAGCCTGGTACTGGTACAACAACAGGCACATAGACCAATGGAAGAGAATTGAGAACCCAGATATAAATCCATCCACATATGAGCAGCTGATATTTGACAAAGGACCAGTGTCAGTTAACTGGGGAAAAGATAGTCTTCTTAACAAATGGTGCTGGCATAACTGGATATCCATTTGCAAAAAAATGAAACAGGACCCATACCTCACACCATGCACAAAAACTAACTCCAAGTGGATCAAAGACCTAAACATAAAGACTAAAACGATAAAGATCATGGAAGAAAAAATAGGGACAACGTTAGGAGCCCTAATACAAGGCATAAACAGAATACAAAACGTTACCAAAAATGACGAAGAGAAACCAGGTAACTGGGAGCTCCTAAAAATCAAACACCTATGCTCATCTAAAGACTTCACCAAAAGAGTAAAAAGACCACCTACAGATTGGGAAAAAATTTTCAGCTATGACATCTCCAACCAGCACCTGAACTCTGAAATCTATATGAGTCTGTTAAAACTCAACCACAAAGAGACAAACAACCCAATTAAAAAGTGGGCAAAAGATACGAACACGCACTTCACTAAAGAAAATATTCAGGCAGCTAACAGATAAATGAGAAAATGCTCTCGATCATTAGCCATTAGAGAAATGCAAATTAAAACTACGATGAGATTCCATCGCACTCCAACAAGGCTGCCATTAATCCAAAAAAGACAAAATAATAAATGTTGGAGAGGCTGCGGAGAAATTGGAAATCTTACAGACTGCTGGTGGGAATGTAAAATGGTACAACCACTTTGGAAATCTATCTGGCGTTTTCTTAAAAAGTTAGAAATAGAACTATCATACAATCCAGAAATCCCACTCCTCGGAATATACCCTAGAGAAATAAGAGCCTTCACACGAACAGATGCACACCCATGTTTATTGCAGCTCTGTTTACAATAGCAAAAAGCTGGAAGCAACCAAGGTGTCCATCAACGGATGAATGGATAAATAAATTGTGGTATATTCACACAATGGAATACTACGCATCGATCAAGAACAGTGAAGAATCTGTGAAACATTTCATAACATGGAGGAACCTGGAAGGCATTATGCTGAGCAAAATTAGTCAGAGGCAAAAGGACAAATATTGTATAAGACCACTATTATAAGATCTTGAGAAATAGTATAAACTGAGAAGAACACATACTTTTGTGGTTACGAGGGGGGGAGGAAAGGAGGGAGCGAGAGGGTTATTTACTGATTAGTTAGTAGATAAGAACTACTTTAGGTGAAGGGAAGGACAATAGTCAATACACGGAAGGTCAGCTCAACTGGACTGGACCAAAAACAAAGAAGTTTCCGGGATAAACTGAATGCTTCGAAGGTCAGCGGAGCAAGCGCGGGGGTTTGGGGACTATGGCTTAAGGGGTCTTCTAAGTCAATTGGCAAAATAAATTGTATTAAGAAAACATTCTGCATCCCACTTTGAGCTGTGGCATATGGGGTCTTAAATGCTAACAAGCGGCCATCTAAGATGCATCAATTGGTCTCAACCCACTTGGATCAAAGGAGAATGAAGAACACCAAGGTCACATGATAACTATGAGCCCAAGATACAGAAAGGGCCACAGGAACCAGAGACTTACATCATCCTGAGACCAGAAGAACTAGATGGTGCCCGGCCACAACCAATGACTGCCCTGACAGGGAGCACAACAGAGAACCCCTGAGGGAGCAGGAGATCAGTGGGACACAGACCCCAAATTCTCACAAAAAGTCCATATTTAATGGTCTGACTGAGACTTTTTTTTTTTTTGAGACTAGAGGAATCCCGGCGGTCATGGTCCCCAAACCTTCTGTTGGCCCAGGACAGGAACCATTCCCGAAGACAACTCATCAGACATGGAAGGGACTGGACAATGGGTTGGAGAGAGACGCTGATGAAGAGTGAGCTACTTGTATCAGGTGGGCACTTGAGCTGTGTTGGCATCTCCTGTCTGGAGGGGAGATAGGAGGGTAGAGAGGGTTAGAAACTGGCAAAATCGTCACGAAAGGAGAGACTGGAAGGAGGGAGCGGGCTGACTCATTAGGGTGAGAGTAAGTGGGAGTATGGAGTAAGGTGGATATAAGCTTATATGTGACAGACTGACTTGATTTGTAAACTTTCACTTAAAGCACAATAAAATTTATTAAAAAAAATTAGTTGGAAGCAAATATGAAAAATATTAATTACTCTGTATTGGTGGACATGGGGTGCTTGTTATATTACTAAATTATTAAAAAAAAAAATTTCTTAAATTAAAAACTAAAAGAGTTTAAATTTTAAAAAATTTCCTATATTCACTCACCTGCAGCCCGCTGTAAGAATGTGTGATAACAAAGTCCTTTGTGGACAATTTGAGTGGGCCAGGATTTAAAATTCAATGTCATGATTACAGGTATACCTCTTTTATTGCACTTTGCTTTATTGCGCTCCGCAGATGCTATGTCTTTTACAAATTGAAGGTTTTTGGCAACCCTGCGTTTATCAAGTCTATTGGCACCGTTTTTCCAATAGCATGTGCTCATTTCGTGTCTCTGTTTGGTAATTCTCAAAATATCTCAATTTTCTCCTGGACTAGGAGCTGCTCTGTGCAGGGGACCCAGGTTCCAAAGGATGGATTCTGCTCCTGGCTCTTCTTGCTTCATGGTAATGATGTCCCTCTCCTCTCTGCAATCTCTTCTCTTTTATATCTCAAAAGGGATTGACTCAAAATACAACTTAATCCTGTAGATTGAGTCCTGCCTCGTTAACATAGGTTAGGGTTTACAACATATAGGATAATTACATCAGAGCACAAAATAGAGGACAACCACACAATACTGGGAATTATAGCCTAGCCAAGTTGACACACATTGTAGGGGGACACAATTCAATCCATCACACAACCATAGTTTAAATAGTTCCCCAAGTGATTCTAATGCCAATCAGCACTGAGGATCCCTAGCCTAGAGTATTACCCATTAAAACAAACCCTGGCTAGACCCTGAACCAACTTTACAGGGCTTTCTAGCGGGGCTTGGAATTGGTTTTGTTTCAAACCCCTGCTGAGAATTTGCATTTCCACCAGTGTCTACATTTTAACAAGACCCCCTGGTGACTTTTACGTGTAATAAATTTTGAGAACCGCTGCTCTACTAGTGGTTCTCAGAATTGATCCCTAGCAGCATTAGCCTCACCTGGGAACTTGTTAGAAATGCAGATACCCAGCAGGGGTTCCAACATGACAAATGGGTTTGAAACTTTGCTTTCTAGACAGAAGATAAGGGCCAGATTTCTGAGGAATTGTTGCAGAATATAACAGCTCCTCAAATCCAACTTACATGAAGCTGTACCCTTGAGATTCTATATTCTATATTCTGTTGTCTTAGGGAAAAGCAGTTAAAAAAAAATCCATATTTGAAGAATATGGATTTAACTGAATAAAAGTTTCATTTAACAAATACTTACTGAGCCTCTACTAAAAGAGCCATATAAAGGAGAAAAAGAAACGGTTCTTATCCTCAAAGACATCTTACTCCAGTGGGACTGGATTTCTTCAGACCATTTGTACGTAGGTTTGAACACACCAGATTATGAACAACTTTGATTGACAAAATCAAAATTGATTTTAATGAAGTTGAAATCTTTTCAAAAGAGAAACTGGAACGCACCAATTAGGGATTCTTTGATTTAAGAAACATGAACTCAGGCCAACTAACTGAAATGAAAAGGGATTTATTTAAGAATTTATACATGACTCATTGAACTCAAAGGTGGGGGAGACAGCTGAGCCTCAACAGGGAGTGAACTGGGTCTGGAGAGCCATCAGGACATGACGTGATTGTCTTTCTCTGTCTCTGGGGCTGTGTGGTTCCAACATGAGTCCTCCTCATTTTCTCTCTGCAAACCAGCTTCTCTGCTTACCTAACCACACAGACGAAAATTTGGACTCTGCTCCAAGTATTCTTGACCCCCGCCCCCCCCCCCCCCCCCAGTTAATTGCCTCAATCTCTGTGCCTCTTCAAATTCCTGAAAAAAAACTGATTGGCTTTTGCTTGACTATTGTTGCACTTTCTCTGGATAGGTGTCTGCTCCCTGGTTAGGGAGGCGGGACCTGCAAAGTTATAAGGTGTATTGCTTCTCCTTTAAAGAGGTGGTTAAGGCAGTTTTCGAGGAAAGGAACACGGGCGGGCCTTCCAAATCCACTGATTTGGCCACTGTTGTTGTTAGGTGCCATTGAGTCAATTCCGACTCGTTAGTGACCCCATGTGACAGGAGAGCTGCCCACAGAGTTTCCTAGGCTACGATCTTTATGGAAGCAGATCACCAGGTCTTTTTCTGGGGGAGCTGCTGGGTGGGTTCAAACCACCAACCTCTCTGTTAGCGGCTGAGTGCTTAACCATTTGCACCACCATATGTCCACTAAAGGGTAGATACTATTTTCCCCATTTTAACAATACACAGTGCACTGTATTAAAAAAAATACAACGTTAAAACAGGGGGGAGAAAAAAAAACTGTAAAGTGCAAAAGCAAAAACACTAATTAAATAAGTCAAGTTTTCCTTATACCTGCTAAAGTTAATCATCAGTTAATTAAGAACAAACTCATTCAACAACAATTTATTCTACTTTCCAAATAGTTTTTAAAAATTTCTGTTTAAAATCAATTCAAGAGTTTGCTTTTTTAAATTTTATTATTTTTTTTGTTAAGGTAAAACATTTATGTGGTTCGAATTCATAACTATATAAAAGTATACTTCAAGAAGTCTTACTTCCATATGTGTGCCCTCCAGCTCCACCCCACTGCTGCCACCCTGGATACACTACCATGTTTATTCATTTTCGGTTTATCTTGTTAGTCTCCCTTTTGCAGAAAGAAGCAGATACGTGTATATATTTTTATTTTCCCTTCTTTTATTCACAGAAGTTAAAGCATTTTATATAAAGGGTCTGAACCTAATTTTCCCGTCACAGGACACTATAACCTGAAAATCACTCCATATCAGGACATAGAAGTCACCCTCACTCTCTTATACAGCTGTAGAGTGTTCCCTTGTGGGGCACTACAGCTTATTCAACCAGTCCCCTCTAGACAGACACTTCAGGTACTTCCTGCCACCATGAAGGAACTTGTACATATGTTGTTTCATATTTGTACAGTTGTGTCTTTAGTGTAGATGCCTTGAAGTGTTTCTGGAACAAAGGGCTAATGCTTTGGTAACTTTATTAGATATGGCTAAAACCCTCTTCACAGGGGTGTAACATTGTGGATCCTACCAGCAATGGGTGAGAGTGGCTGGTTCTCCACAGCCTCACCAACAGATTGGTTGTGAAAATTTTGGATTTTCGTCAATCTGATAGGTCGGAATTGGTACTTCGGTATTATTTTTTTTTCAGCTATGTTGGTGTTGATTCCCTGGTCCTCCAGATGTCCCAGTCTGCATTCTAATTGCTCGAGTCTGCTCCTCTGACTTCCTATTGCGTTGTCTAATTCTGTAATTTTATTGTTAATCTTTTGGATTTCTACATGTTGTCTCTCTATGGATTCTTGCAACTTATTAATTTTTCCACTATGTTCTTGAATAATCTTTTTGAGTTCTTCAACAGTTTTATCAGTGTGTTCCTTGGCTTTTTCTGCAGTTTGCCTTATTTCATTTGTGATGTCTTGAAGCATTCTGTAAATTAGTTTTTTATATTCTGTATCTGATAATTCCAGGATTGTATCTTCATTTGGGAAAGATTTTGATTCTTTTGTTTGGGGGCTTGGAGAAGCTGTCACGGTCTGCTTCTTTAAGTGGTTTGATATGGATTGTTGTCTCCGAGCCATCACTGGGAAACTAGTTTTTCCAGAAAATCCACTAAAAAAAATGCAGTCAGATCCCTATCAGAGTTCTCCCTCTGGCTCAGGCTATTCGGATGTTAATGAAGCCGCCTGGGGAGGGTGGGGGAGGGAACAGAGAGATAGGAGAGTAGCACCTCAGAATATAGCCAGAGTTGCTTGTCTTGCTTGGAATGACTATTATATCTGAGATTCCCGCAGGGCGCGTCGCCTATGTGTGCTGGCTGTGTGGAGATTACCCCCGGGGGGTCTGGCCCGCTGGAGTCACGGTCAGATCCTGCGCTGCCAGCCCCACGCCCAGCGTCAAGGCTCCCCTGCTGGGACGGTGCACTCTCGACTCCAAGATCAGTCGCTGCCTCCCGGGGACTTCTCGTCCCTCCAGCCGTGTTGCCGTGCCGCCTCCGAAAACAGGTTGGGCCCCCTCCCGGGGTTCGTTCAGGTGGGTGGAGCAGCTCCCCGTGCTTGTGCCGTGACTGGGTGTCCCGGCTGGGACGCTGTTCTCCCCGCTCCAATACCAGTCGCTGCCTCCCGGGGACTTCTCCTACCGGCTGCGTCCCACGCCGCCTGCGCGACCCAGCTGGGCCCCCTCCCGGGGTTAGTTCAGGGGGATGGAGCAGCTCTCCGTGTTTATGCCATACCTGCATCCAGTCCAAATCCCGGCGGGACGGTTCCCCGGGTGGGACGCTGCTCTCCCCGTTCCAAGACCAGTCACTGCCCCCCAGGGACTTCTCCCACCAGCTGCGTCCCACGCCGCCCACGGAACCGGCTGGTCCCCCTCCCGGGGTTAGTTCAGGGGGGTGGAGCAGCTCTCTGTGCTTGTGCCGTACCTGACTGGTACGCTGGCTCCAGGCTCTGGAAACAGTCACTGCTTCCCCGTATTAGTTCGTTCTCCGTCTCTAAATCTGTGTTTGTTGTTCAGGGTTCGTAGATTGTTATGTATGTGATCAATTCACTTGATTTCCGTGTCTTTGTTGTAAGAGGGATAGTACTTCGGTATTATTTTAATTTGCATTTCTCTCATTGTGACTGGAGTCGATTGTTTTTTCATATAGGGCCATTTACATATTTTTATTAAAATTTTTATTTTGAATAATCCTTGACTCACATGCCGTTGTAAACAATAATACAGAGAGATTCCATGTACCCTTTGCTCAGGTTCCCTGAACGGTAACCTTCAGCAATACTACAGTACAATGTTACAACCAGGATATTGACACTGATACAGTAAAATAAAGAACAATTCCTTACCTTTCTTTTTATATGACCCCACAAGATGGAGTAAACATATTCCATTTCACTGTTTCCACTAATCACAACAAAAATCCCTGGATAAAATACAGGTCACCTACCAGAAGACTCTGGAAGGTGGCATAAGAAGACTTGAGAAACAACCTAGCAGTGAGTCCAGTGGAGTTTTTTTTTTTCTTGTGTACGAAATATCCCAGCCTCGGTGCTAGAGAAGTCTGCAATCCAGAAATGCTAAAAGGCACAGACCAAACAAAACACCTACATCTTAAAGACCTAGAAAAGGACAGTCCTGCAGAACAGAACCCTTTAAACCATA